>NC_091285.1:393815272-394458710 GCF_032444005.1 Ranitomeya imitator | reverse complement strand
TCTGTACCAGTAGTGACAGCAGTGGGGGGATAATAATCATTAGAAATACAGAATAATAGATATATAGTTCCACACACGGTCCTAATACTATGGGTGCATGTGGGGCACATAGGGCACCCCTCAGTGATGCACCCTGGTACTTGCAGTGCTGGTGGCATGTGGGGCACATAGGGCGCCCCTCGGTGATGCACCCTGATACTTGCAGTGCTGGTGGCATGGGTGGCATGTGGGGCACATAGGGCGCCCCTCAGTGATGCACCCTGATGCTTGCAGTGCTGGTGGCATGTGGGGCACATAGGGCACCCCTCGGTGATGCACCCTGATACTTGCAGTGCTGGTGGCATGTGGGGCACATAGGGCGCCCCTCGGTGATGCACCCTGATGCTTGCAGTGCTAGTGGCATGGGTGGCATGTGGGGCACATAGGGCGCCCCTCGGTGATGCACCCTGATGCTTGCAGTGCTGGTGGCATGTGGGGCACATAGGGCACCCTGATGCTTGCAGTGCTGGTGGCATGTGGGGCACATAGGGGCACCCTGATACTTGCAGTGCTGGTGGCATGTGGGGCACATAGGGCACCCTGATGCTTGCAGTGCTGGTGGCATGTGGGGCACATAGGGCACCCTGATGCTTGCAGTGCTGGTGGCATGTGGGGCACATAGGGGCACCCTGATACTTGCAGTGCTGGTGGCATGTGGGGCACATAGGGCACCCTGATGCTTGCAGTGCTGGTGGCATGTGGGGCACCCTGATACTTGCAGTGCTGGTGGCATGTGGGGCACATAGGGCACCCTGATGCTTGCAGTGCTGGTGGCATGTGGGGCACATAGGGCACCCTGATGCTTGCAGTGCTGGTGGCATGTGGGGCACATAGGGGCACCCTGATACTTGCAGTGCTGGTGGCATGTGGGGCACATAGGGCACCCTGATGCTTGCAGTGCTGGTGGCATGTGGGGCACCCTGATACTTGCAGTGCTGGTGGCATGTGGGGCACATAGGGCACCCCTCGGTGATGCACCCTGATACTTGCAGTGCTGGTGGCATGTGGGGCACATAGGGCACCCCTCGGTGATGCACCCTGATACTTGCAGTGTTGATGGCATGTGGGGCACATAGGGCGCCCATCGGTGATGCACCCTGATGCTTGCAGTGCTGGTGGCATGTGGGGCACATAGGGCGCCCCTCGGTGATGCACCCTGATGCTTGCAGTGCTGGTGGCATGTCGGGCACATAGGGCACCCCTCGGTGATGCACCCTGATGCTTGCAGTGCTGGTGGCATGTGGGGCACATAGGGCGCCCCTCGGTGATGCACCCTGATACTTGCAGTGCTGGTGGCATGTGGGGCACATAGGGCGCCCCTCGGTGATGCACCCTGATGCTTGCAGTGCTGATGGCATGTGGGGCACATAGGGCGCCCCTCGGTGATGCACCCTGATGCTTGCAGTGCTGGTGGCATGGGTGGCATGTGGGGCACATAGGGCGCCCCTCGGTGATGCACCCTGATGCTTGCAGTGCTGGTGGCATGTGGGGCACATAGGGCGCCCCTCGGTGATGCACCCTGATGCTCGCAGTGCCCGGGCACTCACTACTATGACTGGTGAGGACTCTGGGGCTCCGCCACTATAGGTGCAGCCCGTGTGTTACCCGGCAGGCACATGACAGAGGCGGGTGCGATGAGGAGGGGAGGGGTCGTCGGTGGGGAGCCCCTCCTGGGTGACAGTCCCCTCCCTCCCTCTCCACTGATGACAGTGGAACCTCCTTAAGTTGCGTCTCGCCACAGCTGTCTGCGATCATTGAGCCGCCTGGCGCCATCCTGCTCCTTGCAGAAAGAATGCCTGCACTGTAAAAAATAGAGAGAAAACACGAGATCCGATCAGGCAGTCTGAGCCTGTCTCCCTGGGACCCCAGAGCCCTCCCTGCCCGGGACCCCAGAGCCCTCCCTGCCCTCCTGCTTTGTAGCGCGGGACCCTGCTGGGCTGGGGCACAACTTCTGCGGGGCAGCCACCTGAAGGAGCTGCAGCCCACCTGAGGACGTCTCCGGCTGCCCACCCTAAGCCGCTCTCTCTTCTCACCCACAGGTCACTGACTGCTCGGGATTTATCGCTCTTCACGTCTTCCTTATTTATTTGCTCCTTCATCTGATTGGACTTATTGTTTTGCTGTGGGACCCACAGAAGAACTTCTGCAGCAGCAGGTCCCAGGTTGTGGTGGCCATGGAGGTCTCTGCTACAGACCAGCCTCGCTGGGTCAGTCACCACCACCACCCGGCTGTGCTAAATGGGCAGCACCCTGAGCCCCACCACCCTGGGATCAGCCACTCGTACATCGATCACTCGCAGTATCCTCTTACAGAAGATATGGATGTACTTTTTAATATCGAGAGCCAAGGAACCCATGTACCTTCCTACTACAGCAACTCCGTGCGAGCAGTGCCCAGGTACCCAGCGCCACATCATGGTGAGTGCCAGCCTGCTTGGGGGCATTAGTGCCAAATGCTTCTACACCCCCCTGGTCATTTACAAAATATCATGTCATGTTCAGTGTAAGAATAATTATTGTACAACTCTATAGTAAAATTAGAAAATGTTCTCAACCTCTATCTATCTAGTCAACACACAGTATGCTTTCTGGATATATATATATATATATATATATATATATGTATATATATATATATATATATATACATAGATATATATATATATATATATATATATATATATATATATACATAGATAGTCACAGTCCTCCTGATGTATATTTAACCCCTATAGAAACCAATAATAGAAACTAAGGTGTGATCTAGTATTTTCACACATTTTTCTTAGGCTTCCTGTACTCTTTTTCTAGATAGATCGCTCCCTCATCTTCCTCTTTTGTGTTTTTTCATACCTGCTTTGAATAATTTAACTAACGAATAGACAATGTAGAATAATTTAATGCAAGTATAATACTGTGGATTTATTCTAATACAATCTTAGTCTATGAATATCTGCGCATCTACTGAATGTAATATGTCACATTGGCGCCTTGCTATGATAGATTCTAAGATATTGGTAGTGAAACATAATGTAATATATAACTATCGCAGATTTTCGTCAGTGTTCTGGTAATGCTGATGAGTTAGTAAATGATGAATTTCTTATAAGATATAGAAAATAAATGACTAATTTTAGAAACAATATCATACTCGGAAATTTAAAATAGCTAGAAAGATAGATAGGCAAATAATAGATAGACAGACAGGTAGCTAGATAGATAGGCAAATAATAGATAGATATACAAATAATAGATAGATAGGCAAATAATAGATAGATAGATAGACAAATAATAGAGAGATACCTAGACAAATGCCATTTCTATACATCTGAGCACTGCGTTATATTAGGGTCCGATGGCAGTAATATTCCTCTATAGTATATAACTCACCATCGCTTTTGTTTGATAGAATTCTACCATTGTGAAATCTATAATTGTAAAGCATTTATTGTGAGGCCACCATTACCGGTTCTTGATGTAGTTGTGTGACTTGTACCTTAGAAAGGTCCAGCATGGCTGTGATGGGCCAGTGCACGTTTGTAGGAATGTATCCAGAAATATTTGGTGACATGTAATCTTACCGTGTAATTGCATTTATTTAGGCCAGGTATGTCGCCCTCCTCTTCTACACCCTTGGTTGGATCACAGCAGCAAGGCTATAGGAGGACCTCATGCCGCATCACCATGGAACCTTCCTCCCTTCTCCAAGACCCACAGCCCACCCGGACCCCTTACTGTCTACCCTCCAGTTTCATCATCGTCATCTTCACTGGTTACCGGACATTCAAGCCCCCACCTCTTCCCTTTCCCCCCAACACCACCAAAAGATGTCTCCCCAGACCCTTCCATATCTAACACTGGATCCACAGTTAATCGTCAAGAGGACAAGGATTGCATCAAATACCATGTGTCCACCGAGTCCATGAAACTGGAGTCATCTCACTCCAGAACCTTAGGGGGAGCGTCGTCTTCTGCCCACCACTCCATCTCCAACTACCAGTCCTACGTCCAAGATTACAGTCCAGGACTCTTCCCACCAAACCTCATTGGGGGATCTCCAACAAGCTTCCCCTGTAAATCTAGACCAAAGACACGCTCAAGTACAGGTAGGATGGTGTTTCTGAAAAGACCCTAACCTTGTCACTTATGGTCACTCATTCTTCTCATTACCACTGATTGCCATTATTGGTCCCAATTTCAGATCTCTTTTATGGGACACTAAAGCCCTCACCTAGGTGGTCGCTAAACCTGATCTATAACCCCAGGTTTGGCTTTAGTCTCAGGAAGGCCCCTGCTCTGTACACACTGAACACTGCCACAAATGTATAGCTTTATTATATACACTGCTCTATCTATCTATCTATCTATCTATCTATCTATCTATCTATCTATCTATCTATCTATCCCATATCTATCTATCTATCTATCTATCTATCTATCTATCTATCTATCTATCTCTATCTATCCCATATCTATCTATCTATCTATCTATCTCTATCTATCCCATATCTATCTACCCCATATCTATCTATCCCATATCTATCTATCTATCTATCTATCTATCTATCTATCTATCTATCTATCTATCTATCTATCTACCCCATATCTATCTATCCCATATCTATCTATCTATCTATCTATCTATCTATCTATCTATCTATCTATCTATCTATCTACCCCATATCTATCTATCCCATATCTATCTATCTATCTATCTATCTATCTATCTATCTATCTATCTATCTATCTATCTATCTATCTATCTATCTATCTACCCCATATCTATCTACCTCATATCTATCTATCTATCTATCTATCTATCTATCTATCTATCTATCTATCTATCTATCTATCTATCTATCTATCTATCTCTCCAGAACAGTAACAGTTGTCAGTGGTCTCAGCAGTGTGTGACCTGTGAGAGTGCAGAGCTGGCAATGTCAGGGACCCGACTGTGTGATCTGGGGGGTTTTCCAGGGTGACATTTGCTCTGCTTGTCTGGGCTGGGACTGGATCTATTTAGCTGATATGTTTGCCTTAATCCAATTATTTTCAGACTGCTGCACGCGACAGTTTCATTGTTTATCCAGCGCCAAGGAGTTTAACAGGGTCCGGATGTGGCCAGGCTGCCCAGAGGACAGGGGGTCGGGTGCCCTGCACACAGGGGGAGGACAGGGGGTCGGGTGCCCTGCACACAGGGGGAGGACAGGGGGTCGGGTGCCCTGCACACAGGGGGAGGACAGGGGGTTGGGTGCCCTGCACACAGGGGGAGGACAGGGGGTCGGGTGCCCTTCACACAGGGGCAGCCCTGGGAGCTGGCAGTTCATTCATTGCAATGATATGGTGCGAGGAGAACGGAGCGGTAAATGCCCGGCCAGCCTTGTGGGCGAGCTGCGACAGCTCTCGGGCAGCGCTGAGCCCGATGCCATGCTCTGCACAGTTGCCATTACAGCAGGTTAATTGTATCCAGCTCATTAATAGGATGGTGCTGAGGAGTGGGGAACCTGTCGGCTCAGCCTGAATGCTGCAGTGTGACCGTGGAGCTCAGCAGGCAGGGAGACAGGTCACACCGTGGTGGCTAGTGAGCCCAGGCACAGAGGTGCTTGTGAGCAGAAAACAGCCCTAACCCTAAACTCTGACATTTCAAATGAAAGTATTTGAGAATCTGAAAATAGAAAGAAGTAATAAATAATCCTAGGAAGGCCAGTAGAGAAATGTCACTGCTGTAGGCTGTATCTAGGGGAGATGAGTCACATTAGTTAGAGCCTTGTGGTTGTGGTGCTTGTGTCTCTTTCCAGTGTGTAGACTGTACATGATCTGGGCTCCTATATAAGGGCCCACATCACCCCAGAAGAGGATGGGGCCTGGGCCTGCTGCTGCTGTGGGTGCTGGTCCACAGCACAGGCTCAGTACATGGAGGGGAACATGACTGACAGGAGGTTACAGAAGCCAGGCTCATCTCAGCCAGTACACACATTCCTTACTGTGCATGATGCCAGTCATGGCCAGGGGAAAATAAGATTTCAGCTAGTCTTGCAGGAGAAATGACTCCCCAATAGCCGCCCCCCTTCTAGTAAATGTGTTCTCTGTACAGGGTGCTCCCAATCTGTTCTATAACAGTAAGCAGGGATGCAACGACAACCTGTTATTGACACAGTAACTGAAAGCAGAATTTAGGTCAATCGTTTCTGTTTTGTTCTTTGCAACTCATTGGAAACCACAATTTACATGATTTGTTGTCTTCCTTGCAAACATGTCGTCCTTCGAAAGATTTGCTTCTCTTCAAAGAACAAGAGCAAAGCTATGGTGACAGATATCAATATTTTGTCATACACTGCTTAAGAAGAATGCATGTATTCTAATGGCAAACAATAGGGTATAAGCTCCCACTTTTAAAGTAAACAGGGCCTCTTAAGATGTCTACTGTTCAACTGCTTAGACCATGAAAGGAGTCACTCCAAACCCACCTGGAAAAATAACCTATCACCTTCCATTCACAGGGCTACATACATGTAGCCTATGCACAGAAGGAGGGTTACGGGATCTACAAATAAAGCATAACCATAGATCATGTAAAAATAAGAGGGTTTGGTGTTAATATGTAACCAGGCAGGTAGCTGGGCTGAGAAAATGCAAGACAATTTGTCATCATCCTATTGTTTTAAATCTATAGGTACCCTTTGATATATATGTGTATATATATATACATGTGTGTGTGTGTGTGTATATATATATATATATATATAGTATATATATATAAATATATATATATATACATACAGTATATACACAACAGTAGAGGATGATTTTATAGTGTTGATATTCTATTTATGGCATTTGAAAATGTAAAGTATGCTTGTAAAAAAATAATGAAATAAAAAATTGTATATATAAAAAGATATACTGTAATTAAAGACATATATATATATATATATATTTATTAGTAATACATATATACTAAAAATAAAAATATGAACCCAAATTTAAGAGGAAATATATTAAACAGAACCTTACTGCGCAAATCATGGAGTTCCGTAGAACAAAACTAACAGCTCCCTATTTGGCATTCTATGGGTTAACTGAAGCAGACCCCCCTTCCCCTCCATTAAAATGAGTTGCATATTTTGGGTACAGTTAGGGTGAGGTAGCAATGCATCCTGGTAGATGGATTTGCACAAAATAACATGACAGGATTTGCATAGATATTTTTCATTCACATTATTTGCAAATTGAGACCACTGAAAATCCATTCTGTGTATTTAGTGATGCAGTAAATGCTTTGCTTATTTTGGAGATATTGGTATAAATAGGCCATTATTTACCGAAATTCCAGCGTAAAGTGTATCCTCTGATAACGCTGCATTTGCATAACAGCATTTAAGGCATCCGAGCTTAGAAATTCTGAGTCTTTAGGCCCCTAAATGCCCAGATTCCCACATTCTCACACAGGCTATACGTTTTATACAGTAGATATGTCAGTGTACATTGTGTTCTTTTTTTTAATTTTTTTTTTTACGTTTACTTCTTTAAAGCATTTTAAAAATAAATATTATTCCTAAACGTAGGAAAACTATATAGCAAAAAATGCTGGTAATGCCATTTTATTTCCTGATCAATATTTTTATAAAATTGCCCAAATATAACAAGAACCTAGAAAAGCCCAACAATATATCAGTAATGAACAGGAATATGGCGATCCCAGCGCCTAAAGGTTACAACACATCAACAAAAAATCAAATCCCTTTCCATTCTAGTGACAGAAAATGTCTTGAGGAGGAATAGTTTACAACTTGAAAGATTGGACACCGAATTGGTATGATGAACTGATTATTCCTTTCCTGAGGAAACTCATAGCCTATAATCTTTTCCTGAGGTAACTCAGAGCTTCTAATCTGCTCTGTCAATTATCCTGCTGCTACCTTTATTTTAGTGTCTTTTTCTGCTGCTGCTGTTGCTGTTATTATTGTTATTACTCGTTGAAACAACCAGAATGTGAAAGGTTTTCCTGTTTAATATGCAAATGGCTCAGGTATTTACCACAGAAAGGCTCAGTCAGCAATACTGTGCTTTCACTTTTGGATCATCAGATAGAATCTAATCAAACCTTAATAAAGAGCTGGAAATATACCTAACGAGCAAATTATAAGGGCCTACCTCATAAATACAGCCTAATACCAATATCAGTTGTGTATGTATACATATATATACATACAATACAAATGCAATGTATATATATGGAAACAATAGTTGTATGTGTGTGCAGATATACGTATATACATATATGTATGTGTCATGCATAAATATATATATGTGCACATACAGCATAACGAAATATTGTATGTGTGCGTTTATACATGTATATGAATATATGTGTGTGTGCATGTGACATATATATATACATGTATATATCAAACCAAAATATTGCGTGCATGTGTACATATATATATGTATATATATATATATATATATACGTGCGTGACATGCATAGAAATATATATATATATATACATATATCAAACCAAAATATCGCGTGCATGTGTGTATATATATATATATATATATATATACATGCGTGACATGCATAGAAATATATATATATATATAATTATATATCAAGCCAAAATATTGTATGTCTGTGTGTATATATATATAAAGGTTTGAGAGAGGTTCACAGTTCAGAACTAAAACATGACCACTGTGAACTAATATAGTATGTTTTTTATGCCTAATCTTTTTGGAGTGCTGACTTCAGTTGTTACTTTTTTTATTTGTATCATCTTATTTTTGCAAGGGAGGCTTTGCACCCAGATTTATCTGATGCGGCTCCTGCTTTTATATATATATATATATATATATATATATATATATACACAAACGTAAATGTTTTTATATATATATATATAATATATACGGTATATACACAGATGCAGATATACAAACAGCATTTGGTTTTGCTGTGAAACATCATATACTCCTGGAACATGAACAAAAGATTGATATTGCTATCCTAGTGTCAATGAGCTCAAAATAAAAAAAAAATATACAATATCCCAACGTTAACATACAAGTTTATTAAGAAGAAACAGGCCGGGAGCTGCAGGTGAGCCCGGGCTGTTTACATTCTCTCCTAACTCTTCCCTCTTTTTTTGATTTATCCCAGACTCATAGAGTCACGCAATTTTCCATCTGTAATGATATACATTTGTCTCAGGAATCTCTGCAGTGTATAAATACGTATAGCGTAACGCACGACTCTTATCTAGTCCACGATCAGAATGCAGGGGTTCTATAGGATTTTCCTTTTTCTTACATAATGTCCTTTAACTGGAAATGTTTACCTTATCTCCCCCAGATCTCAGTGATATAAAATGGAGAATTATCTCCACCCAAATCGTTATTCATAAATTGCGAGATCATTTAATTCTCTATTTTAAAAAATGTCATGATCTCAAATTTGTTTTTAATTATTATTTTCAGACTCCCGTAAGTTCGGTTAGATTTGAAAAGACAATATATAAATCATCTATGCTGCATCTAAATCCCCTTGTGTGTATCTTGTGTTTGTATAATTTGTAGTCAAGCGATGTTTTCTACGCCATGATCTTTTTGGGAAATATGATTTTAATCCCTTAATTGCTGGAAGCCAATACATGCTTTAATGTTCTATCAGCAGCGTAAATGTAGGCTGTTCAATAATTGCACCATGTGCAACATCTCTCCTAGGATAGATATGCAGTGTCCCAGAAAGGAAAGTGTCGACTTTGACAGCACTATAAACAGTACCAAGTAGCTAATGGATCCCGCAGCGCTTGCTGTCAGGTGTACAGTAACTCCCGCTTGCATGAATCCAGCACTGTTTTGTCACATCAACCCACCCTATGAAATGTTTTCTTCCTCCTTTTACAGACAGTAATGTAATTGGCGTACTTTTTTGTTGTTGTTTTCTTATTCTTCAGAAAAATGCACCAGATTCGAAAAAGAAAAAAATATAATAATAATAATAATAATAATAATAATAAAAAAAGCTATATATATATATATCAGTCTATCTATATATATAAATATTTTAGAATATCTAGAATATATGCATAATAAAAATAATATACTACATTTATGATCACTTGTGATTTTGTAGTTTCAGGAGGAATATAATATAATCTACAGCTAAGGTTTAGGTTTAATACCCTCTTCAACAGCAACATGTTTGAATTTTAATAGGATAAACATTGCAAACTATTTTTTATAAAGCAGAGTGGCCCTTTACATATTCCATGGCCCACCCAGTGGTGTATGTTTGTATAAACTGGCATGATAATAAATGCAGGATTCAAAATTAAAGATCTTGCCCAATTGTGCTGCTCTACTTTGACGCTTAGTGTAATCTCTTAGCGTAGGCAGAAGATGACAAAAGTGACTGACTTCTGACTAAATTTCAGTTCCGAGTCAATAAGGATGACATAAATTGTATGATCATTATCATAGTTTCTTGTGGTAATGTGCGTGGCCAGATGTGGGCATCTTGGCACTTACGCTTCCAATAAAACTACTAAGCGTGTGCCTATGATAAAGATCGGGCCTGTGTAAGCATATAAGTAATAAACATACAGTCAGCGCTATAAAATTAATCATCCAAATTGCTTCATTATATCAATGACCTAGAAAAGGGGGTTGAGAATGTGACTCTAATTAAGGTTTTCTCACTACATTATTATAGGCCTCACTAATACATTGAAGTTTGTGCTCTGTTAGGCTGGCAGAGATCAAACAGACATTTTCATGAAACCAAACTCTAGTGGGACTAATTACATGCCTATTACAAAGAAATCTTTTACGTACCCCGTTCTGCCACGCCCAATATTTTATCCAGGCATCTCCAAATATCACATTACTGAGCGTTATAGTTGGTTTGGCATATTATTTATTGGCGTGAATGCAGTGCAGAAGCTGTACACATGCATTACACCAATTGCGATAATGTCATAAATATATGTATATTACTAATCAGGAGCCCAATTAATATAATTGTTCCTTAACGGGTTGCAAAGCTTACAGCCTAACCCACCAGTGGCAAATAGCCATGGCCATGGGTGGACTGAGCAATCAGACAGTTTGCAAGTTTGAAAATGATTTAAGTCACTCCTTAGTTTTCCTTAGAAAGTAATTACAAACTATCAGATTGCATTTAAAACCTGACTGATATGTCTATTAATCTATAATTTAGTGCTGAGGAGCAACTAAGAACATTTATGCTGCAAATATTAGTGAGACTGAACATACGCTATAAGATATCTATACAATAATTGCTTTTGATGTGTCGTTAACGTTAAATTATGTCAACTTATGATGTCATTGGTGACAGTCCAGGGGCTTTGGGGCGCTCTTAGGTCAACCTCACACAATTTGATGGCTGTAAGCTGATAGATGCTTTGGCCGATTGTTCAGCTGATAGCTATTTTGGCCTTCTTTCCCATACACAGGAGAACTCATTTGGCCAAGTGGTCATGTGTTCTCTATGAGAAAGCCACCAACAGTCATCTCTACAGGTGGTTTATTTCCAGGAGAACTAAGTAATTGACATTCCGACATCAGTTATATCCAATCAACATGTCCCCCAAAAATCAGTTGGCCCAACAGGGTAATTTTGGAGGGTTTGGATGACATTACTCTACTATGCATGGGGGCCTTCAGCCTGACCATACGCTTTAGAAAATAGTTGACTGCCAAATGTTTGTTTTGGCTATCTCTCACAACTCCCCCCTACACATTCATGTTCAGCTCAGCACAGGGTATGTGTATCCTTATTGGGAGCAGTGGAGTAAGGTGCTGACAGACTCTTTTGCTGGCCTCCTTTAGATTAATAGGACAGGGTAGTTATATATCCAACGTTCCCTTATTTTCCCCAACATCTTCATTTGGGGGATAGTAGAGAAGACAACATACACTTTAGTTGGTCAGCCAGTGCCACCAAAATTGGCAAGGTCTACAGATATAAATCTAATGTGTATGGCTAGCTATTGCTCTCTCAAGGTCACATAGTAATCTAAATTTTGCCTAACAATACATATTGTCAATAAATGTGTATAGCAATGTCATTATTCTCAGCGTGGGGGTTAAGTATGATCTTGAGATGGCCATAGACATTAGGTTTATCTATGACTACTACAGAGAAATAAGATTGGTCTGCTCGGCTGGGTATACATGTGTTAAATTGCTGTTGGGCATTTGTAATTCAACATGTCTGACTCTTCTAAGGCATTATCTATTTAGAGACAATTGGGAGGTCTCATATTCATTAGATGGCTGGTTGGAAGTTGTGAAATTGGTGGGGTTTGATCAACAGTGCTGTGTTTAAGGGTCTTAAATCCTAAGTTAGATGGCGCAAATGAGGGCATTATAAATTATTACCTTTACCAAGTACTAATTTATATAGTCATTCCTTTATATATGCACACAATCCTTCACATTGTGCATTTGTTAAAGGAACGTATAATTTGCTCTGGTTACATGCTTCTAGTATCTTTTATATAAGCAAAGCATAATAAATAAACAATATCAATACAATTCTGATTTTGTCACAAAAGTGTTATATTTTCCAATTAGTATGGTGCATTAGTGCATATTTACTTAACTATCTATGATGAAGGAATTCTAAAGATTGGGAAATAGAACTCACGTATGAGGATGTCCCCAACATGGAACATTATTGGTATTGGGTGCATGGTGCTGAAAAAAGTAAAGCCTCTTACAATTATATTCCTATGGTCAAGAAAAAGCATTGGTTCAGATCAGACCATTAATGTATAATAATTCTATTTTATACCAATAGTCTTAATTGTGCTAAAAAAGGGAGAAAACCAAGTATTTAGTTAATGGAATAGGTTACCTCTATGAATGTATGCCTTTTTAAACAAGTTTACTTTATAATTATGCAGCACTGTGATGTGTATCTTGATGAAATTACTCTTGGTGAATACTCCTCAGGGTACTCATTCCAAATAGTAAGTTTCACGGATGGGTTCTACGTTTCCTAATCAAGATCCTACAATATTTGCTGAAAATTCTTGCAAATGTTTCTATCCCTTTTCACCAATAGGCCCCCTCCCCTATATATACTACTGGTTTGCTCTCAGTGATTGGAAATAACATGTAAAAATAAAATATAAAACACAAAAAGTGCAATAGATTGCAACTCTACGAATCATTTAGTCGGATTCCTACAGATTTCACTTACAGAATTTATAGGTTTATTTTTTTACTATCTGTATAAACTCACTGATCCCTGGGAAATAAACTGTGAAATGAGGGTTTCATTTTGAATATGTGTTATTTATCTGCCAATGGTGTCAATTTTATTCATTTCCTGTCGTATCCTATTGATATTGCTATATACATTTATATGTTTGTATATTATGATTCTTACGGTTTAGGACTGGCAATTGCATCTGGCAATGCTATACTATTTATTAGTAGGACGCTCATTTATAGATGTTTAGACTCTAGAACATAGTAAATATCATTAATTGTAAGCAGGTCACATGTATTTGCTCCTATGTTTGTAATTATTGATGGCTATGTTAGAATTGTTCTAGAAATGATGGTGTTCAGAGATCAACCATTTGTAATCTTGTTTTCAGAAGGCAGGGAGTGTGTAAACTGTGGGGCAACCTCAACCCCTCTGTGGAGGCGAGATGGCACCGGGCATTATCTTTGTAATGCATGTGGACTCTATCACAAAATGAATGGCCAGAACCGACCCCTCATTAAACCTAAAAGAAGGCTGGTAAGTGAGAAACCAACATGCAAACACCAACTCTCTTCTTTCTCTAATCTCCTCAGCTCAGGAAGGGAAGCTTTCAGCAGGATATTGGCATCTCCACCAAAAGACTTGTTATAGTGGCCAGAAGAACTGTTTTCAAGTAAGGAAGATTAGACACTCTTGGTCCCACATTACCCATTTTTATTGCCATCTGCTTGGGTTCTAGCTCTCACACATATTTGGCGTCATGCACGCAGAGCTATTTACACATACCAAAAGATCTTATGGCTTTAACTATCCTCATTAGACAACAATGGGTCCCTGTAATTAAATTACTAATGCGGTAGTGATCCCTTCACTGATCACATTAGAACAAGACCTTATAAATAAACATGGTAGAGGAAGACACACACAATGTAAAAGGATACACTTTTGTCAGTTCTTTTGAATGCTTCAGATTTCATTTTAAGAAATACATGTCTGTGATAGCAATAATTCAGGAATTTGTCTATTAAGCATGTTTCTAAAGTTCTAAAAACAGTTGGCAAAAAGGAATAGAAAAAATCTAATCTATCTATCTATCTATCTATCTATCTATCTATCTATCTATCTATCTATCTATCTATCTTTTTCCAAAAAGATAGATGCAGCACTCCAATATAGAAAAATAATTAAAGGCCCATAGTGGCAATGCTGACATTTTGGTCCAAATGAGGACCTTTCTCAAGCCCTTTTTTTGGAACCGAAACATTACATTTGAGATGGGCCAATAAAAGTACCCTGACTTTATTTTACACTTTATTTGGAGCGCTGCCTGCCTGTTTTATATGTTATATAGTGGACCTCAGGTCAGTGTCCAGGTTCTTTCACCCAATATTCCACGGTGTAGCTGTTATCTATCTATCTATCTTGCTTTCTTTCGAAAAATAGCAGCAAATTCCTAATGTTGTGGGTGCAATACATGCAATACATGCACAAGAAGCAAAAGTAAATCCTACAAAAAAAAAATAGAATGGAAGCAGCGCTCCAATGGAAATTAGTGAAAGAGGTGGACTATATCCACCGAGATGCACAAGACGTTTCAGCTTTTCATTTGAATCATATCTCAATCAAGTGTTCAAATGAGAAGCTGAAATATCATGTCTATCTGGGTGAATATAGTCCACCTTTTTCACATAAATCCATTGGAGCGCTCTATCTATCTATCTATCTATCTATCTATCTATCTATCTATCTATCTATCTATCTATATCTATCTATCTATCTCATATCTATCTATCTCATATCTATCTATCTATATAGCCCATATCTATCTATCTATCTATCTATATAGCCCATATCTATCTATCTATCTATCTATCTATCTATCTATCTATCTATCTATCTCATATCTATCTATCTATCTCATATCTATCTATCTATCTATCCCATATCTATCTATCTATCTATCTATCTATCTATCTATCTATCTATCTATCTATATAGCCCATATCTATCTATCTATCTATCTATCTATCTATCTATCTATCTATCTATCTATCTATCTATCTATCTATCTATCCCATATCTATCTATCTATATAGCCCATATCTATCTATCTATATAGCCCATATCTATCTATCTATCTAGAAGCAACAAAAGGAACAGCACAGTATAAATACTTATCTTCGGGTGCAAGGCCCCTAGACAATCTGTCCAATGATTATCCAAACTTCATAGAATTCCAAGAAAGAGGCAGCACTCCATTGTTTCAGTGGAAAAATGTGCAGAGTTTTAATCAACCCACATGTCAGGGCGACGTTTCGCCTACAAATGAGCCTTTTCTATCTATCTATCTATCTATCTATCTATCTATCTATCTATCTATCTATCTATCTATCTACCTATCTATCTATCTCATATCTATCTATCTATCTATCTATCTATCTATCTATCTATCTATCTATCTATCTATCTATCTATCTATCTATCTCCCTAAGTATCTGTCTTTTCCTTAAATTTAACAAGAAAAGCTTAAAATTTTTCAAAAAGGAGGGAATTCTCAAAGCTTTGATTTTTTGGCTGCTGGCCCCATCTCCACTCCCTCCTTATATGCGAATTTAACTTCCCAGGAAATATCTGCCGGAAATCTGAACTCCTTAGATAACTCCCAAGTAACAATTTCCTCAAAGTAAGCCATTAAGTGAGTAACACAGCAGGAAGGACCAGGAGAACTGCATACTCTTTGAATGGCTATATGTCATCACTTATAAATACAGATCTGACTTATTACAATTTTAAAGGAAAACCAATCACTAAGGCAGCACCACAGTACATGAGAGATGGCAGGGATATAGTAGCATATGCATGTTGATGAATTTAACCCCTTAGTCTTTTTCTTGCCAACATTCTAGTCGCTTCTTACCGAATGCCGGTTTTATTTGAGCATTGATGCATCTATCACATATTGTATTCATGCTGTAACACTAAATATAATGTCTTCTTTCAGTCCGCAGCTAGAAGAGCAGGTACATCTTGTGCAAACTGTCAAACTACCACCACTACGCTGTGGAGAAGGAATGCCAATGGTGACCCAGTGTGTAATGCCTGTGGGCTGTACTACAAGCTGCACAATGTAAGTCTATACTACTAGTTAAGAAAATGTGCTCTTTTCTATGAAAAAAAAATGTTTGCCTCAGTTTTCTGGGAAAAAAAATGTGCCCAGACTAGTCAGACTCAATAATGTGAAGTAATTGGATGTTAATTGTAAGCACTGTAGCTGCAGTACTTACAGAGAGAAGTCATAACAATAGTTTATTACTCTCTGATTTTCTTCTCTGATGAGGCCTATATCTTATGCTATATGACATATTTAATAATTACGTCTATTACTAATTTCAAAACATTCCTCAACTGGGTTATTCTCAAAGCCTGCAAATTCTAAACCCTCTTTGAAGATCTTTTCGATCTGACATTTCACGGCAATTTTATTGTTAGAATCTTCTTACTTTTGTGATCCGGTAAGGAAAGTGTTAAAAAATAAATCTAACGAGGGCTCCCGTCACGGAATTTCTTTTTTTTTCCCTTGTATTTTAACACTTTCTCTACCAGACTGCAAATGTAATTATTCTCCGCAATTCGTTATTAATACAATTCGGTATTAGTATAAGGATTATGGTTTCTTTTTTAAATGATTCGTAATGGGCCATAGCATTGTTAAAAGTGAGTTATTAAATGAATACCAAAGGGTTAATTTTTTGCATTCAATTTATGCATAACACTTGCAATTAGAAATAGATTCTAAAATAATCCTAAATGCGCTTTCATCAGACATTAATCAATATCTTCCAATTGATTATGCCACTAAAATAAATGTAGAATGGACATGTAGAGTCAATATCTGGGTGGATGCAGTTGGCCTTGGCCTTACAAACAATATATGTATATATTCTATACTTATTTATTCCAATACGTTATTTTTTCTGATCTTTTTAAGTATTTTATTTTTAAGTTTTCTGGGTTTTACATTTTTTTTATTTTCATTTTATAATTTTTAGCTTTTAACGTCATTAAAGCACAAGGAAACCTTTCTGAAATATTTCTATGTTTTACTACAAACTGTGTAAATCTAATTTTTAATTATTTAAAAAGAAAGAAATTTGGAGTGCGCAATACATCACACGCCAATCTTTATAAAAGGTTGCAAAATCAATTTACACAGCTTCTGACATGTCTTTATGTAAATCATGTAAATATCTAAAGATCAGTAACAGACATCATATTTATAGGTTGTGTAATTTAAAAAAAAAAAATCAGATTTTTCTTCATTATGAGCTACTAAAATAGAAATCTATATATTTACACTTGGCTGTCACACCGCCTGTGTCTTTATGTGGTGTGAAACACAACAAGCCCATAGCAAGATTAAGCTTGCTTTATTTTCATTTCATTAAATATTTCCTTTGATATGAGCTGCAGACTGTTATGTAAAATAGGTCATCATTTCACATCTGCAAATGAAACTTGGAGACTTGTCTCATATTTCTAAGGTGTAGATATTTATTGCAGGCAAATAGTTTCTTGTCTGGGATATGAAGGACGATTCTGCTTCTTGTTAACCCCTCTGTAGCAGAAAATGAGATTTTTGATGTAATGGCTAGTTTAGCAAGTTGAACTCAGCAGTTCTTTGTGCCACATGCCGTTATTTTTTTTTTTTTTACAAATTAATTACGATAAATCCACAGTATGTATGACAAACAGTGTAACGAGGACCTCGTTACAAGACAATATGACTGCTCGTGTTGCAATCCATGGATTTATTTACAGTTTACCAAACACCTAGCAGTCACATATTATTGATATATATATATTAGGAATGAAGAATAATAGTGACACTATTGTGCGGTACAACGACTACACAACATACCGCACTCTGGTAGAGGGCAAACAGTAGAGTACAGAGTGTTATGTTAGTAAAGTATCTTTGTCACTTTTTCGTTTCTTCTCGCTATACGTTTTTTAGATGAATAATGTATTCTATGGTGCCCATGAACTTTTATAGGGCAAATGTATGACAGAACGGTGACACAACAGCTGCAGAAGTTCTAAAAACAACAGGAAACCATGTAAAAGTATTTATTAAGGAGCACTTTTTATATAATGGGAGCCACTGATAGATTACAAAGTAGATATATAGCTGCATATGTTTTTTATGATATACGTTTAGATGCACGTAAAGAAGAAAAAGGTAAAAAAAAATTGCTTTGAAAAAACCCCATAAAAACATGCACGCCAATGGAATTATTTTTCCAATTTTTTTTATGTATCAGCAATAAAGTACAGTTTATATACAGTTGCATCTCCTTCGTACTATATAGTGTCTCCTAAAGAGAGAAGTAGCAATGTGTGTAATATATATATATATATATATATATATATATATATATATATACATATATATATATATATAAAAATTATATATATATACTTGGCGTCTCCAAAACAAAGAAATATCAGTATATATATATATATATATATATATATATATACACACACACACTCCTAAGATAGGAACTATTAGTGTTTATATATATATATATATATATATATATATATATATATATATATATATATATACTGATGTTTTCCATTCCATGCATTTTAAATCTATTACTATGTACTATCTAGTACAATATAATAATTTATAATGATATGAAACTGTGATGGTTAGGTATAGCCAAAAGTGTAATCTTTATATGGGTATCTTTTCATTTAGATAGTGAAATTCCGTAGAACCCTCACTTTTATCATCCAGAACGTTTAATAATCAGGCACATGGAATATTGATAACACAACACTTATCAGGTCGCGATGATTTCGACTACATGTAGGTTTTGTGTTTCAAATCAACGCTGACGTTAAATCGCCATCCATTACTCAGAACAACCTGCTCTGACAGATGCTGCTTACAAGAGCTGTAAAAGTGACCACCTCTGACAACATGCGTAGCTAATTAGGAAGATAATGGGGTCTTGCTCTCATGTAGGATTCTGTAAGGATCACAAACAATTCCATACTCCTAAAGCCACACACCACTGTTTTATTGGATGACCTCACCATGGCACGGTCAACCTTTATAGAGTAAGAGAACAATTTGGCAAGTATTTGTTAATTGTTAGGTGAATGGCACCAGACTAATGCAATCAATCTATGCTGTATAGACCAGCATGTAAAAGCTGACATCTTTCAAGTTGAGCGATTTCTTGTTGGAACCGACAGATGTCAGTAAGACAGACTTAGTCCAGAAGTATGTCAGCTTTGTGTGTTAATTCTGGTTCATGGCACAAAACTTTGAAATGCTGTACGTTCAGTTTGGGAGTCAGAGGTCATGTATAAAAGCATCACAGTTTGACAGAAAGGGAACATTTCAGATGATATTTAGCACACCCTGTATAATAAGACTTATATTAGATATCCTTGTGAGATATTGGATAACACTGGGCACAGTCCAAAGTTTTATATCATTTGCAAAGTGCCTTGTTATACAGGTCTGCAAGACATAAAATAGTAATAATAACTTTTATTATAGAAAAGAAGACATGATTATTATTAAGAATAATTGCATTATTTGATATTTGATCCAATTTACAGAAATTAAACTTAAATGATATCGATGAAAATAATATCAGGGTTTTTTAAAAAATATTTTATGGGTTTGTGTCCCTTTTTTACGTGGATTGTTGTGTATATGATATGTTATTTTTCTGAAATGATATCGACCAGATCAAAAGAAGTCAGCACATACATATAGGGATAACATTTCTTCACGTAGGCCTAAGGGGCCCTTGTCTGAGGCTAATGTTGTATACTTTGATATGGGTACTTCTCTATGAGGACTTTTTTTTTCTAACCTGATATTTATTCGTGATATTTGATATCTGATATTTTATGTTTAAACATATTAACCATGTTTTTTTCCTGTGTGCCTTCACTTGGCTAAGAAACGAAGGAAGGGGAAACAAAAACAAATAATTATTTTTTGTTTAGATTAACAGACCTTTGACTATGAAGAAGGAAGGAATCCAGACCAGAAACAGAAAAATGTCTAGCAAGTCGAAAAAGAGTAAAAAGATGCTTGATGGACTCGAGGACTACACGAAGGGCAGCTCATTCAGCCCTGCCGCCCTCTCCAGGCATATGTCTACGCTTAGTCACATTTCTCCTTTCAGCCACCCCGGCCACATGCTGGGTACACCAACACCAATGCACCCATCGTCCAGCCTGTCTTTTGGACCTCATCATCCCTCCAGTATGGTCACTGCCATGGGTTAGACTTTAAACTTTGCCTCTTGCAACTTCCTTAGGACTTCATCTCTATTTTGCATTTTTTTTGCAAACTGATGACCCCCCATGTCTATGGACAGAACGTTATTTAAAAGCTCACACAATGTAGTGCTAGCAAATCTTAAAGGAACTCACTATGGCATCTGCACATTCTTGACCACTGAATCTGGATCCCATTTGTGAATAAGCCATTTAAACTTCCACTCCCTGTTGATAAGGGTTTCCAGTGCTGTGAACAAAGGTATGAACATTGCAAAAATATAAAAAAGGAAAAAAAAACAATAGAAAAAAAACCCATTCTATATTGTAAATTTTGGAAACTTATCATATCAGTGTAAAAAGCATGAAGGACCACAAGACTATATATAGATGGTGGCTTTGGAAACAAAGACTTATAGACTGCAATGCTTTTTTGTCTAAAAAAAAGTGAACAAATTGCCAGTGTTGTTTTCCTCTAGCTGGCTGGAGTTGTTTGATGCATTAAACTTGTAGACCCTTCAAACATTCAGGATTTTGGACTCTTCTTAGAATGTTCTCTTGGTCCCAGGCAATCAGTGTTATTATACCGATATTGCCAATGTGGATGTACAGCTAGCCCATTCCTCAGGCCTCAATGCATTGTGAACAAGTTCCTGTAATTGTTGTTTGTATGTATATTTCAAAGACACCAGAATAATTAAAAAAAGATGTAGATTTATTTCATCATATTATACAGACTGATTGGTTGTATAAATTTATTTACTGCTAGTGTAAAGAACTGCTTTTGTTGTTTTCTTCTTATTTTTCTTCTTTTAAAAATAAAATAGATTACATTCGGTTGAATAAGGTTGTTTGTTATTTTGTTATCTATTTGTTCTAAAAAAAACTATAAAAATTAAACATGTGAATCCTGTATACAGAAAGACCCTGCTTGGCATAAGGTCTATTGATATGAATGCGGGTTAAGCAGACAGAGGGGGGGTGAGGGTTGGGGCAAAAATAGCTATACTAAGTTATCTTTAATTGCCTGCTCAATACTTTCATTCATAAATCCATCGCTATAAAGTTCAGGGGATCAGCTCTCCTTTGTATTGTATTATGTGGAAGTTTTCTCAGCTATTTCATATTGAAATAAAATTAACTGCTACTGTTTCTTATTGTTTATGGTGTTACTTGTTAGTCCTGTTCATCCTAGTTGGACGCTTGTGTTATTGGTGATTATTACTGTCGCCGAACATGTAAATATAATTCAAGGAAAAAACAAAATGAACATATACCCTATAGTAAGTAAATAAATCAATAGTACTAGTACATGTAAATAACATAGGGTACTTAGTTAACACAATTTTGATCAAAAAAGTGTAAAAGCAACGCAACAAAGTGAACCCAATCAAGCAGGATATGACTGTCCCAATTGGGTACACCTTGTCGCTGTTAGATGGCTTTTATGCTTCTTTTTAAAAAAAGTTAACTAAGTACCCTATGTTATTTACATGTACTATTACTATTCACTTATTTACTTACCATAAGGTATATGCTCATTTAGTTTTTTCCTTGTATTTTTTTTCTGTGACATGGCCACAATGTGAACATGTTCTTATGTATTGCATGTATACTAACTTATGTTTCGGCTAATTTCTTTGGTTATGTCACAATAATTGTCAACAAATCAACTTGAAGCGGATGATTAGCAACAGTGATTGTTAAGTGTAAGATCTAAATAGATGGAAATGGATGTCCCACTGGATAAGTGTTTGCAAATTTAAGTCCCTGTTTACATCACACTCTTCATTGCATATGCCAGTAAATCTTCCAAGGAATACCACCCAAAAGAAGTCATACAGTCAGAAAAATTACCCATAGGTGACCACTGTTAAAAAAAAAAGTACAGGGTGGGCCATTTATATGGATGCACCTAAATAAAATGGGAATGGTTGTTGATATCAACTTCCTGTTTGTGGCACATTAGTATATGGGAGGGGGAAAACTTTTCAAGATGGGTGGTGACCATGGCGGCCATTTTGAAGTTGGCAATTTCGGATCCAACTTTATTTTTTTCAATGGGTAGAGGGTCATGTGGCACATCAAACTTATTGTGAATTTCACGAGAAAAACAACGGTTTGCTTGGTTTTAATGTAACTTTATTCTTTCATGAGTTATTTACAAATTTATGACCACTTATAAAATGTGTTCAAAGTGCTGCCCATTGTGTTGGATTGTCAATGCAACCCTCTTCTCCCACTATTGACACACTGATAGCAACACCGCAGAAGAAATGCTAGCACAGGCTTCCAGTATCCATTGTTTCAGATGCTGCACATCTCGTATCTTCACAGCATAGACAATTGCCTTCAGATGACCCCAAAGATAAAAGTCTAAGGAAGTCAGATCATGAGACCTTGGTGGCCATTCAACTGGCCCACAATGACCAATCCACTTTCCAGGAAACTGTTCATGTAGGAATGTTCAGACCTGACACCCATAATGTTGTGGAGCACCAACTTGGGTGTCAGGTCCGAGCATTCCTACATGAACAGTTTACTGGAAAGTGGATTGGTTGTTGTGGGCCAGTTGAATGGCCATCAACGTCTCCCAATCTGACCCCCTTAGACTTTTATCTTTGGGGTCTTCTGAAGGCAATTATCTATGCTGTGAAGATACGAGATGTGGAGCATCTGAAACAACGGATACTGGAAGCCTTCTTCTGTGGTGTTGCTATCATTGTGTCAAGAGTGGGAGAAGAGGGTTGCATTGAGAATCCAACACAATGGGCAGCTCTTTGAACACATTTTATAAGTATTCATACATTTGTAAATAACACATGAAAGAATAAAGTTACATTAAAACCAGGCACACCATTGTTTTTCTTGTGAAATTCTCAATAAGTTTGATGTGTCACATGGCCCTCTTTCCATTGAAAAAAATAAAGTTGGATCCAAAATGGCCGACTTCAAAATGGCCGCCATGGTCACCACCCATCTTGAAAAGTTTTCCCCCTCCCATATACTAATGTGCCACAAACAGGAAGTTGATATCAACAACCATTCCCATTTTATTTAGGTGTATCCATATAAATGGCCCACCCTTTAGATTATGTGGTATCATTTTTTTTTTGTCATTATAATGATGTTCTGTGTATCAGTCTAACTGGTTAAAAGTACTCTTTTTTTGACCCTCATTGGTTTGGTTGATATGCTTTCTATAAGCTTAGCATATAAACGACTAACTTCTGGCATACATGTAAAAATAAAGATTATTATTATTATTATTATACATGCTAAGAAAATCACTAATTGAATGAGAGCAATACGTAAAACTGACAGGCAAATATTCCAAAGCATTATGTCCATGATCAAAAGATTACAGCTTCAAAGTCCTAAGTCCTAAAATAAATTTACAACAAATGTAATCAAGTAAGAAAAAAAGAAAAAAAATCAGCTCTCCCCGAAGAAAAAGTCTTCTTATTTAATAATACTATAAAACTTAAAAACAGTATAAATAAAAAACATATTTTTTCCCATCATCATCATCATGATAATTTGTAAATTGTACATAAAATATTAGTTATACTTCATTGTTCATAGCATAAGAGGAAAATTAGCTGGGTTCATTATTCCCCTTAAAAATGAATTAGAGTTAATAGGCAAGTAACAAAAAATTTATGTAATAAAAACTATAACTTGTCCACCCAAAATGATCCTCATATGGCTACACAGGAAAATAAAAGGTTTGGATTTTGAAATTTTTGCAACACAAAAATTATATATTTGAAAATAAAACATGGTTGTGTTGTGCTAAAGTTAAAAATCAAAACGACCCAATTTATTTTTTTGCGTTGCAAGGTTGTATCAACGAGTAGCATAAAATTAACATGGCATTTATAAAACACTGTAAACATTAAAAAACAATCAAAACAAAAAAAAAACACAAATGTATTTCAAATCAAAATTGGAAACATTTTTGGAATGAGAAGGGGAGCTGTGAACATTGTTGTGAATGGTGTATACAAGTGTTACCATTCATTTTATTCCTATTTGAGGTGAAATTTAGACAACTACTGAAAAGTTATATTTACAGAACAGTAATTGTTAACCTATTTTGCAGCTCAGTAGTCAATGTAAAAAAATGCAAGATTTCAGCATTCTAAGAATATAGAAAGACGTATGTTAACGTTTAACATAATAATCTTGATTTAAATAATAGATATTTTTCTGATGACACTTCCCCGTTAAGTTCAGTTTGCAGACATTAATCATCAAGAAATGATTATCAGGTGGAGAAACTGTTCCATTTGTTACGACTAACATATAACATTCACAGAATTGTGTATCCTTGTATATGCATTGATTGTTCATGTTTCAAAAGTAATCTTGTCAGTGATGAAGAATATTTTAATCTGCTATTTCATAGATCAGTCATCACTATGAATGAGTGTATGCTTTCTCAAAATTGAAAGTATTACCAGCCCTTTATTTGGCCCTTTGGTATATACAACAAACTTAATGTTACTCATCACTGTCTCCATAGGGGAACATAATCAAAGTTCCCTATCAGTATGTCTTTGGAGTGTGGGAGGAAATTGGAGTATTTGGAGGAAACCCACGCAAACACGGAGAGAACCTACAAACTGCTTGCAGATAGTGTCCTTCATCAGATTTCATAAGACCCCAGCTCTAACAGTCTATTATGCTATCCACTGAGCCACCATGCGGTTCATAGTCATTCATTTAGCTGTAGACTGGAAATATTGAAATAACAGTGCAGTATATTCAGATTTAAAGAGGACCTTTCACTGTATCAAAAGTGGCCAGTTATTGCTTTATTTTATTATGGCTGCTTTCCTTAGTATTGTGTTGATTCTTTTAAAGTCCATCAAATGGTTCTAGATATATGGACTTTATTATTTAGTGCTTAATCTTTATGGTGTTAACCGATGGGGGCATTACTCCTAAGGTAATTATGAAGTACAGCCTAAGGACATGTCCTCAGAAAGTCCTATGACCCTCGCTCCATTGGAAACACCATAAAAAGTAGCACTAGATTAAATGGCCAATAACTCCAGAAACATATGCAAGATAAAAAAAAACAAAAAAAATCTACATGTTCAGCGGAGTAGCAGGAACAAACTTAAGTGCAAGAACTGGCCACATTTCAACAGGTGACATTTGACCGGGTGTCCTATGTAAGAAACTTTTAAATATCTGTAATAATAGTATATAGAAACTTAACGTTAAGCCACAATAGAGAAAATTTATATATATATATATATATATATATATATATATATATATACAGTACTGACCAAAAGTTTAGACACACCTTCTCATTTAAAGATTTTTCTGTATTTTCATGACTATGAAAATTGTACATTTACACTGAAGACATC
The DNA here is from genome assembly GCF_032444005.1 of Ranitomeya imitator. Taxonomy (NCBI): domain Eukaryota; kingdom Metazoa; phylum Chordata; class Amphibia; order Anura; family Dendrobatidae; genus Ranitomeya; species Ranitomeya imitator. The sequence goes on along the minus strand of NC_091285.1, from coordinate 394,432,727 downwards.
AAAACTATGAATTACCGTATATACTCAAGTATAAGCCGAGATTTTCAGCCCAAATCTATGGGGAAATATGAACGGTGCAGAGCACTATATGGCACAGCTATGGGGAAATATGAACGGTGCAGAGCACTATATGGCACAGCTATGGGGAAATATGAACGGTGCAGAGCACTATATGGCCGAGCTATGGGGCAATATGAACGGTGCAGAGCACTATATGGGGCACAGCTATGGGGAAATATGAACGGTGCAGAGCACTATATGGCAGAGCTATGGGGAAATATGAACGATCCAGAGCACTATATGGCACAGCTATGGGGCAATATGAATGGTGCAGAGCACTATATGGCACAGCTATGGGGAAATATGAACGGTGCAGAGCACTATATGGCACAGCTATGGGGCAATAATGAACGGTGCAGGGCACTATATGGCACAGCTATGGGGAAATATGAACGGTGCAGAGCACTATATGGCACAGCTATGGGGAAATATGAACGGTGCAGAGCACTATATGGCACAGCTATGGGGCAATAATGAACATGCAGAGCACTATATGGCACAGCTGTGAGGCAAGAATGATCTATTTTTATTTTTGAAATTCACCGGTAAATGCTGCATTTCCACCCTAGGTTTATACTCGAGTCATTAAGTTGTCCCAGTTTTTTGTGGCAAAATTAGGGGGGTCGGCTTATACTCGGGTCGGCTTATACTCGAGTATATACGGTAACACATGTGGAATTATATACTTAACAAAAACGTTTGAAACAACTGAAAATATGGCTTATATTCTAGGTTCTTCAAAGTAGCCACCTTTTGCTTTGATGACTGCTTTGCACACTCTTGGCATTTTCTTGATGAGCTTCAAGAGGTAGCCACCGGGAATGGTTTTCACTTCACAGGTGTGCCCTGTCTGGTTTAATAAGTGGGATTTCTTGCCTTATAAATTGGGTTGGGACCATCAGTTGTGTTGTGCAGAAGTCTCGTGGATACACAGCTGATAGTCCTACTGAATAGACTGTAAGAATTTATATTATGGCAAGAAAAAAGCAGCTAAGCAAAGAAAAACGAGTGGCCATGATTACTTTAAGAAATGAAGGTCAGTCAGTCCGAAAAATTGAGAAAACTTTGAAAGTGTCCCCAAGTGCAGTGGCAAAAACCATCAAGTTCTACAAAGAAACTGGCTCACATGAGGACCGCCCCAGGAAAGGAAGACCAAGAGTCACCTCTGCTTCTGAGGATAAGTTTATCCGAGTCACCAGCCTCAGAATTCACAGGTTAATAGCAGCTCAGTTTAGAGACCAGGTCAATGCCACACAGAGTTCTAGCAGCAGACACATCTCTACATCAACTGTTAAGAGGAGACTTTGTGCAGCAGGCCTTCATGGTAAAATAGCTGCTAGGAAACCACTGCTAAGGCAACAAGCAGAAGAGACTTGTTTGGGCTAAAGAACAGAAGGAATGGACATTAGACCAGTGGAAATCTGTGGTTTGGTCTGATGAGTCCACATTTGAGATCTTTGGTTCCAACCACCGTGTCGTTGTGCGACGCAAAAAAGGTGAACGGATGGATTCTACATGCCTGGTTCCCACCGTGAAGCATGGAGGAGGAGGATTGATAGCGTGGGTGTACTTTGCTAGTGACACTGTTGGAGATTTATTCAAAATTGAAGGCATACTAAACCAGCATGACTACCACAGCATCTTTCAGCGGCATGATATTCTATCCGGTTTGCATTTAGTTTTTATTTATTTTTCAACAGGACAATGACACCAAACACACCTTCAGGCTGTGTAAGGGCTATTTGATCAAGAAGGAGAGTGATGGGGTGCTACACCAGATGACATGGCCTCCACAGTCACCAGACCAGAAACTAATCGAGATGGTTTGGGGTGAGCTGGACCGCAGAGTGAAGGCAAAAGGGCCAACAAGTGCTAAGCATCTCTGGGAACTCCTTCAAGATTGTTGGAAGACCATTGCCGGTGACTACATCTTGAAGCTCATCAAGAGAATGCCAAGAGTGTGCAAAGCAGTCATCAAAGCAAAAGGTGGCTACTTTGAAGAACCTAGAATATAAGACATATTTTCAGTTGTTTAACACTTTTTTGTTAAGTATATAATTCCACATACAGTGGGGCAAAAAAGTATTTAGTCAGTCAGCAATAGTGCAAGTTCCACCACTTAAAAAGATGAGAGGCGTCTGTAATTTACATCATAGGTAGACCTCAACTATGGGAGACAAACTGAGAAAAAAAATTCCAGAAAATCACATTGTCTGTTTTTTTAACATTTTATTTGCATATTATGGTGGAAAATAAGTATTTGGTCAGAAACAAAATTTCATCTCAATACTTTGTAATATATCCTTTGTTGGCAATGACAGAGGTCAAACGTTTTCTGTAAGTCTTCACAAGGTTGCCACACACTGTTGTTGGTATGTTGGCCCATTCCTCCATGCAGATCTCCTCTAGAGCAGTGTTGTTTTTGGCTTTTCGCTTGGCAGCACGGACTTTCAACTCCCTCCAAAGTTTTTCTATATGGTTGAGATCTGGAGACTGGCTAGGCCACTCCAGGACCTTGAAATGTTTCTTACGAAGCCACTCCTTCGTTGCCCTGGCGGTGTGCTTTGAATCATTGTCATGTTGAAAGACCCAGCCACGTTTCATCTTCAATGCCCTTGCTGATGGAAGGAGGTTTGCACTCAAAATCTCACGATACATGGCCCCATTCATTCTTTCATGTACCCTGATCAGTCGTCCTGGCCCCTTTGCGGAGAAACAGCCCCAAAGCATGATGTTTCCACCACCATGCTTTACAGTAGGTATGGTGTTTGATGGATGCAACTCAGTATTCTTTTTCCTCCAAACACGACAAGTTGTGTTTCTACCAAACAGTTCCAGTTTGGTTTCATCAGACCATAGGACATTCTCCCAAAACTCCTCTGGATCATCCAAATGCTCTCTAGCAAACTTCAGACGGGCCCGGACATGTACTGGCTTAAGCAGTGGGACACATCTGGCACTGCAGGATCTGAGTCCATGGTGGCGTAGTGTGTTACTTATGGTAGGCCTTGTTAAATTGGTCCCAGCTCTCTGCAGTTCATTCACTAGGTCCCCCCGCGTGGTTCTGGGATTTTTGCTCACCGTTCTTGTGATCATTCTGACCCCACGGGGTGGGATTTTGCGTGGAGCCCCAGATCGAGGGAGATTATCAGTGGTCTTGTATGTCTTCCATTTTCTAATTATTGCTCCCACTGTTGATTTCTTCACTCCAAGCTGGTTGGCTATTGCAGATTCAGTCTTCCCAGCCTGGTGCAGGGCTACAATTTTGTTTCTGGTGTCCTTTGACAGCTCTTTGGTCTTCACCATAGTGGAGTTTGGAGTCAGACTGTTTCAGGGTGTGTACAGGTGTCTTTTTATACTGATAACAAGTTTAAACAGGTGCCATTACTACAGGTAATGAGTGGAGGAAAGAGGAGACTCTTAAAGAAGAAGTTACGGGTCTGTGAGAGACAGAAATCTTGATTGTTTGTTTCTGACCAAATACTTATTTTCCACCATAATATGCCAAAAAAATGATAAAAAAACAGACAATGTGATTTTCTGGATTTTTTTTTCTCAGTTTGTCTCCCATAGTTGAGGTCTACCTATGATGTAAATTACAGACGCCTCTCATCTTTTTAAGTGGTGGAACTTGCACTATTGCTGACTGACTAAATACTTTTTTGCCCCACTGTATGTTAATTCATAGTATTGATGCCTTCAGTGTGAATGTACAATTTTCATAGACATGAAAATACAAAAAAATCTTTAAATGAGAAGGTGTGTCCAAACTTTTGGTCTGTACTGTATATACTGTATATATACTGTATATATATACATATGGTGAAAATTGTTGGTACCCCTCTTTTAATGACAGTAAAACCCACAATGGTCACAGAAATAACTTGAATCTGACATAAGTAATAACAAAAAATCTATGAAAATGAACAAATGAAAGTCAGACATTGCTTTTCATCCATGCTTCCACAGAATTTAAATAAATAAAACTTGTGAAACAGGCCTGGACAGAAATGATGGTACCCTTAACTTAATATTTTGTTGCACAACCTTTTGAGACAATCACTGCAATCAAACGATTCCTGTAACTGTCAATGACACTTCTGCATCTCCTGACAGGTACTTTGGCCCACTCCTCAAGAGCAAACTGCACCAGCTTTCTCATGCTTGAACGTTGCCTTCCAAAGATGCTCCATAGGATTTAGGTCAGTGCTCATAGAAGGCCACTTCAGAATAGTCCAATGTTTTCCTCTTTCATCCTTGGGTGTTTTTAGCTGCGTGTTTTGAGTCATTATCCTGTTGCAAGACCCATGACCTGTGACTGAGACCAAGTTTTCTGACACTGGGCAGCACATTTCTCTCTAGAATCCCTTGATTATTATTATTATTATACATTTTTACAGCGCCATTTATTCCATGGCGCTTTACATGTGAATACGGGCAAATATAGACAAATACATTAAACATGAGCAGATAACAAGGCACACGAGTACATAAGGAGGGAGGACCCTGCCCGCGAGGGCTCACAGTCTGCAGGGGGTGGGTGAGGATACACTAGGAGAGGGAAGGGCTAGCTGTGCGGCTGTTCAGTAGGTTGAGGATCACTGCAGGCTGTAGGCTTGTCGGAAGAGATGAGTCTTCAGGTTCTTTTTGAAGGTTTCTATGGTAGGCGCCAGTCTGATGTGTTGGGGTAGAGAGTTCCAGAGTATGGGATAGTCTTGATATTTCATTGTACCCTGCACAGATTCTAGATACCCTGTGCCAGATGCAACAAAGCAGCCCCAGAACATAACAGAGCCTCCTCCATGTTTCACAGTAGGGACAGTGTTCTTTTTTGATATGCTTCATTTTTCCATCTTTAAACATAGAGCAGATGTGCCTTGTCAAAAAGTTCAATTTTTGTCTCATCCGTCCATACGACATTCTCCCAGAAGGTTTGTTGCTTGACAACATGTAGTTTGGCAAATTCCAGTATGACTTTATGATTTTTTTCAACAATAGTGTCCTCCTTGGTCATCTCCAATGAAGTCCACTTTGGCTCATGCAACGACGGATGGTGCGATCTGACACTGATGTTCCTTGAGCATAAAGTTCACTTTTAATCTGTTTAGAAGTTTTTCTGGGCTCTTTTGTTACTATTCGTATTATCTGTCTCTTTGATTTGTCATCAATTTTCCTCCTGCGGCCATGTCCATTGAGGTTGGCTACAGTCCCATGGATCTTAAATTTCTGAATAATATGTGCAACTGTAGTCACAGGAACATCAAGCTGCTTGGAGATGGTCTTATAACTTTTTCACTTAGCATATTATTCTATAGTTTTCTTTCTAATCTCCAGAGACAACTCTTTCCTTTTCTTCCTCTTGTCCATGTTGAGTGTGATATACACCATGTCACCAAATAGCACAGTGAGTATCTGTAGCTCTATATACAGGCCCACTTACTGATTCCAAGATTGTAGACACCTGTGATGCTAGTTCGTGGACACACCTTGATTTAACATGTCCCTTTTGTCACATTATTTTCAGGGGTACCATCATTTCTGTCCAGGCCTATTTCATGAGTTTTATTTATTTATTAATTCTGTGGAAGCATGGTTAAAAAGCAACGTCTGACTTTCATTTGTTCATTTTCATAGATTTTCTTATTTATTTTTACTTTTGTCAGATTCACGTTATTTCTGTGATCATTGTGGGTTTTTCTGTCATTAAACGATGGGTACCAACGATTTTGACCACATGTGCATACAGCTGTGGCTGAAAGTTTTGGAACCCTTAAAATTGTTGCACAAAATGAAGTATTTCTCCCTGAAAATTATTGCAATTATAAATGTTTTGTTATTCACATGTTTAATTCCTTTGTGTGTTGGAGCAACACAAAAAACTGAGAAAAATAAATGTGTATAATATAATGAGTAATTGCAAACATTTTCTGGGAGAAATACTTAATTTTCTGGAACAATTATGTATAATTATTATATATAAATAAAATAAAAGCCAAAGATTGATCAGCATCTCCTAATAGAATAAACCAAATGTGAACAGTTGCAACAGTTGTAAGCATTTTATAATTACTTTAAATATGTACATATTACAGTTTGAGGACTATTCACTAGTGTTGAGCGATACCGTCCGATACTTGAAAGTATCGGTATTGGATAGTATCGGCCGATACCCGAAAAGTATCGGATATCGCCGATACCGATATCCGATACCAATACAAGTCAATGGGACACCAAGTATCGGAAGGTATCCTGATGGATCCCAGGGTCTGAAGGAGAGGAAACTCTCCTTCAGGCCCTGGGATCCATAGTGAGGTGTAAAATAAAGAATTAAAATAAAAAATATTGTTATATTCACCTCTCCGGCGGCCCCTGGAACATCACCGCGAGGAACCGGCGTCCGGCAGGCTTCTTTGTTCAAAATGAGCGCCTTTAGGACCTGCGGAATGATGGCGCGGCTTCTGATTGGTCGCGTGCCGCCCATGTGACCGCCACGCGACCAATCAGAAGCCGCGACGTCATTCCACAGGTCCTAAAGGCGCTCATTCTAGGAATTTATCTGAGGAATGACGTCGTGGCTTCTGATTGGTCGCGTGGCGGTCACATGGGCGGCACGCGACCAATCAGAAGCCGCGACGTCATTCCGCAGGTCCTAAAGGTGCTCATTTTGAACAAAGAAGCCTGCCGGACGCCGGTGACTCGCGGTGATGTTCCAGGGGCCGCCGGAGAGGTGAATATAACAATATTTTTTATTTTAATTCTTTATTTTACACCTCCGATACCGATACCCGATACCACAAAAATATCGGATCTCGGTATCGGAATTCCGATACCGCAAGTATCGGCTGATACCCGATACTTGCGGTATCGGAATGCTCAACACTACTATTCACATGTTTATGCATTTTTGCAGACCAAGTGGTCAGCACAAAATCCTGTAGACATTTCCAATTTTGATATGAGTTATGGATCAGTCTTGTCAATGCAGGTCTACGGGTCCATGAAAAAAATCGAACAGTACTTGGATGCCATCAATTGCTGCCCATTTTTCACAGATTGTTTAAAAGATTGATAGGAGAAGCCTCCACCATTTTTTTTCATTAGAGAAATACTGATGAATCTATGATGGCATAAACTGATACTCTGACCAAAATCCGATGAAAATCTGATCAAACACAGTGGTGAAACTCAGACCATTTTTTGCAAATTAGAAAAATCAGTGACATTACTGACATCTGAATGAGCCCTAAGGCTGTTTTTCATTAGTTCTGGATCCTGCCTGCCCTTGTTGAGACCAGGGCTCTGTGGGGCCATATCATCACTTCCAAGACTCCTTGTTGTTCTTTACGCTAAATATAGTTCTTAATGATATTGGATGCATGTTTGAGGTCATTGTCTTGCTGAAGAGTACATTTGGAGCCAATCAAAGGCTTTCTTGATGATATTACATGATGGATAATTATCTATCTGGTTGTCTTAGTCATCAATAATACTCATAAAATCCGCAACTGCATTTGCTGAAATGCAACCCAAAACTTCAAAGAGTTCTCTATCATGCTTCACTTTTGCCTGCAGACACTTATTATGTTACTGATCTCCAGCCTTTCTTTTAACCCCTTCATGACCCAGCCTATTTTGACCTTAAAGACCTTGCCGTTTTTTGCAATTCTGACCAGTGTCCCTTTATGAGGTAATAACTCAGGAACGCTTCAACGGATCCTAGCGGTTCTGAGATTGTTTTTTCGTGACATATTGGGCTTCATGTTAGTGGTAAATTTAGGTCAATAAATTCTGCGTTTATTTGTGATAAAAATGGAAATTTGGCGAAAATTTTGAAAATTTCGCAATTTTCACATTTTGAATTTTTATTCTGTTAAACCAGAGAGTTATGTGACACAAAATAGTTAATAAATAACATTTCCCACATGTATACTTTACATCAGCACAATTTTGGAAACAAAATTTTTTTTTGCTAGGAAGTTATAAGGGTTAAAATTTGACCAGCGATTTCTCATTTTTACAACGAAATTTACAAAAAATTTTTTTTTAGGGACCACCTCACATTTGAAGTCAGTTTGAGGGGTCTATATGGCTGAAAATACCCAAAAGTGACACCATTCTAAAAACTGCACCCCTCAAGGTACTCAAAACCACATTCAAGAAGTTTATTAACCCTTCAGGTGCTTCACAGCAGCAGAAGCAACATGGAAGGAAAAAATGAACATTTAACTTTTTAGTCACAAAAATTATCTTTTAGCAACAATTTTTTTATTTTCCCAATGGTAAAAGGAGAAACTGAGCCACGAAAGTTGTTGTCCAATTTGCCCTGAGTATGCTGATACCTCATATGTGGGGGTAAACCACTGTTTGGGCGCACGGCAGGGCTTGGAAGGGAAGGAGCGCCATTTGACTTTTTGAATGAAAAATTGGCTGCACTCTTTAGCGGACTCCATGTCACGTTTGGAGAGCCCCCGTGTGCCTAAAAATTGGAGCTCCCCCACAAGTGACCCCATTTTGGAAACCAGATGCCCCAAGGAACTTATCTAGATGCATAGTGAGCACTTTGAACCCCCAGGTGCTTCACAAATTGATCCGTAAAAATGAAAAAGTACTTTTTTTTCACAAAAAAATTATTTTAGCCTCAATTTTTTCATTTTCACATGGGCAACAGGATAAAATGGATCCTAAAATTTGTTGGGCAATTTCTCCTGAGTACACCAATACCTCACATGTGGGGGTAAACCACTGTTTGGGCACATGGTAAGGCTCGAAAGGGAAGGAGCGCCATTTGACTGAAAAATTATCTCCATCGTTAGCGGACACCATGTCGCGTTTGGAGAGCCCCTGTGTTCCTAAACATTGGCACTCCCCCATAAGTGACCCCATTTTGGAAACTAGACCCCCCAAGGAACTTATCTAGATGCGTAGTGAGCACTTTAAACCCTCAGGTGCTTCACAAATTGATCTGTAAAAATGAAAAAGTACTTTTTTTTTACAAAAAAATTCTTTTCGCCTCAATTTTTTCATTTTCACATGGGCAATAGGATAAAATGGATCATAAAATTTTTTGGGCAATTTCTCCTGAGTACGCCGATACCTCATATGTGGGGGTAAACCACTGTTTGGGCACACGGCAGGGCTTGGAAGGTAAGGCGCGCCATTTGACTTTTTGAATGGAAAATTAGCTCCAATTGTTAGCGGACACCATGTCGCATTTGGAGAGCCCCTGCGTGCCTAAACATTGGAGCTCCCCCACAAGTGACCCCATTTTGGAAACTAGACCCCCCAAGGAACTTATCTAGATGCATATTGAGCACTTTAAACCCCCAGGTGCTTCACAGAAGTTTATAACGCAGAGCCATGAAAATGAAAAATAATTTTTCTTTCCTCAAAAATGATTTTTTAGCCTGGAATTTCCTATTTTGCCAAGGGTAATAGGAGAAATTGGACCCCAAATGTTGTTGTCCAGTTTGTCCTGAGTACGCTGATACCCCATATGTGGGGGTAAACCACTGTTTGGGCGCACGGCAGGGCTCGGAAGGGAAGGCACGCCATTTGGCTTTTTAAATGGAAAATTAGCTCCAATCATTAGCGGACACCATGTCACGTTTGGAGAGCCCCTGTGTGCCTAAACATTGGAGATCCCCCAGAAATGACCTCATTTTGGAAACTAGACCCCCAAAGGAACTAATCTAGATGTGTGGTGAGGACTTTGAACCCCCAAGTGCTTCACAGAAGTTTATAACGCAGAGCCATGAAAAAAAAAAAAAATTATTTTCTCAAAAATGATTTTTTAGCCTGCAATTTTTTTTCCCCAAGGGCAACAGGAGAAATTTGACCTCAAAAGTTGTTGTCCAGTTTCTCCTGAGTACGCTGATACCCCATATGTGGGGGTAAACCACTGTTTGGGCACCTGCCGGGGCTCGGAAGTGAAGTAGTGACGTTTTGAAATGCAGACTTTGATGGAATGCTCTGTGGGCGTCACGTTGCGTTTGCAGAGCCCCTGATGTGGCTTAACAGTAGAAACCCCCCACAAGTGACCCCATTTTGGAAACTAGACCCCGAAAGGAACTTATCTAGATGTGTGGAGAGCACTTTGAACCCCCAAGTGCTTCACAGAAGTTTATAATGCAGAGCCGTGAAAATAATAAATACGTTTTCTTTCCTCAAAAATAATTATTTAGCCCAGAATTTTTTAATTTTCCCAAGGGTAATAGGAGAAATTTGACCCCAATATTTGTTGTCCAGTTTCTCCTGAGTACGGTGATACCCCATGTGTGGGGGTAAACCACTGTTTGGGCACACGTCGGGGCTCAGAAGGGAAGTAGTGACTTTTGAAATGCAGACTTTGATGACATGGTCTGCGGGCGTCACATTGCGTTTGCAGAGCCCCTGGTGTGCCTAAACAGTAGAAACCCCCCACAAGTGACCCCATTTTAGAAACTAGACCCCTCAAGGAACTTATCTAGATATGTGGTGAGCACTTTGAACCCCCAAGTGCTTCACAGACGTTTACAACGCAGAGCCGTGAAAATAAAAAATCATTTTTCTTTCCTCAAAAATGATGTTTTAGCAAGCATTTTTTTTATTTTCACAAGGGTAACAGGAGAAATTGGACCTCAGTAATTGTTGTGCAGTTTATCCTGAGTATGCTGGTACCCCATATGTGGGGGTAAACCACTGTTTGGGCACACGTCGGGGCTCGGAATTGAGGGAGCACTGTTGTGAGTTCTGTTTTTGGGCTCCCTCTGGTGGTTACTGATGGTACTGGGTGACTTGTCTTTCCTGGGTCTCTGGGTTCCACCTGTTCCATCAGGATATGGGAGTTTCCTATTTAACCTGGCTTTGCTGGCATTTCCTCGCCGGTTATCAATGTATCCAGTGTGTCTTGTTACCTCTGCTCCCTGCTCCTAGAACCTTCTGGTCAAGCTAAGTTTGGATTTTCCTGTTTTGGTGTTTTGCTTTATTTGGTTTTTAGTCCAGCCTGCAGATATGTGATTCTTGCTGCTGGTTGCTCTAGTGGGCTGAAATTGCTCCTCATGTACCATGAGTTGGCACATGAGTTCAAGTAATTTCAGGATGGTTTTTTGAAGGGTTTTTCGCTGACCGCGCAGTTCACTTTTGTATCCTCTGCTATCTAGCTTTAGCGGGCCTCATTTTGCTGAAACTGTTTTCATACTGCGTATGTGCTTTCCTCTCATTTCACCGTCATTATATGTGGGGGGCTGCTATTTCTGTGGGGGATTTCTCTGGAGGCAAGAGAGGTCTGTGTTTCTTCTAATAGGGGAAGTTAGATCTTCGGCTGGAGCGAGACGTCTAGGATCATCGTAGGCACGTTCCCCGGCTACTTTTATTTGTGTGTTAGGTTCAGGGTCGCGGTCAGCTCAGGTTCCATCGCCCTAGAGCTTGTTTGTATCTGTGCTTGTCCTTTTGTGATCCCCTGCCATTGGGATCATAACAGTATAACCAGCCCACAAAGTGTTAATTGTATTGGCTGAAGTAGGAGGATAAGTAGTCTGAGGAAGTTTTTTTTTTTTTTTTTTTTCTTTCTCTTTCCCTCAGAGTTTGCTGCCTAGCCTTATTGCAGCCTGGCTACTTCCTCCTCCTCTTAATCTTTGAATGGCTCTGATCCCAGCTGTTTATCATGGACGTCCAGAGTTTGGCTTCCAGCCTGAATAATCTTGCCACTAAGGTTCAAAATATACAGGATTTTGTTGTACATGCTCCTATGTCTGAACCTAGAATTCCTGTCCCAGAGTTTTTTTCTGGAGATAGATCTCGTTTTCTGAATTTTAGGAACAATTGCAAGTTGTTTCTTTCTTTGAAATCTCGCTCCTCTGGAGACCCTGCTCAGCAAGTCAAGATAATTATATCTTTCCTGCGGGGTGACCCTCAGGATTGGGCATTTGCATTGGCACCAGGGGACCCTGCGTTGCTTAATGCGGATGCGTTTTTTCTGGCATTGGGTTTGCTCTATGAGGAACCTAACCAAGAGATTCAGGCTGAAAAAGCTTTGTTGGCCCTCTCTCAGGGGCAAGATGAAGCAGAAATTTATTGTCAAAAATTTCGAAAGTGGTCGGTACTTACTCAGTGGAATGAGTGCACTCTGGCTGCAAAGTTCAGAGATGGCCTTTCTGAGGCCATTAAAGATGTTATGGTGGGGTTCCCTGCGCCTGCTGGTCTGAATGAGTCTATGACTATGGCTGTTCAGATTGATCGGCGTTTACGGGAGCGCAAACCTGTGCATCATTTGGCGGTGTCGTCTGAACCGTCACCTGAGATAATGCAATGTGATAGAATTCAGTCCAGAAGTGAACGGCAAAAGTATAGGCGGAAAAAAGGGTTGTGCTTTTATTGTGGTGATTCAGCTCATGTTATATCAGCATGCTCTAAACGCACAAAAAAGGTTGATAAGTCTGTTGCCATTAGTACTTTACAGTCTAAGTTAATTCTGTCTGTGACTCTGATTTGTTCATTATCATCCATTTCCGTCGATGCCTATGTGGATTCAGGCGCTGCCCTGAGTCTTATGGATTGGTCATTTGCCAATCGCTGTGGGTTTAGTCTGGAGCCTCTGGAAGTCCCTATTCCTTTGAAGGGAATTGACTCTACACCTTTGGCTATGAATAAACCTCAGTACTGGACACAAGTGACCATGCGTATGACTCCCGTTCATCAGGAGGTGATTCGCTTCCTGGTACTGTATAATTTGCATGATGTTCTAGTACTTGGTCTGCCATGGTTACAAACTCATAATCCAGTCCTTGACTGGAAATCAATGTCTGTGTTAAGCTGGGGTTGTCAGGGGGTTCATGATGATGCACCTCCGATTTCTATCGCTTCATCTACTCCTTCTGAGATTCCTGTGTTTTTGTCTGACTATCGGGATGTTTTTGAGGAGCCTAAGCTCAGTTCGCTTCCTCCTCACAGGGATTGCGATTGTGCTATAAATTTAATTCCAGGCAGTAAATTTCCTAAAGGTCGTTTGTTCAATCTGTCAGTGCCAGAGCATACTGCTATGCGGGATTATGTTAAGGAGTCCTTGGAAAAGGGACATATCCGTCCATCTTTGTCCCCTTTGGGAGCAGGTTTTTTTTTCGTGGCCAAAAAAGATGGTTCCTTGAGGCCTTGTATAGATTATCGTCTTTTGAATAAGATTACCGTAAAATATCAGTATCCTTTGCCATTGTTGACTGATTTGTTTGCTCGCATTAAGGGGGCTAAATGGTTCACTAAGATTGATCTTCGGGGTGCGTATAATCTTATACGAATAAAGCAAGGTGATGAGTGGAAAACCGCATTTAATACGCCTGAGGGCCATTTTGAGTATTTGGTAATGCCTTTTGGACTTTCTAATGCTCCTTCAGTCTTCCAGTCCTTTATGCACGATATTTTCCGTGAATATCTGGATAAATTTATGATTGTGTATTTGGATGATATTTTGGTTTTTTCTGATGACTGGGAGTCTCATGTTCAGCAGGTCAGGAAGGTGTTTCAGGTTCTGCGGGCCAATTCCTTGTTTGTAAAAGGCTCAAAGTGTCTCTTTGGAGTCCAGAAGATTTCTTTCTTGGGGTATATTTTTTCCCCTTCTACTATTGAGATGGATCCCGTCAAGGTTCAGGCTATTTGTGACTGGACGCAGCCTACATCTCTTAAGAGTCTACAGAAGTTCTTGGGCTTTGCTAATTTCTATCGTCGTTTTATAACTAATTTTTCTAGTGTTGTTAAGCCTTTGACGGATTTGACTAAGAAGGGTGCTGATGTTGCTAATTGGTCTCCTGCGGCTGTGGAGGCCTTTCAGGAACTTAAGCGCCGGTTTTCTTCTGCTCCTGTGTTGTGTCAGCCAGATGTTTCGCTCCCTTTTCAGGTTGAGGTTGATGCTTCCGAGATTGGAGCGGGGGCGGTTTTGTCACAGAGAAGCTCTGATGGTTCAGTGATGAAGCCATGCGCGTTTTTTTCTAGAAAGTTTTCGCCGGCTGAGCGGAATTATGATGTTGGTAATCGGGAACTTTTGGCCATGAAGTGGGCATTTGAGGAGTGGCGTCATTGGCTAGAGGGTGCTAGACATCGTGTGGTGGTCTTGACTGATCACAAAAATTTGATTTACCTTGAGTCTGCCAGGCGTCTGAATCCTTGACAGGCTCGTTGGTCACTGTTTTTCTCTCGTTTCAATTTTGTGGTTTCATACCTGCCAGGTTCAAAGAATGTGAAGGCGGATGCTCTTTCTAGGAGTTTTGTGCCTGACTCCCTTGGAAATTCTGAGCCCTCTGGTATCCTTAGGGATGGGGTGATTTTGTCTGCTGTCTCCCCAGACTTGCGACGTGCTTTGCAGGAGTTTCAGGCGGGTAAACCTGATCGTTGTCCGCCTGAGAGACTGTTTGTTCCGGATAATTGGACCAGTAGAGTCATCTCCGAGGTCCATTCTTCTGCGTTGGCAGGTCATCCTGGAATATTTGGTACTAGAGACTTGGTGGCCAGGTCTTTTTGGTGGCCTTCCTTGTCGAGGGATGTGCGTTCTTTTGTGCAGTCTTGTGAGGTTTGTGCTCGGGCTAAGCCTTGCTGTTCTCGGGCCAGTGGATTGTTGTCACCTTTGCCTATCCCGAAGAGGCCTTGGACGCACATTTCCATGGACTTTATTTCGGATCTCCCTGTCTCTCAAAAAATGTCCGTCATCTGGGTTGTGTGTGATCGCTTTTCTAAAATGGTTCATCTGGTACCCTTGCCTAAGTTGCCTTCCTCCTCTGAGTTGGTCCCTCTGTTTTTTCAGAATGTGGTTCGTTTGCATGGGATTCCTGAGAACATCGTTTCTGACAGGGGATCCCAGTTTGTGTCTAGATTTTGGCGGACGTTCTGTGCTAAGATGGGCATTGATTTGTCCTTTTCGTCTGCATTCCATCCTCAGACGAATGGCCAGACTGAACGAACTAATCAGACCTTGGAAACTTATTTAAGGTGTTTTGTTTCTGCTGATCAGGATGACTGGGTTACCTTTTTGCCGCTGGCCGAGTTTGCCCTTAATAATCGGGCTAGTTCTGCTACCTTGGTTTCTCCTTTCTTTTGTAATTCGGGGTTTCATCCTCGTTTTTCCTCTGGTCAGGTGCAACCTTCTGATTGTCCTGGAGTGGACATGGTGGTGGATAGGTTGCATCGGATTTGGAGTCATGTGGTGGACAATTTGAAGTTGTCCCAGGAGAAGGCTCAGCAGTTTGCTAATCGCCGTCGCCGCGTGGGTCCTCGACTTCTTGTTGGTGACTTGGTGTGGTTGTCTTCTCGTTTTGTTCCTATGAAGGTCTCTTCTCCTAAGTTCAAGCCTCGGCTCATCGGTCCCTATAGGATCTTGGAAATTCTTAACCCTGTGTCGTTTCGTTTGGATCTCCCGGCATCGTTTGCTATTCATAATGTGTTCCATCGGTCGTTGTTGCGGAAGTATGAGGTACCTGTTGTTCCTTCGCTTGAGCCTCCTGCTCCAGTGCTGGTGGAGGGAGAATTGGAGTATGTTGTGGAGAAGATCTTGGATTCTCGTGTTTCCAGACGGAAACTCCAGTATTTGGTCAAGTGGAAGGGTTATGGTCAGGAGGATAATTCTTGGGTGGTTGCCTCGGATGTTCATGCTGATGATTTGGTTCGCGCTTTTCATAGGGCTCATCCTGGTCGCCCTGGTGGTTCTCGTGAGGGTTCGGTGACCCCTCCTCAAGGGGGGGGTACTGTTGTGAGTTCTGTTTTTGGGCTCCCTCTGGTGGTTACTGATGGTACTGGGTGACTTGTCTTTCCTGGGTCTCTGGGTTCCACCTGTTCCATCAGGATATGGGAGTTTCCTATTTAACCTGGCTTTGCTGGCATTTCCTTGCCGGTTATCAATGTATCCAGTGTGTCTTGTTACCTCTGCTCCCTGCTCCTAGAACCTTCTGGTCAAGCTAAGTTTGGATTTTCCTGTTTTGGTGTTTTGCTTTATTTGGTTTTTAGTCCAGCCTGCAGATATGTGATTCTTGCTGCTGGTTGCTCTAGTGGGCTGAAATTGCTCCTCATGTACCATGAGTTGGCACATGAGTTCAAGTAATTTCAGGATGGTTTTTTGAAGGGTTTTTCGCTGACCGCGCAGTTCACTTTTGTATCCTCTGCTATCTAGCTTTAGCGGGCCTCATTTTGCTGAAACTGTTTTCATACTGCGTATGTGCTTTCCTCTCATTTCACCGTCATTATATGTGGGGGGCTGCTATTTCTGTGGGGGATTTCTCTGGAGGCAAGAGAGGTCTGTGTTTCTTCTAATAGGGGAAGTTAGATCTTCGGCTGGAGCGAGACGTCTAGGATCATCGTAGGCACGTTCCCCGGCTACTTTTATTTGTGTGTTAGGTTCAGGGTCGCGGTCAGCTCAGGTTCCATCGCCCTAGAGCTTGTTTGTATCTGTGCTTGTCATTTTGTGATCCCCTGCCATTGGGATCATAACAGAGCACCATTTGACTTTTTGAATATGAGATTGGCTGGAATCAATGGTGGCGCCATGTTGCGTTTGGAGACCCCTGATGTGCCTAAACAGTGGAAACCCCTCAATTCTACATCCAACACTAACCCCAACACACCCCTAACTATAATCCCAACTGTAGCCATAACCCTAATCACAACCCTAACCGCAACACACCCCTAACCACAACCCTAACCCCAACACACCCCTAACCCTAACCACAACCCTAATTCCAACCCTAACCCTAAGGCTATGTGCCCACGTTGTGGATTCGTGTGAGATTTTTCAGCATCATTTTTGAAAAATCCGTGGGTAAAAGGCACTGCGTTTTACCTGCGGATTTTCCGCGGATTTCCAGTGTTTTTTGTGCGGATTTCACCTGCGGATTCCTATTGAGGAACAGGTGTAAAACGCTGCGGAATCCGCACAAAGAATTGACATGCTGCGGAAAATACAACGCAGCGTTTCCGCGAGGTATTTTCCGCACCATGGGCACAGCGGATTTGGTTTTCCATGGTACTGTAAACCTGATGGAACACTGCTGCGAATCCGCAGCGGCCAATCCGCTGCGGATCCGCAGCCAAATCCGCACCGTGTGCACATAGCCTAATTCTAAAGGTATGTGCACACGCTGCGGAAAACGCTGCGGATCCGCAGCAGTTTCCAATGAGTTTACAGTTCAATGTAAACCTATGGGAAACAAAAATCGCTGTACACATGCTGCGGAAAAACTGCACGGAAACGCAGCGGTTTACATTCCGCGGCATGTCACTTCTTTGTGCGGATTCCGCAGCGGTTTTACAACTGCTCAAATAGAAAATCGCAGTTGTAAAACTGCAGTGAAATGCGCAGAAAAAACGTGGTAAATCCGCCATAAATCCGCAGCGGTTTAGCACTGAGGATTTATCAAATCCGCAGCGGAAAAATCTGCAGAGGACCAGAATACGTGTGCACATCCCTAACCCTAACCCTAACCTTAGCCCTAACCCTAACCCTAGCCGTAACCCTAGCCCTAGCCCTAACCCTAACCTTAGCCCTAACCCTAGCCCTAGCCCTAACCCTAACCCTAGCCCTAACCCTAACCCTAACCCTAACCCTAGCCCTAGCCCTAACCCTAACCCTAACCTTAGCCCTAACCCTAACCCTAGCCGTAACCCTAGCCTTAGCCCTAACCCTAACCTTAGCCCTAACCCTAGCCCTAGCCCTAGCCCTAACCCTAACCCTAACCCTAGCCCTACCCCTAACCCTAGCCCTAACCCTACCCCTAACCCTACCCCTAACCCTAACCCTACCCCTAACCCTACCCCTAACCCTACTCCTAACCCTAGCCCTAACCCTACCCCTAACCCTAACCCTATTCTAACATTGGTGGAAAAAAAAAATTCTTAATTTTTTTATTGTCCCTACCTATGGGGGTGACAAAGGGGGGGGGGTCATTTATTATTTTTTTATTTTGATCACTGAGATATAATCTATCTCAGTGATCAAAATGCACTTCGGAACGAATCTGCCGGTAGGCAGATTCGGCGGGCGCACTGCGCATGCGCCCGCCATTTTGGAAGATGGCGGCGCCCAGGGAGAAGACGGACGGACCCCGGCAGGATCGGTAAGTATGATGGGGTATATGAGTATAGCCAGGTCCTATTGGTTGCAGCAAGTTTTGAGCTGATGGCACAAAATTTTCTGATTTTGAAGGATAGTAAGCTTAATTTGTCTGTGTGAAGTTTCCAGCAATAGATGTGGAGAGGCACACAATCCAAGCTGCTTGAGGTCTAGTGTGAAGTTTCCACAATCAATGATGGTTTGGGGAGCCATGTAATCTGCTGGTGTAGGTCCACTCTGTTTTATCAAGACCACAGTGTTAGGCGCCGGGATTTTTCCACTGCATGGGATAGATCCCAAGCCTTGTCTGGTGCTGTGGTCTCCCATTCAGGCTAGGCCACTGGGATGACTGCTCAGCACAGACTCCGGCCCCAGCGTCTTGCTCAGGCTCGTGCTGTTGTGTGGTTACTGCTGGCTCTCCAGCTAAGTCTATGGTAACCATTGGTATACACGTGCAGCATTGCGCTCCGGAGACTAAGTCCAGAAATCACATTACTGAGCATGTTCGTGAGATGGCGCCATGTAATTGGTGCTCAGTTGTCAGCTGCTCTGGTGATGTGGCATCTCCGGATTGGTCCACAGGCAAGGTCCTGTCCAACTGGACTTGAGCTCTATGTATAATAGGCTCTCAAAGGAGCACGCCGCTGCTCTTGTATCATTATCCTACATGTGTGTATGGGACATTGCATCAGTGTGGTTTTTATCAGCATGTGCTCAGGGTCGGCAGTAAGCCGTTAGAATTCTGGCACCTCCAGAGAGGAGATTGAATGAATTCAGGGCTGCGTTTAGCCATCAGAATTCCGGCACCTCCGGAGTGGAGCTTTTTGTGTGCTTTTGCTGACTGTGTCACCTCTAATTGCTTTTATTATTATTATTATTTATTATTATAGCGCCATTTATTCCATGGCGCTTTACATGTGAGGAGGGGTATACATAATAAAACAAGTACAATAATCGTGAACAATACAAGTCACAACTGGTACAGGAGGAGAGAGGACCCTGCCCGCGAGGGCTCACAATCTACAATCTCCGTGAGTGGGCTTCGTTCCCCTGTGAGGTTAAAAGGGATCATATCTAGCATCATACCTTTTCCGTTACTGTGTGCGAGTGACACAGCTCTTTTTCAGAGCATCTGTTCCATTACTGTGTGCGAGTGGCACAGCTCTGTAGCAGAGTATCTGTTTTGTTTCTGCTTGCATGTTCTTTTCTGGTGCTGTTCACGGAGTGGTGTTTAAGTCCGCTCACTGTGTGTTCCATTATTTTTTACACTAGCTGCAGTTTAACATCTCTGCACGGTGGACCCCGGGTTGCGATTGCACTTTAAGATTTAATTTATTTAGTGCCATCTGCCAACCCTAACACAAAGTTAGCGCAGCGGTCTACCTGGAAATTTTAGAGCACTTCATGCTTTCCTCTGCCGACAAGCTTTTTGGAGATGGAAATTTCATTCTCCAGCAGGACTTGGCACCTGTACACACTGCCACAGGTACCAATACCTGGGTTAAAAACAACAGTATCCCTGTGCTTGATGGGCCAGCAAACTCGTCTGACCTTAACCCCATAGAGAATCTAGGGGGTATTGTCAAGAGGAAGATGATAGACACCAGACCCAACAATGCAGACGAGTTGAAGGCTGCTATCACAGCAACCTGGACTTCCATAAGCCCTCAGCAGTGCCACAGGCCGATCTTCTCCATGCCAAGCCACATTGCTGCAGTGATTGATGCAAAAGGAGCCCCGACGAAGTATTGAGTGCATTTACTGGGCATACTGTATATTTCAGTAGGCCAACATTTCAGATTTTAAAATAATTTTTCAAGCTGGTGTTATAAAATATTCTAATTTACTGAGACTGAGACTTTTGGGTTTTCATTGACCGTAAGCCGTAATTATCAACATTAACAGAAATAAACACTTGAAATAGAACACTCTGTTTGTAATGACTCTATATGACATATGAGTTTCACTTTTTGTAATGAAGAACTGAAATAAATTAACTTTTTGATGATATTCTAATTTTCTGAGAAGCACCTGTATATATCTATATACAGCTCTGGCAAAAATTAAGAGACCACTGCAAAATTTTCAGTTTGTCTGATTTTTCTCTTTATATGTATATTTTTGAGTGAAATGTACAGTAAATTGTTCTTTTATTCTATGGACTACTGACAAAATGTCTCCGCATTTACAAGCAATAAATTTTGTATTTATTTTCTGAAAATGAGAAATGGTCAAAATATAAAAAAATGCATTGCTTGCAAACCTCAAATAATGCAAAAAACAAATTCATAATCATTTAGAAGAAAACCGGTCATGCTGAAGGATGTTGCAGGCAGCAGATCGCTCTCCACGGCATCTCCAGACTCTGTCACGTCTGCCACATGTGCTCAGTTTGAACCTGCTTTCATCTGTAAAGAGCACAGGGCACTATGGCAAATCTGTGGATGTCGGGCACTCAGACCATCCTCATGGAGTCAGTTTCTAACCATTTGTGCAGACACATGCACATTTGTGGCCTGATGGAGGTCATTTTGCAGGGCTCTGGCAGTGCCCCTCCTGTTCTTTCTTGCACAAAGGCTGAGGTAGATGTCCAGCTGCTGGGTTGTTGCCCTTCTACGGCCCCCTCCACGTCTCCTGGTGTACTGGCCTGTCTCCTGATAGCGCCTCCAACCTCTGGACACTACTCGCAGCATGATGTGTAGCTTTTGAGGATCTTTTGGTCTGCTTAACTTTGTTAGGCAGGTTTAAGTTATAGCTTGATTGAGAACAGGTGTGGCAGTAATTAGGCCTGCGTGTGGCAAGGGAATTTGAACTCAGTTTCCCAAATATATGATGAGCCACAGTTAACTTATGTTTTAAGGGGCGGGGGATTAGTTTTTCACACAAGGCCCAGTAGGTTTGGATTTCTTTTCCCCTTAATAATAAGGACCTTCATTCAAAAACTGCATTTTGTGTTTTCTTTTGTTATCTTTGTCTACCATTTAAATTTGTTTGTGTACGTGTGTGTACATATATTATTATTTATTTTTAGAGCAACATTGATTTCATGGTGCTGTACATGTGAAAAGGAATTTATACACAAAACATAAATTTAAATTACAATGAACAAAGTCACAATGACAGACTCGTACAGGTAGGAGAGGACCCTGCACACCGATGACACACGTACTGCCGCCTGGAATCAGCAGGGCAGTTTGCACTGTTCCCAGGCACCGGGTGCTGAAGTTAAGACAGCTCACATCACTGTCCCCTGCTCGCACTGCCATCAGCGCTAGCTGGGGTCCATGTTGAGAGTTGTTTTGAGAGCAGGCAGTGACTGACGGGAGTATTCATCAGCCGCCGCCTGCGTTATAAATACATAAATAATAATAATAAATGACGTGACTCATGGCTGTTCTTCAGTCTGGCACTGGTACTTGAAAAGGAAGAGAAGCAGCTGCTATGAAATCAGGTTACATCATTCTTCTTGTTGACAATTAAAAAAATAATTGAAAAAAAAATGTGTGTGGATCGTCCGCACTGTCCATAATCATCAGAGGGAAAGCTGACGGCTGGGGATAATGTTAATATTCTGGGAAAGAGACAATATTCATAAAGGTTGGCAGCTTACTAATATCAGTTCACAATTGTATACTTAGCCTTTCCTTGTTATTAAAATGAGGGACCCCCCCAAAAATGAAGTGGGGTTACCCTGTATTTTTGATAAACAGCCAGGCAGAACTGAGAGCTACCGGCTGCAACCCTCAGCTGTCAGTTTCAGCAAGGTTTGTTATCAAGAATAGAGGAGTCCCCACACCATATTTCTTAATTACCGTATTTTCCGGCGTATAAGATGACTGGGCGTATAAGACGACCCCCAACTTTTCCAGTTAAAATATAAAATCTTCTCAAAAGTCGGGGGTTGTCTTATATGCCGGGTGTCGTCTTATAGGGTGGGTGCGGAGCAATCTGTGGTCAAAGTATATAGTGGGGGGAGTGGTCCCGATGACGAGGTGAGGGAGCGCCTCACCAGGAAGGTGTAAGTGAAGCAAACTGTCAGTGTCTGGGATGACAGGGGTATGCAAATAAAAGAGAGAGCGGTGCTGTGCCTAGAAAAACACTCCTCTTTCACTAATCTGGCTCGCCCTTGTATGCTATTATCTCCTTCTCTGCCTCTGCTTCACTTATACCTTCCCGGTGAGGTGCCCCCTCTCCTTGTCATTGGGGTCGCTCCCCCCACAATATGCGGCGACCGCAGATTACTCCGCACCTGCCCTATAAGACGACACCTGGCGTATAAGACGATACCAGATTTTTGAGAAGATTTTCAAGGGATAAAAAGTAGTCTTATACGCCAGAAAATACAGTATTTAAATAAATAATACAAAAAATGTTGTAAGGTCCCCACTATGTTTGACAACCAGCCAAGCTAAAAGTGATAACTGGGGCTTGTATTCTCAGACTGGTAAGGTGCCGGATAATGGCCCTCTCAGCCTAAAAATACCGGCCCACAGCTGCCCCAGAAAAGGCGCATGTATTCGATGCACCGATTCTGGTGCTTTGCCCTGCTCTTCCCACTTGCCCTTTGGCAGTGGCAAGTGGGGTTCATAATTGTGGGGTTGATGTCACCTTTGCATTGTCTGGTGACAACAAGCCCACGGATTAGTAATGGAGGGGCGTCTATAAGACACCTATCCATTACTAATCCTATAGGTATATTATAAGTAAACACACAGCCAGAATAACGTTCTTTAATTGAAAGAATGACACAGACTCCTTTAATGAATCTAAATTAAACCATACTCACGTCTTCACCCATTTCACTGAAACCATGGTCTCCTGAAATAAAACAAAAATAAGAAAACAACCATATCCCTCCCCTGCCTGTTGTTCTGTTCCACGCCATAATACATATCTTGGGCTAAACAGTTTTTAACCTGGACAGTGTCAAGATGCAACCATCCAGACTGAGAATCACTGGGGAATGAACAGCTGCCAGTGCAACCTCAGTGACTAGCGGTGGCATCATCGAGGATACGGCAGACACTGAAGCTGCATTCCCAGCTGGGCCTGTGAACTGCGGGGACCTTGGTGAGATAAGTGCTGCACTGTGAGAATTTTTCTTGGCATCGTCCAGGTTGAAAACTGCTTATCCCCAGCCATGGATTACGGCGTGGGACAGAATGACGGACAGGTGAGGGATATGATTTTTTTTTATTTTTGTGTTGTTACCGGAGACCATGACTTCAGTGGAATGGGTGATGATGTGATAATAGATACGCCTTTTCTGCGGTGGCAGCAGACTACTATTTTAGGCTGGGGGGGGGGGGGAGGCAATATCCATGGATCCTTACCAGCCTGAGGATACCAGCCCCCCAGCTGTCAAGTTTAGTGGTTGCCAAAAATAGGGGGACCCAACACCATTTTTTTAATGTATTTATTTAAATATTTGAAAACATAGCATGGGCACCCCTCTATCCTTGCTAACCCTGACAGCTTGGGGTTGCAGCCCACAGCTGTCAGTTTTGCCTGGCTGGTTATTGAAAATACAGGGGAACTCATGTCATTTTTTATTTAAATTATTTATTTAAAGCGCATTTGAAGGGTCAATTTATGAGTTAGCAGCTTTTTGGCCCCCTTGAGCATGCTGTCTATGTGTTTGGTTTTGTCTCCCATTGAAGTCAATGGGGTTCGGGTATGTTCGCCGAACTGTTAGGCGAACGTCAGGACATTCGCTGAACCGAGCTGAACCTTCAAAGGTTCACTCATCTCTACCTATAAGTAACATAATCATAGCTAGTAAACAATATAATTGAGGTTTTATTATAAAATTATGTTCCTACTTGCAGGATTTTATCACCAAAAACAATTTTTACATCTTTAAAAACTTTTTTGCAATCTTCACAAATTAATGTAACTATTCAGCTGTTTATAGTTGTAAAACTTCAAAGAGCTTTTCTATCTGAAATAAAAAACATGATCAGAAACATAAGTGTTTCTCTTTTGTTGAGTTCCAAACAAAAAGTCAATTAGGAAATGTCTTGTTTATTTAGTCTTTATATACTTATATATATATATACACATACTTACATATTTATTTATATATTTTATTCTTATTAAAAAAAATGGCCAAGTTACACAATAGCTGGTTGCATGGTGATTATATATATATATCTACTATACAATTGTCTAAGGGTCACTTCAGTCTGTATGTCTGTCTGTCCTTCTGTCACGGATATTCATTGGTCGCGGCCTCTGTCTGTCATGGAAATCCAAGTCGCTGATTGGTCGCAGCAAAACAGCCACGACCAATCAGCGACGGACACAGTCCGGAAGAAAATGGCCGCTCCTTCCTCCCCGCAGTCAGTGCCCGGCGCCCGCATACTCCTCTCCGGTCAGCGCTCACACAGGGTTAATGGCAGCGTTGACCGCGGTTAATGCTGCTATTAACCCTGTGTGACCAACTTTTTACTATTCATGCTGCCTATGCAGCATGAATAGTAAAAAGATCTAATATTAAACATAATGAAAAAAAATAAAAACTAGTTATATACTCACCCTCCGGTGGCCCCCCGGATCGAAGCGGTTACCGACGCTCCTCGCGACGCCACGGTGACCGCTCCATGCATTGCGCTCTCGCAAGATGATGATGTGCGGTCTCACGAGACCGCTACGTCATCATCTTGCGAGATCGCAATGCACGCTTCAGACCGGAGCGCACGAGGAGCGTCGGTAAACGCTTCCTGGATCCTGGATCTTTTTTTTAACAAGGATATGGTGCCCACATTGCTATAGACTGCGTGGGCTGCAAAATATACTACATGGACTGTGCAATATACTACGTGGGCTGTGCAATGTACAACGTGGGCTGCACAATATACAACGTGGGCTGCGCAATATACAACGTGGGCTGCACAATATACTACGTGGGCTGCGCAATATACTACGTGGGCTGTGCAATATACTACGTGGGCTGCGCAATATACTATGTGGGCTGCGCAATATACTACGTGGGCTGCGCAATATACTATGTGGGCTGCGCAATATACTACGTGGGCTGCGCAATGTAATACGTGGGCTGGGCAATGTACTACGTGGGCTGGGCAATATACTACGTGGGCTGGGCAATGTACAACGTGGGCTGCGCAATATACTAAGTGGGCTGCGCAATATACTACGTGGGCTGCGCAATATACTACGTGGGCTGCGCAATATACTACGTGGGCTGCGCAATGTACTAAGTGGGCTGGGCAATATACTTCGTGGGCTGCGCAATATACTACGTGGGCTGCGCAATATACAACGTGGGCTGCGCAATATACAACGTGGGCTACGCAATATACAACGTGGGCTGAGCATTATACTACTTGGGCTGCGCAATATACAATGTGGGCTGCGCAATATACAACGTGGGCTGCGCAATATGCAACGTGGGCTATGCAATATACTACGTGGGCTATATACTACATGGGCTGCGCAATATTCAATGTGGGCTGCGCAATATACAACGTGGGCTGCGCATTATACTACTTGGGCTGCGCAATATACAATGTGGGCTGCACAATATACAACGTGGGCTGCGCATTATACTACTTGGGCTGCGCAATATACAATGTGGGCTGCACAATATACAACGTGGGCTGCGCAATATGCAACGTGGGCTATGCAATATACTACGTGGGCTATATACTACATGGGCTGCGCAATATACTATGTGGGCTGCGCAATATACAGCGTGGGCTGCGCAATATACAATGTGTGCTGCGCAATATCCTACGTGGGCTGCGCAATATACTACATGGGCTGGGCAATATACTACGTGGGCTGCGCAATATACAACGTGCACTGCGTGGGCTGCGCAATGTACTGCGTGGGCTGCGCAATGTACTGCGTGGGCTGCGCAATGTACTGCGTGGGCTGTGCTATACACTGCTCATACATATTCTAGAATGCCCGATGCGTTAGAATCGGGCCACCATCTAGTGTATACAGTGGGGCAAAAAAGTATTTAGTCAGTCAGCAATAGTGCAAGTTCCACCACTTAAAAAGATGAGAGGCGTCTGTAATTTACATCATAGGTAGAACTCAACTATGGGAGACAAACTGAGAAAAAAAATCCAGAAAATCACATTGTCTGTTTTTTTAACATTTTATTTGCATATTATGGTGGAAAATAAGTATTTGGTCAGAAACAAAATTTCATCTCAATACTTTGTAATATATCCTTTGTTGGCAATGACAGAGGTCAAACGTTTTCTGTAAGTCTTCACAAGGTTGCCACACACTGTTGTTGGTATGTTGGCCCATTCCTCCATGCAGATCTCCTTTAGAGCAGTGATGTTTTTGGCTTTTCGCTTGGCAACACGGACTTTCAACTCCCTCCAAAGGTTTTCTATAGGGTTGAGATCTGGAGACTGGCTAGGCCACTCCAGGACCTTGAAATGCTTCTTACGAAGCCACTCCTTCGTTGCCCTGGCGGTGTGCTTTGGATCATTGTCATGTTGAAAGACCCAGCCACGTTTTATCTTCAATGCCCTTGCTGATGGAAGGAGGTTTGCACTCAAAATCTCACGATACATGGCCCCATTCATTTTTTCATGTACCCGGATCAGTCGTCCTGGCCCCTTTGCAGAGAAACAGCCCCAAAGCATGATGTTTCCACCACCATGCTTTACAGTAGGTATGGTGTTTGATGGATGCAACTCAGTATTCTTTTTCCTCCAAACACGACAAGTTGTGTTTCTACCAAACAGTTCCAGTTTGGTTTTATCAGACCATAGGACATTCTCCCAAAACTCCTCTGGATCATCCAAATGCTCTCTAGCAAACTTCAGACGGGCCCGGACATATACTGGCTTAAGCAGTGGGACACGTCTGGCACTGCAGGATCTGAGTCCATGGTGGCGTAGTGTGTTACTTATGGTAGGCCTTGTTACATTGGTCCCAGCTCTCTGCAGTTCATTCACTAGGTCCCCCCGCGTGGTTCTGGGATTTTTGCTCACCGTTCTTGTGATCATTCTGACCCCACGGGGTGGGATTTTGCGTGGAGCCCCAGATCGAGGGAGATTATCAGTGGTCTTGTATGTCTTCCATTTTCTAATTATTGCTCCCACTGTTGATTTCTTCAATCCAAGCTGGTTGGCTATTGCAGATTCAGTCTTCCCAGCCTGGTGCAGGGCTACAATTTTGTTTCTGGTGTCCTTTGACAGCTCTTTGGTCTTCACCATAGTGGAGTTTGGAGTCAGACTGTTTGAGGGTGTGCACAGATGTCTTTTTATACTGATAACAAGTTTAAACAGGTGCCATTACTACAGGTAATGAGTAGAGGAAAGAGGAGACTCTTAAAGAAGAAGTTACAGGTCTGTGAGAGCCAGAAATCTTGATTGTTTGTTTCTGACCAAATACTTATTTTCCACCATAAAATGCAAAAAAAAATGATAAAAAAACAGACAATGTGATTTTCTGGATTTTTTTTTCTCAGTTTGTCTCCCATAGTTGAGGTCTACCTATGATGTAAATTACAGACGCCTCTCATCTTTTTAAGTGGTGGAACTTGCACTATTGCTGACTGACTAAATACTTTTTTGCCCCACTGTCTCTGGCAAACATTAAGAGACCACTGCAAAATTTTCAGTTTGTCTGATTTTTCTCTTTATAGGTATATTTTTGAGTAAAATGTAAATTGCTCTTTTATTCTATTAAGTACTGATAACATGTCTTCGAATTTTCAAGCAATATATTTTGTATTTATTTTCAGAAAATGAGAAATGGTCAAAAGAACAAAAATTGCAGTGCTTGCAGACCTCAAATAATGCTGAGAAAACAAGTTCATAATCATTTATAAACAACAATACTAATGTTTTAACTCAGGAGGAGTTCAGAAATAAATATTTTGTGGAATAACCATGATTTTTAATCACAGCTTTCATGTGTCTTGGCATGCTTTCCACGAGTCTTTCACACTGCTTTTGGGTGACCTTATGACACTCCTAGTACAAATATGTAATCAGTTCTTTGATTGATGGCTTGTGACTATCCATCTTACTCTTGATTACATTCCAGAGGTTTTCAATCGGGTTCAGGTCTGGAGAATGGTCTGGCCATGACAGGGATTTGATGTGGTGGTCCTTCATCCACACCTTGATTGACCTAGCTGTGTGGCATGGCGCATTGTCCTGCTGGAAAAAACAGTCCTCAAAGTTGGGGAACTTTGCCTGAGCAGAAGGAATCAACTGTTTTTCCAGGATAACCTTGTATGTGGCTTGATTCATACGTCCTTCGCAAAGATTAACCTGCCAAATTACAGCCTTGCTGAAGCATCCCCAGATCATTACCGATCCTCTACCAAATTTCACAGTAGGTGCAAGACACTGTGGCTTGTACGCCTCTCCAGGTCTCCGTCTAACCATTAGATGACCAGGTGTTAGGTAAAGCTGAAAATTAGACTCATCAGAGATTACATTACTTCAGTCCTCTATGGTCCAATCCTTATGGTCTTTGGTAAACTTCAGCCTGGCTCACCTTTGCTTCTCATTGATGAAATGCTTTTTTCTAGCTTTACATGACGTGAGCCCTGCCTCTAGGAGCCTGTTACAAACTGCTCTTTCAGTGCACTTCATCCCTGCTGCCATTTGCCATTCCTTTTGTAGGTCACTTGTCATTCTGTGGTTGCTGAGTGACATTCAAATAAGATAATGGTAATCCCGG
The DNA here is from genome assembly GCF_032444005.1 of Ranitomeya imitator. Lineage (NCBI taxonomy): Eukaryota > Metazoa > Chordata > Amphibia > Anura > Dendrobatidae > Ranitomeya > Ranitomeya imitator. Next base: position 394,403,923 of record NC_091285.1, on the reverse strand, counting down.
TAAGTGGAGATTCATTTTCGCCCTCTGCCGGTCTTTAGCTTTGTTGTCCCCAATGTCTGCTGCTTGACCTTGTTATAATGGATTGCCATCTTAGAAATTTTAAGGATGGAGTCAACATGACACTCACTGTATCCCTCTGCTAGTAAAGCCAGAATTTATCCTTTTTTTTCCTCACTCAAGAATTTCCTTTTCAGCTCCTTTGGCACGGTAAAAAGCTATTTTTTATTCCTATTACTTTTGGGATATTACTAGTGTAATGATCAGGCTGAACGTTTCCTGCTATCCACCCCCACACGGTGTCCGCAGCCGAAGGAATTATGACACACACCGGTCTTGGGGATAACAGTTGCTTTTACTTCAGCAGGAACGGGAATTATAATTTGGAACACATAACGAACAGTCTCTCATGGATAGTCCATGGCAATTACAGTTCACACTTACAGTAGATGCTGAGAGGTGATTGGGATCTGGAGCTTTAAGAGCACTCAACAGTGTCTGTTGATAGCTTACAGAAGGAGGTAGACACAGCAATGAAAGGTTACAGACCTGTACTCGGGGTTAACTCCACAGTGTGTCACAGCACATGCACAATCACTTTTAGGTGTATGCTAAAACTGAGGAGATTTTAGTCAGAAAGACTTTAGAATGATGCCACTTATAGGTGAATGTAACAACTGATGTGATTCCAGTCAGAAAGACTTTGGAATGATGTCTGTAGAGGTTTTAGAGGGAACCCAGGCTCTTAGGCCTGCAGGAGAACTTGTAGTGAAAACAGCCTCCACGTGATGACGCCAGAACACAGCAAATGAGAAATGCATTGCATCTAAAATGGAGGTGACTAGAAATGGAGAATTACAGCTCACAAATGCAGGGGATAATGTAGAAGGGCAGTTAGAGAGTGAGCTGAAGTGTACAGAAGATACTCACAATGCAGGATTACTTAAAGGGAAGGACACACTTTCGACTGGGTCACTACTTGCTTTGCCATCCAGCTTGTCCTATTGCAAGAGGATTGTGAACACCATAGCAGTGATTTTTATATTTTCCTTCCTTAAATAAGATTTGGTTCAGGTGATCACCTAATCAGAAGCACATTAATGAGAATGAGGTGTACTCTGGTTGGAATTTAAAGGGACACTGTCACCTGAATTTGGAGGGAACGATCTTCAGCCATGGAGGCGGGGTTTTTGGGTTTTTGATTCACCCTTTCCTTACCCGCTGGCTGCATGCTGGCTGCATGCTGGCTGCAATACTGGATTGAAGTTCATTCTCTGTCCTCCGTAGTACATGCCTGCACAAGGTAATCTTGCCTTGTGCAGGCATGTACTACGGAGGACAGAGAATGAACTTCAATCCAATATTGCAGCCAGCATGCAGCCAGCGGGTAAGGAAAGGGTGAATCAAAAACCCCAAAACCCCGCCTCCATGGCTGAAGATTGTTCCCTCCAAATTCAGGTGACAGTGTCCCTTTAACTGACACTGGAATGGAATGGCTGACAGACATATAGAGAAGCTGATTTTTATAAAACTGTGCAGTGGTCTCCTAATTTTCGCCAGAACTATATATATAGTACATTTTGGAAAACGAATGCACTCATTGATGATAGTTTGGTGTTCTGGGGCTTAGGGCAGGCTCGAGTTGTATAGTGGTCATTTCAATATACATGCATACATGTAGCAGTGCTTTTGCCACATATGTACTTCATACCTATGCAGAAGCAACAATTTTCCCTCATAATGGAGTCTGTTAGCTATGAACATCTCATGAACAGAAATGCTTATAAGGCCTAATTTAGACATCCATTTTTAGGTTTTCACACACATAATATATCCTTGGTTTTCGACAAATACTACACATACCTATTCTTTTCTGTGGAGCTGTTCATATATCCATTTTTTTGGGGGGGGACTGTGTGTTTACAAAAAAAATCATGGAAACATGTCTGTTTTTTATCTATGTCATCGATCAAATTCACTCATACAAGTTTATGGGTCCTTGAAAATCATGGACAGAACAAGAATGCCATCCATGTGCAAATTGTGTACCGTTCGTTTTTTAACATTGTAAATGGTAGAAGAAACTTTGCATTTTTTTTCTTCAACTGCATAAGAAAATCCCAGATGTAATACTGATTGTAAAAATGAAAACACTGACTGAACACTGATGAAAATGTGACCCAAAAGATTAATAGAAAAACAGACATCTGAATGAGGTCTTAAACCTGCTAGAAAGTCCTCTAACCATAGATTTTAGAAGCTATATGTCCTGGCACGCTACAGATTCTCCCAATTGGCAGCAACAGTGTTAATAACATATTGTTTGGGAGACAGTAGCAAATTCTTGTGATGGATCAGTGACCACAAATGGAGAAAGGAAGGCTGCTTTGATGTTTCCAGGCTGCAGTTTCAGGCCAAGGGAAGTTCTACAACATGTTGATTTTTTTATTCCTAAACCTATCTGGCATCAGCTACATAGAACATCACACAGACTGCAGAAAAATGGATGCTATCTACCCAAACATACATTTGTAATCAAAATGATTCAAGCCGTATCACAAATTAGGTTTACTCGCAAAATTTACAAACTTTCTGCTATTTGCAATTAACCAAATAAAAACAATTTATCTCATTACAATTACTAAAACAAGTTGTTTCTCTAAATTCAACACAAAATATCACTTTTACTGACCGCTGTAGTCTCAGAATTATTCAAGATCAGATAAGACAAGATCAGATAAGATAAGATCAGATAAGATCAGAATTATTCAACCCCCTGACTAGAATTTCCCCATAAGAGCACGTTTGTATGTTGGCAGAAATTCACCTGATGCATCTAATTAAGGGCTTTATTAATTGCATCAGGTGTTTCCGATATACAGTGGGTACAGAAAGTATTCAGACCCCTGTATATTTTTCACTCTTTGTTTTATTGCAGCCATTTGGCAAATTCAAAAAAGTTCATTATTTTTCATTAATGTACAGTCTGCACCCCATCTTGACTGAAAAAAACAAATGTAGAAATGTTTGCAAATTTATTAAAAAAGAAAGCTGAAATATCACATGGTCATAAGTAGGGTTGAGTGACTTTTACATTTTTAAGGTCGAGTCGGGTTTCGCGAAACCTGACTTTCTCAAAAGTTGAATTGAGTGAAATCGGCCGATTATCGCGAAAAGTCGGGGTCGGGGATCGACCGAAAAACAAAACCCAATGCAAGTTAATGGGAAATCTCTCTCTCTCTCCATATATTTATATTTACTTCAGCACGATATAGCAGAAAAGCCGGTAATTCAATTGCCGGCTTTTCATTTCTCCTTCCTAAACCCGACATGATATGAGACATGGTTTACATATAGTAAACCATGTCATATTCCCATTTTTTTTACATATTACACACTACTAATGTTAGTAGTGTGTATGTGCAAAATTTGGGCGCTGTAGCTATTAAATTTAAGGGTTAAATCGCGGAAAAAATTGGCGTGGGCTCCCGCGCAATTTTCTCCGCCAGAGTGTTAGGATTGTATTGGGCAGGTGATGAGCAGTGCCTGGTTTTCTCCACACATACCGTTTAGAATTATTACCATCAGACCAGAGAATCTTATTTCTTAAAGTCTGGGAGTCCTTCATGTGTTTTTAGCAAACTCTATGCGGGCTTTCATATGTCTTGCACTGAGAAGAGGCTTCAGTTGGGCCACTTTGCCATAAAGGCCCGACTGGTGGAGGGCTGCAGTGATAGTTGACTTTTTGGAACTTTCTCCCATCTCCCTACGGCATCTCTGGTGCTTAGCCACAGTGATATCGGGGTTCTTCTTTACCTCTGTCATCAAGGTTGTTCTCCCCCGATTGCTCAATTTGGCTGGACCGCCATGTCTAGGAAGACTTCTGGTGGTCCCAAATTTCTTCCATTTAAGGATTATGGAGGCCACTGTGCTCTTAGGAACCTTGAGTAGGGTTGAGCGAAACGGGTCGAAATTTTTCAAAAGTCGCCGACTTTTGGCAAGGTCGGGTTTCATGAAACCCGACCCGACCCCTGTGTGGGGTCGGCCATGAAGTCGGCGATCTTTTGAATCTAGAATCGGAATTCCGATACTGATTCCCGATATGTTTATATCGGGAATTGGTATTGGAATTCAGATTTAAGTGTAAAATAAAGAATTAAAATAAAAAATATCGCAATACTTACCCTCTGACGCGCCCTGGTACTAACCGGGAACCTTCCTTCCTTAGAATCAGCCTTCCAGGACCTTGCGGTGACGTCGCGGTGACGTCGCGGCTTGTGATTGGCCGCGCGGCCGCCCATGTGACCGCTCGCGCGACCAATCACAAGCCGCGACGTCACCGCGACGTCACCGAAGGTCCTGGAAGGGCTGATTCTTAGGAAGGAAGGCTGCCGGAAAGAAGCAGGGCGCGTCCGAGGGTGAGTATATTCCTATTAGGTATATACTCACCCTCGGACGCGCCCTGCTTCTTTCCGGCAGCCTTCCTTCCTAAGAATCAGCCCTTCCAGGACCTTCGGTGACGTCGCGGCTTGTGATTGGTCGCGCGAGCGGTCACATGGGCGGCCGCGCGGCCAATCACAAGCCGCGACGTCACCGCGACGTCACCGCAAGGTCCTGGAAGGCTGATTCTAAGGAAGGAAGGTTCCCGGTTAGTACCAGGGCGCGTCAGAGGGTAAGTATTGCGATATTTTTTATTTTAATTCTTTATTTTACACTAAAATATGGATCGCAGGGCCTGAAGGAGCTTTCGCTCCTTCAGACCCTGGGAACCATGGAAACCCAATGCACTGCATTGGGTTTCAGGTTTCGGCCGACCCCGACCCCGACTTTTTTATAGGATCGGCCGATTTCACTCGACCCGACTTTTGAAAAAGTCGGGTTTCGTGAAACCCGACCCGATCCTATAAAAGTAAAGGTCGCTCAACCCTAACCTTGAGTACTGCAGACATTCTTTTGTAACCTTGACCACAATTCTGTCTCTGTGCTCCTTGGCAAATTCCTTTGACCTCTGGATTCTCATTTGGTCTGACATGCACTGTGAGCTGTGAGGTCTTATATAGACAGGTGTGTGCCTTTCCAAATCAATTCCTATCAGTTTAATTAAACACAACTGGCTTGCAGTGAAGGAGTAGAACCATCTCAAGGAGGATCACAAGGAAATGGACAGCATGTAACTTAAGGGGAACCTGTCACCCCCAAAATGGAAGTTGAGCTAAGCCCACCGGCATCAGGGGCTTATCTGCAGCATTCTGTAATGCTGTAGATAAGCCCCCGATGTAACCTGAAAGATGAGAAAAAGAGGTTAGATTATACTCACCCAGGGGCGGTCCCACTGCGGTGGGTGTCACGGTCCGGTCCGGGGCCTACTGTTGTGAATTCTGTGATCAAGCTCCCTCCTTTGGTCACGAGTGGTACTGCGGCTTCTGAGTTTCCTTCCTCAGGTGATGAGGTTAAGTCGTTAGGTGCTGCTCTATTTAACTCCACCTAGTGCTTTGATCCTGGCCTCCAGTCTATGTTCTAGTATTGGTCTTGCTTCCTCCTGGATTGTTCCTGTGGCCTGTCTGCTCAGCATAAGCTAAGTTCTGCTTGTGTTACTTTTGTTGCTATATTTTCTGTCCAGCTTGCTTTTTTGGTTATGCTTGCTTGCTGGAAGCTCTGAGACGCAGATGGAGCACCTCCGTACCGTTAGTCGGTGCGGAGGGTCTTTTTGCCCCTCTGCGTGGTTGTTTGTAGGTTTTTGTGTTGACCGCAAAGCTATCTTTCCTATCCTCGGTCTATTCAGTAAGTCGGGCCTCACTTTGCTAAATCTATTTCATCTCTGTGTTTGTATTTTCATCTTAACTCACAGTCATTATATGTGGGGGGCTGCCTTTTCCTTTGGGGAATTTCTCTGAGGCAAGGTAGGCTTATTTTTCTATCTTCAGGACTAGCTAGTTTCTCAGGCTGTGCCGAGTTGCATAGGGAGCGTTAGGCGCAATCCATGGCTACCTCTAGTGTGGTTTGATAGGTTTAGGGATTGCGGTCAGCAGAGTTTCCACGTCTCAGAGCTCGTCCTATGTTTTGTGGTTTTTGTCAGGTCACTTGTGTGCTCTGAACTTCAAGGTCCATTGTGGTTCTGAATTACCTATTCATAACAGCCTCCCATCTTCTTACGATCACATCCTCTTCTTGTCTTCACGCCGCAGCTTCGGCGCAGGCGTACTTTGTCTGCCCTGTTGAGGGCAGAGCAAAGTACTGCAGAGTGCAGGCGCCGGGAAAGGTCAGAGAGGCCCGACGCCTGCGCACTGCAGTACTTTTCTCTGCCTCAACAGGGCAGACAAAGTACGCCTGCTCCAGAGCCACAGAGTGAAGACTAGAAGAGGATGTCATCCTATGAAGATGGGAGGCCCCGGACCGTGACACCCTTCGAACCGGACCGCAGCGGGAATGCCCCTGGGTGAGTATAATATAACCTCTTTTTCTCATCTTTCTTTATACATCGGGGGCTTATCTACAGCATTCCAGAATGCTGTAGATAAGCCCCTGATGCCGGTGGGCTTAGCTCAACTTCCATTTTGGAGGTGACAGGTTCCCTTTAAATATGATTGTCTGAACATAGGGTCTGAATCTTTTCAGTCAAGATTGGTGCAGAGAGTACATTAATGAGAAAGAAATGAACTGTTATGAATTTACCAAATGGCTGCAATGCAACAAAGAGTGAAAAATTTAAAGGGGTCTGAATATTTTCCGTACCCACTGTAAAACACATCAGATAATTAGACTGTCTAGGGGTATGTTGACTGTAATGTTTCATTGCATATTTGAAAGTCAAGAGAGTGGCCCAAAAAGTTAAGAGATCACAAACAAGGGAAAGGATTACAGATGAGTGGATTGATCTACTGAGGATCACGTATGAGTCGAATTTCCTGAACTGTATGGTTTCATGTAAATTTGAGCACTTCGTGATATGATTTGTGGTTTGCAAAAAAACCTTGCCCATTTCTCACACTGCTGAAACATTAAAGAATGGGCTTATGTCTTTTTAAGTTGCCAAATGGGCTTCCCCATAATGCCCTGCAACCCCTGCAAATTATCATATCTTGTTCATATGAGGTAAGTGTTACAGATGATGGGCACATTAGGTGAAGTGAGCCTTTAAGCCCAAGGTACGAGTGGGCGCATGGGTAAGGGGCGACGGTGCCGAAAGTGGGAGTTGCATTTGGAAACAGATAGTAAAGTTTCTGGAGGCAAACTACAAGTCTTAAGGGGACCTTGGAAGCTGCAAGCAGGCAGATGGCATCCTCAAAGCAGCAGGCAAACATGTAGAGGCACATTGAATGTTTTAAAGTTGTCTTGAAGACCAGGGTTACTGGAGGCCACAGCCAGACAGTTGAAGTCCTGATGACCACTGAAAAGCAGCAGGGTTATTGGAAGCCACAGACAAACAGGTGAAGTCATGAAGAACAATGAACGACATCAGGGTTACTTAAAGCTGCAAACAGGTGAAGTCCAGAAAACTACTGATAGGTAACAGGTTTATTGAAAGATGCAGACAAGTCAAGTCCTGAAGACTAGCAGCAAGGTTACTGAAATCCGCAGACACAGAGATGAAGTTCTGAAGACTACTGACAGGTTGCAGGGTTACTGGAAACCACAGACAAGTGAAGTCCTGAAGACCAATGTCAGACAGCAGGATTACTAGAAGCAGCAGAAAAGTAACTTAGAGATGAGAAATCATAGCCGACCATTAGACAGCCTGGAGCCTGTGGACAGCAATTGTACATAGACAAACTAAAAGTGATAATAGAAAGTCTTAATACAATACCAAGACACAGTCAAGCCTCCGCCTTATATAGACTTAAGAAATACAACACTTGGGGGCACGCCGAGCTACATGCAAAGCTCGACATAGAACACAAGAAAAGCTAACAGACTGGGACAGGTGCATAACAGTAAATCATTCCCAGTGGTGCTACGTTTGTATGGCAGAGTTGTTTTCCATTTCTAGAGTCACTGTGTAAATCTCTCTCTCCTGTAGAGTGTAAGTTCTTATGGTCAAAGGGGTCCTCCTCTATGTCTCATAAAGAATGTAAACTCTTATGGTCATCTCTCTCTTTGTCTCTTCCATGTGTATTTTCAGATCAAATATAAGTATCAAATATCAAGATTTGTGGAAATTTAATAGCCACAAATCAATTTTTTGGGGAAAATTCTGTTAAGATTGTGAATTCAATTTTCAAAAGATCCACTCATCTCTAAAAGAGATAAAAAAGATAACATAGTCATTGAATGTTTCTTGAGACACATTTGAACGAAGGAGTTCGCAAGTTCAAAGTTAAAGGAGCTCTGGCTATACTACCTGAATTTGGCAGACACAGGAAGTTTTCACCTTCTGCCTTCAGATTGCTGTGGAGGCAGGTGGTTAACAACCCTCAAGTGACTGCAAAAGACCTGCAGCTAAGTTTGGTGGCAGCATGAATATAGGTTTGTATAGTAAAGGCTCTCATACAGGTTGGCTGAGAAAAAGTAGAGTGGGTGCAGGGGTTGCACTCGTACCCAAACCTTAGCGTTTAGGGAGCCAAAAATGTCCTTTAGACTCATTTGAGAAGGCCAATATTATGAAAGACTTGGGGGTTCTGTTGAATATTTTACATTGAGTACCACAAGCTTCAAGTTACGCCACTACACATATACAGGCACAGATCTTGTTGTTTACATGTCACAATTGAGGCACTGAATTTGAAGGTTACAGTACAACATGAGCAGCTTAAAAACTTGGAAGTTATATTTCTCTAATGAGACAAAATCTTGGCAGTATAATGGGAAACCATATTTTCACTAGAACAACAGGCAACTTACCCTAATAAACTCAGCCCAACTACTCTGGCAATTATCAGTGCACAACTTTTACATTCCAATCATTGCAGGCTACAGTCTCTCCTTTGCTACAGTCTCTCCTTTGCTCCTACAACCAAGGTGTCATGGGGTTACCATAACAGAGAGGAGCTAGAAGACGGTAGCATCTTATTGCTCCTACTCCTGTGCTGAAAAGAAGCATGTCACCTTTGTTTTAACTGGTGTTTTGGCAGAACAGCAGTTAATCGGCCATGTTGGAAGCATTAGGAGTCTGAGCTCTCAGCTGAGCACAATTAGTTACTCCTATCCCCTATATAATCTGGGTGCTGATTGAAAAACATTGTCAGAGCTAGCTTATGCTACATGGCTTGGCGAAAAGTTGTTTCTAGTTCTTATATGAGAAGGCATTTGGAGAAGTTATCTGTGGCTGTTGCATGGGTTTTTAAGTGTGATAATTCCCTTCCCTTCTCTTATTTTGGTTTTTCCTCACTCTCTACTCCCCAGTGCATTCCTCTCTTACATGTGAGTGAATATTTGTATTGTATGCCTCATACTTTCAGTTACCCTTGTTCGTTTTGCTTTGTTCGTTGGGTTGGTGTAGTGCAATGCACTCTTAATGGCTGGTAGGGGATTAAATACTTATTTCTCACTGCAAAATGCAAATAAATTTATGTAATTTATACAATGTGATTTTCTGGATTTTATTTTTGATATTCTATCTCTCCATGTTAAAATTAACCTACCCTTAAAATTATAGACTGTTCATGTTTCTGTCAGTGGGCAAACTTACAAAATCAGCAAGGGATCAAATACTTATTTCCCCCACTGTACGCCTGAGAAAAAAAAGGTGATGTGAGTTGCCCCATAAATTAACCCTGGTCCGAGTGCTATGCGAGGTTTTCTTGCATAGCACTTGCCCGTATTCTATGGTAGTGTGACGCCGGCCATAGGGACACATATGGCAGCAGCAGCTCAGCATTGGAATATCAGCAGGATAAGGCTACGTTCACATTTGCGTTGTGAGGTGCAGCGTCGGCGACGCAACGCACAACGCAAATGTAAATGCATGCACAACGCAGCGTTTTGTGACGCATGCGTCCACTTTTGCATGGTTTTTGGCGCAGAAAAAACTGCATCATGCAGTGTCCTCTCCGCCCTGATGCATGCGTCAAAGTGACGCATGCGTCACAAAATGCAAGTGCAATGCATGTCCATTTGCCCCCATGTTAAATATAGGGGCGCATGACGCATGCGTCGCCACGGCTGCGCCCGACGCAACACTAATGTGAACGTAGCCTAAGGAGTTTGTGCAGGTTGAGAATAGGTGAGGATGGGGCTGGAAATGTGAGAATTCTGATGTGTCTTTGTTGTACTCTCTGCAGACGACTCATGGCTGGAGAAGTCGTCGTGTCAGTCTGGGCCAGATGGAAATGATGGGAAAAGAAAACGACTCCATCAGAAGGAAGTCAGCTGTAAGTTACTTTATGTAACTGTACTGTGATCTTTTTTTATGCTCTGCAGAACTGATATCTACCACTATATGGTCACCATATGGCTGTAATATAGATATTGGTATTTGAAGAGATTTTTGGTAGCTCAGTGGTTAGCACTGCAGCCTTGCAGCGCTGGAGTCCTGGGTTCAAATTCCACCAAGGACAACATCTGTGAGGAGTTTGTATGTTCTCCCCATATTTGCATAGATTTCATCCAGGTTCTCTGATTTCCTCCCACACTCCCCAATGGGGACAGTTTTAATAATGACTATAAAGTGCTGTTTAATTCATGCCGCTATATTAGTAAAATAAATAAATATTAGCTCAGTGGTATCTGATGCTATGCATCACTGCCCATCAGCAGGGGCGGGCTGGGCTGGGTGGCAAAGAGGCAAATGCCTCCTGGGCCGCTCCCTCAGCAGCTGTTCAGGGCTGGCCACCTGGTGGTGGCTACAGCCGCACAGCAAGTTGTGCACGGCCGTTTGGGCTGTACTGTGACGCGGCCGGCAGCAGACACAGCCACATCACAGTCAGCAGACACGTCTGCACCAGGGCCAGGAGCTGTGCATGGCTGTCACCTTGATGGCTGCACAGGTCCTCCTCCCTCCATGTTCTCTATACTTCCGGGTCAGATGTAGGGCATGCGCGATGATGTCATCGCACATGCACCGACATGTCCTGGATGCTAGACGCAAAGAGGTGCTGCAGGGGAGCGACTGGTGAGGTAAGTATGAAAAACCTTTTTGTTTTCTATATAAAATGAATTCAATGTTGCATAACTGCCAGTGATGAAGTGGGGGGTGTAAGGAGGACTGCATATGATGGAGTTTAGGGGTTAAAGGAGACTGCACATGATGGAATGGGGGGTAAGTGGGGCTGCACATGATGAAGGGGAGTTGGGCCGCACATGATGGAATTTGGGGGTTAAAGGAGACTGCACATGATGGAGTGGGGAGGGGGTAAGTGGGGCTGCACATGATGAAGGGAGAGTGGGGCTGCACATGATGGAGTTTGGGGGTTAAAGGAGGCTGCACATGATAGAGTGGGGGGGTAAGTGGGGCTGCACATGATGAAGGGGGAGTGGGGCTGCATATGATGGAGTTTGGGGGTTAAAGGAGACTGCACATGATGAACTGGGGGAAAGGGGGATTGCACATGATGAAAGGGGAGTGGGGCTGCACATGAAGTGGGTGGTAAGGGGGACTGCACATGATGAAGGGAAAGTGGGGCTACACATGAAGTAGGGGGTAAGGGGGACTGCACATGATGAAGTGGGGGTGAGTAAAGTGGACGGCACATGATGAAGGGGGAATGGGGCTGCACATGATGAAGTGGGGGTTAAGGGGGATTGTACGTGAAGTGGGAGCTAAGGGGGACTGCACATGATGAATTGGGGTTAAGGGGGACTGTACATGATGAATTGAGGGTTAAGGGGGACTGTACATGATGAAGTGGGGGTAAGGGGGACTGCACATGATGAATTTTGGGGTAAGTGGGACTGCACATAATGAATTGGTGGTTAAGGGGGACTGCAAATGAAGAAGCGGGAAGTAAGGGGGACTGCACATGATGAATTGGGGTTAAGGGGGACTGCACATGATGAATTGAGGGTTAAGGGGGACTGCACATGATGAATTTTGGGGTAAGTGGGACTGCACATAATGAATTGGTGGATAAGGGGGACTGCAAATGAAGAAGTAGGGGGTAAAGTGGACTGCACATGAAGTGGGGGTAAGGGTGACTGCACACGATGAAGTGGGGGGTAAGGTTGACTGCACATGATGAAGTGGGTGGGTAAGAGGGACTGCATATGATAAAGTGGTGGGTAAGGGGGACTGAGCATGATAAAGTGGTGGGTAGAGGGACTGCATATGATGAAGTGGGGGGAAGGGGACTGCACATGATGAAATGTGTCAGAGGTGGGACTGCACATAATGAAATCGAAGTGGGATAGGGGGCTGCACATGATGAAGGGGCACTGCAGATTAAATGAGGGGGTGATAGGGGATTGCAACGGATGATGTAAGGGGACTTCAAATTAAAGTCGGGGGACTGCAACTGATGAATTCAGTGTGAGGGATGGGGACAGCAATTTAATTGAAGGTGGGAGGTGGTGAGCGCAAATGATGATATAGGGGAGAACAAATAATGAATTTTGAGGGTGGGGGAGTAAATGTTGTATTGAATGTGGGGTAGATCAGTTGATAATTAATAGAGGGTGGAAGAGAAAGACATGACAATGCATTGGGGTGGGAGGAGCATGTAAACATAATGGATCAGGGTTAGGGTTAGAGTACATAGTGGGGTGTTGAGGAAGAAGTGACTGGTAATGAATTGGGGAAAGAGTACAGGTGCTAATTAATTTATATATTAAATGGGGAAAGTGGCTATTTATAGTTAGTGGGTGTACAGTAGTGGATTATAATTTATATTTGGAATGGTGGGTAAATAATAATAATAATAATTTTATTTCTATAGTGCCAACACTTTATACAGAGTTCCTGAGTATAAAGTCACTGGTGATCCCTGTATTACCTGTACACTGACACTATATACAGAGCTCCTGTGTATAATGTCACCAGTGATCACTGTATTACTTGTACACTGACAGTAAATACAGAGTTCCTGTATACAATTGCACTTAGTATTGTATTTTTTTAAATTAATGATCAGTATTGTAGTATTCAGTCACTATGTGGTGGTAATATGTGGTCTGGTCATGTCATGGTGTGGCGGTATTTGTTCCTTGTATGTGGTATTATTCAGTCACTATGTGATGGTAATATGTTGTCCGACCATGGTGTGGCAGTACTTGCTCCTAGTATGTGGTATTATTTGGTTACTATGTGGTGGTAATATGTGGTCTGGTCATCGCGTGGTGGAATTTATTCCTTTTACGTGGTATTATTGGTCATCATGTGGTGGTAATATGTGGTCTGGACATGGCGCGGTGGCATTTGTTCCTTGTATGTGGTATTATTCGGTCACTATGTGGTGGTAAAATGTGGTCTGGTCATAGTGTGGCGGTATTTGTTCCTTGTATGTGGTATTATTCGGTCACTATGTAGTGGTAATATGTAGTCTGGTCATCGCGTGGTGGAATTTATTCCTTGTATGTGGTATTATTGGTCATCATGTGGTGGTAATATGTGGTCTGGACATGGCACGGTGGTATTTGTCCCTTGTATGTGGTATTATTCGGTCATTATGTGGTGGTATTATGTGGTCTGGTCATGGTGTGGTGGTATTTGTTCCTTGTATGTGGTATTATTCGGTCACTATGTGGTGGTAATATGTGATCTGGTAATGGCGTGACGACATTTGTCCCTTGTATGTGGTATTAATGTTTGCTTAAAAACAAAATGTAAATGTATGTCACTCATTCCCTTAAAGAAAAATACATAAAAATATATTTATTTTTAAGAGTTTAGAGTAGATTAGGGCCCAGCCGAAAGAGTCTACCGTGTTGTGGTGTCAGCTTAAAAATTCTTTTGGCCAGAACAATAGTTGCTGGTTATGAATGTGAGCTGGTGTTTGATGGGAACTGTTAATATCTAATTGTTGAGGATGTGGTGGAGAAGTTGAGTTCTTCCAAGAGTGGGCAGTGGGACGGTGGTGGCGGAACTGGTGTGAAGCCTGGGTGTCTCATAAGGTGCAGACCCCAGCTTCCTGAGACTTCAGCTCACGCAGGCGGCGCAATGACATTATTGCCTTATGCCGCACTGCGGACAGGAAGAGAAAATGGAGGCTGCAGTGTCAGGAATCAGGATGAGGTGAGTATAAACTTAATTTTATAATAGGCCATCATTCTATATATATAAGTTTGAAGTAAATCAAACTTCTGTGAAATCAAACTGTCCACTTAGGAAGCAACACTGTTTGACAATCAATTTCACATGCTATCTAGGATGTGGCATTTTAGTGTTCCCTTTAATTTTTTGAGCAGTATATATATATATATATATATATATATATATATATATATATATATGGGTTAACTGGAGCCATCTTACTACATACATGGGGAGAACTGGGGCCATCCTACTATATATATTGGGAGAACTACATCATACTAGATATATGGGGAGAATTGGGGCCATCATACTAGATATATGGGGAGAGCTGGGGCCATCATACTAGATATGTGGGGAGAACTGGGGCCATCTTACTATATATATGGGCAACTGGTGCCATTGTACTATATTTATGGTAGGAACTGGGGCCATCGCACTATATATACTATATATGTGGGGCCGTGGGGACCATCATACTATATATGTGGGGCAGTGGGATACCTTCATACTATATATAATGTGTATATAAAAATAAAAGAAACTGGGGACCATCATATGGGGGCTGTGGGGCCACTGCGACACCCGCTAGGGCCGTGGGGTACTCGGAACCGGGTCAGACGATTCTACAGGCTTGGTCACGGCAGCAGTGAACCGGTATGTGGCCCTGGGCGTGCAATAAAAGTGATGAGGGAATGCTTGTAGAGGATTTCACGTGACACCACCTGTGGTATTTGGCTATAGCTGGCCGACGCTACTTAAGGGAACCGCTGGGGCTGGTGGTGTTGCAGCTGAGATGGTTCAGCTCTCCACAGGTGGAGCAGGGTCCCAGGGCTACCAGAACAGTTTATGAGGGATAGTGGACGTTGTAGTGCAGGGATGAGGGTGCAGGAAATGATTAGAGGACACAAGGTCTGTAGTTTCTTTACCTTTAATTGCAAGTGCAAAATGGGGCACTAGTGACATGTGATCATGGAGGTCTGGGAAGCAATTCAGGATCCACCTAGACAGTGGATTTGGAGGCCTTCCCTCTGTGTTGCTCCCTAGGTCCTTGATGCCTTAAGCTCTCCACAAGTCCCTATCGCTGTCTGTCCATGAAATCGAACATTCCCCACATGCCAGACAGCTTGAGCCTCTTCCAGGTGTCACTCCCTCGTGACTCCAGGCTCTCGTATGCTGCTGTGCCTCAGGGAGTCAGCTGGGACTAGGAGACTTGCAATCTCCTACCCTCCGGTTTTAGTTGCTGGGCCTGCAGTTCCCACACAACCACAGACTCCAGAGTCCGGTCTTTGGCGCTCAGCCCTGGGGTGAGCTCAGTCGCAGCTCAAATCCCTCAGGTTCTCCTCACTTGCCTCCTCTTCCTTCCTCTCAAACTCACACACTAAGACTCACTCCCTAACCCCGCCTCCAGCCAGAACTTATAGGGAAGCTCTCCTAAAACAGGTGTCAGAGCTCCCCCTTCTGGTCTGGAGTCTGGAAAGGTGTTGCATGCTGATGTACCTGGAAAGGGGATCCCTCCTTACTTCCACTCATGACATCACCCCCTGTGAGAGAGGCAATGCCACTGGCAACCGGACTCCTGGGGTGCCACACCACCATTTTTCATATAGGGGCTGTAGGGACATGATACTATATATATAGAGGGGATGCGGGATCATCATACTATATATAGGAAGCTGTGAGGTACATAATGTCGCAATTAGAGAGCTGTAGGGGACCATCATGCTATATATAGGGGGTTTTGGAGACATACTATTTGTGGGGAGCTATAGTATATAGAAAACTGTAAAGCCTCATACTATATATACAAGGCAGAGGGGACATCATATTGTATATGGGGGCTATGTAGCCATTTTACTATATATAGGGAGTTTTGGGGTCATCAATATATATAATAAAGGGGTATTGGGGGCTGTAGGACCATCATTCTGTATATACAGAGTTGCGTGGGTGCTCAGAAGACATTATTTGTTATGAATGGGGACACTATTAGTTTTGATAGGGGCACCCAGGTTCCTTTTTTTGGGGGGGGCATTGCTACTTTAAGTGAGCACTCCAAGGTATTTGTTGCTGGAAGGGGCACTTGGGATATTATATCCTTCAAAGGGCCATACAGGTCTTTGCACAGTGGGAGCATTACTACTGTCTGTGGGATACTTTAATTTTTTTGGGGAGGGAAGTAATCCTAGTAATGACACAATTGATTAAATATTGGGGTCAGTGGTCCACACTGCAGGTGCACACAGAGTGGGGAGTTTTTGTAGATTGGGAATAGATGGAGACGGCGCTGGAAATGTGAGAAGCCAAATGTACCTTTGTTGTAATCTGTGCAGATGAGTTGTCATGTCGGTCTGGGCCAGATAGAAAAGTGAACGATCTGAATCAGAAAGAACATCATCTGTAAGTTACTATATATATAACTGTTTTGTAATCACTTGTTCTGCGGAACTGGTATCTACCAATATACGGTTACTGTT
The DNA here is from genome assembly GCF_032444005.1 of Ranitomeya imitator. NCBI lineage: Eukaryota > Metazoa > Chordata > Amphibia > Anura > Dendrobatidae > Ranitomeya > Ranitomeya imitator. Next base: position 394,387,330 of record NC_091285.1, on the reverse strand, counting down.
AAGGTACCGTCACACTAAGCGACGCTGCAGCGATACCGACAACGATCCGGATCGCTGCAGCGTCGCTGTTTGGTCGCTGGAGAGCTGTCACACAGACAGCTCTCCAGCGACCAACGATGCCGGTAACCAGGGTAAACATCGGGTTACTAAGCGCAGGGCCGCGCTTAGTAACCCGATGTTTACCCTGGTTACCATCGTTAAAGTAAAAAAAACAACCACTACATACTTACCTACCGCTGTCTGTCCCCGGCGCTGTGCTTCTCTGCTCTGGCTGTGAGCGCCGTGCAGCCGGAAAGCAGAGCGGTGACGTCACCGCTCTGCTTTCCGGCCGCAGTGCTCACAGTGAGTGCAGGAAAGCACAGCGCCGGGGACAGACAGCGGTAGGTAAGTATGTAGTGGTTGTTTTTTTTACTTTAACGATGGTAACCAGGGTAAACATCGGGTTACTAAGCGCGGCCCTGCACTTAGAAACCCGATGTTTACCCTGGTTACCAGCGAAGACATCGCTGAATCGGCATCACACACGCCGATCCAGCGATGTCAGCGGGAGATCCAGCGACGAAACAAAGTTCTGGACTTTCTTCCCCGACCAGCGATATCACAGCAGGGGCCTGATCGCTGCTGCCTGTCACACTGGACGATATCGCTAGCCAGGACGCTGCAATGTCACGGATCGCTAGCAATATCGTCTAGTGTGACGGTACCTTTAGGTTGTAATATTGCTCTTTTTAGGTAGAATTTTTTTTTAAATTTAGAAGCAGCTTAATTTAATTTAGTCATTATAGTAAAAGGTGTATGGTGGTATCATTGGTCTTTGTATAGCATGTAGTTTCATGTAGAGGTAATGGTGATATTATATTATATATTCGCTGTGTCGTGGTGGTAGTAGTAGGCACTGTGTAGCCATACTGTTGTATGTATGGTTGTAAGTAAGCTCTGTTTTGGCACCATATCTAAGCAGTAGGCTTGGTTCTGGTACTGTATCAATGTAAAAATCTAGAATATGGTACCATATGTATGCTTTAATCTCAGTTCTGCTCCAGTTTCTATGTAGCAGGCTTGGTTGCATGTAGTAGACTTATTAAGCTTGGCTCTGCTCCCTTATCTCTGTAGTAAGCTTGGGCCTGCTCCGTTATCTCTGTAGTAAGCTCGGTTCTGCTCCCATATCACTGCAGTAAGCTGGGTTCTGCTCCCATATCTCTGTAGTAAGCTCTGTTCTGCTCCCATATCTCTGTAGTAAGCTCTCTTTTGCTCCCACATCTCTGTAGTAAGCTCGGTTCTGCGCCCAGATCTTTGTAGTAAGCTCCATTCTGCTCCCATATCTCTGGAGTGAGCTCTTTTCTGCTCCCATTTCTCTGTAGTAAGCTCAGTTCTGCTCCCATATCTCTGGAGTAAGCTCAATTCTGCTCCCATATCTCTGGAGTAAGCTTGGTTCTGCTACCATATCTATGCAGCAAGCTCCGTTCTGTTCCCATATCTATGTACTAGCCTATTTTTAAAGCCTGTAATCTCTGCTAATTTAACGCAGTGGCCAGAGATAAGCAGGGAAAAGTAGGGCCATCGCAACTCAAGGGCCACTGCCTTGTGATTGCCCCCCAGGCTGAAAAGTACCAGCCAGCCCCTGCCCATCAGCTATATGAAGAGGCCGCAGCAGCACTATAGATAGTGTAGCATCCTGTTCAATATCTACGAGATCCAGCTTTGTATGTAAAATACCGGTTTTGTCAGGTTCTGCAACTAAAAGCAATAAATATGACTGAGCTGTAATACTGTACGCTGTGACTATGTTATACTAGCTATTGAACCCGTTCTACACCCGGGTGGCAAGCATTTTTATTGGTACATTTTTTTCCTTCTCCTCTCCCCTTTTCCCACTCTCCCCCTCTCTCTTCACTGCCGGTGAAACTGCTGCTACAACCGACATCCTGGAGATAATGATGCCATATTGCGGCATGCGTCGACTCCTGCGCCACATTGCGCAGCCGCCGGAGGCTTCGGACAGAAGGACACATCTCTGTTTATATTATATATAGTTGTGTTACACTCACCTCACTTCTTGTAACATACATTTGCATAAAGATATTACACATTCACCATGCAACAAGTCGGCCTGTATACCTTCAAAGGCCAGGGCTTAGTCCTAATCCAGCCCTGCCTAGAAACATATGTACTGCACAAATATGATCCAATATTGTAACATAATGTATAGGCTTATAGACTACAGCAGCTAACCCTGTAATTTTTTTTTCTTCTGAAAAAGCGATGTCCAATATTTGGTTCCAAAAGACAAAAAATGAAAGTGGCTTTGAGGTCTTTGGTTTGCACATAATCATAATTTAATTACAGTTCAGTTTCCTCATTGACATATGCATTATATCATTAGTATCACACTAGGAATGTTTGCTTGCAGGTTGTGGAACTTTATTACTTAGCAAACACTTTTTTTTTCCTGTTTGGATACTCACCATTTAAGGACACTTAGCTGTACAGAAATGGTCATGAGAAGTCTGAATGAGCTTTAACAATATATTGCAGCACTATCACATAGACTTGCATCTTCCTTGTTGTAACAGGATGAATGAGAACCTGCACAAAAAGTTGTTCTGATTTTGCGTAAAAATATGTAGAAAAAACCCTCTATAAATTAATGACCATTAACATTTAACATAGATAGAGACCTACACATTTGTGAGGTAAGACACTGATATTGCTCAGAGCTCTGTGCCATTCAATCAAGCTGGTCCACAACAATTTCTTCCATCCATATCATCCACTGCTCCATCGGACCCTTGACATTGGTGATGTAAGGATTTTATGCTGTTGCTCGACTACGGCTGGAAACAGTGTTTGCGCTGATGTTAAAGGGAATCTGTAACCTAGTTTTTCATAAATAAACTTCGGCCACCGCCATCAGGGGGTTATCTACAGCATTCTGTAATGCTGTAGATAAGCCCCCCATGTAACCTGAAAGATAAGAAAAACAAGTTTATACTCACCCAGGGGCGGTCCTGTACTGATGGGCATCACAGGTCCGGTGCCTCCCATCTTCATGCGATAACGTCCTCTTCCTTGCTTTCTGTCACGGCTCCTGCACAGGCTTACTTTGTCTGCCCTGTTGAGGGCAAAGTAAAGTACTGCAGTGCGCAGGCATCAGGAAAGGTCAGAGAAGCCCAGAACCTTTCCATATGTGTTACTTCATGTTTTTTCATTCCTTCAGTCTGCATCTACAATGAGTAAATCCCAAAAGGAAAACCATTGCATGATCAGGTGTGTCCAAACATTTGGCTGGTGCTGTACACTATAATGTAGAGCAGAAATAATGCAACACAGATTTAAATATAAAGTCAAACAATGATTTTACTCATGATTTCAACAAGCATGGCAGTGACCAAATCAAACTGGGTTCCAAAGTGTACGGTTATAGTCTGTATAGTTATAGTCGTTAAATATGAGGACACCGATGACTTGAACAGGTCATTTTTACCTTTAAAGAAAAAAACAAAATTAGATGACTAGGGTCTGATATGGGTATATAGAACCAAGAAATTAAAACAGAACCTCTAAAATATAACTTTTATTAATCAACTCTAAAAAAGATCCAGTCTGTATTGACAAGTTTGTGAAAGGATCAGATCAAGGTCAGGTAACAATTACATAAATCTACCCTTAATTTAGATAAATATTTATGATAAGATAAAGGTCTAGGGAAAAGAGCCTGATTCTCTGTTTCCCTACCTGCCAGTGGAGGTTGGCACCCTAAAGGGGAAAGTGCATGTCGCCCCCGCTCCACCATCATTATCGGGTAGGGGTAAAAGACCCCATATGTGCAATACCTGCAAATTGTGTGTCATCTCTTAGCTGCTACCTAGATGTTAGAGCCCATTTAATTGAGGTTCACACATGCTATATTAAGTTGAGTAAGCTTACTACTTTCTGATTTTCATTGTGATTGACACTGAGATATGTGATCCCAATCAGTTTATCACGTATTTATTTCACTTAGAGAAAGCTGACTCAAAAGAGGATCACCAAAAGAGAAAATTACCTGTATGTGACTACTGTTTTACAGTGGGGAAAAAAGTATTTAGTCAGCCACCAATCGTGCAAGTTCTCCCACTTAAAAAGATGAGAGAGGCCTGTAGTTGATATCATAGGTAGACCACAACTATGAGAGTCAAAATGAGAAAACAAGATTTATTTTGCAAAATATTGTGGAAAATAAGTATTTGGTCACCTAAAAACATGCAAGATTTCAGGCTCTCACATACCTGTAACTTCTTCGTTAAGAGGCTCCTTTGTCTTCCACTCATTACCTGTAGTAATGGCACCTGTTTGAACTTGATATCAGTATAAAAGACACCTGTCCACAACCTCAAACAGTCACACTCAAAACTCCACTATGGTGAAGAACAAAGAGCTGTCGAAAGACACCAGAAACAGGCAAGCAGCTTGGTGTGATGAAATCAACTGTGGGAGCAATAATAAGAAAATGGAAGACATACAAGACCACTGATAATCTCCCTCGATCTGGGGCTCCATGCAAGATCTCACCCTGTGGGGTTAAAATGATCACAAGAACGATGAGCAAAAATCCCAGAACCACACAGGGGGACCTAGTGAATGACCGGGACCACCATAACAAAGGCTACCATCAGTAATACACTATGCCACCAGGGACTCATATCCTGCAGTGACAGATGTGTCTCCCTACTTAAGCCAGCACATGTCTGGGTCCATCTGAAGTTTGCTAGAGAGAGAGCATTTGGATTATCCAAAAGAGTATTGGGAGAATGTCATATGGTCTGATGAAACCAAAGTAGAACTGTTTGGTAGAAACAAAACTCGTTGTGTTTGGAGGAGACAGAATGCTGAGTTGCATCCAATGCATCCAAAGAACACCATACCTACTGTGAAGCATGGGGGTGGCAACATCATGCTTCAGGGCTGTTTCTCTGCAAAGGGACCAAGAGGACTGATCCGAATACATGAAAAAATGAATGGGGCCATGTATCGTGAGATTTTGAGTGCAAACCTCTTTCCATCAGCAAGGGCATTGTAGTTGAAAAGTGGATGGATCTTTCAGCATGATAATGATCCCAAGCACACCACCAGGGCAACGAAGGAGTGCCTTAGTAAGAAGCATATAAAGGTCCTGTAGTGGGCTAGCCAGTCTACAGATCTCAATCCCATGGAAAAGCTTTGGAGGGAGTTGAAAGTCTGTGTTGCCCAGTGACAGGCCCAAAACATCACTGCTCTAGAAGAGATCTGCATGGAAGAATGGACCAACATACCACCAACAGTGTGTGCCAACCTTGTGAAGACTTACAGAAAACATTTGACCACTGTCATTGCCAACAAAGGATATATAACGAAATATTGAGATTAACTTTTGTTAATGACCAAATACTTATTTTGCACCATAATTTGCAAAATATATCTTGCCAAATCAGACAAGGTCATTTTCTGGGTTTGTTTTCTCATTTTGACTCTCATAGTTGTGGTCTACCTATGATGTCAATTACAGGCCTCTCTCATGTTTTTATGTAGGAGAACTTGCACAATTGGTGGCTAACTAAATACTTTTTTCCCCACTGTATATAGGTTGAAACACAGTCTTTGTCTGAAACAGAAACTGCTATGTACAAGGCTTAAAACTTGGTGAGTAACAGTCAAACTCTGCTAAAATGGTGAGTTGTAGAAGACAGTTTCATGTCAAACACCATGGCAAGTCAAAGCACAACAACAAAACATAGCAAAGTTTCCCCCAGGCAAAGATTTCAAAGTAGAATAAGGTTTCAAGTTTTGTTGTTCAAACTGTTTTGAAGAAGCAACAAGAAATGGGCAACACTGAGAACTGTAGATGCATTGGTTGGCCAAGGAAACATTGCCGCAGATGCAAGACACATCATGTTTGCTACCATTAGAAATTCGAAGATGTCCAGCGGTATCACCAGCTCAGAACTGGTAGCAACCAGTAGAACTCAATCAAATCCAGATGTCTCTTCTGGAAATGGCTTTCACTGACAAATTGTGGTAAATCCCCCCCCACATTTTTGATATGGCAAAAAAGCTAAGTGATTCAACTATGCATAAAAACATAGGAACTGAGGTGCAGGAAAATGTCAGTTGATCCTGTGGACAGATGAGTCAAAATTTAAAATATTTGGTTTTAATGGAAGGCAGTTTGTTTGTTGGTCAAACTTTCAATCTTGATATCCTTAAACCAGTTAGTCTTGCTGTACAAAATAATTAATAAATCACATTTCCCATATGCCTAATTTACATCTGCATCATTTTTCAAATGTAGTTTTATTTTTGTTAGGATATTAGAAGGGTTAAAAGTTTAGTAGCAGATATTTAAACAAATTTACAAAACCTATTTCTTTAGGAACCTTTTCAGAATTCAAAGGACATTGAGTGGCCTATATATTGGAAACTCCCCGAAGTGATAAAAAACTGCACCACTCAAATACTTCAAAACTGCTGCCAGATAATTTTTTAACCCTTCACTTGCTACACAAGAATTAATGCAAAGTAGAATAAATAAATAAAAAATTAAATTGTACCTTTAAAATATTGCTATAGCCCCAATTTTTTCACTTTTTCATGAGGTAACATCAAAAAGTGGACCCCACAGTTTGTTACCCACTTTCTTTTGAGCGCAGCAATACCCCACATGTAGCCAGAAAGTTCTGTTTTGACATATTGCAGGGCTCAGAACAGAAGGAGCAATATTAGAAGTTTGTAACACAATTTTAGCTGAAATAGATTGCGGGCAACATGTCACATTTTCAGGGTCCCTAAGGTGCCCAAACTTCAGAAACTCCCCACCAGAGTCCCCATTTTGGAAACTACACCCCTAAAGGATTTTATCCAGGGCTATAGTGAGCATTTTGAACCCAAAAGTACTACACAGAATTTGATAACATTAGGTGGTCATATTAAATATATCTTCATACCATCATTTTTTTTACTTTTGAAAAACTTCACGCCTAACCCTAAGCCTATTCTTAACACAGTGATCGAAAAGGAACCAATAAGAAAAATCCCTGCTGTTGCCATGTGTGTCGGCAGGCAGATCTCGCAGGCGCACTGTACATACACCCGCCAATTTTTCTACACGAAGAGAAGGGGAGGGCTAGGGGATGACGTAGGAGGGTCTGCGGATGGCTGTCATTGAAGGAAACATGAATGCAGCCAAGTACAGAGATATCCTGGATGAAAACCTCTTCCAGAGCTGGACCTCAGACTTTGCCGAAGGTTCACCTTCCAACAAGACAATGACCCTAAGTACACAGCTAAAATAACAAAGGAGTGGCTTCAGAACAAGTCTGTGACCATTCTTGACTGGCCCAGCCAGAGCCCTAATGTAAACCCAATTGAGCATCTTTCCCAAGAAGACTCATGGCTGTACCAGCTCTAAAGGGTGCTTCTACTCAATACTGAGCAAAGGGTCTGAATACTTATGACCATGTGATATTTCAGTTTTTCTTTTTTATTAAATTTGCAAACATTTTTACATTTCTGTTTTTTTTAGTCAAGATGGGGTGCAGAGTGTACATTAATGAGAAAAAAAAATGAACTTTTTTGAATTTACCAAATGGCTGCAATGAAACAAAGAGTGAAAAATTTAAAGGGGTATGAATACTTTCCATACCCACTGTATGTGCTTGCTACTTGAATACTCAACACATTATAGCTGGTCTGAGCCAACCTTTAACCCCTTTACCCCCAAGGGTGGTTTGCACGTTAATGACCAGGCCAATTTTTACAATTCTGACCACTGTCCCTTTATGAGGTTATAACTCCGAAACGCTTCAACGGATCCTGGTGATTCTGACATTGTTTTCTCGTGACATATTGTACTTCATGATAGTGGTAAAATTTCTTTGATAGTACCTGCGTTTATTTGTGAAAAATACGGAAATTTGGCGAAAATTTTGAAAATTTCGCAATTTTCAAACTTTGAATTTTTATGCAATTAAATCACAGAGATATGTCACACAAAATACTTAATAAGTAACATTTCCCACATGTCTCCTTTACATCAGCATAATTTTGGAACCAATTTTTTTTTTTGTTAGGGAGTTATAAGGGTTAAAAGTTGACCAGCAATTTCTCATTTTTACAACACCATTTTTTTTTAGGGACCACGTCTCATTTGAAGTCATTTTGAGGGGTCTATATGATAGAAAATGCCCAAGTGTGACACCATTTTAAAAACTGCACCCCTCAAGGTGCTCAAAACCACATTCAAGAAGTTTATTAACCCTTCAGGTGTTTAATAGGAATTTTTGGAATGTTTAAATAAAAATGAACATTTAACTTTTTTACACAAAAAATTTACTTCAGCTCCAATTTGTTTTATTTTACCAAGGGTAACAGGAGAAATTGGACCCAAAAAGTTGTTGTCCAATTTGTCCTGAGTACGCTGATACCCCATATGTGGCAGTAAACCACTGTTTGGGCGCATGGGAGAGCTCGGAAGGGAAGGAGCGCAGTTTGACTTTTCAATGCAAAATTGACAGAAATTGAGATGGGACGCCATGTTGCGTTTGGAGAGCCACTGATGTGCCTAAACATTGAAACCCCCCACAAGTGACACCATTTTGGAAAGTAGACCCCCTAAGGAACTTATCTGGATTTGTGGTGAGCACTTTGACCCACCAAGTGCTTCACAGAAGTTTATAATGCAGAACCGTAAAAATAAAAAATCATATTTTTTCATAAAAATTATATTTTTGCCCCCAATTTTTTATTTTTCCAAAGGTAAGAGAAGAAATTGGACCTCAAAAGTTGTTGTCCAATTTGTCCTGAGTACGCTGATACCCCATATGTGGCAGTAAACCACTGTTTGGGCGCATGGGAGAGCTCGGAAGGGAAGGAGCGCAGTTTGACTTTTCAATGCAAAATTGACAGAAATTGAGATGGGACGCCATGTTGCGTTTGGAGAGCCACTGATGTGCCTAAACATTGAAACCCCCCACAAGTGACACCATTTTGGAAAGTAGACCCCCTAAGGAACTTATCTAGAGGTGTGGTGAGCACTTTGACCCACCAAGTGCTTCACAGAAGTTTATAATGCAGAACCGTAAAAATAAAAAATCATATTTTTTCACAAAAATTATATTTTTGCCCCCAATTTTTTATTTTTCCAAGGGTAAGAGAAGAAATTGGACCTCAAAAGTTGTTGTCCAATTTGTCCCGAGTACGCTGATACCCCATATGTGGCAGTAAACCACTGTTTGGGCGCATGGGAGAGCTCGGAAGGGAAGGAGCGCCGTTTGACTTTTCAATACAAAATTGACAGGAATTGAGATGGGACGCCATGTTGCGTTTGGAGAGCCACTGATGTGCCTAAACATTGAAACCCCCCACAAGTGACACCATTTTGGAAAGTAGACCCCCTAAGGAACTTATCTGGATGTGTGGTGAGCACTTTGACCCACCAAGGGCTTCACAGAAGTTTATAATGCAGAGCCATAAAAATAAAACAAAATTTTTTTCCCACAAAAATTATTTTTTAGCCTCCAGTTTTGTATTTTCCCTAGGGTAACAGGAGAAATTGGACCCCAAAAGTTGTTGTCCAATTTGTCCTGAGTACGCTGATACCCCATATGTGGGGGGGAACCACCGTTTGGGCGCATGGGAGGGTTCGGAAGGGAAGGAGCGCCATTTCGAATGCAGACTTAAATGGAATGGTCTGCAGGCGTCACATTGCGTTTGCAGAGCCCATAATGTACCTAAACAGTAGAAACCCCCCACAAGTGACACCATTTTGGAAAGTAGACCCCCTAAGGAACTCATCTTGATGTGTTGTGAGAGCTTTGAACCCCCAAGTATTTCACTACAGTTTATAACGCAGAGCCATGCAAATAAAAAATATTTTTTTTTCCACAAAAATTATATTTTAGCCCCCAGTTTTGTATTTTTCCAAGGTTAGCAGGAGAAATTGGACCCTAAATGTTGTTGTCCAATTTGTCCTGAGTACGCTGATACCCGATATGTGGGGGGGAACCACCGTTTGGGCGCATGGGAGGGCTCGGAAGGGAAGGAGCATCATTTGGAATGCAGACTTAGATGGATTGGTCTGCAGGCGTCACATTGCGTTTGCAGAGCCCCTAATGTACCTAAACAGTAGAAACCCCCCACAAGTGACCCCATATTGGAAACTAGACCCCTCAATGAACTTATCTAGATGTGTTGTGAGAACTTTGAACCCCCAAGTGTTTCACTACAGTTTATAACGCAGAGCCGTGAAAATAAAAAATCTTTTTGTTTTCCCACAAAAATTATTTTTTAGCCCCCAGTTTTGTATTTTCCCAAGGGTAACAGGAGAAATTGGTCCACAAAAGTTGTTGTCCAATTTGTCCTGAGTACGCTGATACCCCATATGTTGGGGTAAACCCCTGTTTGGGCACACAGGAGAGCTCGGAAGGGAAGGAGCACTGTTTTACTTTTTCAACGCAGAATTGGCTGGAATTGAGATCGGACGCCATGTCGTGTTTGGAGAGCCCCTGATGTGCCGAAACAGTGGAAACCCCCCAATTATAACTGAAACCCTAATCTAAACACACCCCTAACCCTAATTCCAACGGTAACCCTAACCACACCTCTAACCCTGACACACCCCTAACCCTAATCCCAACCCTATTCCCAACTGTAAATGTAATCTAAACCCTAACCCTAACTTTAGCCCCAACCCTAACTGTAGCCCCAACCCTAACCCTAACCCTAGCCCTAACCCTAGCCCTAACCCTAGCCCTAACCCTAACCCTAACCCTAGCCCTAACCCTAGCCCTAACCCTAGCCCTAACCCTAACCCTAGCCCTAACCCTAGCCCTAACCCTAGCCCTAACCCTAACCCTAGCCCTAGCCCTAACCCTAGCCCTAACCCTAGCCCTAGCCCTAACCCTAGCCCTAACCCTAGCCCTAACCCTAGCCCTAGCCCTAACCCTAGCCCTAACCCTAGCCCTAATGGGAAAATGGAAATAAATACATTTTTTTTTATTTTTCCCTAACTAAGGGGGTGATGAAGGGGGGTTTGATTTACTTTTATAGCGAGTTTTTTAGCGGATTTTTATGATTGGCAGCCGTCACACACTGAAAGACCCTTTTTATTGCAAAAAATATTTTTTGCAATACCACATTTTGAGAGCTATAATTTTTCCATATTTTGGTCCACAGAGTCATGTGAGGTCTTGTTTTTTGCGGGACGAGTTGACGTTTTTATTGAAAACATTTTTGGGCACGTGACATTTTTTTATCGCTTTTTATTCTGATTTTTGTGAGGAAGAATGACCAAAAGCCAGCTATTCATGAATTTCTATTGGGGGAGGCGTTTATACCGTTCCGCGTTTGGTAAAATTGATGAAGCAGTTTTATTCTTCGGGTCAGTACGATTACAGCGATACCTCATTTATATCATTTTTTTATGGTTTGGTGCTTTTATACGATAAAAACTATTTTACAGAAAAAATAATTATTTTTGCATCGCTTTATTCTCAGGACTATAACTTTTTTATTTTTTTGCTGATGATGCTGTATGGCGGCTCTTTTTTTGCGGGACAATATGATGCTTTCAGCGGTACCATGGTTATTTATATCTGTCCTTTTGATCGCGTGTTATTCCACTTTTTGTTCGGCGGTAAGATAATAAAGCGTTGTTTTTTGCCTCGTTTTTTTTTTTTTTTTCTTACGGTGTTTACTGAAGGGGTTAACTAGTGGGACAGTTTTATAGGTCGGGTCGTTACGGACGCGGCGATACTAAATATGTGTACTTTTATTGGTTTTTTTTTTTTATTTAGATGAAGAAATGTATTTATGGGAATAATATTTTTTTTTTTTTTTTCATTATTTTGGAATATTTTTTTTTATTTTTTTTACACATTTGGAAAATTTTTTTTTTACTTTTTTACTTTGTCCCAGGGGGGGACATCACAGATCAGTGATCTGACAGTTTGCACAGCACTCTGTCAGATCACTGATCTGACATGCAGCGCTGCAGCCTTCACAGTGCCTGCTCTAAGCAGGCTCTGTGAAGCCACCTCCCTCCCTGCAGGACCCGGATCCGTGGCCATCTTGGATCCGGGGCTCGAGCAGGGAGGGAGGTGAGGAGACCCTTGCAGCAACGCGATCACATCGCGTTGCTGCGGGGGGCTCAGGGAAGCCCGCAGGGAGCCCCCTCCCTGCGCGGTGCTTCCCTGCACCGCCGGCACATCGCGATCATCTTTGATCGCGGTGTGCCAGGGGTTAATGCGCCGGGGGCGGTCCGTGACCGCTCCTGGCACATAGTGCCGGATGTCAGCTGCGATAAGCAGCTGACACCCGGCCGCGATCGGCCGCGCTCCCCCCGTGAGCGCGGCCGATCGGCTATGACGTACTATCCCGTCCAGGGTCAGATAAGCCCAGGGCACCTCGACGGGATAGTACGTCTAAGGTCACAGAGGGGTTAAAGATCTTGGATGATTACATCAGAGGTACTTAGTAACTTGATGTGCACTAGCACAGAGGGAGCCGGCCATCAGGAAAAGAAGAAGCAGAGCCCGGTGCTGGATATGATGCAGGTGAGTAACACAAATTTTAGAAATTCAAGAACCCAAGAGTCCTGGAAGAAGGCTTGGAAGCCGAAACGTCTGTAGGGATATGTGACACCACATCATACCCTGGTAATATATCTTTTGACTGTTTCCTAATTTTGTGTCTAGCTATGTCTGTGAAAGGATGAATATCTCACACTGTTAAGGACTGGCGGAACGCACCAAGTATAGATGATATGAAACTAGGTGCGTTCGCAGTCCGAGGTCCACCGTGCAGGTAAAAACCCTGCTGCTAGTAAGACGGACTATATGACGGTACTATAAGTATACCCGCACGGGTTAACTTCACCCTGCGTGAAGGAAGCGATCCTGTTGAGTCACAGGACCGCGGTACCGCACATAGAGCACGAGCAAGAAGTCAGCGAACACAACCCCAACACAGGATTGAAGTCCGATTAGACCACTTGCTGGCACAACACCGCAACTGGGTGTGTAAGGAAACTATTAAAATAGTAAATAAAGGCACGAGAGTGCGTGCAGTGCCGCACTGACGGACGCCACTAACCACCCAGGCTTGGGTAAGGAAAGCGCAGAGGAAGCGCAAGGCGCCGTACAGGCGGTCACAGCAACTAGACGCTGTTATGTGTGTAACGTGCTGTTGGATAAGTCGGGCGCTAGATAGCAAACATACACCTTCCGCGAACAGTCATCCAATAGGGAGGGTATTTTAAAGAGCGACTTTCACTCACAACACACAGACATATTATCAAGACAATACTAGCGCATGGCCGTGCGGTCATGCGCAGTTTATATAGTTGCAGCACAGGAAGCTGCTACAGAAGTTTTGCCCTTTCAGGACCTGCCAAGAGGACCAATTGGATGTGCTGCAGCACCTGAGCATGTGACCCTCGATCTCCAACGGGAGATCCTGTCCTTGGGCATGCTCAGTGTGTGCAAATAAGGACTTAGTCCCAGGGAAGCCCGCTCGCCGCAGATCAGTGCAGGGTACAACAGGAGAGCCGGAAAAGGCAGCAGTAACCCTTTGCACAGAATCAGTCCCAGCGAGACGCTGGGAGCGACGCCTCCGCTGAGCAGAGCCCACTGCTGCCGAAGCAGAATGGGAGACTGCAGCAGACGCGGATCGAGATTCCCCCTGTGCAGCAGAGGAAACTCGACTCCTAACACACACCTTACATGGATTTACCCTTAGTCTGCTGACCATACAAAATATACTATATATCTGCCACATTGATCATTTGGGTACTATGTACTGCACTTTTGCTAGTTAACTCTTTGTACAATTTAACTATTTTCTGACCAGTTTGTTATCCATTATATTTATGTGGTGCTTTTTTACGGCTAATTTGATGATGACTTGTTTTTAATATGGATGATTTATGTTAACATGGTGTAGAACCATTTTCTCTAGTCCTTTACATTCCCAATTTACAAATCTCCATGTTATATGACATGGATCTTTAATTCTATATTCATTTACGATGCCAGATTATGGTTAAATCCATTATTGGGGTGTGTGACAGTTTTTACAATCCTTATTGCATCCATTTGTGTAATCAATGTGATATCAACTTTTTCTTCAAGGAGCCATAGACTTGCATTTGTGAGTTTGATCTGCAACACAGATTAAAGTAGGACATGTCTAACTTTGCGGACAATCGATCTGCGAAAAAAGGACATGTTTAGAGGCACAATGATTGTTATGGAGTTGTTGTGATCTATCCATGCACATGCACACAAAAAAAAACTATATGTGAAGGAGCCCTTATTAGAATTTTCAGTACTGGGAATAAAAACACCTTAAAGATAGGCTGCGAGGGTGGAAAAGAGACTCTTGTTTCAAGGTAGTTCAATGAGGGTGCTTTTATTCGGCCACGCATTTCAAGTCATAAAAAAAGTCAGAAAGTGTTTACAAGGAGTGGGTTTATAATGCCTGAAATTGGGCACCTAATTACACGTGGAACACCCATTTAGGGGTGGGTAAAGAAATAAAAAAAATTGTGAAAAACATGTTCATAAGTTGGTGGGAAATAAAAAAGTTGCAAAACTTAGTAGTTTACAGAGTGAATGGGAATCGTATTAGAGGGTACCAAGGGTAATAAAAGAAAGGAGTAAAAAAGTGTCCTTTATCTGCTAGAGCCACCAAGTGTTTAAAGGAAAAATGAAGCAGAGTAGGATTGTGAAAAAGACAAGGAGAAAATAGGAGATAAGAGGCACAGATGTAGGAATGGTTCAGGTAGGGAGAGATGAAAAGGAAGAAAGGAGGGTAAATGGATATGAACTAAAATGGTGTTTATAAGGGTTGATCTAGTCCCACGGTCAGCCAAAGTACATGAAACGGTGTGAAAGGAAATTTTTTAGAGTAAGAAGCGATATTTTGTCAGATGGAGTGTTAGAATATGTAGAACAGAGAATATGGAGAATAAATGAGTTGAATATGAAGAAGAAAAGAAAAAAGGCGTACGGCGTTGAAATGCATATTCTGGATAAAGGGACACTCATTGAACTACCTTGCAGCAAGAGACTCTTTTCCATTCACGCAGCCTATCTTCAAAGTACTATTATTCCCTGTACGGAGAATTTTTACCTGGGAGCTCCCCCAGCCACAAGGCAGAATCAGGTGGAATTCCAAAAGGGGCACCATGCAATCCCCTAGGTGAGCAACACCTTTTTACATTTACTTTTTTCTTTTCTCCTTAAATAGGTTCACCCACTTGTGCACACGTTTCCCTACAGCTTCTTTCTGCAATTACTACTTCTTAGAATTTGATTACTAGCATGTTTATTGCTAGAGTAAGTGCTGCTTGTAGTGTGTCAACACCTAAGTTATTACTGCCACACCCAATCTCACCATAATATTTCACACTTTATCTGTATACACTTGCACCATTTATCTTTGACAATTATCTCTGTCATTTACAACTATGTGATAAGATTGGAAAAATTAAAGCAAACCCTCGGCTGACATTCTGGGTAGAGACATTGTGTGATACAACTTGCCAAAAAAATAAACAAACAAGGAAAACACTAAACTGATCTGAACCAACACCAAATCATTAGACTCCCAGTGGCCCTAGGTAAGGGATGGGCGGCCTTTGGCTCTCCAGCTGTTACACACTGTGAATCATGGGTGAGGCTATTCCAGGAACAGCTGGGGTGACAGAGCCAGTTTGTTTCCAAATGAGCACACTATAACACTGAAAATATACAATCATACAAAATATGTATTTATGCAAGCTGCAACTACACAGCCAATTTCATGTGGCGGCATTTCGGTCACTACCTTAAATTTACCTACCGTAAATCAAAAGCAGGAATAAATCCTGCATATACAAACATGAAATCATTTGTACCTCTTCTCTGGTTTGGACCTGCTAATAATTTGGGCTTACATATACTGATGGGAAATACAGATGAAAATACTGTAATGTGAATATATTGGACAGTATAATAAAAGTAATAAAATTCCATTTTAGCATAAAAGGTTTAATTGATTTTACAAATACACTAGTACTACCATGTAAAATGTGCATCAAAGGTTGGAGGAGGAATGCCAGCAAAGAAATTCTGAAACTCTAGTTTTCTTGGTTAAATACGTATTCGGTTCAGTCCCAAATAAAGCTATATACCATAATTAAAGATAATCAAATTGATTCAATGTGCTTCATAATGAGTTATATTTTATGAAATTCGATGACGAATTCAAACAATTTGCTGCTCGATTTGTGCAAATTGCCAAAGGTATGCCAGCCCCCTTTTCATACATTGCAGGAGATGTATGCAACTTTTCTGTTCAGGCACTAGTATTAGTCCAATTCAACAACTGATTCGTGGGCAACAGCTGACATTTCCTGGTCTAATCTCTCTTATCTACAGTTTTGTAACAGAGATTTGGGGTGGTTGATTCATGTTACCATTTATAGCCACTTCCAATATTTGAACACACACAGACCAACTGTGGAGTGTAGTATAAGGGGTAATTTTTCCTTACAGGAATGGTAGCAGAAACACAGCATATTTTAAAGAAAATTTATAGGTCAGTCATGGCCGAAAGTGTTGGCACACCTGAAATTGTTCCAGAAAGTAAAGTATTTAATCCAGAAAATTATTGCAATTACACATATTTTGTTTTATGCATGTTTATTTCCTTTGCGTCTATTGGAACAACACAAAAAACAGTGACAAAAGGTAAATTGGACATAATTTCAAACAAAACTCCCAAAAATATTCATTACAAAATTGTTGGCACCTTTCTAAAATTGTGGGTAAACAACTTTGTTTCAAGCATGTGATGGTTGTTCAAACTCACCTGTGACAAGTAACAGGTGTGGGCAATATGGAAATCACAACTGAAAACAGATACAAAGGGGAGAATTTGACTCAATCTTTACATTGTGTGTCTGTGTGTGCCACACTTAACATGGAGAACAGAAACAGGAGAAATGTCTGAGGACTTGACTACCAAAATTGTTGAAAAATGTCAACAATCTCAAGGTAACAAGTCCATCTCCTGAGATCTTGATGTTCCTTTGTCCACGGTGTGCAACAAAATCGAGAAGTTTACTATCTATGTCACTGTAGTTAATCTCCATGGATGTGGATTGCAGAGAAAAATTGATGAAAGGTTACAACATAGGATAGTCTGTATGATGGATAAGCAGCCACAATCAAGTTCCAAAGAAATTCAAGCAGTCCTGCAGGCTCAGGGTGCATCAGTGTCAGTGTGAACTATCCGTTAACATTTGGATGAAATTAAACACTATGTCAGGACACTCAGGAGGACTCCACTGCTGATGTAGAGACATAAAAGAGCTAGACTGCAATTTGCCAAAATGTATGTGAGCAAGCCAAAATCCTTCTTGGAAAGCATCTTGTGGACAGATGGCACCAAGATGGAGCTTTTTGATAAAGTATATAATTTTACTATTAACCAGAAACAGAATGAGGCCTACAAAGAAAAGAACACAGTACCTAAAATAAAAAATGGTGGAGGTCCAAACATGTTTTGGGGTTGTTTTTCTGCCTCTGGCACCGGATGCCTTCACTGTGTGAAAGGCATCATGAAATCTGAAGATTAACAATTAATTTTGGGTCAAAATGTAGTGCCCAGTGTCAGAAAGCTGGGTTTGCGTCCTAGTTCATGGGTCTTCCAGCAGAACAATGACCTCAAACATACCCAGAAATAGATGGAAACAAAGCGCTGGAGAGTTCTGAAGTGGCCAGCAATGAGTCTGGATCTAAATTCCAATTAACACCTGTGGAGAGAGCTTAAAATTGTTATTGGTAGAAAACACCCTTTAAATATGAGAGACCTGGACAAGTTTACAATAGGAGAGTGGTCCAATATTCCAGTGGAGAATCATTGCAGATCATCTCTAAATCATTAAATTTTTTAGGCTGTCGCTTGGCAGTTCGGAGCTTCAACTCCCTCCATAAGTTTTCTATGGGATTAAGGTCTGGAGACTGGCTATTCCACTCCATGACCTTAGTTTGCATTTTGAGCCACTCCTTTGTTGCTTTGGCTGTATGTTTTGAGTCATTGTCTTGCTGGAAGACCCAGCCACCACCAATTTTTAATGTCCTCGCGGAGGGAAGGAGGTTGTCACTCAGAATTTTACGGTACATGGCTCCATCCATTCTCCCATTGATGCATTGAAGTAGTCCTGTGCCCTTAGCAGAGAAACACCCCCAAAACGTAATGTTTCCACCTCCATGCTTGACAGTGCGGATGGTATTTTTGGGGTTATAGGCAACATTTATCTTCCTCCAAACACGGCGAGTTGAGTTAATGCAAAAGACCTAAATTTTTGTCTCATCTGAACACAGCACCTTCTACCAATCACTCACAGAATCATCCAGGTGTTCATTGGCAAACTTCAGATGGGCCTGCACATGTGCCTTCTTGAGCAGGGGAACCTTGCGGGCATTGCAGGATTTTAAACTTTTACGGCGTAATGTGTTACCAATGGTTTTTTGGTGACTGTGGTCCCAGCTGCCTTGAGATCATTAACAAGTTCCCCCCGTGTAGTTTTAGGCTGATCTCTCACCATCCTCACAGTCAAGGACACCCCACGAGGTGAGATTTTGCATGGTGCCCCAGATTGATGTTGATTGACAGTCATTTTGTCTTTCTTCCATTTTCTTACTATTGCACCAACAGTTGTCTCCTTCTCACCCAGCGTCTTGCTTATGGTTTTGTAGCCCATTCCAGCATTGTGCAGGTCTATGATCTTGTCCCTGACATCCTTATAAAGCTCTTTGGTCTTGCCCATGTTGTAGAGATTTGAGTCTGACTGGTTAATTGAGTCTGTGTACAGGAGTCTTTTATAAAGGTGACTATGTAAAGACAGCTGTCTTTAATGAAGGTAACGAGTTGATTAGGAGCGTCTAACTGTTCTGTAGGAGCCAGAACTCTTAAGGTACCTTCACACATAACGATATTGTTAACGATATCGTTGCTATTTGTGACGTAGCAACGATATCGTTAATGAAATCGTTCTGTGTGACAGCGACCAACGATCAGGCCCCTGCTGGGAGATCGTTGGTCGCTGAATAAAGTCCAGAACTTTATTTCGTCGCTGGACTCCTGCTGACATCGCTGGATCGGCGTGTGTGACACCGATCCAGCGATGTCTTCACTGGTAACCAGGGTAAACATCGGGTAACTAAGCGCAGGGCCGCGCTTAGTAACTCGATGTTTACCCTGGTTACCATGCTAAAAGTAAAAAAAAACAAACACTACATACTTACCTACAGCCGTCTATCCTCCAGCGCTGCGCTCTGCACTCCTCCTGTACTGGCTGTGAGCCGGAAAGCAGAGCGGTGACGTCACCGCTCTGCTTTCCGGCTCCCAGACAGTACAGGAGGAGAGCAGAGAAGCAGAGCGCAGCGCTGGAGGACAGACAGCGGTAGGTAAGTATGTACTGTTTGTTTTTTTTTACTTTTAGCATGGTAACCAGGGTAAACATCGGGTTACTAAGCGCGGCCCTGCGCTTAGTTACCTGATGTTTACCCTGGTTACCGGCATCGTTGGTCACTGGAGAGCGGTCTGTGTGACAGCTCTCCAGCGACCAAAGAGCGACGCTGCAGCGATTCGGATCGTTGTCGGTATCGCTGCAGCGTCGCTAAATGTGAAGGGGCCTTTAGTGGTTGGTAGGGGATCAAATAATTATTTTTCACTGCAAAATGCAAATACATTTATATAATTTGTACAATGTGATTTTCAAGATGTTATTTTTAATATTCTATCTCTCAGTGTTAAAATTAAACTACCCTTAAAATTATAGACTGTTCATCACTAGATCCACCATTAGTAATAATAATAATAATAATTTTTATTTATATAGCGCCAACATATTCCGCAGCGCTTTACAAATTATAGAGGGGACTTGTACAGACAATAGACATTACAGCATAACAGAAATACAGTTCAAAACAGATACCAGGAGGAGTGAGGGCCCTGCTCGCAAGCTTACAAACTATGGGGAAAAGGGGAGACACGAGAGGTAGATGGTAACAATTGCTTTAGTTATTCGGACCAGTTATAGTGTAAAGCTCAGGTGTTCATGTAAAGCTGCATGAACCAGTATGTAGCAGTACAGACACAGAGGGCTAATACTGCATAAAGTGTATGAGAACATGATGCGAGGAACCTTTTTTTTTTTTTTTTTTTTTTATTATAAATAGGCCACACAGGGATCGTTAGGTTAATGCATTGAGGCGGTAGGCCAGTCTGAACAAATGAGTTTTTAGGGTACGCTTAAAACTGTGGGGATTGGGGATTAATCGTATTAACCTAGGTAGTGCATTCCAAAGAATCGGCGCAGCACGTGTAAAGTCTTGGAGACGGGAGTGGGAGGTTCTGATTATTGAGGATGCTAACCTGAGGTCATTAGCGGAGCGGAGGGCACGGGTAGGGTGGTAGACTGATACCAGGGAGGAGATGTAGGGTGGTGCTGAGCCATGGAGTGCTTTGTGGATGAGGGTAGTAGTTTTGTACTGGATTCTGGAGTGGATGGGTAGCCAGTGTAATGACTGGCACAGGGTAGAGGCATCGGTGTAACGGTTGGTGAGGAATATGATCCTGGCTGCAGCATTCAGGACAGATTGGAGCGGGGAGAGTTTTGCAAGAGGGAGGCCGATTAGTAGAGAGTTACAATAGTCCAGACGAGAATAAATAGGTGAAACAGTCAGAGTTTTTGCAGAGTCGAAAGTACAGGAATACATCAGAACCACCAATGGTACATGGATACACCATCAAGCTTAGTACGGTGATCAATTGCAATGTCGGATCAGCCCCCACCATATACATTTGCATATCATGAATCTCAAACATACTATTTGTGCATAATAATGATAAGGAGATACCAGCGTTGTTGTTACCAGCCATTTTTTGACAGTGTAACATTACAGGAACAACAGTACTGATGCTTACACACAGTCAGTATCAATAATAACATTTACACCCAGGTACCTTATAGGTAATATCTTCTTTAACCCATTACTTGCCAAATTAGCAATTTTTTTTTAAATGACAGATTTTTAATGATTTTGGATCTAAAAGAATCAGAAACATATGTGACGCCCAGGAGACCGGGATACCCAGCAGCGGACCAATGGAGTCTGTCTCTTGAGGGGGATGTCACGGGTGGCTTGACCCGGTGCTGTGGCCTCAGGCAATGCACAGTGTAAGGGGTATCATGAGGGGACAGGCACTTACTTGATCAGCAGCAGGTTCTCCCAGCGGTGACGATCTCGATCCTGGATAGATGGCTATTGTCCAAATGAAAGACTGAGGCACTGAAACGTTTAACCAGTTTACTTTAACATAAAAGGATTTACAACCAGTCCTGTCACCGGAGTCTGTATGGGAACTCTGAGTTACTTTGACCCTGCCGGGGTCTTCGCCTCTTATTGTGCGCAATTTCTGTGTGGCCCTGCTGCTGTATGTGAACTGGCTGCCGGCCCAATCTGTCCCCTCCGGGTCCTGGTTCGACGGGCAACCCGAGTCCTTTTATCGGTTTACCCCCTCTGGGAGTACCGCTGAACTCTGTGTCTGTTGCTGCATCCGACCCTAGTGAAGCTGATATCACCTCACGTTTTTCCGGTTGCTGTATTATATATAATGAATACAGCCACGGATCCGGTATCCGTCTTTGCGCCTGTTCTGGGTAGTGATTAATGCTACCCGGTTCTCACAATGTCCTTTTTCTCTATCCCTCTTCTCCTCAGGCCGGTGATTTAGGCCTGGTAACAGTCACAGGGCTGTTAGAGATTCAACTGTATGACCTCTCACTATCAGCTCCTTGGCCCAACTGCCATTTCTTCTCTCAGACCAGAATGGATCAAGGGGAGTCTCTGGAGCTCCCCCTTCTGGCCGGAGGTGGTAGTGCAGTCTTGCTATTTTAGTATTTGTACTTACTGTCAGTAACTATTTTTGTGGCAAATACCCCTAGGGGTGCCATATTCCCCCTTAGTTAAGAACAGTACTCCGGGACTGTGGGACAATAACATTTTGAAATAACAATTAATATGTACAGAGTCTTAAAAATGAAAAGTTACAAAAACCACTCAAGGAAACAAAAATAGAGTTCTGTAAAAAGTCACTTCAAATAGCGTCCATTAATACAGTTCTATCCTTGAAGGTATTAGGAACGGCACTGTACTTAGTGTCCAGGAATTTAGTTCCATTTTTCCAACGGAGTTATCAATATAAAGTCTAAAGAAAGTTCAAAAAGAGCAAAAAGCAAAGTTCAAAAAGCAGTCTTTCCGGAGCTTTGATTTAGTGCCTCCGGGCTGATAAAAAGTTCAAGAATATGCAATAAGTTCATACAGACAAGTCTCTGTAGGCACTGGGCTTAAACGTTGCAGACTGATAGCAATGACTATACTACATTTTCTGTTTAACTATATACGGCATAACATATATACAATTCACATTATGAGCTTTATAGTTGGTAATCTGCATACCTGGCCGGTAATTGACCCTGGGTACTACGCTGTGATCTACGTAATAGCGGTGTCTCTTCATGTGGTGTACTACTGTCTACTGCGGATGTAGTATCTGCCCGCTCTGCTAAAGATAATTCCACGACTATGGAGTTGGCAAGTCCACCGTGAATGGGATTACTCTGACCAGGAATCTGTTCTTCCTGGCCTGGAACCTCCTGTAGTACGGGGTCAGCCTCTTCCTGTCTTGGGACTTCTGGTATTGGGTTCGGTGTTGGGTAAAAGGCCACCATGGGAACCACTACTGCACCATGGTATGTTAGTAGGGTTTTGGGAAAGTCTCCTATACAGGTGTGATACACTTCCTCTTCTTTTTCCTTTACTGGTTGAACCTGTATGGGTTGAATAACTTCTGGTTCTGGCTGGACAACGTCTGGCTCTTTCAATGCTTCCGGACATAATTTAAGATTGTCTCTTGACACTAGTACAGATGTTAAGCCTCCGTTTTTGCTAATGAGACACATTTTAGGATTATCCACTCTTGTTGGTAAAACTGTGTAGGGTACGGCTTCCCACTGATTGTCCAGTTTATTGGTTCGACGATTTCTCTTGATCACTTGGTCACCCGGTCTTAATGGGGTCGCTAGAGCATTCTGGTTGAAAGTTCGCTCTTGTCTTTCTCTAGTTTGCTGAAGGCTTCTTTCCACACTCTCTTGCACTTGGCGTTACTGCTTTTGCCGTATGATATCCCAATTGGAGTCTTGAACTTCTGCGTCTGGTTTCAGAATTCCCATTTCTAGATCGATTGGTAATTGGCCGGGTCTTGCACGCATAAGGTAAGCTGGGGTGCAGTTGGTGGAGCTCACCGGGACATGATTATACAGATCCACCAAGTCAGGCAATTTCTCTGGCCATTAGTAACATAGTAACATAGTAACATAGTTAGTAAGGCCGAAAAAAGACATTTGTCCATCCAGTTCAGCCTATATTCCATCATAATAAATACCCAGATCTACGTCCTTCTACAGAACCTAATAATTGTATGATACAATATTGTTCTGCTCCAGGAAGACATCCAGGCCTCTCTTGAACCCCTCGACTGAGTTCGCCATCACCACCTCCTCAGGCAAGCAATTCCAGATTCTCACTGCCCTAACAGTAAAGAATCCTCTTCTATGTTGGTGGAAAAACCTTCTCTCCTCCAGACGCAAAGAATGCCCCCTTGTGCCCGTCACCTTCCTTGGTATAAACAGATCCTCAGCGAGATATTTGTATTGTCCCCTTATATACTTATACATGGTTATTAGATCGCCCCTCAGTCGTCTTTTTTCTAGACTAAATAATCCTAATTTCGCTAATCTATCTGGGTATTGTAGTTCTCCCATCCCCTTTATTAATTTTGTTGCCCTCCTTTGTACTCTCTCTAGTTCCATTATATCCTTCCTGAGCACCGGTGCCCAAAACTGGACACAGTACTCCATGTGCGGTCTAACTAGGGATTTGTACAGAGGCAGTATAATGCTCTCATCATGTGTATCCAGACCTCTTTTAATGCACCCCATGATCCTGTTTGCCTTGGCAGCTGCTGCCTGGCACTGGCTGCTCCAGGTAAGTTTATCATTAACTAGGATCCCCAAGTCCTTCTCCCTGTCAGATTTACCCAGTGGTTTCCCGTTCAGTGTGTAATGGTGATATTGATTCCCTCTTCCCATGTGTATAACCTTACATTTATCATTGTTAAACCTCATCTGCCACCTTTCAGCCCAAGTTTCCAACTTATCCAGATCCATCTGTAGCAGAATACTATCTTCTCTTGTATTAACTGCTTTACATAGTTTTGTATCATCTGCAAATATCGATATTTTACTGTGTAAACCTTCTACCAGATCATTAATGAATATGTTGAAGAGAACAGGTCCCAATACTGACCCCTGCGGTACCCCACTGGTCACAGCGACCCAGTTAGAGACTATACCATTTATAACCACCCTCTGCTTTCTATCACTAAGCCAGTTACTAACCCATTTACACACATTTTCCCCCAGACCAAGCATTCTCATTTTGTGTACCAACCTCTTGTGCGGCACGGTATCAAACGCTTTGGAAAAATCGAGATATACCACGTCCAATGACTCACCGTGGTCCAGTCTATAGCTTACCTCTTCATAAAAACTGATTAGATTGGTTTGACAGGAGCGATTTCTCATAAACCCATGCTGATATGGAGTTAAACAGTTATTCTCATTGAGATAATCCAGAATAACATCCCTCAGAAACCCTTCAAATATTTTACCAACAATAGAGGTTAGACTTACTGGCCTATAATTTCCAGGTTCACTTTTAGAGCCCTTTTTGAATATTGGCACCACATTTGCTATGCGCCAGTCCTGCGGAACAGACCCTGTCGCTATAGAGTCACTAAAAATAAGAAATAATGGTTTATCTATTACATTACTTAGTTCTCTTAGTACTCGTGGGTGTATGCCATCCGGACCCGGAGATTTATCTATTTTAATCTTATTTAGCCGGTTTCGCACCTCTTCTTGGGTTAGATTGGTGACCCTTAATATAGGGTTTTCATTGTTTCTTGGGATTTCACCTAGCATTTCATTTTCCACCGTGAATACCGTGGAGAAGAAGGTGTTTAATATGTTTAATTGATTCCTTTCTGTCTCAGGTAAAGTCTTTCGTAGGTCTATTACAATATGGTTCATCTTCTCGCATAAGCCGTTTGTTTGTGGATGATAGGCCGTCGTCCGGATCTTTTTGAAACCATACATATTACAGAATTCTCTGAAGATCTCTGATTCAAAGGCTGTACCTTGGTCGGTGAGAACCTGTTCCGGATATCCATGGGGTCTACAAAAGTACGTTTGGAACGCTTTGGCTGCTGTTTTTGCTGTCAGATCTTTTACGGGTACTACTACCAAGAAACGTGAATAATGGTCCACGATGGTCAAGGCATAGACATAGCCGGACCGGCTTGGTGTCAACTTCACGTGGTCCATGGCTACAAGTTCAAGTGGTTGTTTGGTGATTATGGGCTGCAGTGGTGCTCTTTGGTTCTTTTGATCGTTTCTTCTGAGGTTGCACGGGCCACAATTTCTGCACCACTGTTCGATTGATTTTCTCATCCCGACCCAATAAAATCTTTCTCTTAGAAGTACTTCTAACTTTTTCCAACTGAAGTGACCAGCACCATTATGGTAAGCTTCGAGGACCATCTTCACATCTTGTTTAGGCACAATAATCTGCCAAACCAATTCATGTGTTTTCGGATTGGTGTATCTTCTACAGAGCTTCCCTTGATACAGGAACATTTTGCCTCTCTCTTTCCAGAGTTGATGCGTCTCTTCTGGGGCATCCTCATAGGGATATGCACTTTGCTCAGTCAACAGTTCCTTCACCAACTTCACAGCCGGATTGCTGTCTTGGGTGTCAGCCCATCTATGGTGTGCTAACGGATTAAAATTCACCTCTTGTTGTTTCTGATAGGTACTTGACTGATGATGTTTTGCCTTGGGACGATGGAAGGCTGGTAGTTCAATTTCTTCAAGCTCCCCCGTTTCCTCTTCTACATCTCTCAAGTGTGGCATCCGGGATAGGGCATCGGCATTTCCGTTCTTGCGACCTGCTCGATACTTGATTATGAAGTTGTAATTAGATAACCGGGCTATCCATCGCTGTTCTAACGCACCTAATTTGGCTGTGTCCAGGTGGGTCAACGGATTGTTGTCAGTATAGACAATAAATTCTGCAGCGGCCAGATAGTGTTTGAAACGCTCCGTCACAGCCCAAACTACTGCCAGTAGTTCCAATTTGAAGGAGCTGTAATTTTCTGAATTTCTTTCAGTAGGCCGGAGCTTTCTACTTGCAAAGGCGATGACTTTCTCCCGACCTTCTTGCTTTTGTGACAGCACCGCTCCTAGTCCCACATTACTGGCATCGGTGTAGAGGATGAAAGGTTTATGGTAATCTGGGTATGCCAGAACCTCTTCTCCGGTTAGTGCCTTCTTTAGTTGTTCAAAGGAGTCTTCCCTTTCGTCGTTCCACTGAAAAGGAGGGTTTCGGTTTGAAGGTTTCTTCGTCTGCCCTACCAAGGTGTCTTGCAAGGGTGCTGCCAACTTGGTAAATCCTTTTATAAATCTGCGATAGTAACCCACCAATCCCAGGAATTGTCTCACTTCTTTTGCGCTGGTAGGTCTTGGCCAATCCCTTATGGCACTTATTTTCTCGGGATCTGGTGCTACTCCCTCCGAACTCACGATGTGTCCCAGGTACTGTACCTTTGGCTTGAGAAGGTGACATTTGGATGGCTTGACTTTCATGCCATACCTGGATAAGGCTTCGAACACTTCTGCCAGGTCTATTAAGTGTTGTTCGTAAGTCTTTGAGTAGACGATCACATCATCTAGGTACAGGAGGACGGTCTCGAAGTTCTTGTGTCCGAGGCAGCATTCCATCAGCCGCTGGAAGGTACCGGATGCGTTGCAGAGTCCGAACGGCATGCGATTAAATTCACATAGACCCATTGGTGTGGTGAATGCCGTCTTTTCCTTATCTCTCTCAGCCACAGGGACTTGCCAATACCCGCTTGTTAAGTCTAAGGTGGAAAAATAATTAGCAGATTTCAAAGCAGTTAAGGACTCTTCTATCCTAGGCAAGGGGTAGGCGTCTTTATGGGTGATGTTATTAATCTTCCGGTAGTCTACGCACATTCTCATGGTTCCGTCCTTTTTTTTGACAATCACTAGAGGGGCCGCCCAGGGGCTACAGCTGTCTCTTATTACCCCGGCCTGTTTCATTTCCCTCAGCATATCTTTTGCACATTGATAGTGAGCGGGCGGTATGGGTCTATATCTTTCTTTTATTGGGGGATGGTCACCTGTGGGGATTGTGTGTTCTACCCCTTCTATCCGTCCGAAGTCCAATGGGTGTTTACTGAAGACTTGTTCATATTCCGTCACTAGCCTATACACCCCTTGTTTTTGATGGGTAGGTGTTAACAGAAAGCATGGAAAGTCTACTTCTAAAGCAGATAGATGAAGCTGCAACCCATAATGAGGTCCTGGTTATGGGGGACTTTAACTACCCGGATATTAACTGGGAAACAGAAACCTGTGAAACCCATAAAGGCAACAGGTTTCTGCTAATAACCAAGAAAAATTATCTTTCACAATTGGTGCAGAATCCAACCAGAAGAGCAGCACTTTTAGACCTAATACTATCTAATAGACCTGACAGAATAACAAATCTGCAGGTGGTTGGGCATTTAGGAAATAGCGACCACAATATTGTGCAGTTTCACCTGTCTTTCACTAGGGGGACTTGTCAGGGAGTCACAAAAACATTGAACTTTAGGAAGGCAAAGTTTGAACAGCTTAGAGATGCCCTTAATCTGGTAGACTGGGACAATATCCTCAGAAATAAGAATACAGATAATAAATGGGAAATGTTTAAGAACATCCTAAATAGGCACTGTAAGCGGTTTATACCTTGTGGGAATAAAAGGACTAGAAATAGGAAAAACCCAATGTGGCTAAACAAAGAAGTAAGACAGGCAATTAACAGTAAAAAGAAAGCATTTGCACTACTAAAGCAGGATGGCACCATTGAAGCTCTAAAAAACTATAGGGAGAAAAATACTTTATCTAAAAAACTAATTAAAGCTGCCAAAAAGGAAACAGAGAAGCACATTGCTAAGGAGAGTAAAACTAATCCCAAACTGTTCTTCAACTATATCAATAGTAAAAGAATAAAAACTGAAAATGTAGGCCCCTTAAAAAATAGTGAGGAAAGAATGGTTGTAGATGACGAGGAAAAAGCTAACATATTAAACACCTTCTTCTCCACGGTATTCACGGTGGAAAATGAAATGCTAGGTGAAATCCCAAGAAACAATGAAAACCCTATATTAAGGGTCACCAATCTAACCCAAGAAGAGGTGCGAAACCGGCTAAATAAGATTAAAATAGATAAATCTCCGGGTCCGGATGGCATACACCCACGAGTACTAAGGGAACTAAGTAATGTAATAGATAAACCATTATTTCTTATTTTTAGTGACTCTATAGCGACAGGGTCTGTTCCGCAGGACTGGCGCATAGCAAATGTGGTGCCAATATTCAAAAAGGGCTCTAAAAGTGAACCTGGAAATTATAGGCCAGTAAGTCTAACCTCTATTGTTGGTAAAATATTTGAAGGGTTTCTGAGGGATGTTATTCTGGATTATCTCAATGAGAATAACTGTTTAACTCCATATCAGCATGGGTTTATGAGAAATCGCTCCTGTCAAACCAATCTAATCAGTTTTTATGAAGAGGTAAGCTATAGACTGGACCACGGTGAGTCATTAGACGTGGTATATCTCGATTTTTCCAAAGCGTTTGATACCGTGCCGCACAAGAGGTTGGTACACAAAATGAGAATGCTTGGTCTGGGGGAAAATGTGTGTAAATGGGTTAGTAACTGGCTTAGTGATAGAAAGCAGAGGGTGGTTATAAATGGTATAGTCTCTAACTGGGTCGCTGTGACCAGTGGGGTACCGCAGGGGTCAGTATTGGGACCTGTTCTCTTCAACATATTCATTAATGATCTGGTAGAAGGTTTACACAGTAAAATATCGATATTTGCAGATGATACAAAACTATGTAAAGCAGTTAATACAAGAGAAGATAGTATTCTGCTACAGATGGATCTGGATAAGTTGGAAACTTGGGCTGAAAGGTGGCAGATGAGGTTTAACAATGATAAATGTAAGGTTATACACATGGGAAGAGGGAATCAATATCACCATTACACACTGAACGGGAAACCACTGGGTAAATCTGACAGGGAGAAGGACTTGGGGATCCTAGTTAATGATAAACTTACCTGGAGCAGCCAGTGCCAGGCAGCAGCTGCCAAGGCAAACAGGATCATGGGGTGCATTAAAAGAGGTCTGGATACACATGATGAGAGCATTATACTGCCTCTGTACAAATCCCTAGTTAGACCGCACATGGAGTACTGTGTCCAGTTTTGGGCACCGGTGCTCAGGAAGGATATAATGGAACTAGAGAGAGTACAAAGGAGGGCAACAAAATTAATAAAGGGGATGGGAGAACTACAATACCCAGATAGATTAGCGAAATTAGGATTATTTAGTCTAGAAAAAAGACGACTGAGGGGCGATCTAATAACCATGTATAAGTATATAAGGGGACAATACAAATATCTCGCTGAGGATCTGTTTATACCAAGGAAGGTGACGGGCACAAGGGGGCATTCTTTGCGTCTGGAGGAGAGAAGGTTTTTCCACCAACATAGAAGAGGATTCTTTACTGTTAGGGCAGTGAGAATCTGGAATTGCTTGCCTGAGGAGGTGGTGATGGCGAACTCAGTCGAGGGGTTCAAGAGAGGCCTGGATGTCTTCCTGGAGCAGAACAATATTGTATCATACAATTATTAGGTTCTGTAGAAGGACGTAGATCTGGGTATTTATTATGATGGAATATAGGCTGAACTGGATGGACAAATGTCTTTTTTCGGCCTTACTAACTATGTTACTATGTTACTATGTTACTATGAATTTATGCCCACGTGTAGCTGTTGGCACCAATCCTCCATTTCTCCATCTGAGCCATTGCCTTCCACCTGACAGGTTGGTTCTAAGGGCTCAATGGTTGTGATGGCATTGTTGTCAACAGTATATAGCTTTGCCATTGTAGCATACCTTGGCAAAGTGACCTCTTCCTCTCCACAGTTCAAAAGTCGTACCGGCACTCGTCCCCGGTGTACCTCGACTATCCCTCGTGCTGTGAGTATAGTGGGCCTGCTGTCGGTGTACACTGGTTCTATTAAGGCTTGATAATCTCGTCCCTTAGTACCAATGGCTGCTCTACACCATACCAGCATTTCTGTTTTTGGTGGGATTACAATAGACGTTGGATCACTTACCCTCACACTGCCGATTTCTCCACCTGCAACTTCTACCTGTTGCCTTAACATCAATACTTTTATTTCCCTCCGGAGAACTCTCTGCTGGCAGGATTGGGCAGTTTCAGCAATTTGCTGTAAGACAGAAATGACTTCGGAAAAGCAGTTCTCTAACACATTCATTCCTATCAATACAGTTGGTTCACAGTTCCGCCGGTCAACATCAACAACAATTATACCCTGTTTCTTCAGTTCTACTTTACCAATCTTTATGGTCATCTCCCTGAATCCTAGTTTCGGTACCAACTTACCATTACTGGCCCATATATCTAGTTCAACATCAGAGGGCCCTTTATCAATATCTGCATCAGCCCAGTACCTCTTATAAAGGATATACGGTATAGATGAAATCTGGGAACCTGTGTCCAGCAAAGCGTTGAGGGGAATTCCGTCCAGCACGATAGGGATAATGGGTCGTCCTCCGATGTACCTGTCGTGCCAGGGTGTTGGGCCTTGAAAGTTCATTCCTGGCTGCTGGCAACGGCGGCAAATGGGCCGTCCATCCGGTTGGTAGCGGTCGCGGGGTCGTCCTCTCCATGTCGGGTATCTCCGGGGTCTCATCCATGGAACATCCTCTCTACAGTTTGCCAACTCCATCTTGTGTCCTCTCATCTCCTGCATGGTTTTAGCCATTGAAGCAACAACATCAGCTAAAGAGTCAAGCTTTTGTTGAAGAGCCTCATTAGTACTGGGTCCCAGGGGCTTAGCAATGGCCCCAGACATAGCTGATGTCACTGGTACTCCATGTTGTTGAGGAGCCTCTGCCATGAGTTGTGCAGGCTCCTGATCCCGAGGTGCCTCTGCCAGCTGGAGACGTATAGCGCTCTCCTTTAATTGGGCAAATGTCAATTCAGGGTTCTTAAAAACAAGCATGCTCACATGCCCCCGGTGAGAAGGGGTGTAGAGTCCCTCAATAAATTGATCTCTTAGCAGTTTATCCGCTCCGGTGTTAAAAATGGGTTCAGCCAGTGTAAGTGATTTAAGGGCTTCCTGCAGGTTTAAGGCAAAGTCTCTCACGCCCTCATTAGCTTTTTGTTTGCAACTAAAGAATCGTGTTTTAGCTTTGCTGCTGGCCGTGGTTTCAAATGTAGCTTTTAATCCAGCAAATATGCGTTCAACAGTGCCTTTTAGATCAGCTGCCCATGCTGTGACTTCTCGCTTAGCATGGCCACTTAACTGCATCATCAGGAGACTAACACGCTGAACTTCACCCACAGGGAACATGTCAAAATGGGCCAGCATCTTTTCTCTGAAATCGTCAAGGGTATTAGGCTCACCTTCATACATTGGAAGCCATGGGCCACCCGGGGTATATGGCATCAGCACCGGCATGATGGGCGCCACTCCTTGCACCGCTGCGCTGCCGGACTCTCTATTGACACTCTGTCTTTCAGCTGCATTAGCGTTGCCGAGTGCTGCGGCGTCTCCGTGCTGCGACATACTGTGCCCCCTTAGTTAATCCGGACCCTTCCGGTCCTCCGCTTCCGTCGGGATAGTGTAGATTCGTTCCGCTGTGCAGCAGGATCGATTTTCCCCTTGCTCTGATGTCAGAGCGCTCAGCTTGGTGCCGCCCACAATGACACGCCCCCTGCTGCTCCCACCCACCGCGCTCTGTAATGGCGGATTCTGAAGTTTTTCAGTTAGACTGGCGCTCAGGTGATGGCGTAGCTCAATTAACAGTCTCGTGCCTAACGGTTATGAAGTGATTACCTCAGGGGATGGCGGCCATCTTTACTCCATTATAACCAATGGGGAAAAGTCACTTTCAATAGTTTTCAATGGGGAATGGATTTTTCTTTAATAAAGTCAATTTTCAAGATTTTTCATCCCAGTTTTCACAGTTTTGGGCTCCAATCACGGCACACAATACCCGGTATACGGGCTGGCTAGATCCTGTTCGTGACGCCAATTGTGACGCCCAGGAGACCGGGATACCCAGCACCGGACCAATGGAGTCTGTCTCTTGAGGGGGATGTCACGGGTGGCTTGACCCGGTGCTGTGGCCTCAGGCAATGCACAGTGTAAGGGGTATCATGAGGGGACAGGCACTTACTTGATCAGCAGCAGGTTCTCCCAGCGGTGACGATCTCGATCCTGGATAGATGGCTATTGTCCAAATGAAAGACTGAGGCACTGAAACGTTTAACCAGTTTACTTTAACATAAAAGGATTTACAACCAGTCCTGTCACCGGAGTCTGTATGGGAACTCTGAGTTACTTTGACCCTGCCGGGGTCTTCGCCTCTTATTGTGCGCAATTTCTGTGTGGCCCTGCTGCTGTATGTGAACTGGCTGCCGGCCCAATCTGTCCCCTCCGGGTCCTGGTTCGACGGGCAACCCGAGTCCTTTTATCGGTTTACCCCCTCTGGGAGTACCGCTGAACTCTGTGTCTGTTGCTGCATCCGACCCTAGTGAAGCTGATATCACCTCACGTTTTTCCGGTTGCTGTATTATATATAATGAATACAGCCACGGATCCGGTATCCGTCTTTGCGCCTGTTCTGGGTAGTGATTAATGCTACCCGGTTCTCACAATGTCCTTTTTCTCTATCCCTCTTCTCCTCAGGCCGGTGATTTAGGCCTGGTAACAGTCACAGGGCTGTTAGAGATTCAACTGTATGACCTCTCACTATCAGCTCCTTGGCCCAACTGCTATTTCTTCTCTCAGACCAGAATGGATCAAGGGGAGTCTCTGGAGCTCCCCCTTCTGGCCGGAGGTGGTAGTGCAGTCTTGCTATTTTAGTATTTGTACTTACTGTCAGTAACTATTTTTGTGGCAAATACCCCTAGGGGTGCCACATTCCCCCTTAGTTAAGAACAGTACTCCGGGACTGTGGGACAATAACATTTTGAAATAACAATTAATATGTACAGAGTCTTAAAAATGAAAAGTTACAAAAACCACTCAAGGAAACAAAAATAGAGTTCTGTAAAAAGTCACTTCAAATAGCGTCCATTAATACAGTTCTATCCTTGAAGGTATTAGGAACGGCACTGTACTTAGTGTCCAGGAATTTAGTTCCATTTTTCCAACGGAGTTATCAATATAAAGTCTAAAGAAAGTTCAAAAAGAGCAAAAAGCAAAGTTCAAAAAGCAGTCTTTCCGGAGCTTTGATTTAGTGCCTCCGGGCTGATAAAAAGTTCAAGAATATGCAATAAGTTCATACAGACAAGTCTCTGTAGGCACTGGGCTTAAACGTTGCAGACTGATAGCAATGACTATACTACATTTTCTGTTTAACTATATACGGCATAACATATATACAATTCACATTATGAGCTTTATAGTTGGTAATCTGCATACCTGGCCGGTAATTGACCCTGGGTACTACGCTGTGATCTACGTAATAGCGGTGTCTCTTCATGTGGTGTACTACTGTCTACTGCGGATGTAGTATCTGCCCGCTCTGCTAAAGATAATTCCACGACTATGGAGTTGGCAAGTCCACCGTGAATGGGATTACTCTGACCAGGAATCTGTTCTTCCTGGCCTGGAACCTCCTGTAGTACGGGGTCAGCCTCTTCCTGTCTTGGGACTTCTGGTATTGGGTTCGGTGTTGGGTAAAAGGCCACCATGGGAACCACTACTGCACCATGGTATGTTAGTAGGGTTTTGGGAAAGTCTCCTATACAGGTGTGATACACTTCCTCTTCTTTTTCCTTTACTGGTTGAACCTGTATGGGTTGAATAACTTCTGGTTCTGGCTGGACAACGTCTGGCTCTTTCAATGCTTCCGGACATAATTTAAGATTGTCTCTTGACACTTGTACAGATGTTAAGCCTCCGTTTTTGCTAATGAGACACATTTTAGGATTATCCACTCTTGTTGGTAAAACTGTGTAGGGTACGGCTTCCCACTGATTGTCCAGTTTATTGGTTCGACGATTTCTCTTGAGCACTTGGTCACCCGGTCTTAATGGGGTCGCTAGAGCATTCTGGTTGAAAGTTCGCTCTTGTCTTTCTCTAGTTTGCTGAAGGCTTCTTTCCACACTCTCTTGCACTTGGCGATACTGCTTTTGCCGTATGATATCCCAATTGGAGTCTTGAACTTCTGCGTCTGGTTTCAGAATTCCCATTTCTAGATCGATTGGTAATTGGCCGGGTCTTGCACGCATAAGGTAAGCTGGGGTGCAGTTGGTGGAGCTCACCGGGACATGATTATACAGATCCACCAAGTCAGGCAATTTCTCTGGCCATTGATTCCTTTCTGTCTCAGGTAAAGTCTTTAGTAGGTCTATTACAATATGGTTCATCTTCTCGCATAAGCCGTTTGTTTGTGGATGATAGGCCGTCGTCCGGATCTTTTTGAAACCATACATATTACAGAATTCTCTGAAGATCTCTGATTCAAAGGCTGTACCTTGGTCGGTGAGAACCTGTTCCGGATATCCATGGGGTCTACAAAAGTACGTTTGGAACGCTTTGGCTGCTGTTTTTGCTGTCAGATCTTTTACGGGTACTACTACCAAGAAACGTGAATAATGGTCCACGATGGTCAAGGCATAGACATAGCCGGACCGGCTTGGTGTCAACTTCACGTGGTCCATGGCTACAAGTTCAAGTGGTTGTTTGGTGATTATGGGCTGCAGTGGTGCTCTTTGGTTCTTTTGATCGTTTCTTCTGAGGTTGCACGGGCCACAATTTCTGCACCACTGTTCGATTGATTTTCTCATCCCGACCCAATAAAATCTTTCTCTTAGAAGTACTTCTAACTTTTTCCAACCGAAGTGACCAGCACCATTATGGTAAGCTTCGAGGACCATCTTCACATCTTGTTTAGGCACAATAATCTGCCAAACCAATTCATGTGTTTTCGGATTGGTGTATCTTCTACAGAGCTTCCCTTGATACAGGAACATTTTGCCTCTCTCTTTCCAGAGTTGATGCGTCTCTTCTGGGGCATCCTCATAGGGATATGCACTTTGCTCAGTCAACAGTTCCTTCACCAACTTCACAGCCGGATTGCTGTCTTGGGTGTCAGCCCATCTATGGTGTGCTAACGGATTAAAATTCACCTCTTGTTGTTTCTGATAGGTACTTGACTGATGATGTTTTGCCTTGGGACGATGGAAGGCTGGTAGTTCAATTTCTTCAAGCTCCCCCGTTTCCTCTTCTACATCTCTCAAGTGTGGCATCCGGGATAGGGCATCGGCATTTCCGTTCTTGCGACCTGCTCGATACTTGATTATGAAGTTGTAATTAGATAACCGGGCTATCCATCGCTGTTCTAACGCACCTAATTTGGCTGTGTCCAGGTGGGTCAACGGATTGTTGTCAGTATAGACAATAAATTCTGCAGCGGCCAGATAGTGTTTGAAACGCTCCGTCACAGCCCAAACTACTGCCAGTAGTTCCAATTTGAAGGAGCTGTAATTTTCTGAATTTCTTTCAGTAGGCCGGAGCTTTCTACTTGCAAAGGCGATGACTTTCTCCCGACCTTCTTGCTTTTGTGACAGCACCGCTCCTAGTCCCACATTACTGGCATCGGTGTAGAGGATGAAAGGTTTATGGTAATCTGGGTATGCCAGAACCTCTTCTCCGGTTAGTGCCTTCTTTAGTTGTTCAAAGGAGTCTTCCCTTTCGTCGTTCCACTGAAAAGGAGGGTTTCGGTTTGAAGGTTTCTTCGTCTGCCCTACCAAGGTGTCTTGCAAGGGTGCTGCCAACTTGGTAAATCCTTTTATAAATCTGCGATAGTAACCCACCAATCCCAGGAATTGTCTCACTTCTTTTGCGCTGGTAGGTCTTGGCCAATCCCTTATGGCGCTTATTTTCTCGGGATCTGGTGCTACTCCCTCCGAACTCACGATGTGTCCCAGGTACTGTACCTTTGGCTTGAGAAGGTGACATTTGGATGGCTTGACTTTCATGCCATACCTGGATAAGGCTTCGAACACTTCTGCCAGGTCTATTAAGTGTTGTTCGTAAGTCTTTGAGTAGACGATCACATCATCTAGGTACAGGAGGACGGTCTCGAAGTTCTTGTGTCCGAGGCAGCATTCCATCAGCCGCTGGAAGGTACCGGATGCGTTGCAGAGTCCGAACGGCATGCGATTAAATTCACATAGACCCATTGGTGTGGTGAATGCCGTCTTTTCCTTATCTCTCTCAGCCACAGGGACTTGCCAATACCCGCTTGTTAAGTCTAAGGTGGAAAAATAATTAGCAGATTTCAAAGCAGTTAAGGACTCTTCTATCCTAGGCAAGGGGTAGGCGTCTTTATGGGTGATGTTATTAATCTTCCGGTAGTCTACGCACATTCTCATGGTTCCGTCCTTTTTTTTGACAATCACTAGAGGGGCCGCCCAGGGGCTACAGCTGTCTCTTATTACCCCGGCCTGTTTCATTTCCCTCAGCATATCTTTTGCACATTGATAGTGAGCGGGCGGTATGGGTCTATATCTTTCTTTTATTGGGGGATGGTCACCTGTGGGGATTGTGTGTTCTACCCCTTCTATCCGTCCGAAGTCCAATGGGTGTTTAGTGAAGACTTGTTCATATTCCGTCACTAGCCTATACACCCCTTGTTTTTGATGGGTAGGTGTTGAATTTATGCCCACGTGTAGCTGTTGGCACCAATCCTCCATTTCTCCATCTGAGCCATTGCCTTCCACCTGACAGGTTGGTTCTAAGGGCTCAATGGTTGTGATGGCATTGTTGTCAACAGTATATAGCTTTGCCATTGTAGCATACCTTGGCAAAGTGACCTCTTCCTCTCCACAGTTCAAAAGTTGTACCGGCACTCGTCCCCGGTGTACCTCGACTATCCCTCGTGCTGTGAGTATAGTGGGCCTGCTGTCGGTGTACACTGGTTCTATTAAGGCTTGATAATCTCGTCCCTTAGTACCAATGGCTGCTCTACACCATACCAGCATTTCTGTTTTTGGTGGGATTACAATAGACGTTGGATCACTTACCCTCACACTGCCGATTTCTCCACCTGCAACTTCTACCTGTTGCCTTAACATCAATACTTTTATTTCCCTCCGGAGAACTCTCTGCTGGCAGGATTGGGCAGTTTCAGCAATTTGCTGTAAGACAGAAATGACTTCGGAAAAGCAGTTCTCTAACACATTCATTCCTATCAATACAGTTGGTTCACAGTTCCGCCGGTCAACATCAACAACAATTATACCCTGTTTCTTCAGTTCTACTTTACCAATCTTTATGGTCATCTCCCTGAATCCTAGTTTCGGTACCAACTTACCATTACTGGTCCATATATCTAGTTCAACATCAGAGGGCCCTTTATCAATATCTGCATCAGCCCAGTACCTCTTATAAAGGATATACGGTATAGATGAAATCTAGGAACCTGTGTCCAGCAAAGCGTTGAGGGGAATTCCGTCCAGCACGATAGGGATAATGGGTCGTCCTCCGATGTACCTGTCGTGCCAGGGTGTTGGGCCTTGAAAGTTCATTCCTGGCTGCTGGCAACGGCGGCAAATGGGCCGTCCATCCGGTTGGTAGCGGTCGCGGGGTCGTCCTCTCCATGTCGGGTATCTCCGGGGTCTCATCCATGGAACATCCTCTCTACAGTTTGCCAACTCCATCTTGTGTCCTCTCATCTCCTGCATGGTTTTAGCCATTGAAGCAACAACATCAGCTAAAGAGTCAAGCTTTTGTTGAAGAGCCTCATTAGTACTGGGTCCCAGGGGCTTAGCAATGGCCCCAGACATAGCTGATGTCACTGGTACTCCATGTTGTTGAGGAGCCTCTGCCATGAGTTGTGCAGGCTCCTGATCCCGAGGTGCCTCTGCCAGCTGGAGACGTATAGCGCTCTCCTTTAATTGGGCAAATGTCAATTCAGGGTTCTTAAAAACAAGCATGCTCACATGCCCCCGGTGAGAAGGGGTGTAGAGTCCCTCAATAAATTGATCTCTTAGCAGTTTATCCGCTCCGGTGTTAAAAATGGGTTCAGCCAGTGTAAGTGATTTAAGGGCTTCCTGCAGGTTTAAGGCAAAGTCTCTCACGCCCTCATTAGCTTTTTGTTTGCAACTAAAGAATCGTATTTTAGCTTTGCTGCTGGCCGTGGTTTCAAATGTAGCTTTTAATCCAGCAAATATGCGTTCAACAGTGCCTTTTAGATCAGCTGCCCATGCTGTGACTTCTCGCTTAGCATGGCCACTTAACTGCATCATCAGGAGACTAACACGCTGAACTTCACCCACAGGGAACATGTCAAAATGGGCCAGCATCTTTTCTCTGAAATCGTCAAGGGTATTAGGCTCACCTTCATACATTGGAAGCCATGGGCCACCCGGGGTATATGGCATCAGCACCGGCATGATGGGCGCCACTCCTTGCACCGCTGCGCTGCCGGACTCTCTATTGACACTCTGTCTTTCAGCTGCATTAGCGTTGCCGAGTGCTGCGGCGTCTCCGTGCTGCGACATACTGTGCCCCCTTAGTTAATCCGGACCCTTCCGGTCCTCCGCTTCCGTCGGGATAGTGTAGATTCGTTCCGCTGTGCAGCAGGATCGATTTTCCCCTTGCTCTGATGTCAGAGCGCTCAGCTTGGTGCCGCCCACAATGACACGCCCCCTGCTGCTCCCACCCACCGCGCTCTGTAATGGCGGATTCTGAAGTTTTTCAGTTAGACTGGCGCTCAGGTGATGGCGTAGCTCAATTAACAGTCTCGTGCCTAACGGTTATGAAGTGATTACCTCAGGGGATGGCGGCCATCTTTACTCCATTATAACCAATGGGGAAAAGTCACTTTCAATAGTTTTCAATGGGGAATGGATTTTTCTTTAATAAAGTCAATTTTCAAGATTTTTCATCCCAGTTTTCACAGTTTTGGGCTCCAATCACGGCACACAATACCCGGTATACGGGCTGGCTAGATCCTGTTCGTGACGCCAATTGTGACGCCCAGGAGACCGGGATACCCAGCACCGGACCAATGGAGTCTGTCTCTTGAGGGGGATGTCACGGGTGGCTTGACCCGGTGCTGTGGCCTCAGGCAATGCACAGTGTAAGGGGTATCATGAGGGGACAGGCACTTACTTGATCAGCAGCAGGTTCTCCCAGCGGTGACGATCTCGATCCTGGATAGATGGCTATTGTCCAAATGAAAGACTGAGGCACTGAAACGTTTAACCAGTTTACTTTAACATAAAAGGATTTACAACCAGTCCTGTCACCGGAGTCTGTATGGGAA
The DNA here is from genome assembly GCF_032444005.1 of Ranitomeya imitator. Classification (NCBI taxonomy): domain Eukaryota; kingdom Metazoa; phylum Chordata; class Amphibia; order Anura; family Dendrobatidae; genus Ranitomeya; species Ranitomeya imitator. Next base: position 394,347,688 of record NC_091285.1, on the reverse strand, counting down.
CTCTGAGTTACTTTGACCCTGCCGGGGTCTTCGCCTCTTATTGTGCGCAATTTCTGTGTGGCCCTGCTGCTGTATGTGAACTGGCTGCCGGCCCAATCTGTCCCCTCCGGGTCCTGGTTCGACGGGCAACCCGAGTCCTTTTATCGGTTTACCCCCTCTGGGAGTACCGCTGAACTCTGTGTCTGTTGCTGCATCCGACCCTAGTGAAGCTGATATCACCTCACGTTTTTCCGGTTGCTGTATTATATATAATGAATACAGCCACGGATCCGGTATCCGTCTTTGCGCCTGTTCTGGGTAGTGATTAATGCTACCCGGTTCTCACAATGTCCTTTTTCTCTATCCCTCTTCTCCTCAGGCCGGTGATTTAGGCCTGGTAACAGTCACAGGGCTGTTAGAGATTCAACTGTATGACCTCTCACTATCAGCTCCTTGGCCCAACTGCCATTTCTTCTCTCAGACCAGAATGGATCAAGGGGAGTCTCTGGAGCTCCCCCTTCTGGCCGGAGGTGGTAGTGCAGTCTTGCTATTTTAGTATTTGTACTTACTGTCAGTAACTATTTTTGTGGCAAATACCCCTAGGGGTGCCACATTCCCCCTTAGTTAAGAACAGTACTCCGGGACTGTGGGACAATAACATTTTGAAATAACAATTAATATGTACAGAGTCTTAAAAATGAAAAGTTACAAAAACCACTCAAGGAAACAAAAATAGAGTTCTGTAAAAAGTCACTTCAAATAGCGTCCATTAATACAGTTCTATCCTTGAAGGTATTAGGAACGGCACTGTACTTAGTGTCCAGGAATTTAGTTCCATTTTTCCAACGGAGTTATCAATATAAAGTCTAAAGAAAGTTCAAAAAGAGCAAAAAGCAAAGTTCAAAAAGCAGTCTTTCCGGAGCTTTGATTTAGTGCCTCCGGGCTGATAAAAAGTTCAAGAATATGCAATAAGTTCATACAGACAAGTCTCTGTAGGCACTGGGCTTAAACGTTGCAGACTGATAGCAATGACTATACTACATTTTCTGTTTAACTATATACGGCATAACATATATACAATTCACATTATGAGCTTTATAGTTGGTAATCTGCATACCTGGCCGGTAATTGACCCTGGGTACTACGCTGTGATCTACGTAATAGCGGTGTCTCTTCATGTGGTGTACTACTGTCTACTGCGGATGTAGTATCTGCCCGCTCTGCTAAAGATAATTCCACGACTATGGAGTTGGCAAGTCCACCGTGAATGGGATTACTCTGACCAGGAATCTGTTCTTCCTGGCCTGGAACCTCCTGTAGTACGGGGTCAGCCTCTTCCTGTCTTGGGACTTCTGGTATTGGGTTCGGTGTTGGGTAAAAGGCCACCATGGGAACCACTACTGCACCATGGTATGTTAGTAGGGTTTTGGGAAAGTCTCCTATACAGGTGTGATACACTTCCTCTTCTTTTTCCTTTACTGGTTGAACCTGTATGGGTTGAATAACTTCTGGTTCTGGCTGGACAACGTCTGGCTCTTTCAATGCTTCCGGACATAATTTAAGATTGTCTCTTGACACTAGTACAGATGTTAAGCCTCCGTTTTTGCTAATGAGACACATTTTAGGATTATCCACTCTTGTTGGTAAAACTGTGTAGGGTACGGCTTCCCACTGATTGTCCAGTTTATTGGTTCGACGATTTCTCTTGAGCACTTGGTCACCCGGTCTTAATGGGGTCGCTAGAGCATTCTGGTTGAAAGTTCGCTCTTGTCTTTCTCTAGTTTGCTGAAGGCTTCTTTCCACACTCTCTTGCACTTGGCGATACTGCTTTTGCCGTATGATATCCCAATTGGAGTCTTGAACTTCTGCGTCTGGTTTCAGAATTCCCATTTCTAGATCGATTGGTAATTGGCCGGGTCTTGCACGCATAAGGTAAGCTGGGGTGCAGTTGGTGGAGCTCACCGGGACATGATTATACAGATCCACCAAGTCAGGCAATTTCTCTGGCCATTGATTCCTTTCTGTCTCAGGTAAAGTCTTTAGTAGGTCTATTACAATATGGTTCATCTTCTCGCATAAGCCGTTTGTTTGTGGATGATAGGCCGTCGTCCGGATCTTTTTGAAACCATACATATTACAGAATTCTCTGAAGATCTCTGATTCAAAGGCTGTACCTTGGTCGGTGAGAACCTGTTCCGGATATCCATGGGGTCTACAAAAGTACGTTTGGAACGCTTTGGCTGCTGTTTTTGCTGTCAGATCTTTTACGGGTACTACTACCAAGAAACGTGAATAATGGTCCACGATGGTCAAGGCATAGACATAGCCGGACCGGCTTGGTGTCAACTTCACGTGGTCCATGGCTACAAGTTCAAGTGGTTGTTTGGTGATTATGGGCTGCAGTGGTGCTCTTTGGTTCTTTTGATCGTTTCTTCTGAGGTTGCACGGGCCACAATTTCTGCACCACTGTTCGATTGATTTTCTCATCCCGACCCAATAAAATCTTTCTCTTAGAAGTACTTCTAACTTTTTCCAACCGAAGTGACCAGCACCATTATGGTAAGCTTCGAGGACCATCTTCACATCTTGTTTAGGCACAATAATCTGCCAAACCAATTCATGTGTTTTCGGATTGGTGTATCTTCTACAGAGCTTCCCTTGATACAGGAACATTTTGCCTCTCTCTTTCCAGAGTTGATGCGTCTCTTCTGGGGCATCCTCATAGGGATATGCACTTTGCTCAGTCAACAGTTCCTTCACCAACTTCACAGCCGGATTGCTGTCTTGGGTGTCAGCCCATCTATGGTGTGCTAACGGATTAAAATTCACCTCTTGTTGTTTCTGATAGGTACTTGACTGATGATGTTTTGCCTTGGGACGATGGAAGGCTGGTAGTTCAATTTCTTCAAGCTCCCCCGTTTCCTCTTCTACATCTCTCAAGTGTGGCATCCGGGATAGGGCATCGGCATTTCCGTTCTTGCGACCTGCTCGATACTTGATTATGAAGTTGTAATTAGATAACCGGGCTATCCATCGCTGTTCTAACGCACCTAATTTGGCTGTGTCCAGGTGGGTCAACGGATTGTTGTCAGTATAGACAATAAATTCTGCAGCGGCCAGATAGTGTTTGAAACGCTCCGTCACAGCCCAAACTACTGCCAGTAGTTCCAATTTGAAGGAGCTGTAATTTTCTGAATTTCTTTCAGTAGGCCGGAGCTTTCTACTTGCAAAGGCGATGACTTTCTCCCGACCTTCTTGCTTTTGTGACAGCACCGCTCCTAGTCCCACATTACTGGCATCGGTGTAGAGGATGAAAGGTTTATGGTAATCTGGGTATGCCAGAACCTCTTCTCCGGTTAGTGCCTTCTTTAGTTGTTCAAAGGAGTCTTCCCTTTCGTCGTTCCACTGAAAAGGAGGGTTTCGGTTTGAAGGTTTCTTCGTCTGCCCTACCAAGGTGTCTTGCAAGGGTGCTGCCAACTTGGTAAATCCTTTTATAAATCTGCGATAGTAACCCACCAATCCCAGGAATTGTCTCACTTCTTTTGCGCTGGTAGGTCTTGGCCAATCCCTTATGGCGCTTATTTTCTCGGGATCTGGTGCTACTCCCTCCGAACTCACGATGTGTCCCAGGTACTGTACCTTTGGCTTGAGAAGGTGACATTTGGATGGCTTGACTTTCATGCCATACCTGGATAAGGCTTCGAACACTTCTGCCAGGTCTATTAAGTGTTGTTCGTAAGTCTTTGAGTAGACGATCACATCATCTAGGTACAGGAGGACGGTCTCGAAGTTCTTGTGTCCGAGGCAGCATTCCATCAGCCGCTGGAAGGTACCGGATGCGTTGCAGAGTCCGAACGGCATGCGATTAAATTCACATAGACCCATTGGTGTGGTGAATGCCGTCTTTTCCTTATCTCTCTCAGCCACAGGGACTTGCCAATACCCGCTTGTTAAGTCTAAGGTGGAAAAATAATTAGCAGATTTCAAAGCAGTTAAGGACTCTTCTATCCTAGGCAAGGGGTAGGCGTCTTTATGGGTGATGTTATTAATCTTCCGGTAGTCTACGCACATTCTCATGGTTCCGTCCTTTTTTTTGACAATCACTAGAGGGGCCGCCCAGGGGCTACAGCTGTCTCTTATTACCCCGGCCTGTTTCATTTCCCTCAGCATATCTTTTGCACATTGATAGTGAGCGGGCGGTATGGGTCTATATCTTTCTTTTATTGGGGGATGGTCACCTGTGGGGATTGTGTGTTCTACCCCTTCTATCCGTCCGAAGTCCAATGGGTGTTTACTGAAGACTTGTTCATATTCCGTCACTAGCCTATACACCCCTTGTTTTTGATGGGTAGGTGTTGAATTTATGCCCACGTGTAGCTGTTGGCACCAATCCTCCATTTCTCCATCTGAGCCATTGCCTTCCACCTGACAGGTTGGTTCTAAGGGCTCAATGGTTGTGATGGCATTGTTGTCAACAGTATATAGCTTTGCCATTGTAGCATACCTTGGCAAAGTGACCTCTTCCTCTCCACAGTTCAAAAGTCGTACCGGCACTCGTCCCCGGTGTACCTCGACTATCCCTCGTGCTGTGAGTATAGTGGGCCTGCTGTCGGTGTACACTGGTTCTATTAAGGCTTGATAATCTCGTCCCTTAGTACCAATGGCTGCTCTACACCATACCAGCATTTCTGTTTTTGGTGGGATTACAATAGACGTTGGATCACTTACCCTCACACTGCCGATTTCTCCACCTGCAACTTCTACCTGTTGCCTTAACATCAATACTTTTATTTCCCTCCGGAGAACTCTCTGCTGGCAGGATTGGGCAGTTTCAGCAATTTGCTGTAAGACAGAAATGACTTCGGAAAAGCAGTTCTCTAACACATTCATTCCTATCAATACAGTTGGTTCACAGTTCCGCCGGTCAACATCAACAACAATTATACCCTGTTTCTTCAGTTCTACTTTACCAATCTTTATGGTCATCTCCCTGAATCCTAGTTTCGGTACCAACTTACCATTACTGGCCCATATATCTAGTTCAACATCAGAGGGCCCTTTATCAATATCTGCATCAGCCCAGTACCTCTTATAAAGGATATACGGTATAGATGAAATCTGGGAACCTGTGTCCAGCAAAGCGTTGAGGGGAATTCCGTCCAGCACGATAGGGATAATGGGTCGTCCTCCGATGTACCTGTCGTGCCAGGGTGTTGGGCCTTGAAAGTTCATTCCTGCGAAGCGGCCCGCATTCCCAGGGGATTCCCGTTTAAATCACAATCTCGTGCAAAGTGGCCCGGCTGCTGGCAACGGCGGCAAATGGGCTGTCCATCCGGTTGGTAGCGGTCGCGGGGTCGTCCTCTCCATGTCGGGTATCTCCGGGGTCTCATCCATGGAACATCCTCTCTACAGTTTGCCAACTCCATCTTGTGTCCTCTCATCTCCTGCATGGTTTTAGCCATTGAAGCAACAACATCAGCTAAAGAGTCAAGCTTTTGTTGAAGAGCCTCATTAGTACTGGGTCCCAGGGGCTTAGCAATGGCCCCAGACATAGCTGATGTCACTGGTACTCCATGTTGTTGAGGAGCCTCTGCCATGAGTTGCGCAGGCTCCTGATCCCGAGGTGCCTCTGCCAGCTGGAGACGTATAGCGCTCTCCTTTAATTGGGCAAATGTCAATTCAGGGTTCTTAAAAACAAGCATGCTCACATGCCCCCGGTGAGAAGGGGTGTAGAGTCCCTCAATAAATTGATCTCTTAGCAGTTTATCCGCTCCGGTGTTAAAAATGGGTTCAGCCAGTGTAAGTGATTTAAGGGCTTCCTGCAGGTTTAAGGCAAAGTCTCTCACGCCCTCATTAGCTTTTTGTTTGCAACTAAAGAATCGTATTTTAGCTTTGCTGCTGGCCGTGGTTTCAAATGTAGCTTTTAATCCAGCAAATATGCGTTCAACAGTGCCTTTTAGATCAGCTGCCCATGCTGTGACTTCTCGCTTAGCATGGCCACTTAACTGCATCATCAGGAGACTAACACGCTGAACTTCACCCACAGGGAACATGTCAAAATGGGCCAGCATCTTTTCTCTGAAATCGTCAAGGGTATTAGGCTCACCTTCATACATTGGAAGCCATGGGCCACCCGGGGTATATGGCATCAGCACCGGCATGATGGGCGCCACTCCTTGCACCGCTGCGCTGCCAGACTCTCTATTGACACTCTGTCTTTCAGCTGCATTAGCGTTGCCGAGTGCTGCGGCGTCTCCGTGCTGCGACATACTGTGCCCCCTTAGTTAATCCGGACCCTTCCGGTCCTCCGCTTCCGTCGGGATAGTGTAGATTCGTTCCGCTGTGCAGCAGGATCGATTTTCCCCTTGCTCTGATGTCAGAGCGCTCAGCTTGGTGCCGCCCACAATGACACGCCCCCTGCTGCTCCCACCCACCGCGCTCTGTAATGGCGGATTCTGAAGTTTTTCAGTTAGACTGGCGCTCAGGTGATGGCGTAGCTCAATTAACAGTCTCGTGCCTAACGGTTATGAAGTGATTACCTCAGGGGATGGCGGCCATCTTTACTCCATTATAACCAATGGGGAAAAGTCACTTTCAATAGTTTTCAATGGGGAATGGATTTTTCTTTAATAAAGTCAATTTTCAAGATTTTTCATCCCAGTTTTCACAGTTTTGGGCTCCAATCACGGCACACAATACCCGGTATACGGGCTGGCTAGATCCTGTTCGTGACGCCAATTGTGACGCCCAGGAGACCGGGATACCCAGCACCGGACCAATGGAGTCTGTCTCTTGAGGGGGATGTCACGGGTGGCTTGACCCGGTGCTGTGGCCTCAGGCAATGCACAGTGTAAGGGGTATCATGAGGGGACAGGCACTTACTTGATCAGCAGCAGGTTCTCCCAGCGGTGACGATCTCGATCCTGGATAGATGGCTATTGTCCAAATGAAAGACTGAGGCACTGAAACGTTTAACCAGTTTACTTTAACATAAAAGGATTTACAACCAGTCCTGTCACCGGAGTCTGTATGGGAACTCTGAGTTACTTTGACCCTGCCGGGGTCTTCGCCTCTTATTGTGCGCAATTTCTGTGTGGCCCTGCTGCTGTATGTGAACTGGCTGCCGGCCCAATCTGTCCCCTCCGGGTCCTGGTTCGACGGGCAACCCGAGTCCTTTTATCGGTTTACCCCCTCTGGGAGTACCGCTGAACTCTGTGTCTGTTGCTGCATCCGACCCTAGTGAAGCTGATATCACCTCACGTTTTTCCGGTTGCTGTATTATATATAATGAATACAGCCACGGATCCGGTATCCGTCTTTGCGCCTGTTCTGGGTAGTGATTAATGCTACCCGGTTCTCACAATGTCCTTTTTCTCTATCCCTCTTCTCCTCAGGCCGGTGATTTAGGCCTGGTAACAGTCACAGGGCTGTTAGAGATTCAACTGTATGACCTCTCACTATCAGCTCCTTGGCCCAACTGCCATTTCTTCTCTCAGACCAGAATGGATCAAGGGGAGTCTCTGGAGCTCCCCCTTCTGGCCGGAGGTGGTAGTGCAGTCTTGCTATTTTAGTATTTGTACTTACTGTCAGTAACTATTTTTGTGGCAAATACCCCTAGGGGTGCCACATTCCCCCTTAGTTAAGAACAGTACTCCGGGACTGTGGGACAATAACATTTTGAAATAACAATTAATATGTACAGAGTCTTAAAAATGAAAAGTTACAAAAACCACTCAAGGAAACAAAAATAGAGTTCTGTAAAAAGTCACTTCAAATAGCGTCCATTAATACAGTTCTATCCTTGAAGGTATTAGGAACGGCACTGTACTTAGTGTCCAGGAATTTAGTTCCATTTTTCCAACGGAGTTATCAATATAAAGTCTAAAGAAAGTTCAAAAAGAGCAAAAAGCAAAGTTCAAAAAGCAGTCTTTCCGGAGCTTTGATTTAGTGCCTCCGGGCTGATAAAAAGTTCAAGAATATGCAATAAGTTCATACAGACAAGTCTCTGTAGGCACTGGGCTTAAACGTTGCAGACTGATAGCAATGACTATACTACATTTTCTGTTTAACTATATACGGCATAACATATATACAATTCACATTATGAGCTTTATAGTTGGTAATCTGCATACCTGGCCGGTAATTGACCCTGGGTACTACGCTGTGATCTACGTAATAGCGGTGTCTCTTCATGTGGTGTACTACTGTCTACTGCGGATGTAGTATCTGCCCGCTCTGCTAAAGATAATTCCACGACTATGGAGTTGGCAAGTCCACCGTGAATGGGATTACTCTGACCAGGAATCTGTTCTTCCTGGCCTGGAACCTCCTGTAGTACGGGGTCAGCCTCTTCCTGTCTTGGGACTTCTGGTATTGGGTTCGGTGTTGGGTAAAAGGCCACCATGGGAACCACTACTGCACCATGGTATATTAGTAGGGTTTTGGGAAAGTCTCCTATACAGGTGTGATACACTTCCTCTTCTTTTTCCTTTACTGGTTGAACCTGTATGGGTTGAATAACTTCTGGTTCTGGCTGGACAACGTCTGGCTCTTTCAATGCTTCCGGACATAATTTAAGATTGTCTCTTGACACTAGTACAGATGTTAAGCCTCCGTTTTTGCTAATGAGACACATTTTAGGATTATCCACTCTTGTTGGTAAAACTGTGTAGGGTACGGCTTCCCACTGATTGTCCAGTTTATTGGTTCGACGATTTCTCTTGAGCACTTGGTCACCCGGTCTTAATGGGGTCGCTAGAGCATTCTGGTTGAAAGTTCGCTCTTGTCTTTCTCTAGTTTGCTGAAGGCTTCTTTCCACACTCTCTTGCACTTGGCGATACTGCTTTTGCCGTATGATATCCCAATTGGAGTCTTGAACTTCTGCGTCTGGTTTCAGAATTCCCATTTCTAGATCGATTGGTAATTGGCCGGGTCTTGCACGCATAAGGTAAGCTGGGGTGCAGTTGGTGGAGCTCACCGGGACATGATTATACAGATCCACCAAGTCAGGCAATTTCTCTGGCCATTGATTCCTTTCTGTCTCAGGTAAAGTCTTTAGTAGGTCTATTACAATATGGTTCATCTTCTCGCATAAGCCGTTTGTTTGTGGATGATAGGCCGTCGTCCGGATCTTTTTGCAACCATACATATTACAGAATTCTCTGAAGATCTCTGATTCAAAGGCTGTACCTTGGTCGGTGAGAACCTGTTCCGGATATCCATGGGGTCTACAAAAGTACGTTTGGAACGCTTTGGCTGCTGTTTTTGCTGTCAGATCTTTTACGGGTACTACTACCAAGAAACGTGAATAATGGTCCACGATGGTCAAGGCATAGACATAGCCGGACCGGCTTGGTGTCAACTTCACGTGGTCCATGGCTACAAGTTCAAGTGGTTGTTTGGTGATTATGGGCTGCAGTGGTGCTCTTTGGTTCTTTTGATCGTTTCTTCTGAGGTTGCACGGGCCACAATTTCTGCACCACTGTTCGATTGATTTTCTCATCCCGACCCAATAAAATCTTTCTCTTAGAAGTACTTCTAACTTTTTCCAACCGAAGTGACCAGCACCATTATGGTAAGCTTCGAGGACCATCTTCACATCTTGTTTAGGCACAATAATCTGCCAAACCAATTCATGTGTTTTCGGATTGGTGTATCTTCTACAGAGCTTCCCTTGATACAGGAACATTTTGCCTCTCTCTTTCCAGAGTTGATGCGTCTCTTCTGGGGCATCCTCATAGGGATATGCACTTTGCTCAGTCAACAGTTCCTTCACCAACTTCACAGCCGGATTGCTGTCTTGGGTGTCAGCCCATCTATGGTGTGCTAACGGATTAAAATTCACCTCTTGTTGTTTCTGATAGGTACTTGACTGATGATGTTTTGCCTTGGGACGATGGAAGGCTGGTAGTTCAATTTCTTCAAGCTCCCCCGTTTCCTCTTCTACATCTCTCAAGTGTGGCATCCGGGATAGGGCATCGGCATTTCCGTTCTTGCGACCTGCTCGATACTTGATTATGAAGTTGTAATTAGATAACCGGGCTATCCATCGCTGTTCTAACGCACCTAATTTGGCTGTGTCCAGGTGGGTCAACGGATTGTTGTCAGTATAGACAATAAATTCTGCAGCGGCCAGATAGTGTTTGAAACGCTCCGTCACAGCCCAAACTACTGCCAGTAGTTCCAATTTGAAGGAGCTGTAATTTTCTGAATTTCTTTCAGTAGGCCGGAGCTTTCTACTTGCAAAGGCGATGACTTTCTCCCGACCTTCTTGCTTTTGTGACAGCACCGCTCCTAGTCCCACATTACTGGCATCGGTGTAGAGGATGAAAGGTTTATGGTAATCTGGGTATGCCAGAACCTCTTCTCCGGTTAGTGCCTTCTTTAGTTGTTCAAAGGAGTCTTCCCTTTCGTCGTTCCACTGAAAAGGAGGGTTTCGGTTTGAAGGTTTCTTCGTCTGCCCTACCAAGGTGTCTTGCAAGGGTGCTGCCAACTTGGTAAATCCTTTTATAAATCTGCGATAGTAACCCACCAATCCCAGGAATTGTCTCACTTCTTTTGCGCTGGTAGGTCTTGGCCAATCCCTTATGGCGCTTATTTTCTCGGGATCTGGTGCTACTCCCTCCGAACTCACGATGTGTCCCAGGTACTGTACCTTTGGCTTGAGAAGGTGACATTTGGATGGCTTGACTTTCATGCCATACCTGGATAAGGCTTCGAACACTTCTGCCAGGTCTATTAAGTGTTGTTCGTAAGTCTTTGAGTAGACGATCACATCATCTAGGTACAGGAGGACGGTCTCGAAGTTCTTGTGTCCGAGGCAGCATTCCATCAGCCGCTGGAAGGTACCGGATGCGTTGCAGAGTCCGAACGGCATGCGATTAAATTCACATAGACCCATTGGTGTGGTGAATGCCGTCTTTTCCTTATCTCTCTCAGCCACAGGGACTTGCCAATACCCGCTTGTTAAGTCTAAGGTGGAAAAATAATTAGCAGATTTCAAAGCAGTTAAGGACTCTTCTATCCTAGGCAAGGGGTAGGCGTCTTTATGGGTGATGTTATTAATCTTCCGGTAGTCTACGCACATTCTCATGGTTCCGTCCTTTTTTTTGACAATCACTAGAGGGGCCGCCCAGGGGCTACAGCTGTCTCTTATTACCCCGGCCTGTTTCATTTCCCTCAGCATATCTTTTGCACATTGATAGTGAGCGGGCGGTATGGGTCTATATCTTTCTTTTATTGGGGGATGGTCACCTGTGGGGATTGTGTGTTCTACCCCTTCTATCCGTCCGAAGTCCAATGGGTGTTTACTGAAGACTTGTTCATATTCCGTCACTAGCCTATACACCCCTTGTTTTTGATGGGTAGGTGTTGAATTTATGCCCACGTGTAGCTGTTGGCACCAATCCTCCATTTCTCCATCTGAGCCATTGCCTTCCACCTGACAGGTTGGTTCTAAGGGCTCAATGGTTGTGATGGCATTGTTGTCAACAGTATATAGCTTTGCCATTGTAGCATACCTTGGCAAAGTGACCTCTTCCTCTCCACAGTTCAAAAGTCGTACCGGCACTCGTCCCCGGTGTACCTCGACTATCCCTCGTGCTGTGAGTATAGTGGGCCTGCTGTCGGTGTACACTGGTTCTATTAAGGCTTGATAATCTCGTCCCTTAGTACCAATGGCTGCTCTACACCATACCAGCATTTCTGTTTTTGGTGGGATTACAATAGACGTTGGATCACTTACCCTCACACTGCCGATTTCTCCACCTGCAACTTCTACCTGTTGCCTTAACATCAATACTTTTATTTCCCTCCGGAGAACTCTCTGCTGGCAGGATTGGGCAGTTTCAGCAATTTGCTGTAAGACAGAAATGACTTCGGAAAAGCAGTTCTCTAACACATTCATTCCTATCAATACAGTTGGTTCACAGTTCCGCCGGTCAACATCAACAACAATTATACCCTGTTTCTTCAGTTCTACTTTACCAATCTTTATGGTCATCTCCCTGAATCCTAGTTTCGGTACCAACTTACCATTACTGGCCCATATATCTAGTTCAACATCAGAGGGCCCTTTATCAATATCTGCATCAGCCCAGTACCTCTTATAAAGGATATACGGTATAGATGAAATCTGGGAACCTGTGTCCAGCAAAGCATTGAGGGGAATTCCGTCCAGCACGATAGGGATAATGGGTCGTCCTCCGATGTACCTGTCGTGCCAGGGTGTTGGGCCTTGAAAGTTCATTCCTGCGAAGCGGCCCGCATTCCCAGGGGATTCCCGTTTAAATCACAATCTCGTGCAAAGTGGCCCGGCTGCTGGCAACGGCGGCAAATGGGCTGTCCATCCGGTTGGTAGCGGTCGCGGGGTCGTCCTCTCCATGTCGGGTATCTCCGGGGTCTCATCCATGGAACATCCTCTCTACAGTTTGCCAACTCCATCTTGTGTCCTCTCATCTCCTGCATGGTTTTAGCCATTGAAGCAACAACATCAGCTAAAGAGTCAAGCTTTTGTTGAAGAGCCTCATTAGTACTGGGTCCCAGGGGCTTAGCAATGGCCCCAGACATAGCTGATGTCACTGGTACTCCATGTTGTTGAGGAGCCTCTGCCATGAGTTGCGCAGGCTCCTGATCCCGAGGTGCCTCTGCCAGCTGGAGACGTATAGCGCTCTCCTTTAATTGGGCAAATGTCAATTCAGGGTTCTTAAAAACAAGCATGCTCACATGCCCCCGGTGAGAAGGGGTGTAGAGTCCCTCAATAAATTGATCTCTTAGCAGTTTATCCGCTCCGGTGTTAAAAATGGGTTCAGCCAGTGTAAGTGATTTAAGGGCTTCCTGCAGGTTTAAGGCAAAGTCTCTCACGCCCTCATTAGCTTTTTGTTTGCAACTAAAGAATCGTATTTTAGCTTTGCTGCTGGCCGTGGTTTCAAATGTAGCTTTTAATCCAGCAAATATGCGTTCAACAGTGCCTTTTAGATCAGCTGCCCATGCTGTGACTTCTCGCTTAGCATGGCCACTTAACTGCATCATCAGGAGACTAACACGCTGAACTTCACCCACAGGGAACATGTCAAAATGGGCCAGCATCTTTTCTCTGAAATCGTCAAGGGTATTAGGCTCACCTTCATACATTGGAAGCCATGGGCCACCCGGGGTATATGGCATCAGCACCGGCATGATGGGCGCCACTCCTTGCACCGCTGCGCTGCCGGACTCTCTATTGACACTCTGTCTTTCAGCTGCATTAGCGTTGCCGAGTGCTGCGGCGTCTCCGTGCTGCGACATACTGTGCCCCCTTAGTTAATCCGGACCCTTCCGGTCCTCCGCTTCCGTCGGGATAGTGTAGATTCGTTCCGCTGTGCAGCAGGATCGATTTTCCCCTTGCTCTGATGTCAGAGCGCTCAGCTTGGTGCCGCCCACAATGACACGCCCCCTGCTGCTCCCACCCACCGCGCTCTGTAATGGCGGATTCTGAAGTTTTTCAGTTAGACTGGCGCTCAGGTGATGGCGTAGCTCAATTAACAGTCTCGTGCCTAACGGTTATGAAGTGATTACCTCAGGGGATGGCGGCCATCTTTACTCCATTATAACCAATGGGGAAAAGTCACTTTCAATAGTTTTCAATGGGGAATGGATTTTTCTTTAATAAAGTCAATTTTCAAGATTTTTCATCCCAGTTTTCACAGTTTTGGGCTCCAATCACGGCACACAATACCCGGTATACGGGCTGGCTAGATCCTGTTCGTGACGCCAATTGTGACGCCCAGGAGACCGGGATACCCAGCACCGGACCAATGGAGTCTGTCTCTTGAGGGGGATGTCACGGGTGGCTTGACCCGGTGCTGTGGCCTCAGGCAATGCACAGTGTAAGGGGTATCATGAGGGGACAGGCACTTACTTGATCAGCAGCAGGTTCTCCCAGCGGTGACGATCTCGATCCTGGATAGATGGCTATTGTCCAAATGAAAGACTGAGGCACTGAAACGTTTAACCAGTTTACTTTAACATAAAAGGATTTACAACCAGTCCTGTCACCGGAGTCTGTATGGGAACTCTGAGTTACTTTGACCCTGCCGGGGTCTTCGCCTCTTATTGTGCGCATTTCTGTGTGGCCCTGCTGCTGTATGTGAATTGGCTGCCGGCCCAATCTGTCCCCTCCGGGTCCTGGTTCGACGGGCAACCCGAGTCCTTTTATCGGTTTACCCCCTCTGGGAGTACCGCTGAACTCTGTGTCTGTTGCTGCATCCGACCCTAGTGAAGCTGATATCACCTCACGTTTTTCCGGTTGCTGTATTATATATAATGAATACAGCCACGGATCCGGTATCCGTCTTTGCGCCTGTTCTGGGTAGTGATTAATGCTACCCGGTTCTCACAATGTCCTTTTTCTCTATCCCTCTTCTCCTCAGGCCGGTGATTTAGGCCTGGTAACAGTCACAAGGCTGTTAGAGATTCAACTGTATGACCTCTCACTATCAGCTCCTTGGCCCAACTGCCATTTCTTCTCTCAGACCAGAATGGATCAAGGGGAGTCTCTGGAGCTCCCCCTTCTGGCCGGAGGTGGTAGTGCAGTCTTGCTATTTTAGTATTTGTACTTACTGTCAGTAACTATTTTTGTGGCAAATACCCCTAGGGGTGCCACACATAATTTGCCAAATTTTTGAAAGTACGGATTTTTCAGAAAAGGGCGTCCCAATATTCAATTAAAAATGACAATGACATGATTTCCTGTTTTGAAAACATTCATTTTACAAACACAACACAAAAAAATTGGACCTAATTATAAAAATTATAAAATCTCAGTTGCTAGAAGCAAAAGATTATGTGCCCCCCAAAAAGGACATTGGTAGATAAAGGGTTAATCAGAGTAGGTCTCATTGAGTTCCTCTCCATGTGGTCCAGATATCATAATGACTTTTCACATCCACAACTTTTTTCTGGTCTTTCTGCAGCACATCCTGACATCCTGTGCCGTCACACAGTGCAATTTTGATCGCTACGACGGCACGATTTGTGACGTTGCATCGTCGCTTAATTATCGTTTCAAACATCGTAGACTGCGGTCACACTACACGATGCACGGCGCTGAAGCGATAAATTCATGACGTATTTGCGATGTAGAAGTCGTATGGGACAGTCGTACGGTCGTGTCACACACGACGATTCAGAGCAAATTTTGCATAATCTATGCGTGACGTTGTTCACTGGGGGCGTGTTGTGCTACTAGCTAGTGTGCTGATAGGCCAAAGGTTCTGTGCACACAATTGGTTGGAAAATTTGTCACCTGAGCGCTATTGTTCCCAATGCCACCTCACTGCTTTCAAAATTTCCTTTCTTCACTTCGTACTTGGACACTTGGTGGACCTGGACATTGGAATTTTGTACTTCGCTGAATATACCACGCTTTGCACCGCTGCTTCGAGGTATGTAAACCGCTTGGGCGTGGTGGATGGAACGCTGTATGGACGGCATGAGTGCTTCGTTCCACCGCTGAAGCAAAGCGGATGGTACACTGTTGTGACTGGAGGGCTACAATGTGGCAGATGGTACGCTGTTGTGACTGGTCGTGACTGGTGGGCTACAGCGTGGTAGATGGGACGCAGTTTGGTCGGCATGACCGCTTCGTTCCGCCGCTGAAGCGATGCGGATGGTACGCTGTTGTGACTGGTTATGACCGGTTGTGTCTGGTGAGCTAGAGCGTGGCAGATGGTACAATGTATGGTCACCATGAGCGCTTTGTGTGGCTGCTGTGGGGAAGCGGGCGGTAGTGGCCTATGGCGCGGCAGATGGAAGTAGCGATGCGGATGGTACGCTGTTGTGACTGGTTGTGACTGGTCGTGACTGGTGGGCTACAGCGTGGTAGATGGAACGCAGTTTGGTCGGCATGACCGCTTCGTTCCGCCGCTGAAGCGATGCGGATGGTACGCTGTTGTGACTGGTTATGACCGGTTGTGTCTGGTGAGCTAGAGCGTGGCAGATGGTACAATGTATGGTCACCATGAGCGCTTTGTGTGGCTGCTGTAGGGAAGCGGGCGGTACACTGTTTTGGGTTATGGTGGCCTATGGCGTGGCAGATGGAAGAAGCGATGGTAGGCATGAGCGCTTTGTGTGGCTGCTGTTGTTAAGCGTTTGGCACACTGGCAAAAGTATTGTTTAAAGGACTCTTTGTCAACCATGTAATTTTTTTTTATAATTATTTTTCAGATGTCAAATCGAGTGGAGTTCATCAGGGATTTCATCGAAATTTATCAGTCTTTTCTCTGCCTCTGGAAAATCAAATCTCCTGAGTATTGTAACAGGGAAAAGAGGAGGGAGGGTTACTTAAAGCTCATTGAGCTTTACAATCGTCATGCACCAGAAGAGGCAGCAAACGAAGCAGTTATTAAAAAGAAAATCCAGGCGCTCCGCACGGTGTGGAGGAAGGAGCTGAACAAGGTTCTTCAGACAACAAGGTCCGGAGCTTCCACTGAAGATGTGTATGTGCCAAAACTTTGGTATTTTGAACATCTTAATTTTCTGAGGGACCAAGAGGTGCCACGGACTTCCACGTGTCTTCGCAACTTGGCACCTGTGGAACAAATTGTTTCGGAGAACCACGCCGAGCAGGAGTCACAAGGGCAACAAGTAAGTAGCTCTTTGGACGAAAGTTCACCAATGTGTCCTATAATTACATAATTTTTCTCTGCATTTTATGTTTTATACTTCTGATTATCACATCAGTTTGAAGTTGTTACAAAAACATGTACACATAAGTAACCCTGTCGCAGTCAAGTATTATATGGGGAACTTAATATGTATGAAATGGCGATATATCTAAACCATACCATCTAAGCAATATAGAAAATAGTATCGCTTCAAGCTGCCGATGTACTCTTGTTGAGACTATTTAGACTATAAAATATTCTTCTGGTTCCCCTAGCAGTCAGAACAGTGTAGTTCAAAGTATTAAATAAAAGGGAGGGTTAAAGAATATTACTAAGCTTAAAATATATTATAATCTTTTTTTTACCTACTACGAATATATAGTTTGGATGCGGTTATGGTGGTACAACTTTTTGTTGCCGGGTTCATAACTTGTTTTTTTTTTCCCCCCCAGGATGACAGTGCGCAGGAGAGTACACTGGACTGTTCACAGGACTGCACGACAACAGATTTAGTGGAGGCTGCACCTGCCAGGACTCAATCGAGGCAAGGTCCAAGGAAACGGAAAGCCACCTCAGACGCCTCACATGAACTATTGAGCCTTGCAAAGAAGGTGTTGACAAGAAATGTTAGCCCTGCGTTGCAGGGGTTTGGACACTATGTGGTTGACAAACTGGCCAAAATGGACGACAACCAAAGAATACTAGCAGAGCGTCTGATTATGGAAGCAGTAAACAGGGGTACAGATGGCGATTTGGACAAGAACACTTGTTTGGTCTCTTCCCGGCCAATACAGCGGACAGAGCCATCAAATTACAATGGTTGGTCACAGTGTCAGACATCGATGCGACACAATGCTCACGTTTCCCACTTCGGCCAGCCACCCCCTAATAACTCCTACACGCCAATACCGTCACATATGGCTTCGCCCATCAGGCACCAAAGTTTTCAGCCGGAACAATCGTCGTATCATAATTTGTGATTTCCTAACTTCTTTTACATTCCTTTTTATTTTATTGTCTTGTTAAAATAATGTTTCAAATAAAAGCTTTTATTAGAAATTCTATCACTACTTTTTGATTGGTGTGTCTCGATCACAGCACTGTATGAGGGCACAAATTAACGTAACAAATTCATGTACAGTTAACTAATACAAAAAAAATGGAATGATAGTTAAACTAAATATTTTTATTGTAACAACCAAAAATGTCTTATTGGCCCGCCTACAACTGCTGGCACATGTCCCGAAGCTTCTGCAGCTCCTCCATTGCCACATTGTGCTGCTCCTGAATACGCGCCATAGTGTGGATTAGCTTTTCTATGCCGGCTTCAAGATCCTCCTTGTTCACAGTGACGACAGCTGTGGGTCAAAAAACATAACATTAATAACACAGTAGTCTCCCGATGTGTCTTTGCTTCTGTGAAGGAAAAAAAAAAAACAGTCAGCATATAAGGCAATACTGACTTGGGGGGGGGGGGGGGTGTTTGGGTTGGGGGTGAAAGAGTGGGCCTGCAACAAAATCAAAATAACTTTATTGTGGGAACCTACTAGGATGTTGAGGCACGGAGGGCACTTCGGGATCTGAGTCTGTGTCGAATGCCTTGTGCTGTCGGCGGCGGCGCTGTCTCTTTGCCTCTGTGAAGGGAACAAAAAAAAAAAAGGTCTGTTAGCATATATGGCAACACTGGCTGCCGGGGGAGGGGGTGGGGGGGAAGAGGGGACCTGCAACTGAATCCAAATCACATAATTGTGGGAACCTACTAGGATCTGGAGGAGTTGACCCGGAGGGCACAGATCCAGAAGAGGCTGTGCGGGATGCCTCGTGGCGGCGGTGGTGCTGTGTCTTTGCCTCTGTGAAGGGAAAAAAAAAAAAAAAAAGGTCTGTCAGCATATATGGCAACACTGGCTGCCGGGGGAGGGGGTGGGGGGGAAGAGGGGACCTGCAACTGAATCCAAATCACATAATTGTGGGAACCTACTAGGATCTGGAGGAGTAGACCCGGAGGGCACAGATGTAGAAGAGGCTGTGCGGGATGCCTCGTGGCGGCGGTGGTGCTGTGTCTTTGCCTCTGTGAAGGGGAAAAAAAAAAAAAAAAGGTCTGTTAGCATATATGGCAACACTGGCTACCGGGGGAGGGGGTGGGGGGGAAGAGGGGACCTGCAACTGAATCCAAATCACATAATTGTGGGAACCTACTAGGATCTGGAGGAGTTGACCCGGAGGGCACAGATCCAGAAGAGGCTGTGCGGGATGCCTCGTGGCGGCGGTGGTGCTGTGTCTTTGCCTCTGTGAAGGGAAAAAAAAAAAAAAAAAGGTCTGTCAGCATATATGGCAACACTGGCTGCCGGGGGAGGGGGTGGGGGGGAAGAGGGGACCTGCAACTGAATCCAAATCACATAATTGTGGGAACCTACTAGGATCTGGAGGAGTAGACCCGGAGGGCACAGATGTAGAAGAGGCTGTGCGGGATGCCTCGTGGCGGCGGTGGTGCTGTGTCTTTGCCTCTGTGAAGGGGAAAAAAAAAAAAAAAAGGTCTGTTAGCATATATGGCAACACTGGCTGCCGGGGGAGGGGGTGGGGGAGAAGAGGGGACCTGCAACTGAATCCAAATCACATAATTGTGGGAACCTACTAGGATCTGGAGGAGTTGACCCGGAGGGCACAGATCCAGAAGAAGCTGTGCGGGATGCCTCGTGGCGGCGGTGGTGCTGTGTCTTTGCCTCTGTGAAGGGAAAAAAAAAAAAAAAAGGTCTGTCAGCATATATGGCAACACTGGCTGCCGGGGGAGGGGGTGGGGGGGAAGAGGGGACCTGCAACTGAATCCAAATCACATAATTGTGGGAACCTACTAGGATCTGGAGGAGTAGACCCGGAGGGCACAGATGTAGAAGAGGCTGTGCGGGATGCCTCGTGGCGGCGGTGGTGCTGTGTCTTTGCCTCTGTGAAGGGGAAAAAAAAAAAAAAGGTCTGTCAGCATATATGGCAACACTGGCTGCCGGGGGGGGGAGGAGGGGACCTGCAACCAAATCCAAATCACATTATTGTGGGAACCTACTAGGATCAGTTGTCTTTGACCCGGAGGGCTCTGGGACTTCAGAGGCGGTGTGAGAAGCCTCGTCGCTACGGCGGCGCTGTGTCTTTGCCTCTGTGAAGGAAAAAAAAATTAAAAAAAAAAAAGGTCTGTTAGCATATATGGCAACACTGGCTGCCGGGGGGGGAGGAGGGGACCTGCAACCAAATCCAAATCACATTATTGTGGGAACCTACTAGGATCAGTTGTCTTTGACCCGGAGGGCTCTGGGACTTCAGAGGCGGTGTGAGAAGCCTCGTCGCTACGGCGGCGCTGTGTCTTTGCCTCTGTGAAGGAAAAAAAAATTTAAAAAAAAAAAGGTCTGTTAGCATATATGGCAACACTGGCTGCCGGGGGGGGGGGGGGAGGAGGGGACCTGCAACCAAATCCAAATCACATTATTGTGGGAACCTACTAGGATCAGTTGTCTTTGACCCGGAGGGCTCTGGGACTTCAGAGGCGGTGTGAGAAGCCTCGTCGCTACGGCGGCGCTGTGTCTTTGCCTCTGTGAAGGAAAAAAAAAAAAAGGTCTGTTAGCATATATGGCAACACTGGCTGCCGGGGGGGGGGAGGAGGGGACCTGCAACCAAATCCAAATCACATTATTGTGGGAACCTACTAGGATCAGTTGTCTTTGACCCGGAGGGCTCTTGGACTTCAGAGGCGGTGTGTGATGCCTCGTGTCTACGGCGGCGCTGTCTCTTTGCCTCTGTGAAGGAAAAAAAAAGTTCGGTCAGCAGTTAGCTGTGCCACATAGTACTTTTCACCGTTCATACTGTCCCATAGCTGTTGGACATAGTGGCTCTGCAACGTTCAAACTGTCCCATAGCTGTGGCACTGCAACGTTGAAACTGTCCCATAACTGTGGCACATAGTGGCTCTGCAACGTTGAAACTGTCCCATAGGTGTGGCACATAGTGGCTCTGCAACGTTCATACTGTCCCATAGCTGTGGCACATAGTGGCTCTGCAACGTTCAAACTGTCCCATAGGTGTGGCACATAGTGGCTCTGCAACATTCATACTGTCCCATAGCTGTGGCACATAGTGGCTCTGCAACGTTCATACTGTCCCATAGCTGTGGCACATAGTGGCTCTGCAACATTCAAACTGTCCCATAGCTGTGGCACTGCAACGTTGAAACTGTCCCATAGGTGTGGCACATAGTGGCTCTGCAACGTTCATACTGTCCCATAGCTGTGGCACATAGTGGCTCTGCAACGTTCAAACTGCCCCATAGCTGTGCCACATACTTTTGGGTACCTGAGTACTAACCTCTGCGAATCTCCTGGCGAAGCTCCTGCAGGCGCTCTGGCCTTTTGGACTTGAGATCGCCCCATTTTTTCACTATCTGGGCCTTGCTGCGAGTTATCCCAAACCGCTTCCTGAGGCCCTCAGACACCACACGGACAACTTCCTCCTTGTGCTGGTTGCGGTGCAGCACCATCCCTGTGGTTTCATACTGCATCCTATCCATTGTTCCAATAAGGAACTTGAGCTCTGGGATGCCCATAGGTGGACCACGGCGACTGGCAGCCATTATCACGATGTCAGGGGACAAAAACAAGCTAGGGCAGGCACGCAGGAACGCTGTACGTCATCACGCCGTCATAGACCACGAGCGTACATTACGTGCCGCTCCGGCGTTATATAACGATCCTTCGAACGGCATTTACTATGTGCGTTCCTTTCGTAACGCTCAGTCGTCACAAATGTGACGCTGTTCATAAACGGCAACGCTATTGCGATGCCAATCGCGCGGCAGGACGGCGGAGCGCTGCTCCTCCTCTGGGCGTTGCTGTTCAGGGTCATTCCATCTAAAATGGCGGCGAGAATGCGTTCTGCTCCTCTGGGGCAGCCAGAAATCCTTTTTTTTATTAGTCAGATGGATGCCATGGATTACGAAGGTCTGGAGAGCCGCCCTGCCCACCCACACATCCACAAGCGAGAAGTGCTTGGCCACATAACAAGAATGATGGAGAGGAGGTTTGGCGTCTGCCGCAGTCAGCTTCAGCTGCGTAAAAAATGGGCTGACCTCCGCTATAAAACGCCACAAATGTTTGCTGAGTTGCGTGCGGAGGCAAGGCGAGGCAAGTACTAGTATGGGGGAATTGGGAGATGCATGCTGTCAGGAGGGGGGGGGGGGTTTGGGAGGGAGGCTTGCGCTCATGGTTGCCAACGTGACCTCAAATGCATTAAAACACATGCCCCGTTTTGTTAAAATTTAGTTATTTTCCAAGCAGAATATGCGTTGTCCGTGAGAAAACTTGTCGGGTTCCCTAATCTCAACCACCATCTTGAAATTATTAAGATGTCCATAATTTTTACTTTCTCAATTTCCCATAAATATTAACGGAGGAGGTTGGCCTACTGATGAAATAATATGTTTTCCAAAGACAGGAAGACCATTGAACACCAGAGCCCACATACATGTCTGAGTATCGCACCCCTGTAAAGTGTGATCTCTATTTTATGTTTGAGTATATTGTAAGCTTTGATCTGCAGCACTCAACATTTGTGTGTAAACATTGTGATTCTTTACTTTAGGTGTAGAGAGACAGCGGCGGCAAGTCAGACCCACCATTGCCACCAGTACCCCATCTTCAGGCACCAGTGGGAGCCCACAGTCCGGGACATCACGTAAGTTCACAATCATTTATTGCATTTTTTTTTAACATCACACGGGACATAACAGGGTAGCTGAAATATTTGAAGACATTACAGACGCAGTAATGACCCAGCGGCCTACCACGCCTCCACCATCTGTTGCGACCATGCACCCTCGCACCCCTGTGAAGTGTGATATAAATTTTATGTTTCAGTATATTGTTAGCTTTGATCTGCAGCACTCTACATGTGTTTTTAAAGATTGCGTTTGTTAACTTTCTGTGTAGAGAGACAGCGGCGGCAACAGGTACCTGCCATTGCCAGCAGCACCACAGCATCCACCACCAGCGGGAGCCCACAGTCCGTGACGTCACGTAAGTTAACAATCATAGATTACAGTTTTTCAACTGCATACGGGACATAAGAGGGTAGCGGAAATATTTGAATACATTACAGACGCAGTAATGACCCAGCGGCCTACCACGCCACCACCAGACAGCAGACGGCCTCGCACCCCTACACCACCCTCAACACCTCCCTTTCGACACTCCTCTTCCTCCCCCGGGTCGGCGGCATTCTCCCCAGAAGCTAACATACGTAAGTGACCAAAACAGCGAGCGCTTCCCAACGGCGTGTTCCATAGTTAACCAGATCTGTTATTATTTCCTTTTAGCTGCTGCAGCAGAGGCCAGATCGCTGGGATGGGACATTAGCAGCTCTGGTTCTGGCAATGAGGAACCGGCGTCCCTTCTCCGTAAGTATCAAGATAATGCGAGTGGTTTTCTGCTGGATGTCACCATAGACAACTAAAACTGTAAAATTTAATAAAATTTACATCGCCCTGTGGTGCCAGACCAAATAGAAATTTACAACACAGAAAATTTGGTCCTGCCCCAGAGGTCGAGATGTATTTTCAGTGGAATCAACGTTGGTTCTCCAACCTCTTCTATCCACAGAACCGCCCACCGTAAGAGAGCTCCTGGCGAGACAATTGCGACTGGAGCGGACAGCAGCGCTCCTGCAGCAGACAGCAGCGCTCCTCCAGAGTCAAGTGGAGCAGCAGGGCGTGACGCTGCGACACCTCTTGGGCCGGAGATAATTTTTTTTTTTGGGGGGGGGGGGTTATGTTATATTTTGTTGTAAAATAATTTAAAACCAAGAAAGTGTTCCAAAAAAAACCAAAAATCTTCGCATTATTTCTTTAATGTTTACCAAGCTATAAGGGTTAACAGCACCATTTTATAGGCATCACATTTAAAGTTATTTAGAGAGGTTTATATGACAGCAAAGCAAAAAAAAAATTTTTTTTATACGGCGCGATCCTGCCAGGGTACAGCTCCAGAACCATTAAAGTACTGACAGTATTTTTCGCGACAGTCCCTTGCATCGTCTGCCTGTCTGCCAGATCCAAGAGCTTGAAGAGCTGTAAAATTATCAGGTTGTGTACGCCATTCCCCGGGCACAATATCTCCGGTTCTTGCGTCCACTGCATCAATAAACGAAGGAGGAGAATAGGAGCTCGTATCATGACGTCTCAGGAAATTATGGAGCACACAGCATGCCAAAACCACAAAGTCTATAGACGGCAGCTTTAAGTTGATAGCTGTGTGGAACACTCTAAACCGATTTGCCATAATCCCAAAGGCATTTTCAACCACACGACGGGCCCTCGACAACCGGTAATTAAAGATTCTGCGCTCCGGTGTGAGTGTTCTCTGTGCAAATGGCTTCAGCAAATGTGGATGAAGAGGGAAAGCTTCATCAGCGATGAAGACAAAATTTAGGTTTGCTTTTGTGTCTTCATTTAGTGGCAACAGCAGTTCATTGTTCCTCAAGCTTTCCCCAAATGAAGTGTGTTCAAAAACACCACCGTCGGAGACTCGACCATTCATGCCAACATCCACATCGACAAACTCATAGTTTGCATTGACAAGGGCCATGAGGATCACACTGAAATATCCTTTGTAGTTGAAAAAAAAGGATCCAGAGTTGGCTGGTTGCGTGATGCGCACATGCTTTCCATCTAATGCACCACCGCAGTTTGGAAACTGCCACAGCTCATCAAAATCGGAAGCAATCCTCTTCCAGTCATCCGCCGTCTTGGGAAACTGCAAGATGAGAAGGAAACATGTACAAATTAGGTCAAATATATTATGCACATACACTCTCATGTGGACATCCTACAGTGATTGAGGCGCAGTATGGATTAGTATAACAAAGTCAACAACCCAGAGTATGCAGGCAGCCATTTTTTCAGATGGCTTCGGTGACTCAGAGGGGGTGCTAAACAATATATCTAAATAATATAATCAATAAAATTACGTTGGGATCAGCAAATAAAAAAGGGTGGCGCAGGGTTGGAGCAGCACATATCAGAATGGAGCCGCAAAATGGTAGCAGCACATGTCAGAATGGAGGCGCAGGATCACAGCAGCACATGTCAGAATGGGGGCACAGGATGGGAGCAGCACATGATAGGATGTAGAACATATACCTATAGAAATGCTCGCCATCAGGGCGTAGAACGGGATCAATAGCTAGTATAATATATCGACATAACACAGCAGCCAAAAAAATATAGTAGTACCTCCATATAATGCCTTAAGCTCTGCACAATGGCCTCGCATGTCTCCGGAATCACAACGCTCAGGAAAGGTCTGGAAACAGCTGCGGAAAACTGCAAATCCTGAAGAGACCTTCCTGTTGCCAGGAAGCGCAGTGTCACCGCCAACCTTTCCTCCACGGGCACGGCTGCACGCATCGGCGTATCACACCTTTGTATGAGTGGCGTAACAGCAGACAGTATTATTTTGAAGGATTCCTCGGACATCCGAAGGTAGTTTCGGAAATCTTGAGGGTTATTGTCACGTAACTCTCTTATGAGACCCATGTGTGACAATGTGGATCTTTTCTGCAGCCAGCTCCGGGTCCACATGCGACGTTTTCGTTTAGGACGTCTCTCCTCTTGGAGACGTGCTGCCTCAAACACCAGGGCAGCAGCAACAACAGAACTCTCATCGGAAGTGAGCATAGTTCCTAAAAAGAAAACAAACGTACAATAAATACACGTGCTTACAAAACAATGTTCTGACCATTGATCTAATAACTATATATGTTACTACTGGTATTAAATGGGGCAGTCAACCATCTCGATCTGTAAAAGGATTAATTAATTGGGCCACGCAACAGCTGTTTACCTGAGGTTCTCAGGCCTACCCTACTCAAAGGAACAATCAACCACACTCCAGCGTTTATCCCCGTTGAAGCGCAACATATGCTACGCTGTAGCGTTATACATACCTTTTGCGGTAAAAGTCTAGTAGTTAAAAGTCCAGGGAATCCAGCGAATTTAGGAGTTCTGTTCACAGCACGTGCTACAGAGAGAAATGAATAGCGCGCTCGAGAGCTCCGGTTTTATCCGCTGGGAACAATAGTCCTTTGTCGAATGAGCGCACAGTATTGTACCGCCCAATCAGCACACGGGAGGTGGAGAATTCAGCGCTCCTACGTAGCCAGCTCCTCCGCCCTTTACATCGTATACAATATCGTGCACACCTTTGTCACACCATGCGATCATGCCGCCACAGCGGGACACTGGACGACGAAAGAAAGTTTCAAACGATGTGCTACGACGTACGATTCACAGCGGGGTCCCTGATCGCAGGAGCGTGTCACACGCTGCGATATCGTACCTATATCGCTCGAACGTCACAAATCGTGCCGTCGTAGCGATCAAAATTGCACTGTGTGACGGTACCATTATTATTGCAGTGTCATTTTAGTGCCCCCTGTATAAAAAATGTCTGCCCATGCTGTGCCCCTGAATAAATAATTGCCCCTCATGGTGATACCTGCACAAATTATGTCCCATCTACTTGTCCCTGATATGGTACATTGCATATACACTATTCTCCCCTATAAAATAATGCCTCCACTCCATCACCTCTTATGACCTGTAACAACGGCAGTGTCCTCTCTTATAAACCATAACTGCCACACTGTTCCCCCTTATGAACTATGACCACTACACTTTCTGTCCTTATGAACTCTAACTACTACACAGTTATCACATCATACCTCCTTATGAACTATAATTGCCCTATTGACCACCCTTATTAACCTAAACCACTACATCGTCCGTTGTTATGAACTATAACCGCTTTATCCTCCTCCATTATGAACTATAGCCACCACATCGTTTGCTCTTATGAATGACAACTGCTAAATACTTTGCCCTTATTAATTAAAAACCAACACATGGTCCCCTTTATGAACTAAAATCACCACATAATCCATTCATATCAATGATAATTGACACACTAAGGGCCATTATGAACTATAACTGCCACACTATCTCCTTTCAACTGTTTCCCCTAACACTGTCCTTATCTCCACATTGCCCCAACAATGCAAAGTCCATACTTTCCCCATCTTTGCACTTTGCTTCCCAAGCTGCCCTCTCACCATATTAAGCCTTCGGGCAGCACAGTGGCGCAGTTGTTAGCACAGCAGCCTTGCAGCGCTGGAGTCCTGGGTTCAAACCCCACCAAGGACAACATCTGCAAAGAGTTTGTATGTTCTCTCCGTGTCTGCGTGGGTTTCTTCCGGGCACTCCGGTTTCCTCCCACATTCCAAAGACATACTGATAGGGAATTTAGATTGTGAGCCCTATTGGGGACAGTGATGATAATGTGTACAAACTGTAAAGCGCTGTGGAATATGTTAGTGCTATATAAAGATTATTACTATTATTTTGCTCACAGCAGTGTCTCCTTCTTTATGTCACTATCTGAACACGGACTGTACATACTGTCTCTATTTTCAGTGTCTTCTTCACGCTTCCCCCTCTCTGTGCCCTCACCCTGTGCTTCCTTATGCTGCCTGCTCTCTATACAGTGCCCCTGTCACACTTTTATCCTGTCTACAGACATGCTCCCGATGCTCGGCCCTCACACTACCTCTCTCTCCCCTTTACAATTAAAGTTACTTGAATCTTTCTTTCTTGAATCACACCATATCACACTTTTCTCTAAGAATTTCCTTCCTGCTACACGACACTCAAAGAACTAAGCACAACACTGGAAAATAGAGAGAGGACTCGTTTGTATGGCCAACCAGAGTTCTGACACCAATTAGTTTCCATTCATATGTCCTACATTCCCTACTACCATACCTTTACATTGTATCCTGAAGTGCTCCAACTGTCATCCCAGCGTACCAGGATAACTACTCACCATTCCACCCACAGATTGACATTAAAAACCACCGTCCCAGCTGCCATTCCTCTGGACCCACCTCTGACCCATTACTGGTCCCACACAATGTCTCTCAAACAGCAATAAAGTCACAAAACCACAGTGCAGTTCAAGTGTTAAGAGTAAAAAGTAATATATATAATAAAACAAAATACAAAGCATGCATACAAGCACCTTCATATAACCGCTTTGAGTACACTCCTGCATATACTGGGTGTTTATAAATATATACTGTATGTATGTACTGTATATACTCACATATTTATTTGACACCAGATAGCATTATGTAGCTGGTGATGTGAATCCCCCTCCCTATATCTCTGAACTAATCTCCCACTATCTTCTCTCACGTAATCTTCGATCCTCCCAAGACCTCCTACTCTCCTCCACACTTATTCGTTCCTCCCACAACCCGAATATCCCACATCCCGAATATCCCCCATCCTGGAATTCCACACCTCAACACACACATCCGATTATCCACCACCCTCAGATCCTTCAGACGGAACCAGAAAACCCATCTCTTCAGGAAAGCCTACAGCCTGCAATAACCATTCTGTCGCCTCAGCACCGCCAGAGCTGCCGCCTCAGCACCGCCAGAGCTGCTGCCTCAGCACCGCCAGAGCTGCCGCCTCACCACCGTCAGAGCTGCCGCACCCCCGACCTTCTGTCTCTTCCCCATTATCCCATAGAATATAAGTCTGCAAGGACAGGGTCCTCTCCCCTCTGTACCAGTCTGTAACTGTAAATTTGCTTACTGTAAACGATATCTATAACCCTGTATGTAACCCCTTTCTCATGTACAGCACCATGGAATTAATGGTGCTATATAAATAAATAATAATAATAATCCACACAAGAGTGTAGCAAGTAGTCATGAGACTACATAACCCAAGTATACTTGGAAAAGACTCTACTGCATTAGAACGAATACTTATGATTTTTTGGTCTCTCCAATATCCCACTAACTTTACCTTGTTTCTTATGATTCCATGTGATCTACAATCATTTTCTCACTCACATCTTTTTTGTTATCCTTAGAGCATGAACAGTTACACCTCACCTGAGTGGACGTGGGCACCGGTAATTGCTCAGCCTCATAGCAGCTGCCCTGACTACTACTTGGTTGAGTCCACACCAGGATTACAAAGCAACTGCACCTGATGGAAAATTCAATGCTTCCGGAATCATCCAGTAGTGCAAAATTGGATATTTAATGTGTGCCATGCTAGGGACCTTTACACATTTCGAATATCCCCTATAACAAACGCCTTGCTTTTATTGCATAAATATGTGTATAATTTTGTACGTATATTTATGTCTTACAGCCACCAAGTATTCTCATACCATATTCATTTAGTAGGAAATTATTTTGTATTTCACTCGATGACGTTCATTAGGCTTCAAATGTTTATGATTTGAAAAAATGTCGTTTTCTCGATCTTTTGTTTGCTTTATGCCCTTGTTGAAACTTGAAATGGCTGTTTAGGATAAGGGTTCCCTGGGAATATGCATCACCTTTGAGACCTTGTAACAGTCAAACAAATGTCTTACTCATCCAGCTCATACCCCCACCTATGTGACCTGCTCACCCCTCTATTCTTCCTGTTTCTAAAGTACACCTCTTTGTAAAAGCCCTCATGCAGACAATGTTTTGAAACCCACATGAAAGTGTGCACAAGCAAAGCAGATTTGCTTCCTCTTCTCTGGGCAGTTACAGTATATAGATTATATTGTGACCATGTCTCGCACATAAAACGTCCTTCACTACCTTCTAATTTAACAACGTCATCATTTTTTTCATGTTTTGTTTTCATCAAGTATTCTGTACAAGAAAAATGATGTTGATAATTAACATGATTTGGGATCTTTTTAAACAAATACATCATTAAATAGACTCACCGTTAATAAAAATGGTGCAAAATATGATTCAATTGCTATAACTGTCAGGCCCAGCCTGACTCACATTGATTTCTTTGATTTACTAATGCAGGTACCATAAAAACATGTTTGATAATTTGATAACTTTAATTTTTTTTCTGTTACTCGTTGGTTTCAAATAGACATATTTTTTGCTCAAATGAATAGAATTTAGTTTTCAGATTTATAAATTGATTTTTAGATAGTCTTCCAATTAAACTACGGTAATTGTTGAAAACATCAAACCGGTTTTAAAACAAATGGAATTTAGGGATTTTCCTGTTGCATCAGTGAAAGAATATTCCAGGCATCCTATAAACATCCCAGGCAGTATATTATATGCAAACTGATTTTCCATGATTTGTTCAGAATAGTCACTATTTTTTCAGATATAAAAATCTATTTCTACTAAATAATTTGATTGTATTGCCATTGTTCCAAAAATGGATGGTTTCACATATGTTATGCATTGATGACCTGTGTTCATGCTTCTGTGGTGGAACAAAGCTGAACTTTGAGATCTTGAAAAGAACAGCAAAACGTTACATTTTGTAAGCAGCTTCTTTACGAGAGAGAGAGAGAGAGAGAGAGAGAGAGAGAGAGAGAGAGAGAGAGAGAGAGAGAGAGAGAGAGAGAAAAAAAAAAAAAAAAAAAAAAAATCCCATTGGCTTTGCATTGGGTTTCGTGTTTCGGTCGATCCTCGACTTTTCGCCATAATCGGCCGATTTCACTCGACTCGACTTTTGAGATAGTCGGGTTTCGCAAAACCCGGCTCGACCCTAAAAAAAGTCAAGGTCGCTCAACCCTACTTTTCACCTTATTGGCAGGCACAGTTTTCCCATGTTATGAGGAAACAGCAGAATCTCTTTTTCCTTAAAGGGGACCTGTTACGTCGTTTAGCTATTAAATTGGCTATTAAATTGGCCTCAGTGTGTTGTTAGTGATGGAATGTGTTAGGGTTGGCGGAACGCACCAAATATATTGTTTATTAAAAGGAATTGGTGCGTTCGCAACCCGGGATCCACCGTGCAGGAAAGTACCTGCTGCTAAATAATGGCGGCTCTATATGGCGGTATATACTAACTCTGTTAGCTTCACAGAGTAACCGCGAGAGGTGAGCTCTGTGCCCTGTTAGACTTTCACAGAGGCACAGGCCAACTACCCAGATGTGAGCAGTGAGTGGTCATGCATGCATACTCAATCTCCTCGCCGGAGGAGCCAGCATTCTAGGGGCTTATTTCAGCCGGGTCCCTGAACACACTTATACACAATCTCCTCGCCGGAGGTGCCAGCATTCTAGGGGCTTATTTCAGCTGGGTCCCTGAACACATACAAACACATGACCACATTGGCGCAAAGCATATAGCAAAAGACGATACTAGCGCATGGCCGTGCGGTCATGCGCAGTTTATATAGTTGCAGCACAGGAAGCTGCTACTGAAGTTTTTGCCCTTTCAGGACCTTCCAGAAGGACCAATGGAAAGTGCTGCAGTACCTGAGCATGTTTTGCCCTTTCAGGACCTTCCAGAAGGACCAATGGAATGTACTGCGGCACCTGAGCATGTGACCAAACATGTGGCCCTCGACCTCCAATGGGAGACCCTGCCCATGGCATGCTCAGTGTGAGTAAACAAGGACTTAGTCCCAGAGAGGCTCGCTCGCCGCAGATCAGTGCATGGTACCATAGGAAAGCCAGAAAAGGCAGTAGTGACCCTATGCACCGAATCAGCCCCAGCGAGACGCTGGGAGCGACGTCTCCGCTGAGCAGAGCCCACTGCGGCCGATACCGAATGGGAGACCGCAGCAGACACGGATCGAGATTCCCCCTGTGCACCAGAGGAAACTCGTCTCCTAACATTACCCCCCCCTCCTAGGGCCCCCCCCCTCCTTGAGCCTCACTACGCTCAAAAGCTGCGATAAGCAGCGGAGCCCGAATGTGCTCCACAGGCTCCCAGGTTCTATCCTCTGGGCCGTGACCCTTCCAGTCCACCAGATAAAATTTCTTGCCACGTACCACCTTGCACCCCACAATAGCATTCACCTCAAACTCATCCGTGGATGAACCCGATGTCCCAGCAGATGACTCGGAAAACCGGGACAAATGAACGGGCTTTGAGAGGGAAACGTGGAAAGTATCGGTGATACCAAGGCGTGGAGGAATAGCCAAACGGTAGACCACAGGGTTGACCTGTTCCAGAACCTTAAACGGGCCAATGTAGCAAGGAGCAAACTTAGTGGACTCAACTTGCAGCCTGATGTTACGGGCGGAGAGCCACACTAAGTCGCCAGGAGCAAAGACCGGAGCGGGGCGCCGGTGTGTATCAGCCGAAACCCTCATTCTCTCCTTGGAGGCCCGGATGGCATCCTGTGTGCGGTCCCAGATGTCACGTGCCTCCACCGCCCAGTCTGCCACCCTAGAATCGGTGGATGACACGGGCATGGGCACAGGGACACGCGGATGCTGGCCGTAATTAAGGAGAAAAGGAGTTTGACCAGTGGAATCGGCTACGGCGTTGTTCAGGGCAAATTCCGCCCAAGGTAGCAAAGATGCCCAGTCATCCTGCCTAGCAGAGACGAAATGTCGCAAATATGTCACCAGAGTCTGGTTGGTTCTCTCCACCAACCCATTCATCTCGGGATGGTATGCAGAGGAGAGGTTTAACTCTATGCTGAGTAAACGGCAGAGCTCTCTCCAAAACCGAGATGCGAACTGGGGACCCCGATCGCTGACAATCTTATCAGGCATACCATGCAAACAGAAAACATGTTTAATGAACAACACCGCCAAGGCCCGTGCTGAGGGTAACCGAGGAAGCGGCACCAAATGCACCATCTTGGAGAAATGCTCGGTGACAACCCAAATAATGGAGCAGCCACCCGACTTGGGTAGACCCACCACAAAGTCCATCCCGATCATCTCCCAGGGCCTGTCTGCCACCGGTAGAGAGTAAAGCAACCCAGCAGGCCGTTGCCGAGGAGACCGATTCTGGGCGCAAGAAACGCACGCCTGAATATAGTCCTTGACATCTCGGGCCATATGCGGCCACCAGTATGTTCTCGCCAGAAGCTCAGATGTCCTCTTGGTCCCAAAATGCCCACCCACTCTGGAGGAGTGAGCCCAAGAGAGAACCTCCGGTCGCAAGTTAGCTGGTACGAAAGTCTTGCCCGGGGGCACAGACTCTAGCGAAATCGGAGCTACAGTTCTCAGGCTCTCAGAAGGGACAATAAGCCGAGGCTCCTCCTCCTCCTCCGATGACACCACGGAGCGGGAGAGAGCGTCAGCACGAACGTTCTTCTCCCCGGAGAGGAAATGGAGAGTAACATGGAACCGGGAGAAGAACAGGGACCATCTAGCCTGGCGAGAATTCAGCCGCTGGGCCGTTTGCAGATACACCAAGTTCTTGTGGTCAGTGAAGACTTGGAAGGGAAAGCGAGCTCCCTCCAAGAGATGTCTCCACTCCGAAAAAGCCAACTTCATGGCCAGCAACTCCCTGTCCCCGATGGAATAATTCCTCTCCGCTGGTGTGAAGGTCTTGGAGAAGAAGAAGCAAGGATGCTTCCGACCTTGAGCATCCTTTTGGAAAAGGACTGCTCCAGCACCAACGGATGAGGCATCCACCTCCAAGATAAATGGCTTATCAACATCGGGGCGATGTAGGATGGGAGCGCTAGCGAAGTGTGACTTGATCGAGAGAAAGGCTTTGGAAACCTCCTCTGACCACAACTTGGGATTTGCTCCCTTCTTGGTGAGGGCAACCAAGGGAGCTACCAAAGTTGAGAAGTGTGGAATGAACTGGCGATAGTAATTAATGAACCCCATAAAGCGCTGCACCACTTTAAGAGAATGGGGTTCCTGCCAGTCCATTACAGCCTGTAGCTTGGCAGGATCCATAGCCAAACCCTGGGCAGAGATGATATAACCAAGGAAAGGCAAGGACTCCTGCTCAAACACACACTTCTCCAACTTGGCGTAGAGGGAGTTTGCCCGTAAGAGGTCGAAGACTTTGCGAACATCTCTCCGATGGGAGTCAATATCTGGAGAGAAGATGAGAATATCATCCAGATAGACTACGACCGAGGTGGTGAGCATATCCCGGAAGATGTCGTTCACAAAGTCTTGGAAAACGGCTGGGGCATTACAGAGCCCGAAGGGCATCACCAGATATTCATAGTGCCCATCCCTGGTGTTAAAAGCCGTCTTCCATTCATCCCCCTCACGGATGCGAATCAGGTTGTAAGCACCCCGCAGATCTAACTTTGTAAATACCCTCGCTCCCCGTAGCCTATCAAACAGCTCAGATATCAGGGGTAGTGGGTACTTGTTCTTAACGGTGATGGCGTTAAGACCCCTGTAGTCTATGCATGGACGTAAGTCTCCAGTCTTCTTCTGTACGAAGAAGAACCCTGCCCCTGCCGGTGACACTGACTTACTAATGAATCCTCTTGCCAGATTCTCCTGGATGTACTGGGACATTGCCTTCGTCTCCGGGAGAGATAACGGATAGACTCGACCCCGGGGAGGCTCAGCACCAGGCAAGAGGTCAATAGGACAGTCATAGGGGCGGTGAGGCGGAATGGTCTCCGCAGCTCTTTTGGAGAACACGTCTGCATAGGGCCAATAGTGCTTGGGGAGAGAGGAAAGATCTGAGGGTACCTGTGTAGTAGCAACCTGAACGCACTCCCTCAGACATCTACCCTCGCAAGATTTACTCCAACCCAAAATTCTCCCAGAGGACCACTCAATATGAGGAGAATGGTAACGAAGCCATGGTATCCCCAACAGGACCTCATCAATTCCCTCAGGAATGACTAATAGGGAGATTATCTCCTGATGTGATGGAGACACAGATAGCGTGAAAGGAATGGTTTGGTGGGTAATATGTGAAGGTAGTGTTGACCCATTTACCACTCTAACGGTTACCGGCTTGGCGAGCATCACCAAGGGTATTGCGTGACGCTGGGCAAAAGCGGAAGACATAAAGTTACCCTCTGCCCCAGAATCCACGCATAGCTCGACCATAAGAGTGGATGGGCCTATGGTAATTGTCCCCTTGAAGGACAACTTTGAGGCAAACGTCGCCGTGTCTAGTGTACCTCCTCCAACTGCCACTAGACGCTGACGTTTCCCCGACCGCTGAGGACCCTTGGAGGCAAGGTGTCCTGACTGCTGGCAAACATGACGGACCTTATGTGCACGGGCAGACTGAGACTTGGATCCCGCTCGTGTCACCTCTAAGGCCTCATGTGACTCGGATGCCTGGACTGGAGATTCCAAAGGTTTGGCGAAGGTGGGAGCCAGCCGAAACCTCTGCCTACACTGGGCTCGCTCCAACCTCTGCTCGTTAAAACGGAGGTCAATACGAGTAGATACGGCTATGAGCTCCTCCAGTGTGGTGGGAATCTCCCTAGTGGCCAAAGCGTCCTTCACATGGTCAGCCAGCCCCCTCCAAAATACGGGAATGAGGGTTTTATCTGGCCATTCCAACTCAGACGCTAATGTCCGGAAGTGAACAGCAAAATGGCTGACCATGGTTGAACCCTGAGTCAAAGCCAGCAGTTGGAGCGCTGTATCATGGGTGACTTGAGGTCCTAAAAAGACCTGTTTCAGAGTGTCCAGAAACCTAGGAACACTCCGCACCACATGATCGTTGCGCTCCCACAGTGGCGTAGCCCACTCCAACGCTCTGTCCGACAGGAGAGAGATTATGAATCCCACCTTTGCCCGCTCAGTAGGGAAACGTGCAGCCAGAAGCTCGAGGTGTATACCACATTGGCTCACGAAACCCCTACAGGACTTACTGTCCCCAGAGTATCTCTCAGGCAAAGGAAGGTGAGATAGGGTCGGAACAGAGGTGGCAGTGGGTAAAGCTGCTGCAGCCACGCTAGCAGCCTGAACAGCTATTGCGGTAACATCCACCGCCGAGGTTGCATGCTCAAGAGACGCCAACCGGCCCTCCAGCATCTGGATGTACCCCTGCAATCGCTGTTCATCCGCCATTACTTAGCCAGATCCTGGCGCTAGTATACTGTTAGGGTTGGCGGAACGCACCAAATATATTGTTTATTAAAAGGAATTGGTGCGTTCGCAACCCGGGATCCACCGTGCAGGAAAGTACCTGCTGCTAAATAATGGCGGCTCTATATGGCGGTATATACTAACTCTGTTAGCTTCACAGAGTAACCGCGAGAGGTGAGCTCTGTGCCCTGTTAGACTTTCACAGAGGCACAGGCCAACTACCCAGATGTGAGCAGTGAGTGGTCATGCATGGATACTCAATCTCCTCGCCGGAGGAGCCAGCATTCTAGGGGCTTATTTCAGCCGGGTCCCTGAACACACTTATACACAATCTCCTCGCCGGAGGTGCCAGCATTCTAGGGGCTTATTTCAGCTGGGTCCCTGAACACATACAAACACATGACCACATTGGCGCAAAGCATATAGCAAAAGACGACACTAGCGCATGGCCGTGCGGTCATGCGCAGTTTATATAGTTGCAGCACAGGAAGCTGCTACTGAAGTTTTTGCCCTTTCAGGACCTTCCAGAAGGACCAATGGAAAGTGCTGCAGTACCTGAGCATGTTTTGCCCTTTCAGGACCTTCCAGAAGGACCAATGGAATGTACTGCAGCACCTGAGCATGTGACCAAACATGTGGCCCTCGACCTCCAATGGGAGACCCTGCCCATGGCATGCTCAGTGTGAGTAAACAAGGACTTAGTCCCAGAGAGGCTCGCTCGCCGCAGATCAGTGCATGGTACCATAGGAAAGCCAGAAAAGGCAGTAGTGACCCTATGCACCGAATCAGCCCCAGCGAGACGCTGGGAGCGACGTCTCCGCTGAGCAGAGCCCACTGCGGCCGATACCGAATGGGAGACCGCAGCAGACACGGATCGAGATTCCCCCTGTGCACCAGAGGAAACTCGACTCCTAACAGAATGTACATCACTATCATGGTTTTCTCAAAGAAAAGCTGCCAGTATTACGTTTAAAAAACATTTTATATCATTAGATTACCTCACATACCTTTTGTTTCAGTCATAGGGTTGGCGTTTTTTATCGTTTCAATCATGGATCAGTCAGTGTCCTGTTCAAATTATGCATGCCTACTGGATTGCAAATGATTGCCGTGACTGGCCCGATGTCACGACAACCACCTAGCAAATCCTGCGCATGAACACTTCCCACCTGCTCCCTGGGAATGCACACTTCCCACCTGCTGCCCGGGCATGCACACTTCCTATCTGCTACCCGGGCATGCACACTTCCCATCTGCTCACTGGGCATGCACACTTCCCACCTGCTGCCTGGGCATGCACACTTCCTATCTGCTACCCGGGTATGCACACTTCCCACCTGCTCTCCGGGCATGCACACTTCCCACCTGCTGCCCGGGCATGCACACTTCCCATCTGCTACCCGGGCATGCACACTTCCCATCTGCTCCCTGGGCATGCACACTTCCCATCTGCTCCTCAGGTATACACACTTCCCATCTGCTCCCTGGGCATGCACACTTCCCATCTGTTCCCTGGGTATGCACACTTCCCATCTGCTCCCCGGGTATGCACACTTCCCACCTGCTCTCCAGGTATGCACACTTCCCATCTGCTCCCCGGGTATGCACACTTCCCATCTGCTCCCCGGTCATGCACACTTCCCATCTGCTCCACGGGCATGCACACTTCCCATCTGCACCCCTGGTATGCACACTTCCCATCTGCTCCCTGGGTATGCACACTTCCTATCTGCTCCCCGGGCATGCCCACTGATCCTGGGTGTACGAGCCCAGCTTCATATCAGATGTGTGCATGCTCCCGAGCCGCTGTGAGTCGGTGACTATATGACATATGAGCGCGCACGCTATGTGTGCCACTGAGTCCCCTCCACTCTGCACTTCGGAACATGCGCACATCACTGAGATTTTTTCTGAAATGTCAGAAATGTAATTTTGTACATTTTGAGGTTTGGTTTTTATGCTCTGTTTAACAGATGAAAATAAAAAATTGAGATGTGAAAATTAATGTTTTTCATTTACACACATGCTAGCCACCTTAGGGAGAGACCCAAGTTGGGCTAAATGTAGCGGGACGAAAGAGACCGAAAAGCCCTCTACTTAAAGGAAATACATAGTGGATGCTTTCCTGAAACAGAAAGTACTTGCAAGCAGCATAATACAAAGAATAGCAGGTTTACCCAGAATCCTTTGCAGTAGGCGGAGCTATGCAAATCATCTCTTTCCACCCCAGTCTAATCCACAGCGCTTGGAATCGCCAAGCGTGCAATGCTGCGGATTAGTTTCTAAATTTACACAGCCAACCAATTCCTACCTGTAGACACGTGTTTCGGGCTTTAGGCCCTCATCAGCACAGGGCTGGAATTGGTTGGCTGTATGGAGTGGGGCTCGGTGAGCAAGCGATACACACATGCTAGCCACCTTAGGGAGAGACCCAAGTTGGGCTAAATGTAGCGGGACGAAAGAGACCGAAAAGCCCTCTACTTAAAGGAAATACATAGTGGATGCTTTCCTGAAACGGAAAGTACTTGCAAACAGCATAATACAAAGAATAGCAGGTTTACCCAGAATTCTTTGCAGTAGGCGGAGCTATGCAAATCATCTCTTTCCACCCCAGTCTAATCCACAGCGCTTGGATTAGACTGGGGTGGAAAGAGATGATTTGCATAGCTCCGCCTACTGCAAAGGATTCTGGGTAAACCTGCTATTCTTTGTATTATGCTGCTTGCAAGTACTTTCCGTTTCAGGAAAGCATCCACTATGTTTTTCATTTAGGCGTTTAATAATTCTGCCCAATAATGTGTAAGAGAATCGTGAACTTGATCTCTCTAGTGCACCGGAGCAGGGGTGGCTGCCCACCAATCAAATGATGCATAATCCCAGCGCTAAGAAATAAAGAGATGAGCTATTTTGCAGCTTGCTCAATGATACGTTATTTAACTCCAGCACAATTAAACATAATATTTCCAATGTTTTGCCCTTCCAGTTTTTCCCACAGAATATCTCTGTTAATAGCCAGTATGATTTTATGGTATATGCAGTGCTATGCCACTTGGTATGCATGCACAGGGATAAGGTGTTTGACTATGGCGCCAATTCCACAAATTTGGACAAATTTGTCAAAGCTGGCAAATGCAAATTTAAAAAGATTTGCTCATCTGTACACTGTACACTATAAGCAACTGACTGACCAGAAGTTTCTTTACTAAAATGACATGAAAAGCCAGGGACGGCAGGGAAGACTGAGGGTATGCCATTAAGGAATACTGTTACTGCTTAGCCATTACTGCTGCCTCTTAGGCCATGTGCACATGTTCAGTATTTGGTCAGTATTTTACATCAGTATTGTTAAGCCAAAATCAGGAGTGGAACAAATAGAGGAAAAGTATAATAGAAACATATGCACCACTTCTGTATTTATCACCCACTGCTGGTTTTGGCTTACAAATACTGATGTAAAATACTGACCAAATACTGAATGTGTGAACTTGGCTTTAGGCCTTACTCACATATCAGTATTTTTGGTAAATTTTTTCATAGTATTTGTATGCCAAAACCATTAGTGTCTCCAAAACGCAGAAAATCTCTCAATTTAATTTTTTTCCCTGTAAATTTCACTCCTGGTTTTGGCATACAAACACTGACACAAAATGATTGGGACTGGAGTGTGTGCAGGTAGGTGTACAATGTTTGCACCATGTTTATGTGTAATGGTAATGTGTCTAGCTAGGTGTGCAGTTTGCTCTGATAACTGCTAAATTAGTGGGGGTTCAACTGCTAGGACTCCTACTGATTGCCAGAACATGAGACTACAAATCTTGAGGGGGTATATCATTCAGAATTCATTACAATCTGTCAACTGAATACGTGATTACTGCTTGATTGGTGAGGGTTCAACTGGTGGAACCCCCTCTGACTGAAAGAATTGGGCTCCAGAGGCCATCATTTCCCCACTGCCAAACCATGACTAGTAACTTGAGATTAAATGGATTGGTGAAAGAGCAATGCTTTACTGTTCCAATCAAAGCCTATTACATTTACAAATAGGGCTGAGTAATGTGCATGATCTAATGACTAAATGGAATGAGGTATAATGGTGCCCTACCGGGTTTCAGACCTCACGGATCTAGCAGTTACAACCTAACTCAGAAGTGGGCAATTAATTTTCCAAATAACTGTTGTGGAGGGCCAAACCAACATGCCAAACTTAATTCTGTTCTTTATTATTATTGTTTTATGTTTTTTTTTATTACTTAATATTTAGCGGAATTAAGTACGCTGACTACCAGCTACCACTAATCATACTGCTCCTGCTTCTCAGCCCTTGTACAATGATCAACAGCTCCCAACACAACATGATAACCACAAAGTCCCATGGAGTATGATGTCCTCACACAGCCAGCCAAACAGTATGATATTCTCACACAGCATCCAAACAGTATAATGTCCCCACAAAGCCTCCAATACAGTATGGTGTGCCCACAAAGCCCCCATACGGTATGTTACCATATTGCTACTCACACAGTATGATATCCCCACAAGTGCTGTCAAGTTAAAAAAATAAAAAAAACTTATCTAATCTCATTCCCCAATGCCCTGATTCAGACTATGCAGTGTACTAAGCTTGGCACTGCTAGTGCGGTGTAGTGACATAATTAAGGCTACGTTCACATTAGCGTTGCGCGCCGGTGCGTCGGCGACGCAACGGCGACGCAACGCACGACGCACCAAAAAACGCGCGCAAACGCACGCAAAAACGCTGCGTTTTGCGACGCGTGCGTCGTTTTTTGACGAAAATCGGACGCACAAAAAATGCAACTTGTTGCATTTTCTTGCGTCCGACGCTAGCGTCGAAAACGACGCACGTGTCGGAAAACGCAACAAAAAAACGCACGCGTCCCCCATGTTAAACATAGGGGCGCGTCGCCGCTGCGTCGCCGCTGCGTCGCCGACGCAACAGCGACGCACATTAGCGGAACGCTAATGTGAACGTAGCCTAAGACTGCTGCACTCTCAGACGCACAGGCTCAAACCAGGGATTCAAGCTCCAGGAGGCTAATTTGCATATTCCAGGTGCCTTCTGGGAGAAGCGAAGTCTCCCTAAGCTAGAAGATCGTTGGGTACAGCCGGGACCAGCTGCTTCGAAAGCATCACCAAACCAGGGATTCAAGCTCCAGGAGGCTAATTTGCATATTCCAGGTGCCTTCTGGGAGAAGCGAAGTCTCCCTAAGCTAGAAGATCGTTGGGTACAGCTGGGACCAGCTGCTTCGAAAGCATCACCAAACCAGGGATTCAAGCTCCAGGAGGCTAATTTGCATATTCCAGGTGCCTTCTGGGAGAAGCGAAGTCTCCCTAAGCTAGAAGATCGTTGGGTACAGCCGGGACCAGCTGCTTCGAAAGCATCACCAAACCAGGGATTCAAGCTCCAGGAGGCTAATTTGCATATTCCAGGTGCCTTCTGGGAGAAGCGAAGTCTCCCTAAGCTAGAAGATCGTTGGGTACAGCCGGGACCAGCTGCTTCGAAAGCATCACCAAACCAGGGATTCAAGCTCCAGGAGGCTAATTTGCATATTCCAGGTGCCTTCTGGGAGAAGCGAAGTCTCCCTAAGCTAGAAGATCGTTGGGTACAGCCGGGACCAGCTGCTTCGAAAGCATCACCAAACCAGGGATTCAAGCTCCAGGAGGCTAATTTGCATATTCCAGGTGCCTTCTGGGAGAAGCGAAGTCTCCCTAAGCTAGAAGATCGTTGGGTACAGCCGGGACCAGCTGCTTCGAAAGCATCACCAAACCAGGGATTCAAGCTCCAGGAGGCTAATTTGCATATTCCAGGTGCCTTCTGGGAGAAGCGAAGTCTCCCTAAGCTAGAAGATCGTTGGGTACAGCCGGGACCAGCTGCTTCGAAAGCATCACCAAACCAGGGATTCAAGCTCCAGGAGGCTAATTTGCATATTCCAGGTGCCTTCTGGGAGAAGCGAAGTCTCCCTAAGCTAGAAGATCGTTGGGTACAGCCGGGACCAGCTGCTTCGAAAGCATCACCAAACCAGGGATTCAAGCTCCAGGAGGCTAATTTGCATATTCCAGGTGCCTTCTGGGAGAAGCGAAGTCTCCCTAAGCTAGAAGATCGTTGGGTACAGCCGGGACCAGCTGCTTCGAAAGCATCACCAAACCAGGGATTCAAGCTCCAGGAGGCTAATTTGCATATTCCAGGTGCCTTCTGGGAGAAGCGAAGTCTCCCTAAGCTAGAAGATCGTTGGGTACAGCCGGGACCAGCTGCTTCGAAAGCATCACCAAACCAGGGATTCAAGCTCCAGGAGGCTAATTTGCATATTCCAGGTGCCTTCTGGGAGAAGCGAAGTCTCCCTAAGCTAGAAGATCGTTGGGTACAGCCGGGACCAGCTGCTTCGAAAGCATCACCAAACCAGGGATTCAAGCTCCAGGAGGCTAATTTGCATATTCCAGGTGCCTTCTGGGAGAAGCGAAGTCTCCCTAAGCTAGAAGATCGTTGGGTACAGCCGGGACCAGCTGCTTCGAAAGCATCACCAAACCAGGGATTCAAGCTCCAGGAGGCTAATTTGCATATTCCAGGTGCCTTCTGGGAGAAGCGAAGTCTCCCTAAGCTAGAAGATCGTTGGGTACAGCCGGGACCAGCTGCTTCGAAAGCATCACCAAACCAGGGATTCAAGCTCCAGGAGGCTAATTTGCATATTCCAGGTGCCTTCTGGGAGAAGCGAAGTCTCCCTAAGCTAGAAGATCGTTGGGTACAGCCGGGACCAGCTGCTTCGAAAGCATCACCAAACCAGGGATTCAAGCTCCAGGAGGCTAATTTGCATATTCCAGGTGCCTTCTGGGAGAAGCGAAGTCTCCCTAAGCTAGAAGATCGTTGGGTACAGCCGGGACCAGCTGCTTCGAAAGCATCACCAAACCAGGGATTCAAGCTCCAGGAGGCTAATTTGCATATTCCAGGTGCCTTCTGGGAGAAGCGAAGTCTCCCTAAGCTAGAAGATCGTTGGGTACAGCCGGGACCAGCTGCTTCGAAAGCATCACCAAACCAGGGATTCAAGCTCCAGGAGGCTAATTTGCATATTCCAGGTGCCTTCTGGGAGAAGCGAAGTCTCCCTAAGCTAGAAGATCGTTGGGTACAGCCGGGACCAGCTGCTTCGAAAGCATCACCAAACCAGGGATTCAAGCTCCAGGAGGCTAATTTGCATATTCCAGGTGCCTTCTGGGAGAAGCGAAGTCTCCCTAAGCTAGAAGATCGTTGGGTACAGCCGGGACCAGCTGCTTCGAAAGCATCACCAAACCAGGGATTCAAGCTCCAGGAGGCTAATTTGCATATTCCAGGTGCCTTCTGGGAGAAGCGAAGTCTCCCTAAGCTAGAAGATCGTTGGGTACAGCCGGGACCAGCTGCTTCGAAAGCATCACCAAACCAGGGATTCAAGCTCCAGGAGGCTAATTTGCATATTCCAGGTGCCTTCTGGGAGAAGCGAAGTCTCCCTAAGCTAGAAGATCGTTGGGTACAGCCGGGACCAGCTGCTTCGAAAGCATCACCAAACCAGGGATTCAAGCTCCAGGAGGCTAATTTGCATATTCCAGGTGCCTTCTGGGAGAAGCGAAGTCTCCCTAAGCTAGAAGATCGTTGGGTACAGCCGGGACCAGCTGCTTCGAAAGCATCACCAAACCAGGGATTCAAGCTCCAGGAGGCTAATTTGCATATTCCAGGTGCCTTCTGGGAGAAGCGAAGTCTCCCTAAGCTAGAAGATCGTTGGGTACAGCCGGGACCAGCTGCTTCGAAAGCATCACCAAACCAGGGATTCAAGCTCCAGGAGGCTAATTTGCATATTCCAGGTGCCTTCTGGGAGAAGCGAAGTCTCCCTAAGCTAGAAGATCGTTGGGTACAGCCGGGACCAGCTGCTTCGAAAGCATCACCAAACCAGGGATTCAAGCTCCAGGAGGCTAATTTGCATATTCCAGGTGCCTTCTGGGAGAAGCGAAGTCTCCCTAAGCTAGAAGATCGTTGGGTACAGCCGGGACCAGCTGCTTCGAAAGCATCACCAAACCAGGGATTCAAGCTCCAGGAGGCTAATTTGCATATTCCAGGTGCCTTCTGGGAGAAGCGAAGTCTCCCTAAGCTAGAAGATCGTTGGGTACAGCCGGGACCAGCTGCTTCGAAAGCATCACCAAACCGCGCGCCTTACGGCGCGCGAATTTTTGCCTGTAGGACATTATTGCAAGAGAGCTTGGCTGAGTAGATTACACAAGAAGGAAAACACACAGCAAGTCAGCAGGATCTAGGAGCAACATGGCAGATGTGACAACCTACATGGTGAGCTGCAGCATGTGCTACATGTTCACAGATCGACCAGAAGAAGAATCCAATTTCACCTGTCAGAAGTGTAGACTAGTGGCCCTTTTAGAAGAAAAGGTGCGGGGTCTGGAAGAAAGAATAGCAACTTTGAAACTCATCAAAGAGAATGAAGACTTTCTAGACAGAACAGAAGCATCTCTACTGGTCACAGAAGGTGCAAAAAGTGTCAGAGAACCTCCAAAAGCAGATGAGTGGAAGCATGTGACCAAAAGAAGCAAGAAGACCATGGAGAAATCACCAACCACACAACTGAAGAACCGATATCAAATCTTTGTAGAGGATGAAGATGGCACACCTAAGAATGAAGCAATACCAGCAAGCAAAAAAGAAAAGGGCACACAGCAACAAGTGACAGCAAAAAGTACAGCCAAGAAGCAACGAAGAGTGGTGGTGGTGGGAGACTCACTACTGAGAGGCACCGAAGCAGCCATCTGCAGACCGGACATAACTGCAAGAGAAGTATGCTGCCTTCCAGGTGCGATGATCAAGGATGTGACCGATAGGATACCAAAGCTCTTCAGCTCCAAGGACGTCCACCCATTTCTTCTGATACATGTTGGCACCAATGACACGGCAAGGAAGGACCTACCGACAATCTGCAAGGACTTTGAAGAGTTGGGGAAGAAAGTAAAGGAACTGGATGCACAGGTAGTTTTTTCTTCTATCCTTCCAGTAGACGGGCATGGCACCAGGAGATGGAACAGGATCCTTGATGCAAACAACTGGCTAAGACGATGGTGCAGACAACAAGGATTTGGATTCCTGGACCACGGTGTGAATTACTGGTATGATGGACTCCTCGCCAGAGACGGACTACACCTCAACAAACCTGGGAAACACACATTCGCCAGAAGACTCGCTACACTCATCAGGAGGGCGTTAAACTAGAAGAAGAGGGGACGGGAAGAAAAACATTAGACTCGAACAAAGACGACCCAGGAAAACATACTCAGAAGGGAGGTAAGAACATTTCTAAAACAATCCACAGTGAGGAGATTGGAACAAAACAAAATCCTCTAAACTGCATGCTCGCAAACGCCAGAAGCCTGACAAACAAGATGGAAGAACTAGAAGCAGAAATATCTACAGGTAACTTTGACAT
Source organism: Ranitomeya imitator (assembly GCF_032444005.1). NCBI lineage: Eukaryota > Metazoa > Chordata > Amphibia > Anura > Dendrobatidae > Ranitomeya > Ranitomeya imitator. Next base: position 394,302,735 of record NC_091285.1, on the reverse strand, counting down.
AGTGGGAATAACCGAGACATGGTTAGATGAAAGCTATGACTGGGCAGTTAACTTACAGGGTTACAGTCTGTTTAGAAAGGATCGTAAAAATCGGAGAGGAGGAGGGGTTTGTCTCTATGTAAAGTCTTGTCTAAAGTCCACTTTAAGGGAGGATATTAGCGAAGGGAATGAGGATGTCGAGTCCATATGGGTTGAAATTCATGGAGGGAAAAATGGTAACAAAATTCTCATTGGGGTCTGTTACAAACCCCCAAATATAACAGAAAGCATTGAAAGTCTACTTCTAAAGCAGATAGATGAAGCTGCAACCCATAATGAGGTCCTGGTTATGGGGGACTTTAACTACCCGGATATTAACTGGGAAACAGAAACCTGTGAAACCCATAAAGGCAACAGGTTTCTGCTAATAACCAAGAAAAATTATCTTTCACAATTGGTGCAGAATCCAACCAGAGGAGCAGCACTTTTAGACCTAATACTATCTAATAGACCTGACAGAATAACAAATCTGCAGGTGGTTGGGCATTTAGGAAATAGCGACCACAATATTGTGCAGTTTCACCTGTCTTTCACTAGGGGGACTTGTCAGGGAGTCACAAAAACATTGAACTTTAGGAAGGCAAAGTTTGACCAGCTTAGAGATGCCCTTAATCTGGTAGACTGGGACAATATCCTCAGAAATGAGAATACAGATAATAAATGGGAAATGTTTAAGAACATCCTAAATAGGCAGTGTAAGCGGTTTATACCTTGTGGGAATAAAAGGACTAGAAATAGGAAAAACCCAATGTGGCTAAACAAAGAAGTAAGACAGGCAATTAACAGTAAAAAGAAAGCATTTGCACTACTAAAGCAGGATGGCACCATTGAAGCTCTAAAAAACTATAGGGAGAAAAATACTTTATCTAAAAAACTAATTAAAGCTGCCAAAAAGGAAACAGAGAAGCACATTGCTAAGGAGAGTAAAACTAATCCCAAACTGTTCTTCAACTATATCAATAGTAAAAGAATAAAAACTGAAAATGTAGGCCCCTTAAAAAATAGTGAGGAAAGAATGGTTGTAGATGACGAGGAAAAAGCTAACATATTAAACACCTTCTTCTCCACGGTATTCACGGTGGAAAATGAAGTGCTAGGTGAAATCCCAAGAAACAATGAAAACCCTATATTAAGGGTCACCAATCTAACCCAAGAAGAGGTGCGAAACCGGCTAAATAAGATTAAAATAGATAAATCTCCGGGTCCGGATGGCATACACCCACGAGTACTAAGAGAACTAAGTAATGTAATAGATAAACCATTATTTCTTATTTTTAGTGACTCTATAGCGACAGGGTCTGTTCCGCAGGACTGGCGCATAGCAAATGTGGTGCCAATATTCAAAAAGGGCTCTAAAAGTGAACCTGGAAATTATAGGCCAGTAAGTCTAACCTCTATTGTTGGTAAAATATTTGAAGGGTTTCTGAGGGATGTTATTCTGGATTATCTCAATGAGAATAACTGTTTAACTCCATATCAGCATGGGTTTATGAGAAATCGCTCCTGTCAAACCAATCTAATCAGTTTTTATGAAGAGGTAAGCTATAGACTGGACCACGGTGAGTCATTGGACGTGGTATATCTCGATTTTTCCAAAGCGTTTGATACCGTGCCGCACAAGAGGTTGGTACACAAAATGAGAATGCTTGGTCTGGGGGAAAATGTGTGTAAATGGGTTAGTAACTGGCTTAGTGATAGAAAGCAGAGGGTGGTTATAAATGGTATAGTCTCTAACTGGGTCGCTGTGACCAGTGGGGTACCGCAGGGGTCAGTATTGGGACCTGTTCTCTTCAACATATTCATTAATGATCTGGTAGAAGGTTTACACAGTAAAATATCGATATTTGCAGATGATACAAAACTATGTAAAGCAGTTAATACAAGAGAAGATAGTATTCTGCTACAGATGGATCTGGATAAGTTGGAAACTTGGGCTGAAAGGTGGCAGATGAGGTTTAACAATGATAAATGTAAGGTTATACACATGGGAAGAGGGAATCAATATCACCATTACACACTGAACGGGAAACCACTGGGTAAATCTGACAGGGAGAAGGACTTGGGGATCCTAGTTAATGATAAACTTACCTGGAGCAGCCAGTGCCAGGCAGCAGCTGCCAAGGCAAACAGGATCATGGGGTGCATTAAAAGAGGTCTGGATACACATGATGAGAGCATTATACTGCCTCTGTACAAATCCCTAGTTAGACCGCACATGGAGTACTGTGTCCAGTTTTGGGCACCGGTGCTCAGGAAGGATATAATGGAACTAGAGAGAGTACAAAGGAGGGCAACAAAATTAATAAAGGGGATGGGAGAACTACAATACCCAGATAGATTAGCGAAATTAGGATTATTTAGTCTAGAAAAAAGACGACTGAGGGGCGATCTAATAACCATGTATAAGTATATAAGGGGACAATACAAATATCTCGCTGAGGATCTGTTTATACCAAGGAAGGTGACGGGCACAAGGGGGCATTCTTTGCGTCTGGAGGAGAGAAGGTTTTTCCACCAACATAGAAGAGGATTCTTTACTGTTAGGGCAGTGAGAATCTGGAATTGCTTGCCTGAGGAGGTGGTGATGGCGAACTCAGTCGAGGGGTTCAAGAGAGGCCTGGATGTCTTCCTGGAGCAGAACAATATTGTATCATACAATTATTAGGTTCTGTAGAAGGACGTAGATCTGGGTATTTATTATGATGGAATATAGGCTGAACTGGATGGACAAATGTCTTTTTTCGGCCTTACTAACTATGTTACTATGTTACTATGTAATGGTGGAAGAAGAAGCTGATGGCTTTATGTTCCATTATTGTATTGACCAGTATCTGCATTCTAATGATGCAAATACCAGCGAAACTGAGACAACGACCAGGAAGCACTACTGTTTCCAGCACATTATCTTTCCTGGCCCTGGACAAGACAAAAACAGTGAAAAAGAGGTCTAACCTAAGGAATACTTCTAGATGGAATACCAGAAAGCATTCAGGTGTACAGAACGTATGTACAGACTGTATGCTGGTTTGTGCAGGGTATGTACCCAGAGAATGTGTGTGTTTGTTAAATATGTATAGATGTAGTGTAGACCACAATATTTCCTAGTTTTATAATGCTTTTGGCTAGTTATATAAATTGGGTAACACATACTAATATACATGTGACAGCTATTACATTTAATCCGGGGGAGGATGAGGTGAGATGCATTCGGAAGGCTTTACCTTAGGTTCCATAAGTGCTTGTCCTGCTTTATGTATTTTTACAGCTAAAATGAAAACTTGACAATGCTCATATCTTTAAGTGAGGTGACTAAGTTCAGTTTATGTCTATGTTTATATGTTCACCAGTTTTATTTTCTTAATGAGGAAATCACTTCTGACAACTATCCTTGGTGTATTACAGAACAGTTTTTCCTTACACATGGCCTCCCTCTCCTACCATGCCCAGAGAACAACTTGTTTATAGCTAATCTAATTCAGTGACTAAACATTATTTCCCCATCAGATATGTATCACACAGATCAGGACCTTCACGGCCATTTATAATATATACAAATCTCTGCAATTCCAAAAATCAGCCAGAGTCCGCAGTTGCAAAATAAGCAAAACGTTTTTTTATTCATCTATTTCTGTGATATGATGCCATCTTCTTTTTTTGCCCTGTATGTAAATCTAGTCTTGTTAGTCAAAACTAGATTTACTTACAGGGTGTAAAGAGGAAGAAGGGAATATATCTAAGGAACGGAGATCTGTAGGAAATAAAAAAGAACAAAAAATGGCAGATTGGAAACATTGGTATTTGCTCTAAGTAAAAAATAAAAAATAGCACTGCTGCCTGTTCATTATGTACATCAGGTCTTACATTGGTTAGTACTACACGCTGTAATTTTCGTAGCTACTGTGTTTGGTTTTGTAACTTTGTCATATTCATGTGATCTACATTGTTGCTGAGAGTCACACCTTGAGCAATCTAATAAATCAATTAAAGAGAGTGTTAGGACTGGCGGAACGCCCCAAACATTAATTAGAGGCGATATAAAATGCGTTCGCAGCCCGGTAATGACGCTGCTCGGTAATGACGGACTATATGGCGGTATTAAGAGAAGACACACATGGGTTAGCTTCACCCGGTATGAAGGAAGCGAACCCGGTTGCATCACAGGGCAGCGATACATGGCCATACAGGACCGATTAAACTCTTAGTAAATAACTGACACAACACCAATTTAATGGATGAAAAATGGCCGTGAGTTTTATTATGGGTTACATAAGTTAAATAAATCCCAAACTTTCAATAAATAATCCAATTAATAATTATAAAACTTTACCAATGACCAATCCGCCCCAAAACAAGGGGCGATTTTCCCCAAAAGCCACGCCTAAAAAGGCGTGGCCCCCCAAACAAACTCAGCCATTTTTCAACCATATACTGAAATCCCAGATTGAAAATGTCCAACCCCACATCAGATAAATGGACCAAGTCTTGCCTATAAAAACCCGGAAGAAAACCTTCCAAATCGATGTGCCTAAAAGAAAAACCGTTAATTAGTGGAAGGAATTTATTGAGGCTCCTGTTCACCCGGATACGGATTTTGTCCATAAAATGACAGTTAATCGAAGACCATAAAAGCCTTGGTACTATTTCAGAAAAGACAAAACCTGTATGGGGGAAAGACTGCCTCAATGAAGAAATATCTGACCTCATAATAGCCAAAAGATCTAAGGTCCTGACTTTTCCAATATCGTTACCTCCAATATGAAAGATAACGAGATTGGGAGTAGGAAACAAAGCTAGACACTTCTTAAACTCTAAAACAAAACTTGACCACTTCATCCCACGAACACTGTGCCAGAAAATAAGGACTAAATTAGGATCAAAGGATAATTTCTCAGAATAAGAGCGTTGCCTCGCCCTCTTCTGGGCCCAAAACACGAATGAATGGCCGATGATCCAAACCACCAACGGGCCTAAAATTAAAAGAAAATTAATAATCATATAATTCATGGCGACTATACAATTTAAACCTTTTGGATTCCCATCTACCCATCTGTCGAATTCTAGAATCAGAAAGGCCGTCCCTAGCTGCTTCCGTAGCAGCTCCAATTCTAAATGAGTGAGACGTTATCTCAAGATGCTCTTTACCTAATATTGACAAGCACTTTTTCAGGATCAAATTAAACTGAAAAATTGTGGCAGGAGACTTATCCTCATGTAAAAATAAAGGGCCATGAACGTTAGGCCTAACTTGAAGCCATTTGCGAGCAGTACTGACAGGGCAAATTATAGAATCAGGAACAGAATCAATTTTCAATCTAGAACCCCTACCCATCTGATCTGTCTTAGAATTTCTTATGAATATTATGATATGTGAGTCATGAAGTTCCAGATCAGATGACATGAGTCCAGAAGGGTGAAATTTATTGGAAGAGATTAATTCGCCAATACGAAGGGCATCGAAAAAAGAAAGCAAAAATACCAAATGAAACAGGATTGATTCGTAATATGTAAAACAAACCTTAGAAAGAGAGAAACATAAATCTCTTAATAAGGAAAAAGACACTGGGCGTCTAGAATCCGGTTTAAATTGCTGTTTTCTAAAACCCTTTAAAAATTGCCTTATAGGAAAAAGGGCTGCCAATGGGGTACTTCCAAAAAGCTTAAGAAAGAAAGATATACCAGCAAGAGATTTAGATACACTTTAATAAGATAGACCTTTATTGACTAAAATCTCAATAAACCTTAGACCAGATGTAACATTAGGAACCTTTGGATCCACACTATTTATGTTGCAAAAATCGGACCATTGGCGCCATGCGGCTGAATAATCAGCCCATGATCGTTCAGATAATGAATGCTGAATGAAATAATCTATTACATTGCAATTAAGTCCCAGAATTCCGGAGGGCAAGGAGTTGCTTCTCTGTCTGCGTTTGGTACCTGCAGATAAAAAATGGACCACTGATTTTTGCATAGCGAATCCGTATCTGCATTCAAAACACTTGTACCAGTTTTGGCTTTAATCCAGATATTACATTTGAGACATAACAAAACTAGCTGTCTCAAAATATTGGCTGCACATTTATTTTTAGAAGACAAGGTGTTAATTGCCATAATGAACCCCTGATCCATAGAAAGAAAATTAATTCTGGAATTCCGTAGAAGATCACCCCAAAGAAAGATGCCTAGCAAAACCGCAAAGAGTTCCAAGATCATAGGCTTCTCAATCAGCTGATTAGAAACCAAAGATTGGGGCCAATTAAAAACCGACCAGTGAGAACGAAAAAGAACCGCACAACCGAAAGACTTATGAACGGAAAAATTAAAAAGCAAAGAATCTGCACTAACAAAAGCAGATTGCCAACAAGACCTGCCATTAAAAGACATGAAAAACTGAAGCCATGTCCTGGCATCCTCCTTTAGATCCGCGTGAATTCGATTATGAGAACCAGGAGAGGAAAAACCAACGGTAGCGTCGTACATTCGCCTAGAAAAGCCCTACCAATAGGAATAATGCGAAGGGCAAAATACAGCAACCCTAAAAGTGACTGAAATTCTTTAAGAGTAATTTTATCCCTGGAGATAAAATTCAGCAAAGCACTTTTCAATTTAGACACCTTCTCGGCGGGAAGAGAGCAATCCATTTTCACAGAATCTAATGTGATGCCTAAAAATGCAATGGAGGTGGAAGGAAAAACAGTTTTATCTTTTGCAATTGGAACCCCGAAATTCTCACAGATCTTAAGGAAAGTGGAAAGAGTATGCAAACAATCAGAAGATGCAGCAGATCCGACAAATAAAAAGTCATCCAGATAATGTAACACTCCACACTTCTTGTTATTTGCTTCTAAAACCCAATGAAGAAATGAAGAAAAACTCTCAAAGTAAAAACAAGATAAAGAAAATCCCATTGGGAGGCATTTGTCAAAGAAAAATTCATCTTCAAAATAAAAACCTAAAGAATTAAAACCAAGTGGGTGGACGGGGAGAAGCCTAAAAGCAGATTTGATATCGGACTTCGCCATAAGGGCGCAAAAACCAAACTTCCTAAGGATATCAATAGCCGTATCAAAAGAGGCGTAAGACACAGAACATAAGGATTTGTCCACTTCATCATTTAAAGAAGATCCAGAAGGATACGATAGATGATGAATTAAACGAAAAGAACCTTTTTCTTTCTTAGGGACAATGCCCAATGGAGAAATTCTGAAGTTTGAAAAGGGGGGAGCGGAAAATGGGCCTGCGATCCTACCCGATTCCAACTCATTCCAAATTTTCTCCCTGGCAATGTCCAAATGAGCATAAAGGGACGGTAAATTCTTAACAATTTTGCAACCTTCACCTTTAAATGGAGGAATGTAAAAACCGAATGAGAAGCCTTCAAAAATCAATTTACTGCTCTCCCTGTTTGGATAAATGCTTAACCAAAAAAGCATGTTTTCCAGATTCACTGGAGTCCGTGCCTTTTGGGTTAGTGTCCTTAGGATTTGATTGTTGAGCTGACAACTTCTTAAAACATTTGGACATTGGGTGAGAATAGCCGCGGAATGAGCATTCGTGTCGAAATCTGCACGAGTGGCTCTATTTGCAAGTAGACTCATTGAATGCGAAGCAAACGCCTTTTTTAACAGGGTTAGATAAGGCCTGATTGCTAAAAGATTGCCTTTGAGGTAACATTAAGTTTATCCACAATCCAACATCTTTAACACCCCATGAAACCTCAGGATGGACCGCTAGCTTCTGTCTAAATGCCTCATCATAGAGGAGCCAAGCAGATCCGCCAAAATTCCTGTGCGCTTCCAGAATAATATCGAGATGTTGGAACAATTTACTACACAAATTTGGAAATTTCTCTCCCAAGACGGACGAATAAATAGCAAAAGCTTGTGTCCAATTGTTAAAAGATTTCAAAGGACTCCGCTTTGAATCATCAGAATCGGATTTGTCATCTTTTTATTTAAATCTGACTGATTGATCCCTACGAGGCAATAGGGAGAATAGATCAACAAAACTATTGCTCCAAATGAGCTCTTTCACAGAAGAGCTCAAGTGGAAGCCCAAGGGTGAAAGGTCGCATGTAAGTGCTTCTTTAAAAGTATTTTTATTGCTTGTGGGACATAAATTGGGAACACCCATATTACCACCAGCTAGTATACCAGAGGGAATCGCCTCACCCAAAGCCTCAGTAACGGCATTTCTAATAAACATTTTAAAATCAAAGGGAGGGACTGACAAGGGGACATTAAAGTTCTCACCCTTCCCTGCGGTGTTACTCTGTAGGTCCGAAGAACAGCCCGTGCTCGAGCCTGCCAAGTTAGGCAAGCGCGGCTGAAAAGATCTAGAAGTTGAATCCTCATCTTCATCCTCTTCAGAGGACGGCGCTGCATGAGGGGTTAAAGTTGCTTGAAGAACTGGCAGAGCTCCAGCGAAGGCGGGAGAAGTGGGAATAGAAACCGCCGACCTGTCAGCTGGTGAAGACACTGCGGCGCTTTTACGACCACGGCGCTTTTCAGTATTACCGGCGGTCTCAGATGACATACCCGGCCCAGGAAGATGACGTTGAGGAAAATCTCACGCCGGGCTGCGAGAGTTGCCTGATGAAGGAGGGCCGGACTTCTTGCTGCGTTCCCGGATATGGCGGCTGGAGCGCACAGGAGACGCCGAAGGGGAAAAAGCCACTGGAGGTCTCCTGGTCCTTGCTCCGGAAGAAGAAGGCGCTGAGGCAGTCACAGGCTCAGATGGAGCCAGAGGAGACGGAGGAACTTGCAAGTTCTGAATAGAGGTAAGAGGATTAACCTCAGGAACAGAGCTAGGTGGCCCCTTGGCAAGGCAGCTCTTAAGCCACTCGAGCCCATCCTCCTCGCTGGCCCTAGAAAAAAGCTGCTGAAAAAGGCTGTCCATGACTGAAAAACCTTCTTATCTTCAGTGAAAACCGTTGGTTCTGACAGAAAAATCACCTCAGCACAGCTTTATAAATCACAAAAGCCTGCTAAAAATAGCTCCACCAATCAGGGCCCGTAGAAACGGCGCTAAACAAACCAGCTGGAGCCGGTTAAACTAACAAACACAAAGGCTATAAATATTAACCCTTTGTTTCCCCATCTTTTAATGAATAAAATAGCCCATTTAATTAAACTAGAGATGTAGCACTTGACGGCCCGTATAGCCATGAGACCCCCCCTTTATCCTATTTCATTTACGGGGGGGGGGGGGGGGGTAGGGGCCGACATGAGCACAAAGAAAAGAAAGAACCAATGCAAAAGAACGTGCACACCTGCTACAAGATATATACCAAAATATCAAATAAATTTTATTACAAGCAAAGACACAATACAAATATAAAATCAATTAAAAACTGTACCCAAGTACACCACACCCCCATCTAACTGCCTATACAAGAAGTACAAAGTCTGCAAAAGGAGCGAGATCTACAGAAAACACGCTGTATGCAATAAGCAATTAAACAAGGTCCACACAAAATATATCAAATAATATAAAGTGAATCAACATGAATATTATAGCAGAGATGACCAGACCAAGCCCTACATGAAGTATATTATAGGCGTCCCTATATGTGTCGTGGGTGATGACCAAGAAAAGAAGGGGGGCCTGCAGCGTATAAACATGTAAAAAATGTAATGATAGCCCTGTGAGGGTGAACGGGACCACTGCCAATGAGCTGGATCTCGCAGTATGTGAGCCTGCACAAAAACCCTGGGAGCCACATAAGATAGAAAATAAATCAAGCAGAACCAATAGAGTACAACCTGGAGCCCGGTCACAAAACAGGCATGAAGATGTGGACCACAGCGAGGGCAGGAAAAAGTATCCAATGCTCAAGAAGTGAAGGCAGCAGACCTATAGGTGCAAAGATAGCCCGGGCATATCACGGCAGAGATGTGGGGTGTGGGAAGATCCCACGCATATCGCTGCTGAAGAGCAGCTTCGTCAGGGAAGGTAATGCGCTAGGGTAAGTATCTGCTTTATATACAAGGAATAATGAGGAGAAGTATTATCGGTGTGCTGCGTCCGAGGTCCGGGACCGGAAGTGAGTCAGGGAGGGCGGCGCATGCGTGGATGCAGCAAACAATCCAGCAAGTAAATAGACTTGCATGGAGAAAGAAAGAAGAGCCGCCGAACCAAATACTGGGGCAGAGAGAAAAAAGCTAGCACTATGTGCGGCCGCACAACAAGAAATAGAACTGGGCAGATAAAGAAGTAAAGTGCAAGTTGCACTGCCGATCTGGATATAAGTATAAACAGGGAATACCTAATGTGTAAAGAAACCTGGGGGAAAAAAAAAAGGTCCATGATGATTAGAAAAGTGCAGCGATACCGCACAGAGAGTGCAAGCAAGGAGTCACAGAACTCTGCCCCAAGACTCGGGGTAAGAGTGACCTCTTGTGCTCTACACCACTACAGTGGTGTCAGGGAATAAAAATTAAATTAAAGATTTACCACACAAGAGTGTGTGCAGCACTGCTCTGGCGGGCGCCACTAACCACCCTAACTTGGGCCAGGAAAGCGCACTATTTGCGCAGGGCGCCGCACTGGTGGCCGGTCACTGCTAATCAACACTGTCTCTTGTGTTAAATGTCCCAAGGACGCTGGGATCGACGTCTCTGCTGAACAGGCTCCACTGCGGCTGGAGGAGAATAGTAGACCACAGCGGACATGGTTCGAGACCATGCATTTAAAAAAAAAACCCTTAACCATGCCCCTGAACATTTTTGTTATTGCCAAAATAAAGCAACATTATTGACAGTATGAAGCCAATCACATGAGTAGTTATAACTGATAGCTTCCATTTGTCTTTGTATCCATTGCAATTTTCCATTTGCGTCATACTAAAGTTGACAAAACTGTGTGTCTCCTTTAGAGATCACACCAATTTTTAATTTTTTTTGTCATTTTCCAAATTTGGCTTACCAATAGAGATGTTGAACATTTTAATGCAAAATGCTACACATCATCAATTTAAAAGTCATATTTAACATCACATCTGGTTGTAAACTGCCTAATAAATACAGCTTGTTGAGTTTCCTCCTCTGCTCATACATGAGCGGCCCCTGCTCATGCATACATGGTCCCTGCTAGGAGACTATTCATAGGGATGCAGATTTTCACTTTTGTCAGATGTCATTGTTTTACTGCATTTTAAGATGCAATTAATGCTCATGCTCAATTTAGAGCTATTTTATTAATACAAGATTAGTAGCAGCCATAGGTCCTTCTACCTATAACAACTATCAACAACATAGCTTTCAGATATAGAATTTAGTTACAGGGTGATCAAGGTTTGCAGGAAGCATTTTGAGTTTCAGGGACACGATACCTGTCCAACAACTCTATTCTCACAGAACTCTAAGGTATGTAAGAATAACGGTAAGTCCTAGTAGTTGCTTGTTAACCCCTTCCCGACCTTTGACGCCACGTAGGCGTCATGAAAGTCGGTGCCAATCCGACCCATGACGCCTATGCGGCGTCATGGAAAGATCGCGTCCCTGCAGGCCGGGTGAAAGGGTTAACTCCCATTTCACCCGATCTGCAGGGACAGGGGGAGTGGTAGTTTAGCCCAGGGGGGGTGGCTTCACCCCCTCGTGGCTACGATCGCTCTGATTGGCTGTTGAAAGTGAAACTGCCAATCAGAGCGATTTGTAATATTTCACCCATTATAACGGGTGAAATATTACAATCCAGCCATGGCCGATGCTGAAATATCATCGGCCATGGCTGGAAATACTAGTGTGCCCCCACGCCACCCCTCCGATCGCCCCCCCACCCCCCCGATCTGGCCGGTACACTGCTCCGGCTCCCCTCCGTCCAGTGCTCCGCTCCCCCCCGTGCTCGTGTCCGCTCCCCCCGTGCTCCAATCACCCCCCCGTGCTCCAATCACCCCCCCTGCACTCCGATCCACCCCCCCCGCGCTCCGTTCCACCCCCCCGTGCTCCATTCCAGCCCCCCCGTGCTCCGTTCCACGCCCCCCGCGCTCCGTTCCACCCCTCCCGCGCTCCGATTCCCCCCCCCGTGCTCCGATCCCCCCCCCGTGCTCCCCCCCACCCTATCATACTTACCGATCCAGCCGTGGTCCCGTCCGTCTTCTCCCGGGCGCCGCCATCTTCCAAAATGGCGGGCGCATGCTCAGTGCGCCCGCCGAATCTGCCGGCCGGCAGATTCGTTCCAAAGTGAATTTTGATCACTGAGATATAATCTATCTCAGTGATCAAAATAAAAAAAATAATAAATGACCCCCCCCCTTTGTCACCCCCATAGGTAGGGACGATAAAAAAATAAAGAAATTTTTTTTTTTCCACTAATGTTAGAATAGGGTTAGGGTTAGGGTTAGGGGTAGGGTTAGGGGTAGGGGTAGGGTTAGGGTTAGGGGTAGGGTTAGGGTTTCGGTATGTGCACACGTATTCTGGTCCTCTGCGGATTTTTCCGCTGCGGATTTGATAAATCCGCAGTGCTAAACCACTGCGGATTTATGGCGGATTTACCGCGGTTTTTCTGCGCATTTCACTGCGGTTTTACAACTGTGATTTTCTATTTGAGCAGTTGTAAAACCGCTGCGGAATCCGCACAAAGAAGTGACATGCTGCGGAATGTAAACCGCTGCGTTTCCGTGCAGTTTTTCTGCAGCATGTGTGCAGCGATTTTTGTTTCCCATAGGTTTACATTGAACTGTAAACTCATGGGAAACTGCTGCGGATCCGCAGCGTTTTCCGCAGCGTGTGCACATACCTTTAGAATTAGGCTATGTGCACACTGTGCGGATTTGGCTGCGGATTGGCCGCTGCGGATTCGCAGCAGAGTTCCATCAGGTTTACAGTACCAAGTAAACATATGAAAAACCAAATCCGCTGTGCCCATGGTGCGGAAAATACCGCGCGGAAACGCTGCGTTGTATTTTCCGCAGCATGTCAATTCTTTGTGCGGATTCCGCAGCGTTTTACACCTGTTCCTCAATAGGAATCCACAGGTGAAATCCGCACAAAAAACACTGGAAATCCGCGGAAAATCCGCAGGTAAAACGCAGTGCCTTTTACCCGCGGATTTTTCAAAAATGGTGCGGAAATATCTCACACGAATCCGCAACGTGGGCACATAGCCTTAGGGTTAGGGTTGGAATTAGGGTTGTGGTTATGGTTAGGGGTGTGTTGGGGTTAGGGTTGTGGTTAGGGGTGTGTTGCGGTTAGGGTTGTGTTTAGGGTTATGGCTACAGTTGGGATTAGGGTTAGGGGTGTGTTGGGGTTAGTGTTGGAGTTAGAATTGAGAGGTTACCACTGTTTAGGCACATCAGGGGTCTCCAAACGCAACATGGCGCCACCATTGATTCCAGCCAATCTCGTATTCAAAAAGTCAAATGGTGCTCCCTCACTTCCGAGCCCTGACGTGTGCCCAAACAGTGGTTTACCCCCACATATGGGGTACCAGCATACTCAGGACAAACTGCGCAACAATTACTGGGGTCCAATTTCTCCTGTTACCCTTGTGAATCTAAAAAAATGCTTGCTAAAACATAATTTTTGAGGAAAGAAAAATGATTTTTTATTTTCACGGCTCTGCGTTGTAAACGTCTGTGAAGCACTTGGGGGTTCAAAGTGCTCACCACATATCTAGATAAGTTCCTTGGGGGGTCTAGTTTCTAAAATGGGGTCACTTGTGGGGGGTTTCTACTGTTTAGGCACACCAGGGGCTCTGCAAACGCAACGTGACACCCGCAGACCATTCCATCAAAGTCTGCATTTCAAAAGTCACTACTTCCCTTCTGAGCCCCGACGTGTGCCCAAACAGTGGTTTACCCCCACATATGGGGTATCAGCGTACTCAGGAGAAACTGGACAACAACTTTTGGGGTCCAATTTCTCCTGTAACCCTTGGGAAAATAAAACATTCTGGGCTAAATAATTATTTTTGAGGAAAGAAAACGTATTTATTATTTTCACGGCTCTGCATTATAAACTTCTATGAAGCACTTGGGGGTTCAAAGTGCTCACCACACATCTAGATAAGTTCCTTTGGGGGTCTAGTTTCCAAAATGGGGTCACTTGTGGGGGGTTTCTACTGTTAAGCCACATCAGGGGCTCTGCAAACGCAACGTGACGCCCACAGAGCATTCCATCAAAGTCTGCATTTCAAAACGTCACTACTTCAATTCCAAGCCCCGGCATGTGCCCAAACAGTAGTTTACCCCCACATATGGGGTATCACCGTACTCAGGAGAAACTGGACAACAAATATTGGGGTCAAATTTCTCCTGTTACCCTTGGGAAAATTAAAAAATTCTGGGCTAAATAATTATTTTTGAGGAAAGAAAACGTATTTATTATTTTCACGGCTCTGCATTATAAACTTCTATGAAGCACTTGGGGGTTCAAAGTGCTCACCACACATCTAGATAAGTTCCTTTGGGGGTCTAGTTTCCAAAATGGGGTCACTTGTGGGGGGTTTCTACTGTTAAGCCACATCAGGGGCTCTGCAAACGCAACGTGACGCCCACAGAGCATTCCATCAAAGTCTGCATTTCAAAACGTCACTACTTCACTTCCGAGCCCCGGCATGTGCCCAAACAGTGATTTACCCCCACATATGGGGTATCAGCGTACTCAGGAGAAACTGGACAACAACTTTTGGGGTCAAATTTCTCCTGTTACCCTTGGGAAAATAAAAAATTGCAGGCTAAAAGATCATTTTTGAGAAAATATTTTTTTTTTTTATTTTCATGGCTCTGCGTTATAAACTTCTGTGAAGCACTTGGGGGTTCAAAGTCCTCACCACACATCTAGATTAGTTCCTTTGGGGGTCTAGTTTCTAAAATGGTGTCATTTCTGGGGGATCTCCAATGTTTAGGCACACAGGGGCTCTCCAAACGTGACATGGTGTCCGCTAATGATTGGAGCTAATTTTCCATTTAAAAAGCCAAATGGCGTGCCATCCCTTCCGAGCCCTGCCGTGCGCCCAAACAGTGGTTTACCCCCACATATGGGGTATCAGCATACTCAGGACAAACTGGACAACAATATTTGGGGTCCAATTTCTCCTATTATCCTTGGCAAAATAGGAAATTCCAGGCTAAAAAATCATTTTTGAGGAAAGAAAAATTATTTTTTATTTTCATGGCTCTGCGTTATAAACTTCTGTGAAGCACCTGGGGGTTTAAAGTGCTCAATATGCATCTAGATAAGTTCCTTGGGGGGTCTAGTTTCCAAAATGGGGTCACTTGTGCGGGAGCTCCAATGTTTAGGCACACAGGGGCTCTCCAAACGCGACATGGTGTCCGCTAACAATTGGAGCTAATTTTCCATTCAAAAAGTCAAATGGCGCGCCTTCTCTTCCGAGCCCTGCCGAGTGCCCAAACAGTGGTTTACCCCCACATATGAGGTATCGGCGTACTCGGGAGAAATTGCCCAACAAATTTTATGATCCATTTTATCCTACTGCCCATGTGAAAATGAAAAAATTGAGGCGAAAAGAATTTTTTTGTGAAAAAAAATTACTTTTTCATTTTTACAGATCAATTTGTGAAGCACCTGAGGGTTTAAAGTGCTCACTAGGCATCTAAATTAGTTCCTTGGGGGGTCTAGTTTCCAAAATGGGGTCACTTGTGGGGGAGCGCCAATGTTTAGGCACACAGGAGCTATCCAAACGCGACATGGTGTCCGCTAACGATGGAAATAATTTTTCATTCAAAAAGTCAAATGGCGCTCCTTCCCTTCCGAGCCTTACCATGTGCCCAAACAGTGGTTTACCTCCACATGTGAGGTATTGGTGTACTCAGGAGAAATTGCCCAACACATTTTAGGATCCATTTTATCCTGTTGCCCATGTGAAAATGAAAAAATTGAGGCTAAAAGAATTTTTTTGTGAAAAAAAAGTACTTTTTCATTTTTACGGATCAATTTGTGAAGCACCTGGGGGTTCAAAGTGCTCACTATGCATCTAGATAAGTTCCTTGGGGCGTCTAGTTTCCAAAATGGGGTCACTTGTGGGGGAGCTCCAATTTTTAGGCACACGGGGGCTCTCCAAACGTGACATGGTGTCCGCTAAAGAGTGGAGCCAATTTTTGATTCAAAAAGTCAAATGGCGCTCCTTCCCTTCCAAGGCCTGTCGTGCGCCAAAACAGTGGTTTACCCCCACATATGAGGTATCAGCGTACTCAGGACAAATTGGACAACAACTTTCGTGGTTCAGTTTCTCCTTTTACCATTGGGAAAATAAAAAAATTGTTGCTAAAAGATAATTTTTGTGACTAAAAAGTTAAATGTTCATTTTTTCCTTCCATGTTGCTTCTTCTGCTGTGAAGCACCTGAAGGGTTAATAAACTTCTTGAATGTGGTTTTGAGTACCTTGAGGGGTGCAGTTTTTAGAATGGTGTCACTTTTGGGTATTTTCAGCCATATAGACCCCTCAAACTGACTTCAAATGTGAGGTGGTCCCTAAAAAAAATGGTTTTGTAAATTTCGTTGTAAAAATGACAAATCGCTGGTCGAATTTTAACCCTTATAACTTCCTAACAAAAAAAAATTTTGTTTCCAAAATTGTGCTGATGTAAAGTAAACATGTGGGAAATGTTATTTATTAACTATTTTGTGTCACATATCTCTCTGGTTTAACAGAATAAAAATTCAAAATGTGAAAATTGCGAAATTTTCAAAATTTTCGCCAAATTTCCGTGTTTATCACAAATAAATGCAGAATTTATTGACCTAAATTTACCACTAACATGAAGCCCAATATGTCACGAAAAAACAATCTCAGAACCGCTAGGATCCGTTGAAGCGTTCCTGAGTTATTACCTCATAAAGGGACACTGGTCAGAATTGCAAAAAACGGCAAGGTCTTTAAGGTCAAAATAGGCTGGGTCTTGAAGGGGTTAATTCAAGTCATGAAAAAATTGCACGATATGGTGGCTCAGTGGTTAGCACTATTGCTTTGCAGCACTGTAGTCCTATATTCAAATCCCACCAAGGACAATATCTGCAAGGAGTTTGTGTGGGTTTTCTGCAATGCTTCAGAGACATCCTCGTTGGGAGTTTAGATTCTGATCTCCCAGTGGGGAGAGTGATGATAATATCTGTAAAGCGCTTCAGGACATGCCCCCAGGAAGAAGCAAAGCGAAACACACGTCCGGCTATGGAATGCGATGCCTACCATATCCTCTGTGCAGCTGATAGGGCTTCCTCTGTCTGTAGGTAAATACCCTAATATCAACATTATTTGATGCTGCATGTTTACTACATGTATCTATGCACCACTGCTCTGTATGCACCTACTATTTATATGATGACACCACTGCTGTCCCTTTCTTTGAGGCATCTCTGTTTTAATGCCTTTACTTATTCACATTTGTATTGAGCAATCATTTAATAAATGTATATATTGTTTTGAAATTGTGTATTCTCTTCTTTTGTTCTGGGATTCTCCCATCTTTCCTGGGATATGGCGATATACATTTTGGAAGAAGTGTTATCACTTTACAACTTTATTAGGGACATTTTCCATGTATTAAGCATAATAAATGTATGGATATGCATTTTCTGACAACGCCACATTTCTATATTGTTTTAAATTTAAAGCTATTGCCCATGTTTTCACGTTAGAATTTTCTTATGTAATTCTGCTGAATTTTCATAACTTTACCCAACTTTTACATTTTGTTTTAACTTGTCGAGAATTCAAACTTATTATCACCAAGTGTGCAGTGTACACTTACACTGAAACAATTATATAACTTCATGGTTATACAAATTTATACTGTCACCTATAATGAGAACATTACAAGACTTTTTTTTTAATTTGGAATAACTGGATCAACTAAACATCGAGGAGCCTGAGGACAAACTCAAAGTGGCACTGTGTAACAAGTCTGCGCTTGAACACTGTAAACAGATATATGTGTAATTATAGTGAAGAACTAACATACATAGAAAGTATGATCTTAAAAATGTGCAAAAATGTTTCCAGTGTAATATTACACACACAGTCATTCTTGTTTGTGAGCATAGTCCTTCCCTCTAAAGAGAATATTTATTACATATTTTCAAAAAATGAATTTGGCATATAACCAGGATTTTCTGTATCAAATATTATATAAAACATTCTTGTTTATTCCATTGTTTCAAACCTAAAAGTAAGAAATGTAAAAGTGAGCATAGACGGCTCCCTATAAGTGGTAAGCTCATGGTATTTGCCAGAAGGCTTAAAGTGAAGCTGTCAGCACGATCTTGTAATGTAGAGTAAAGCCATGGCTGTAATGGAGCTGTAATACTGATTACATTGATACCTTTGGTAAAGAAATCCACTTTGTTCTTCATCAGTAATCAACATTTGATGTTTTCTCAGAATTAGATTTCGGTGCACAGGGGCCGGACTGTCCTCTGGTATTCTCCTCCCTGTCCGTGATTCCTGGCCCCTCTGTCACCGATCTGTGAATGAGCTGCCTCCTCTGTTTGAAATTTCAGCAGTGATGTGGCATTCAAAGACCGGAGGCTGGCAAAGAGGCCGGGGAATCACAGTCAGGGAGGAGAAGACCCAGTGCACAGTCCGGCCCCTGTGCACCGAAATCTAGGAGATAACTTCAAATGGTGATAACAGAAGAACAACAAAGTGGATTTCTTCACCAAAGCTATCAGTGTAATCAGCATTACATATCCATTACAGCCATGTCTTTACATTACAAAATCGTGCTGACAGTTTCTCTTAAAAAAGAATAAGGCTTGATGAAAACACTTGCCAACGGGCCTGCAAATTGCTGTAAGCATCAATTGGAATTCACTGTAAAGCTATTCAATAAAGTTTTGCTAAATTTACTGCCAAATGTAGTTTCTATATAAAAATCCATTTACCTCTATAATCCCCATCCAACGCTAAAACAACCTATAGTGATGTGTTGAAATGTGTGATACTTATTTACATCAGACGTCCTTTAAAATATGTCTACTATACGTGACTCTACATTCATACTAAAATCTTCTGCAGGGCAGCCGTGGATCTATCAGAAGATGGCACAAACAACATGCATATCATAGGCGATACATCTCCTAGACCTTATGAGACTGGTGTGCTTACTTTGAAACTCTATAGCAGAATGGCTGTATAATCTTTCAAAAATATATGAACTCTATAATGGATTTTCAAAATGGGTTCATTAGCCCTATCAAGTCTAAGAGATTTAATAATGTATGCAGTTTGTATTGTGAAATCTGGTGACAGATCCGCTTGATTTTTTTTTCTTATCTGATTATAATATAATGTTGGTGAATTGTAACTTACGCATTTGAGTTTGTATATTGACAGCACAATAAATCAAGCTTTGCGATATACTATAAGTTATGGAAATGTATTGTGGTAATGAGGTCTATTAGGACACTAATGTGTCTCATTACAGTTTTATTATTATTACTAGTATTATTAAATTTGCATGCAGTATAAAAGTGCTCATCTCATAATGCTGAAGTACATCACTCCCAATGTTTGTCTTGTTAAATAAACATTCATCAGTCTCTTGACATTGTAAAAGGTGTTAGAGCAGGTGCACAGGAAATTGTAGTCCTGCAAGCAACCCACAGAACCTACTCCCTGCCTTTACCGCATCTTGGAGAATATAAAAACAGTCAAAATAGAATCAGAAAGTTTATCTAAATGCATCATATTTGCAGTTAAATGTCCCTTAGGCATCCAGATTTTTTTTTTCTAAAAATGCCTACAATTTAAGAAATATTCTTTAAATCAGATGATTTGTAATATAAAAACACAGCAAAAAAAATAATAAAAGGTGCAAGACCTAGCAGACAAAAAACAAGCCTTCTGGATTCTGGATTTTGCCACTGACTAGAGATGAGCAAATATATTCAAGTGAAAATGAATTCTGCGTGAATGTTACAATAATCCTCATTTGGTTAAAAAGTGATATCAAAATGTTAAAAAATTTTAAACAAAACAACTTATATTCACTTGAACTCTCACCTCTCCGGACCCTCCACTACTCATCCTCACTTGCCTAGTTTTTGTCACATTTTCACATTGCTGAGAGCACAGAATTGCCTGAACCTCTTCAAGATAGGCTGGGACTACTGGTTCTCATCAGTCACAATCCTGGGATAGTCGTGGGCAAGTGTGTGGAAGGTCACGGTAAACGTTTGATTTTATGTCACTCGTGCCACTTTGCAAATGTGTGTAGGAAAGTGGGCATATTTGTTGTGCATATACAGTCATGGCCAAAAGGCTTTGGCACCCTTGAAATTGTTCTAGAAAATGAAGCATTTTTCGAGAAAATTATTTCAATTACACATTTTATTATGCACATGATTATTTCCTTTGTGTGTAATGGAACAACACAAAAAGAAAAGAAGTCAAATTGGAAATAATATCACACAAAACCCAAAGAATAGGTCTGACAAAATTGTTGGTACCCTCAACTTAAAATTTGGTTGCACACCCTTTGGAATAAATAACTGCAATCAACAAGCTTCTTACAACCCTTAATTGGAATTTTGCACCACTCTTATATTGAAAATTCCTCCAGGTCTCTCATATTTGAAGGGTGCCATCTCCCAATAGCAATTTTAAGATCTCATCACAGGTGCTCAATGGGATTTAGATCATTTCTGGCCACTTCACAACTCTCCAGCACTTTGTTTCCATCCATTTCTGGATGCTTCTTGAAATATGTTTGAGGTCATTGTCTTGCTGGAAGGCCCAAGACCAAGGACCCAAATCGAGCTTTCTGCCAATGGACATTACATTGCGATCCAAGATCCATAGTTTCACACAAAACCTCAATAATGAGGTGGACAAAATTGTTGGCACCCTCAACTTAATGTAATGAAAATGGAAAAAATCCAGCATCCGCAACATGGGGTTTTGCTAATCAAAATATTACTTTTACTGTGACATTATAGCAAAGCATTAAAGAGGTAGTAAAAAGGGGGGAATCCAGGAAACACAGGTCTACGCATTTCAAACTCATACGCTCTTAGTCAATGACCTGAAGAGAGCTGGGACCACAGTCTCAAACATTATTGTTAGTAACACACTATGCTGTCATGGATTAAAATCCTACAGGGCATGCAGGTTCACCATGCTCATGCGAGCACATGTCCAGGCCTGTTTGAAGTTCACCAATAACCACCTGGATGATCCAGATGAGGCATGGGAGAAGGTCATGTAATCAGATTAAACCAAAAGAAAACTTATTGGTATCAACTCCACTTGCAGTGTTTGGAGGAAGAAGAAGGATGAGTACAACTCCAAGAACACCATCCCATCTGTGAAGCATGGCGGGGTAAACATCATACTCTGGTGGTGCTTTTCTGCAAAGGGGACAGGACAACTGCAGTATATTGAAGGGAGGATGGATGGGGTCATGTATAGCAAGATTCTGGCCATCAACCTCCTTCCCTCAGTAAGAACATTGAAGATGGGTTGTGGTTGGGTTTTCCAGCATGACAATGATCCAAAACACACAGTCAGGCCAACTACAGAGTGGCTCTGTAAGAAGGATTTCAAGGTCCTGCAGTGGCCTAGCCAGTCTCCAGACCTGAACCCAATAGAAAATCTTTGGAGGGAGCTGAAACTCAATGTTGCCCAGTTACAGCCCTGAAACCTGAAATGTCTAAAGAAGATCTGTATGAAGGAGTGGGCAAAAATCCCTGCTGCAGTGTGTGCAAACTTGGCCAAGAACTACAGGAAACGCCTGACCTCTATAATATAATTGCAAACAAAGGTTAATGTACCAAATTTAAAGTTCTATTTTTCTATTGTATCAAATACTTATTTCATGCAATATAAAATGCAAAAGAATTATGTAAAAATCATACAATGTGAGTTTTTGGATTTGTTTGTAAGATTCTGTATCTCACAGTTGAAGTGTACCTACGATAAAAATGACAGACCTCTCTATTCTTTGTTGATGGGAAAACTTGCAAAATAGGCAGTGTATCAAATACTTATTTTGCTACTGTATAAAACACTATCTTCCTACCACGCCATGTAGAGATTGGTGAGCAAAAACAAGACAACTTGTAAAATATAGTCAACAAATAATATAGATGGATGCTCTATCCTTTCATCTTTACAAATACATTGGATACTCTATATCGTTTATTGACTATTTTTACAAGTTGCTTTGTTTTGCTCACCGATAACTTTTTTCCTTTAACAATATATTTTACCTAATATTATCCTGACTAATATTCTCTGATGTGGTAACTATACGATGTTACTTATATACTGTAACATATAATTCTTTGTTGCATATACATATGCACATTGATATATATTTTTATTTCTGTCTTTAACTCCCAGATTGTATGTATCAGCATCATTTTTTTTCTGTGATAGATTTACATGTACTCACCTTGCAAATCTCTGTTCTCTTTCATTAGTGCTGATTGTTCCATGATGTCTTGGTTTACGTTACTTCCTTCCCATTGCCATTCACCTCTTCCTACTTCTCTACAAGTGTTTGGAACAGGACACACACAATGTCAGGACTAAGAGTGTGTGAGTTCGAAACGCGTGTAGACCTGTGTTTCCTGGGTTCCCTCCATCCACCACTTTTTCTGCATGTTTTTTATTCTTTGTTTTAATGTCGCAATAATAATCATGTCTTAATTATCCAAACCCCATATCGAAAATGCAGGATTTTTACTTTTTCATTTCAGTTGTTACCTAGAAGCTGGTCTGTAGTCTCTGTGCACAGCATTCCACTGAGGCACTCTACATTTGGTGAGCTGATATACCATTTCCCCTCTGTCCCTTTTCACTTTTTTCCACCCTCAGTTTAATATTTGGTTGCACACCCTTTGGAATAAATAACTGCAATCAGTCACTTCCTATAACCTCTCAAATTGAATTTTTGACCACTATTCTTATGCAATGTACTTGAGGTTTCTCATATTTGAAAGGTGCCTTCTCCCAACATCAACTTTAAGATCTCGCCACAGGTGTTCAATGGGATTTAGACTGTATTGAATACTAATGAAGAATTGACCAGCTTTATGTTTTTAATATATCACTTAGAGTTGTCTTCGCCATTGTGAATAATAAAGTTTAGCTTTTATTTGTATATATTGTACACACCACAGTTATAGGTAATAAATATGGTGATAATTATAGTTTTTTTCTGACTTTGGACAATTAGTAAATATATTTAATGAGATTATCACCTGCCACCCATTAGGGCTATTTTTATTCTTTCAACTTCCAAAAATGGCACAGTTTGGCCCAGCACTGTGACCATGCCACTGGTCCTAACTGTCAATCTGCAGGAATACACTGTGGAAGATTTTCGGTAGTAGAACAGTACTGTCTTGAAAATTGTTCTTAAGAGCAACATTTTCTTATGACATCTAGGTATAGATGTAAAATAAAAGATTCTTGGTGATGTAAATTTTTGTTTTCGTAGAGACCTTGAGTTGTGAATGTCTTAAAACTGGGTTTCCTGGAATATACAAAAGGGACCTAAAAGCCTAAAATATGTCCAGTATTCTCAGGGTTAACATTTTGACTCTGGAAAATGGCTGTATTGAGGGACTTTGGTGCTGTCTCTGAGGGCAACACCAAAAAGAAGTATATGTAATTAAAAGTGACCCTAAAACCATGAAGGAATATATGCAATCCAGAAACTTGAATTGAACACCATGGTGAAACATATGTAACCAGCCAATGTAGATGAAACCAAATGGACATACACATTTAATGAATTCATACCTTGGAGTAGATTCTAAAGTTTGCTCTTTTCTAGTTCTCAGCTATTCAAGTGCTATTTTTACATTCTTGAAGAGCCCCCTTAATACTGTGCACGCAACCATTGGTTTCCTAGTAAGATTAAAGATTACGTACTTACAGAAATGGTATCTGATGATACGTAAGCTTTATTTGGCACCCCAGATCTAATCTAAAACCTAACTTCCCTTTTTTTTCAAAAAGGTCTAATCTAAGATTTAATGGTACATCAGAGTGACATGCGCTAAATATATTTTTGCATGTTTTATTTAAATTATTTAATATTACACAGTATTTGCTGTAACCAGAGATTGGATGACACCTGTCGTAAAACAAAAAAAACAGTTCCCTATAGATAATAGACATTTAACAACTTGAAGCTCAATTGGTAACACGTGTGAAGAGCAAAAAGTTGTTTAAGACGAAATCCATGAAAAATATTTTCTCATATGTTGCAAATTCAGGTTTGAAGTGTGGGTTCCATAAGCTTTGATATCACTGATTTTCAGAATAAAGGGGTAGAGATATTATGTCAAAAACCCAAACCCAAAGTTGCCATCATTCTGCAATTTAATTTGTAATAAAAATTGCAAAGAAAAAAAAAACAGAAACAAAACAAAGTGTCATTGATTTGCCTGTTGATTTGTATAGAAAGTTGTGGCAGAGCAGTTTGAGTGCTATATCGTCCATGCGTTCTTGTCACTATAATGTGTGACATGAGTGTGCGTCAACTGCAGAACACCGATGAGATTAGCATCTCCAGTTTGTGGCATGGCTGTTCAAACACTAAAGTCAGAAGCAACTTGGAATTTGGCACTGGAATTTGCAACAAAAGACAGCTTATATTTACATGCCACACACTTCACTACTTACTGTCCTTCTTCAGGAGTTTGTACAACCTGCTGCTTCACCTGACATGTTGTTGCTCCAAGGCATTTCTGTGTCATAATGACAGCACTTATTTTTGACCAGGGCATTTCTAGAAAGTCATTTAACAAGCTGACAAATTGGTTGACGCCACAAATACTTTGGCCATACAGTGCAATAAAAAGGTATGATAACAAATCTTAACTTACAGTGAACCTTTCACAGTGCAAATGCAATCCAGTCTGCAGGCAACACGTTACAGAGCAAGCGCAAAGGATCAGATAGATATATGGTAATGTGGGAAAAGACTTATTGGAACTTATGTTTTATTCACTTCAATCAAGTAGGTGGTCCTGTCAGTAACTGACAGCTATTCTATGCACATATTTATACAAGTAAGGCTGTCAGTCACTGAGTAGGACCGCCCACTTGACACAGAATAAACTGAAGTTATACTGAATCTTTACACACAAACTTACTATATATATGAAATGAATCCGCTCCCCTGGCTCTATAACATAATGCCTGCAATCCGGACTGCATTTTCAACGTGACAAGCTCCCTTTAACCCCTTAGTGGATGCTGACGTAAAAGTACATCACCATGCACATGCATAGGATCAGAGCCCACTATTTACCGGGCAAGTGCCACCTTTGTTATAAAGCTGGCATCTGCATCTATCAGCAATGACTGATTGCTCCAATTGCTGCTGGTTAACCATTTATATGCTGCTGTCAATCATATCACATTTAAAAAGCATAGGCACTCATTTGCCCCCCTCCTACGCAACTGCGAGGTATCAGTGAGTTGCCATGGCAGCTGGGGGCCTAAAAAAAGTCCCCCATCACTGCCATTTTGTTCTTTGTCAGTTACATGATGTACCACAATGATGCAGATCTGCAAGTTCACGTCCCATAGAGGAACTAAGAAAAAGGAACAGTTAAAAAATGTTTTTAAAAATGTTAAAAACTATATATAGAATTTTAAATCACCCCTTTTTTTCTATTTAAAAAAAATGGTATCAACACATCCATAAAAGTCCATACTTTTAAAAATGTAAAGTTAATTAACTCAAACTGGGCAAACACAAACAAAACAATTGTGTTTTTTTAAATCACCACTCCCACATAAATGCAATAAAAAGTGATCAAAATGGGTTATTCACCCTAATATTATATCAATTAAAATAGGACTCACCCATGCCCATTGATGGATAAATAAAAAAGTTATTGGTCTCAGAAAATGGAGGAACAAAACAGATTTGTTTATAACCACTAATTTGGATTTTTTTTTTTTACCACTGAAAGAATAATAAAATATATATATATTTGGAAATACATATTTTGAAATGAATTGTACTGACTTAAAGAACCATTTTGCTAGGTTATTTTTACCGAACTCTGAAAGCTGTAAAACGGAAAACCCTAAACTATGTGAATTGCATTGTTTTTCTCACCAGGTTACCCTACTTAGAATATTTTTGCTTCTTTACAGTGCATGGTAAAAATGGTGCATGGTTTCAAACCGAAACTCATCCCACAATAAAGACATGTTCTCATAAGGCTATGTCCATAGAAATATAAACAGGTTGTGGGTCTTGGAAGAAGCTAAAAAAACTTTTAAAATGACTAAAAAAAATCCAAAAAATGAAAATTGTCTCTATCCTGAAGGTATCAAAAAGGTTTTTCTCATGAATAAATACCACATCATGAAACATTTAAGAATTGTTGTTAATTAAATATTTTATTAAAAATTCTGCTATGTGTAGATATTACCACATATTTGTTATTGAGCATCCAGGAATTCTTTTGCTTTCCTCTCAGATTGTGCACCTTATGTACCCAGTGCTGGTGGCTACACCCATTTTGTATGTACCCAGTGCTGGTGGCTACACCCATTTTGTATGTACCCAGTGCTGGTGGGTACTCCCATTGTGTAGCTTAGTCCCATGCTGGGATCATTTTGTACATGGACATTTCCATGATGTACATTAGCAAGTAGGAATCTGTGTGGTGTAATTGGCACTCTACATATTAGTAGGACTTCTCAGAAGGAATAAAGTAATGTTTGGGGATCTTGTTTTTGATGTTCTGCAGCTTACTTGCTTTGGTCTCAATGTTCCCTTCCTGTCTAGCTTGTTAGTCCGCAGGTGTTTTGTTCTAGGCTGCCACCAATTGCCCCCCAGACTCCACTGCTGTGTTCTTTTATTGTGCCAACTTGCCTGGGTCTCTTACATTCATGGCTTATAGCTCAGGCCATCCCTCTCTGCTGTGGGCCTTAGTTATATGGTCCATTAGATTACACTGTCTGGTAAAGTGTTTCTCCCAGATTCCCAGTCACTGACTAGGCTTGTTTATTTGATCTGGTCCACCAGTCTGCTGCCTGCTCCAACCTTCCTTTGTCAGTTGTACACATATGAACTTCACTAGCTTTTACCTAGGTACTGTATGCCTGCTGCCATTGTATTTTAACCTGGTGACTAACACGTGTCAGCTATTCTGGGAAAGTCCACATCCCTTTGTTGGGGTTAAGGGTGAGGACCTTGGAATCCTTTACACTCCACTCTCAAGCATTGCCTTATGTCAACCATATTAGTGCCCCAGAAGGTCCACATCACCCATAGACAGTTTTGTAGATCTAATCTCAGAGTAAACTAAGATTTAAAGTGGTTGTCCCATCTGGTACATTTATGGCACATCAACAGAATAAGCCATAAATGCCTGATAAATGCAAGTCCCATTGCTGGGGATCCCAATCTATTCTATATTTAGGGCATATTCTGTTGATAAATGTTCATAAATGTCTGTTCATAAATGTCCCAGATGGTAGCCACCCTTTTACTTACAGAGCAACCTCTTAAAATAATGCTTAATATCTATTCAAATTTTAAGATTAACCACCTGGATATATGTTCCAATCATCTTTGTCAAACAATTAAGAATGATTTTTTTTTTTATCAGCCTCATAGCAAATTGTTTGAAGTAGCTCATTTCTTTAATTGCTGAGCAGTTTAGTAGAAAACCTTTTGATTAAAAAAATCTTCAGCATGATCAAGTCCATCTTCCATTGATCAACTAATTCTGGAAACGCCGAAGCGCTATTGCTGCAAGTCAGATGCATAGTTCCATAACCATGTGGTGAATATTTTCCCACTGTACAGCTCATCAGAAATGTAGTGTTGCACTTCCTTGCTTCCTTTATATCTTATTAGGATAATAAACCAAGAAATGAAAAAACAAAATACAGAAATAAATATCTATTTATTATTCCGCAAGAATTTAGAAATGCTTCAAAAACTAACAGTCATGTGAGGTTTTGGATAAGTTCCTTCATTTTCTGATCCTCTCAATGTTCAGGGAACAATCTTCAGCCATGGAGGCGGGGTTTTGGGGTTTTTGATTCACCCTTTCCTTACCCACTGGCTGCATGCTGGCTGCAATATTGGATTGAAGTTCATTCTCTGTCCTCCGTAGTACATGCCTGCACAAGGCAATCTTGCTTGGCGCAGGCGTGTACTATGGAGGACAGAAAATGAACTTCAATCCAATATTGCAGCCAGCATGCAGCCAGCGGGTAAGGAAAGGGTGAATCAAAAACCCCAAAACCCCGCCTCCATGGCTGAAGATTGTTCCCTTCAAATTCAGGTGACAGTGTCCCTTTAACTAAAGAGGCTGGACTTGTTTGTCTGACATCTATTACAGGCATTTTGTTTAGAAAGTAGAGGGAGAAACATTAAAAATTACTTCTATTTTTACACCTTGTTTGGTAACATAACACTAGAAAAAATTGGTTTCATATCACTAATGGTGTTAGTATTTATGTCCTTTTTAATTTACTGTCTCTTAAATTATCTATCTATCTACCTTAATTGTAAAGTGCTGCGGAATTTGTTGGCGCTATATAAATAAAAAATTATTATTATTATCTATCTATCTATCTATCTATCTATCTATCTATCTATCTATCTATCTATCTATCTATCTAAAAATCCAGAAATATTGGAGGCAGCACACCGTTTGTAGTGAAAAGGAGCTATTTAATCAGCCCAGAAGGCCTTCTGGGCTGATTAAATAGCTCCTTTTCACTACAAACGGGGTGCTGCCTCTAATTATTCTGGATTTTTATGATTGAGTTTTGGTATTTGCCTGGGGGGCTCTACACCCGGACTCTCTCTTTGTGCTGCTCTAATTTTCTTTATCTATCTATCTATCTATCTATCTATCTATCTATCTATCTATCTATCTATCTATCTATCTATCTATCTATCTATTTACAGAAACACTAGGAGTACAATAAGGACATCATGCTTATTCTAAATCATTTAATTGATGCCTTAAAAAGACCCTTCACTCTGAAAAACTGAAAAATAACTACACATTTCATGCATAGTTATCTTCCATGGTGCCCGCCATTCAATGTCAGACTGGGGTTCCACTAAGTTTCCAAGGACCCTCCATTAACACTGACTTTGGGGGGGGGGGGGGGCAGTTTTCAACTGCATGCAAATATTACACTATCCTTATTCACACATTTACCTAGATCTCTATATAATGATAAACTGGGTAGTTTGGTTAATGATCGATGAGATGCCTCTTTTTTCTGTACAGAGTGAATAAAGTGAATTATGCCAAGTACTGCCCATACAGTGGGATGGGTGCCCAGATCTGCACAGGGGCCCACCAGGGGATTCCCCTGTCGCCCTATGGGTTTGTCTGAGTCTCCCTCTGTTTGCTCTCAGTTGCTTCCTCTGCTTAAAATGGTGTTCTGATTGTTATGTATCAAAGATGGCCACCACAGTAGCATGGGGAGCACATTGCTAAGTCTACACTACGCTTTCCCAACTTTTCCTGTGCTGTGTGATAGGAAAGGAAGGCGAATCATGGTTTAGACTTACTACTGCTCTTCCCATGTGCCTGGGGAAGACATCTTGGAGGGACAAAATATTGATTTGAGTAAAGAAGGCATTAGGAGACAAAGGGGTAGCACCAAGTAACATGACTATGCATTAGAAATACGTAGTTACTTTTCAGTCCACGGTAGAGGGTCACTTTTAGGTGGCTGTACACAGTAGTCTAAAGATGATTAAAAAGAAAAATTTCATCAGAAATATCTCAGGAAATGTAACAGCAAACAATTGCTTTAGTTGAAATACATAAATAATAAATAATTCGATGAAAGTACAGTATATACTCGAGTATAAGCCGACCCGAGTATAACCCGAGGCACCTAATTTTGCCATGGAAAACTGAGAAAGCTTATTGACTCAAGTATAAGCCGGTATGCATTGTCCCCTTATCCCTGGCCTGCTATGCACGGCTCCTCTGTCCTGTCCTGGTATGTGGCTCCCCCCTGTTCTGCCCTGCTATGCTGTCCTGCTATGTGTGGCTCCCCCATCCTGTCCTGTTATGTGTGGCTTTCCCATCTTGTCTTGGTATGTGTGGCTCCCCCTTTTTGTCCTGGTATGTAGCCCCCACGTTTTGTCCTGGTATGTGTGGCTCCTCCTGTTGTAGGCATGCCTCCATGGTCCCACACGGCTCCACGTCCTGCATGGCTCCCATGGTCCCGCATGGCTCACACCCCCATCCTTCCTACTTATCCTCCTCTCGTATCCCTGCATCTCTGTCCCAGCGCTGACAGCTCTTCGTTGTTCCTGAGCTCAGAGGTCATGTGGTACTGCTCATTAAGGTAACAAATATGTGCTCCACGCCTATGGGAGTGGAGAAATGTGCATATTCATTACCTTAATGAGCAGTACCACCTGACCACTGAGCACAGGAACAGGAAGAGCTGCTGGCGCAGAGATGCAGGGACGAAGATGCAGTAACGGAGTGTTAGGGCTAGCGGAACGCACCAAATAATAAGATAGATAGAGTATGGTGCGTTCGCAGCCCGGGGTCCACCGTGCAGAGATGGAACCTGCTGCCAAGCAATGACGGACTATATGGCGGTACAAAGTAAATACACACACGGGTTATCCTCACCCTGTGTGAAGGAAGCGAACCCTGTTGCATCACAGGGCCGCGGTACCGCAACAAGAGCGCAAGCAAGGAGACTCAGGACTCAATCCCAAGGCACAGGATTTGAGTACATAGACCTCATGCGCTCGACACCGCTACTGGGGTGTCAGAGTGACAGCATTAGAAGCACGAGAGTGCATGCAGTGCCGCACTGGCGAACGCCACTAACCACCCAGGCTTGGGTCAGGAAAGCGCTGTGAAAGCACACGGCGCCGCACTAGCGGTCAAAGCAATAAGACGCTGTATTGTGTGTTTACGTGCTGATGGCTAAGTCGGGTGCTAGATAGCAATCCTACATTCGCGACCAGTCAACAACACTAGGAATGGGAATGATTAGGAGCTTTCATCCATCGACATACATCCATCAACACACACACATTATCAAGTCTATACTAGCGCATGGCCGTGCGGTCATGCGTAGCTTATATAGTTGCAGCACATTCAGGACCTTCCAATAAAGGACCAATGGGAAGCTGCTACCGAAGTTTTGCCCTTTCATGACCTTCCTGGAGGACCAATGGGATGTGCTGCAGTACCTGAGCATGTGACCCTCGATCTCCAACGGGAGATCTTGCCCTGGGCATGCTCAGAAAGAGAAAAGCAGGACTTAGCCCCAAAAGCATCTGCTCGCCGCTGCCCAACACTGACTTCAATGGCAGAAGCAGGAAAAGCAGCAGTAACTCTTTGTACAGAGTGAGACTGAGCAAGACGCTGGGACCGACGTCTCCGCTGAGCAGACTCCACTGCGGCTGGAGAAGAATGGGAGACCGCAACGGAGATGGCTCGAGATTCCCCTTGTGCAGAAGCGGGAACTCGACACCTAACACGGAGGGTGAGTATTGATGTCTTCTGGAAGCCGGTGGCTGCAGCTGTCACTGTGCTACAGCCGCCGGCTCCCCGCTCTCCCTCCCACCTCCGGCTTTCTAGACAATGACTCGTGTATAAGCCGAAGGGGCGTTTTCAGCTCAAAACAATGTGCTGAGAATCTCGTCTTATGCACAAATATATACGGTAATTATCTGGAAAGAAGTCATTAGTACCAAAAATGTTGTCTCTTAGCTACTAGTACATGAACCGTCTGAAAGAATGTCTCAAGAGCAGAGGGAACAATATGGAATTTTTCATTGAAGCACATTTGAAAAATGGCTAGATTATTAAATTACTTAGTGGTTTGATTAAATAGTTAGACATTTAGTATGAAATTCACTGCTAGCCATGCACCTTAAAAGGACAGACCCTTTAATGTGTATGGCTACTTTAAGACTATATACCTTGGTGAAAACTGGATGTGACAACAGTGAGTTTTGAACAAATATATATTCCGGTCAATATAGATAACGAGTGATAGTGCTGTTGCAAACTATGTGATGAATTAGTAAAAGAGATGTAGATGCCTTTTCCGTGTGATTGCATTTTTATAAAGCTTTTTGTCACCTTTTTCTGACCTTGGAAAATATTGACCACAGAGCAGCTTAGCAGGAATTTCAAGGTATGTAACTGAGGATTGCTACTGGTGCTGAGAGAAAAGAGTGATAAATTGTGTTGATATACTCCTCCCCTCTAGGCAGGTTTTAAGAATCTCAGGTACGTGGCATTGCAGAATGATTCATGAGGCCTACCACAGCACTGTCACACTAGTTGTCATTAAAAATCAAATCAACAGTTTTCACACAGTGACCTCAGTCCTCACAACGAAAATTCACAACTGCAAAGATAACCGTAGTTGTGATATTTCATGCTTGTGCCTCGTAACTTTTAACTTTTTTGATTTTTGTATAACTCATGTACCAATTAATAAGCTTTTTTTTATCCCAAAGACTTATAAGATGTAATTTTAAAATAAATATAAAAGGAAACTCTAATAAATAATGTGTGTGTTCCTACATTTTGAAAAGTTTGCCCAGGAATGTAAAATGATTATATAAAAATAGGGAATGTGCTGATATAAGAAATAACCATTACTTACATGCATTCTCTGCCTATAAATGCTGCTGTTCCAGTGCTCCCTCCAGGACTATTTCAAGCTTATTGTGTGCTGTACATCCATGTGACCGCTGCAGCCAATCACTGGTGATGGTCTCATGCACACCACTGGACTTCTGAGGTCATTATTTGGCTGTCTCCATTGGTGTACCGTGTCATCGCTTCACGGAAGAAAACAGAGACCAGCAGGGACCACTTAAGCAGAACAATGAAGGACTTAACAGAAGGGTATTTTTTGTCATTTTACCACATTCCTTGCTGTTAAACAGCTTTACGTTAATTTCAAGGACATTACCCACATTCCTCATTGCAGATCGTGCTTTTGTGAAGGTAATAAAGAAATACAGTGTGCAGGATAAATCTGGCCTTTCTAGGTAAGTCTTTTATTTTCTGAACTGTAGACTGGAGGTGACCTAAAAAATAAAATTTGAACTGGCTAGTTATTAAAGTTCATGTTATTGCAACATATGTACAATATTGCTGCTATCCCTAGTGTAACTGTAGGTAGAAAGTTACAGTTATAGCAATTTTGGAGATTACAATATATTGCTGTAGCTATCCAGGAACTCACCTAAGTACAAATGTACATGAACATTTATCTACACTATCTTACCGTCTGCCCTTTATCTCTGTAAACCTTGTATAGGTCACTATATATAATGTATAAACTTTGGTATTTATCAATGCAAATATTTCCTCCATGTGTTAACATTAATATGAAATCTGGGCTAGGAAGGCACAACAAAACAAATGATATTAAAATTAGCTCTGTTCTATCTACAGATAGCTGTTTTGGAAGGCTTGCTGACTTTATGAGGAACTCTTAATGTACTTGGACAACCCCTTCTTAATCATAGGTTTGTCCCCGGTGTTAAGTGATCCCTGTGGTCAATCAGTGCTGGTTTCACTCTACCTTCAGAAAAATCCCATACATCTAGAGTAAGTGAGAGCTGCTGCTTTTTCACTTCCTCCAGATATATGTGATACGTGGCCACTATTTGGTTACAAGGATCACATGACCTGCAACCAGGAATTTCAGGGCCCCATACTGGCAACATTTTTGGACGCCTTGAGCCTCCACTCAAGCTCCACCCCAGCTCTACCTCCACGACTTGAACATTCCACAGTCCTACTGCACACTCTTGGAAAATTAGCCACAACGAGTATAAGGAAAGGAGCGGCACTAGAGCAATACGATTCCCAGTAAGCAGGACTGATGGTGATAAAACGACTGTCAGGCGTCACGAATGCTAGGGATTATGGTGCTCAGCATACAAAATGTGTAACAGGAGTCCATATAAGATCAAGAGAAGAGAAAATATGCGGCACTCACCCCAAATTAGCAGTGGAATTCGTGAACTTTATTGGAGAAAATATATGAAGTACATCCGTCAGGACATCAGGTATACAGGAGGGTGCGGTATTGGAGTATTTTTTCTCCAATAGAGTTCACGAATTCCACTGCTAATTTGGGGTGAGTGCCGCATATTTTCTCTTCTCTTGATCTTATATACACTCTTGGAAAATCTCCACATCTGTACAACATCCTCACCAATCACACATTAACAGTTCCCATAGAACACCAGATCACATACAGAGCCAGCAGCTTTTGTTTTGGCCAAAAGATTTTTTGAGCCGGCACCACAACAATGTAGACTCTTTTGGTCAGGTCCTACTGTACTCTAACCTATTAAAAATGTCTTAAAATGTCCAATAATCTTTTTAGGTATATTTTTCTATTTTTCTTTAAGGAAATTAATCACATACATTTTTTTTAAATGACCAATAATACCACATGGAAAAAGGAGAACCTGAGTCAAAACTACCAAAAAAATATTTCAATCTTTATTCGAATACAAAAAGAAACATAAATGCGACAAAACACATTAAAATGGTAAAAAAACAGAAATTTTTGCAAATATATTAAAAAAGAAAAATTGAAATATCAAATGGTCATAAATATTCAGACCCTTTGCTCAGACACTCATATTTAAGTCACACGCTATCCATTTCTTTGTGACCCTCCATGAAATGGTTCTACACCTTTATTGGAGTCCAGCTCTGTTTAATTAAACTGATAGAACTTGATTTGGAAAGGCACACACCTGTCTATATAAGACTGCACAGCTCACAGTGCATGTCAGACCAAATGAGAATCATGAGGTCAAAGGAACTGGCCAAGGAGCTCAGAGACAGAATTGTGGCAAGGCACAGATCTGCCCAAGGTTACAACAGAAATTCTGCAGTACTCAAGGTTTCTAAGAGCACAGTGACTTCCATAATCCTTAAATGGAAGATATTTGGGTCCACCTGAAGTCTTCCTAGACCTGGCCGTCCAGCCAAACTGAGCAATTGTGGGAGAAGAGCCTTGGTGAGAGAGGTAAAGAAGAACCCCAAGATATGAGAAATAAGATTCTCTGGTCTGATGAGATGAAGATAGACCTTTTTGGTGACAATTCTAAGTGTTATGTGTGGAGAAAACCAGGTACTGCTCATCAGCTGCCCAATACAATCCCAACAGTGAAACATGGTGATGGCAGCTTCATGATATGGGGGTATTTTTCAGCTGCAGGGACAGGACTTCTGTTTGTCATTGAAGGAAACATAAATGCAAGCAAGTACAGAGATATCCTGGATGAAAACTTCTTCCAGAGTGCTCTGGACCTCAGACTAGGCTGAAGGTTCACCTTACAAGACAATGACCCTAAGCACACCGCTAAAATAACAAAGGAGTGGCTTCAGAACAACTCTGTGACCATTCTTGACTGGCCAAGCCAGAGCCCTGACCTAAACTCAATTGAGCATATCTGGAGAGACCTGAAAATAGCTGTCCAACAACGTTTGCCATCCAATCTGACAGAACTGGAGAGCATCTGCAAGGAAGAATGGCAGAGGATCCCAAAATACAGGTGTAAAAAACTTGTTTCATCATTCCCAAGAAGACTCATGGCTGTAATTGCCCTAAAGCATGCTTCTACTCAATACTGAGCAAAGGGTCTAAATAATTATTACCATGTGTTTTCTTTTTAATAAATTTGCAAAAATTACATTTCGTTTTTTTTTTCAGTCAAGATGGGGGTGCAGAGTGTACATTAATGAGAAAAAATGAACTTTTTTGAATTTACCAAATGGCTGCAATGAAACAAAGAGTGAAAAATTTAAAGGGGTCTGAATACTTTCTGTACCCACTGTACTTATCTAGAGCAAAAAACAAAATCCAGCTCACCATACCGACATTCCCAAGAGCTCGGAGCACGGAACCGCTGTGTCAGGGCGTGGACGAACAGGAAAGAGAAGGAGATCCAGCTCAACGAAATAGTGAAAAATCCATAATTTATTTCACTTAAAATATAGTGAAAGGACAAAACATCAGCATACAAAAAAATTAAAACCAAGGTCAACGCGTTTCCGGTGACTAAGCACCCTTATCATCATGATTAAGGGTGCTTAGTCACCGGAAACGCGTTGACCTTGGTTTTAATTTACATTTTTTTGTATGCTGATGTTTTGTCCTTTCACTATATTTTAAGTGAAATAAATTATGGATTTTTCACTATTTCGTTGAGCTGGATCTCCTTTTCTTTACTTATCTAGAGCACCACTTCCAGAGCACATTCCCCACTTTTTCTCTTTCTTCTACACTACACAGCTGAATACAGATGTGCACCCACCATTAATATATAATTACAACTCACCATTCTAAATATAAATTGTAATCCACCACTATGCCCCAAATACAAATAGCTACTTTTCCCATCTAATAATTATACAAGTTATTTATACCTTTCCCCCAATTCAATGCCAGTTACACTTTTGCATGCTCTGCCACCCCCCACTCCTCCCGCTCCCCGATTCCTTATATTTACATGCCCTTCCTCCTCCATTCATTATATCGTGTATTCTCTCTCCCACCCCTACCCTCAATTCATTATCAATTGCTCTCCTGTTATGAACTGGTGGTTTAGGAGCAACATAGGACGAGCTCTGAAGGAGGTGGTACCTGTACTGACCGCAGTCCCTAAGCTCAACACAACACTAGAAGTAGCCGTGGGATGCTCCTGTCACTCCCTAGGCACCTTGTCACAGCCTGAGAATTAACTACCCCTAAAGATAGAAACAGAAAAACTATCTTGCCTCAGAGAAAATCCCCAAAGGATAGATAGCCCCCCACAAGTAATGACTGTGAGTGGAGAGGGAAAAGACATACACAGAATGAAACCAGGATGTAGCACAGGAGGCCAGTCTAGCTAGATAGATAGGACAGGATAGAATACTGTGCGGTCAGTATTAAAAACTACAAAAATCCACACAGAGTTTACAAAAGTCTCCACACCTAACTAAAGGTGTGGAGGGTAAATCTGCTTCCCAGAGCTTCCAGCTTAACTGAATTAATCCATACTGACAAGCTGGACAAAACATAGAATGCACAGGACGAATAAGTCCACAACATGTGGACAGAAAAGAGCAAAGCAA
Organism: Ranitomeya imitator; assembly: GCF_032444005.1. NCBI lineage: Eukaryota > Metazoa > Chordata > Amphibia > Anura > Dendrobatidae > Ranitomeya > Ranitomeya imitator. The sequence continues at coordinate 394,265,632 of NC_091285.1, read as the reverse complement.
GGACTTAACTTTGCAGAACAGGTCAGGATATCAGGGAAATCCAAGAGAGATGTGAATCCAACCAGGAACCATAAACAAGTGGCACTGGCTGAAGAGAAGAGCCAGGCATAAATAGCCGAGCAGAAAGACAATCAGTGGAAGCAGCTGCAGACTGCTAAATCCAAGGAGCAGCCATACCACTTAAAACCACCCGAGGGAGCCCAAGAGCAGAACTCACAAAAGTGCCACTTACAACCACCGGAGGGAGCCCAAGAGCAGAATTCACAACACTCTCCCCCACATTCAATATATCATTTACTCTCTCCCACCCTCAATTAATCAATATTTGCTCCCCACCCCCAATTCATCATCATTTGTTGTTCCCCACCCTCAATTCATCATAAGTTATTGTCCCCCATCCCCAGTCTCAATATGTCATCATTTACCCCCACCCTCAAAATTCATCATTATTTGTTCTTTCCCAGAACCCCGAGTCATCATTTGCTCTCTCCACCTCCCACTTTCAATTCATCATTTTCAGTCCCCCTCCTCCACTTCATCATTTGCAGTCCCCCACTTCCCCACATTTCATCAGTTGCAGTCCCCACTCACCATCATTTGCAGTCATTCTTCCCCAACTCACTTTATCATTTGCAGTCCCACCGTTACTTCATCATTTGGAGTCCCCCTCCCCCACTCACTTCACAATTTGCTGTTTCCCACCTCATTTCGCCATTTACAATCCCTCTCCCTCACTCACTTCATCATTTGCAGTCCCCCCTCACTTCATCATTTGCAGTCCCCCTCCCATCACTCCATCATTTGCAGTCCACCTCCCCTCACTTTATCTTTTGCAGTTCCTCCCCCCCATTTCATCATTTTCAGTCCCCCACCCCACACTTCATGATTTGCAGTCCCCTGGCCCCTCACTTCATCATTTTCAGTTCCCCTCCAGCCTCACTTTCTCATTTGCTATCCCCCTATCTCTCACTTCAGGCCCCCTGTGTACTTCTGCTCACCGGTCCCCGTACAGCAGATATTCAATTCCCGGGAGAGTCAGTGCCAACACCGCTGGAACAGGGCCACCACCAGAGGTAAGTATAAGGCCGGAGTCACATTACAGTGATATACGGCCGAGTCTCACTGGTTTAAAGCAAGCTTTGGCACCGGCACTCCGGAGCGGAGTGTGCAGCTCCATGTATTGCTATGCGGCCGCACGCTCCGCTCTGGAGTGCCAGTGCCAGAGCTTGTTTTTAACCAGCGAGACTCGGCCGTATCTCGCTGTGTGTGATCCCGGCCTAAATGTTATTTATTTTTTAAGTAGTAAGCATATGTAATGAGAAGGCAATGCCTGAGTAGTGGACAGCCCCTTTAACCCCTTAAGCCCCAAGGGTGGTTTGCACGTTAATGACCGGGCCAATTTTTACAAATCTGACCACTGTCCTTTATGAGGTTATAACTCTGGAATGCTTCAACGGATCTTGGCGATTCTGACAATGATTTCTCAAGACATATTGTACTTCATGATAGTGGTAAAATTTCTTCTATATAACTTGCGTTTATTTGTGAAAAAAACGAAATTTGGCGAAAATTTTGAAAATTTTGCAATTTTCCAACTTTGAATTTTTATGCTCTTAAATCACAGAGATATGTCATGTAAAATAATAAGTAACATTTCCCACATGTCTACTTTACATCAGCACAATTTTCGAACAAAATTTTTTTTTGTTAGGGAGTTATAAGGGTTAAAAATTGACCAGCAATTTCTCATTTTTACGCCACCAATATTTTTTAGGGACCACATCACATTTGAAGTCATTTTGAGGGGTCTATATGATAGAAAATACCCCACTGTGACACCATTCTAAAAACTGCACCCCTCAAGGTGCTCAAAACCACATTCAAGAAGTTTATTAACCCTTCAGGTGTTTTACAGGAATTTTTGAAATGTTTTTAAAAAATTAACATTTAACTTTTTTTCGCCAAAAATTTACTTCAGCTCCAATTTGTTTTATTGTCCCAAGGGTAAGAGAAGAATTAGGACCCCAAAAGTTGTTGTGCCATTTGTTCTGAGTACGCCGATACCCCACATGTGGGGGTAAACCAATGTTTGGGCCCATGGCAGAGCTCGGAAGGGAAGGAGCGCCGTTTGACTTTTCAATGCAAAATTGACTGGAATTGAGATGGGACGCCATGTTGCGTTTGGAGAGCCCCTGATGTGCCTAAACATTGAAACCCCTGACAAGTGACATGATTTTGGAAAGTAGACCTCCTAAGGAACTTATCTTGATGTGTGGTGAGCACTTTAACCCACCAAGTGCTTCACAGAAGTTTATAATGCAGAGCCGTAAAAATAAAAAATCATATTTTTTCACAAATATGATTTTTTGCCCCCAATTTTTATTTTTCCCAAGTGTAAGAGAAGAAATTGGACCACAAAAGTTGTTGTGCCATTTGTTCTGAGTATGCTGATACCCCACATGTGGGGGTAAACCACTTTTTGGGCGCACGGCAGAGCTCGGAAGGGAAGGAACGCCGTTTGACTTTTCAATGCAAAATTGACTTTAATTGAGATGGGACGCCATGTTGCGTTTGGAGAGCCCCTGATGTGCCTAAACATTGAAACCCCCCACAAGTGACACCATTTTGGAAAGTAGACCCCCTAAGGAACTTATCTAGCTGTGTTTTGACAGCTTTGAACCCCCAAGTGTTTCACTACAGGTTATAATGCAGAGCCGTGAAAATAATTTCACAAAAATTAATTTTTAGCCCCCAGTTTTGTATTTTCCCAAGGGTAACAGGAGAAATTCGACCCAAAAAGTTGTTTTCCAATTTGTCCTGAGTGCGTTGATACCCCATATGTGGGGGGGAACCACCGTTTGTGCACATGGCAGAGCTCGGAAGTGATGGAGCGCCATTTGGAATGCAGCCTTAGATGGATTGGTCTGCAGGCGTCACGTTCCATTTGCAAAGCCCCTGAGGCACCTAAACAGTAGATACCCCTCAGAAGTGACACCATTTTGGAAAGTAGACCCCCTAAGGAACTTATCTAGCTGTGTTTTGACAGCTTTGAACCCCCAAGTGTTTCACTACAGGTTATAATGCAGAGTCGTGAAAATAAAAATTATTTTTTTTAACAAAAATTATTTTTAGCCCCCAGTTTTGTATTTTCCCAAGGGTAGCAGGAGAAATTCGACCCCAAAAGTTGTTATCCAATTTGTCTTGAGTACGCTGATACCCCATATGTGGGGGGAACCACCGTTTGTGCGCATGGCAGAGCTCGGAAGTGATGGAGCACCATTTGGAATGCAGACTTAGATGTATTGGTCTGCAGGCGTCACGTTGCATTTGCAGAGCCCCTGATGCACCTAAACAGTAGAAACCCCCCACAAGTGACACCATTTTGGAAAGTAGACTCCCTAAGGAACTTATCTAGATGTGTTTTGACAGCTTTGTACCCCCAAGTGTTTCACTACAGTTTATAGTCGTGAAAATAAAAATTAATTTTTTTCCCCACAAAAATGTTTTTTAGACCCCCAAATTTTTATTTTCCCAAGGGTAACAAGAGAAATTGGACCCCAATAGTTGTTGTCCAATTTGCCCTGAGTATGCTGATACCCCATATGTTGGGGTAACCCCTGTTTGGGCACACGGGAGAGCTCAGAAGGGAAAGACCACTGTTTTACTTTTTCAACGCAGAATTGGCTGGAATGAGATCGGACGCCATGTCGCATTTGGAGAGCCCTGATGTGCCTAAAGTGGAAATCCCAAATTCCAACTTAAACCCTAACCCCAACACACCCCTAACCCTAATCCCAACCATAACCCTAACCACACCCCTAACCCTGACACACCCCTAACCCTAATCCCAATCGTAAATGTAACCCTAACCCTAACTTAAGCCCCAACCCTAACTTTAGCCCCAACCCTAACTCTAACTTTAGCCCCAACCCTAACTTTAGCCCCAACCCTAACCCTAGCCCCAACCCTAACCCCAACCCCAGCCCCAACCCTAACCCTAACCCCAACCCTAACCCTAGCCCTAACCCTAGCCCTAACCCTAGCCCTAACCCTAACCCTAGTCCTAGCCCTAGCCCTAACCTTAAACCTAACCCTAACCCTAGCCCTAACCCTAGCCCTAACCCTAACCCTAACCCTAGCCCTAACCCTAGCCCTAACCCCAGCCCTAACCCTAAACCTAGCCCTAATGGGAAAATTGAAATAAATACATTTTTTAAATTTTTTTAAGTTTCCCTAACTAAGGGGGTGATAAAGGGGGGTTTGATTTACTTTTATAGCGGGTTTTTAGCGGATTTTTATGATTAGCAGCCATCACACACTAAAAGACGCTTTTTATTGCAAAAAAATTGTTTTTGTGTTACCACATTTTGAGACCTTAAATTTTTCCATATTTTGGTCCACAGAGTCATGTGAGGTCTTGATTTTTGTGGGACGAGTTGGCGTTTTTATTGGTAACATTTTCGGGCACTTGACATTTTTTGATCGCTTTTTATTCCGATTTTTGTGAGGCAGAATGACCAAAGACCAGCTATTCATGAATTTCTTTTTTGGGGGGGGGGCATTTATACCGTTCCGCGTTTGGTAAGACAGCATTGAGGGTGGCAGGACTTAGTGTCCCTCCTTTTTAGCACTCTATCTCCATGCACAAGAAAGTCCCCTGAAGATTCTGCTTGGATGAAACGCGTCGGGACGGAATATACAGGGAGAGTGCAGGGCATGTTTGGACAGGGGTAGCTGTGGACTGCCCTTGTAAGGGCAGGAGCTTTGGGGATAGTCTATCGATAGCCCCATAGGGACTGACACAGGGATTGTCGTCTCCATCATTTTTCCGGACTTTCTTCTGACCAGAAAATTATCCGGTGCTCCTGGGCCCTCATCTTGGAACCGGTGAGATTGTTCCTTTTTATATTAGTTATAGCCATCAGTGGCACTGTTTATATGGGACTATTTGATGGTTTTTATTGCTTGTTCATGTAAACTAGCTTGACGTTGTGTGCTGTTGACGTTATTTTACTCCAGCTCCATATGTCAAATTCTAGTTCTTATGATATCTCCAATATACTGTGGAGGATATCATTTTGTCCTTTCTGGGGATAATCAGTCTCTGTGGGCACCACACCAATTGCCTGAGACTCTGCCCCAGTATTTTTATTCACTTGGGTGTTTGGTTTGAGTTTTTTTGTGTGTGACTTTAGTCATAATAAAAGTTACGTTTTATTTTTCCACTTATGCTTTGTTAGTTAAAATGGATAAAGCAGTTTTATTCTTCGGGTCAGTACGTTTACAGTGATACCTCATTTATATCTTTTTTTATGTTTTGGTGCATTTTATATGATAAAAACTATTTTATAGAAAAAATAATTATTTTTGCATCGCTTTATTCTGAGGACTGTAACTTTTTTATTTTTTTGCTGATGATGCTGTATGGCAGCTCTTTTTTTGCGGGACAAGATGACGTTTTCAGCGGTACCATGGTTATTTAAATCCGTCTTTTTGATCACGTGTTATTCCACTTTTTGTTCGGGGGTATGATAATAAAGCGTTGTTTTTTGCCTCGTTTTTTTTTTTTACGGTGTTCACTGAAGGGGTTAACTAGTGGGACAGTTTTATAGGTCTGATCGTTAAGGACGCGGCGATACTAAATATGTGTACTTTTATTGTTTTTTTTATTTAGATAAAGAAATGTATGTATGGGAACAATATATATATATTTTTTTTCTTTATTTGGGAATTTTTTTTTTTTTTTTACACATCTAAAAAATTTTTTTTAACTTTTTTATTTTGTCCCAGGGGGGACATCACTGTATAGTGACAGTCCAGGTCGCTGATCTGACACTTTGCAGAGCACTGTGTCGGATCAGCGATCTGGCGTGCCCTGCTGCTAGGTTACCAGAGCCTGCTCTGGACCCGGAAGTACTCCCTGCAGGACCCGGAAGTAGCCCCGCGGCCATTTTGGATCCAGGGCCTGCAGGAAGGAAACGCTCGCTACAAGGTGAGCACATCGCCTTGTACCGATCGTCTCAGGGAAGCACGCATGGAGCCCCCTCCCTGCGCGATGCTTCCATATACCACCGGCTCACTGCGATCATGCTTGATCGCGGTGTGCCGGGGCTTAATGTGCCGGGAGCGGTCCGTGACAGCTCCTGGCACATAGTGCCGGATGTCAGCTGCGATAGACAGCTGACACCCGACCGCGATCGTCCTCGCTCTCCCCGTGAGCGCGGCCGATCGCGTATGACGTACTATCCTGTCACTGGGAATTAAGTCCCAGGTCACCTTGACGGGATGGTACGTCATATGGGATTAAGGGGTTAAAGATAAGTATTTTTCACCAAATTTTCTGTGTTGAACTGCACACACCATATAATAGTGACTGCAGAGTGAAATAAAATGGCTTTTTATTTTACCTCACCTTTTTGTTATGGAGATATTAGCAATCAAATATTTGGCACTTAATGAATTATATTTAGGCACCTAATGAGTTATATTTAGTAAAGTCCAAGTGGATGCTATTAAATATCTTCACTGGATGTGTGTACTTTTGCTTCCTGTATGATGCTGACCAATCATAAGCAGGCAGCAACGTAGAAGTGCAGACAGACCAGTAATTATGTCATCAGGGTCACATGACCTGAATCCACAGGTTTTGCCAGTCAGAGTGTACAGCTTAAATAAGCACTGAATATATATTACACAGCACAGAAATTTGGAACTATTATCTCCAGTTAAAATGTCCACACTTCTGTGCTGCAATGTCATCATACATTTGAATATTTTGAGACCAAGTAAATTATTTAGGCATATCGGTTTCTACAAGGCATTGAAGAGGTTGTCACACTATTAATATCAACCCATTTGCTGCCTCTTGATGATCCAGTAGTAGAACTAAATTCAAAATTACACAGTACTCTAGCCAAGAGCAAGTGCTTAAACATGACATTCATCTTTTTCAGCTGTCTACATGAGCTTGTACTTCTGTCTAGTTCATCATGGAAGCAGAAATTAACAAATGGTTTATTTAGACCACCCTTATATTGTCAGCAACAATTACAGCCCAATATAGTATGGGTAACTATAGTAACCCATGTTCTAAAAAAGCTAAAGAGTTTCTAAAATAACTTTTCTGAGTTATGATTTGTTCAAAGTAAAATTACCTATTACAGCACCAACACAATGGAAGCATTGACAGATATTATAGCACTGCATTCTCTAGAATCCAGTCTTCAAAATGAGCTGACAGCCCTTATACAACTTCCTATTACCTCTCTGGTTACAGAATATTGGTGCTAAACAGGATTTTCCAGAATCTACAAGCAATACAATACTTATGTTGGAACCATTTCTAAATATGTCACATTTATTATCCCCAAAATATAACTTTCCTAGCTGTCATGCATAGTAACAGGGCTGTTAACATAGTTGCCACCTCCCAGTCCTAGTTTTACTTCCTCTAGTAGAGATCTAACCAGAAACCCTGCTTAGTAGTAATGGGCAATCTAAAGTTGGCCGCACACTTGAAATAACACTCAGCCGAACACCTGAGTTTCCTGATTTCCCCTTACACATAAGTTCTCGGCTCAGTCAAGAGTTTATGTATTTTTAATGGGGGAAAGGAGATAGATTATCTCGGACACCTCTAGCAGCAGCTTATCTTCTATGAATTTTAATGCCAATCCTTCTTTGCCCCAACATCATCTGTTGGGGGAGAATAGGAAGGTGCCAATATACATCAGATGGTCCCTCTGAAATCGGTGGGTTTGGATGACATTTTTCTAATGTGTATAGAGACCACAAACTCTAACATCTAACATCATGACAGTTAACTAGTGTTATTCAATGTCGTGTACTTGATTGCCCTTGTGCACAATTCCAAGAAGCCTTTTTTTCTCATTGTTATCCACTTTACCTTTTGAATAGTTTCTGTCCAGACTAAACCAACTCTACCTGCTTGATGCATCTCTGTTAGTCTTTGACCCTGAAACGTGGAGATGTTCCTTTGGACTCATGCTCCTTGGTCTGACCTTTCCTTTGAAGTATAGTGACTTAAAGAAGCAATAAAATTTGGCACATTTGACATTTCTTTAAACTACTGTCTTGCAGTGGTTTCCTCAACTCATGCTTAACGATCTTCTACATGCAGAACAACCATCTATATATATAATTGTCTACGGGTTTTTCCGTCTGTCTGTCTTTCTGTCTGTCTGTCTTTCTGTCTGTCTGTCTGTCTGTCCTGGAAATCCCGCCTCTCTGATTGGTCGAGGCCGCCAGGCCTCGACCAATCAGTGACGGGTACAGCGACGATGATGTCATAAAGGACGTAGACATCCCGCGTCTCTGATTGGTCGAGGCCGCCAGGCCTCGACCAATCAGCAACGGGCACAGCGACGATGATGTCATCATGGTTGCCATGGCGACAATGATGTCATAAAGGTTGCCTCGACCAATCAGCGACGGCCACAGTCTGCCGCGAATTCTGGAATCATCATTGTCCATATACTACGGGGACATGCATATTCTAGAATACCCAATGCGTTAGAATCGGGCCACAATCTAGTCTACTATATAATTGTCTAAGGGTCACTTCTGTCTTCCTGTCTGTCCTTCTGTCTGTCACGGATATTCATTGGTCACGGCCTCTGTCTGTCATGGAATCCAAGTCATTGATTGGTCTCGCCAGCTGCCTGTCATGGCTGCCACGACCAATCAGCGATGGCCACAGTCCGATTAGTCCCTCTCTACTCCCCTGCAGTCCGTCGCCCGGCGCCCGCTCCATACTCTCCACAGTCACCGCTCACACAGGGTTAATGCCAGCGGTAACGGACTGCGTTATGCCGTGGGTAACTCACTCCGCTGCCGCCGCTATTAACCCTGTGCGACCAAGTTTTTACTATTGATGCTGCCTATGTAGCGTCAATAGTAAAAAGATCTAATGTTAACAATAATAAAAAAAATAAAAAATCATCATATACTCACCCTCCGGCGCCTTTCCCGCTCCTCGCAACGCTCCGATGCTAAGGATGGTATGCGACAAGGACCTTCCATCACAGGTCCTGCGCGCCTGCGCGAGAAGGACCTTCCATAACATCACGGTCATGTGACCGCGACATCATCACAGGTCCTGCGCGCCTATGCGAGAAGGACCTGCCATGACATCACGGTCATGTGACCGCGACGTCATCACACACTGGGACCGGAAGCTGGCGACAGAACTACAAGGGGCCCTCGGATAGGAAGGTGAGTATATGTTTATTTTTTATTTTTTAACCTGTGACATACGTGGCTGGGCAATATACTACGTGGCTGGGTAATATACTACGTAGCTGGGCAATATACTACGTGACTGGCCAATATACTACATGGTTGGGCAATATACTACATGGCTCTGTGCTGTATACTACGTCGCTGTGCAATATACTACGTGGCTCTGTGCTGTACACTACGTCACTGGGCAATATACTATGTAACTGGGCAATATACTACGTAACTGGGCAATATACTACGTGGCTGGGCAATATGCTCTGTGCTGTATACTACGTCGCTGGGCAATATACTATGTGGCTGGGCAATATACTACGTGACTGGGCAATATACTACGTGGCCTGTGCAATATACTACGTGACTGGGCAATATACTACGTGACTGGGCAATATACTACGTAGCTGGGCAATATAGTACGTGACTGTGCAATATACTACGTGGGCTGTGCAATATACTACATGACTGGGCAATATACTACGTGGCTGGGCAATATACTACATCGCTGGGCAATATACTACATGGCTGGGCAATATACTACGTGACTGGGCAATATACTACGTAGCTGGGCAATATAGTACGTGACTGGGCAATATACTACGTGGGCTGTGCAATATACTACGTGGCTCTGTGCTGTATACTACGTCGCTGGGCAATATACTACGAGGACATGCATATTCTAGAATACCCGGTGCGTTAGAATTGGGCCACCATCTAGTAAATACATAAGAATACAACCAATGTTTTTACAATTATTGGAACTCCTTCATTTATTAGTTAGCTTGATTCTTCTCAAAGAGTTACATGATCAAGACTGCCCAATACTGTTTTTTCGGAAACCTTTTATTTAATTGAAATGTTATTACATGTTTAACATGTATACAAAAAAAGCCAGACCTCAGATCATTTTCATGGTAATAAACTAAAGTTGTTGTCTTTTATTAATGACTAATACTGACTTGACTGTCTATTGCTTTCTTTGTGTTGATGTTTTCAAATGTATTTGTATTGTGATTTCTTTGTATAACAGTCATTATGTCGCATCTTATGCTGTCTTTATACACAGCAAATATTCATTTAATTAAATTATTCTCCCAAGAGCACTATTTTATGTGAGAAAAGTAAGTAGTAGCGGGAGATTTTAGTAATTCATTAATGGGACAGAGTGTACAAACAGATTCAGAGTCCTGTTTCAACAAGATTTCCAGACCCCAAATGTCAATGTAGAAAGGGATTATGGGTGTGTAGTACTGACTGAGCAACATCATGTTTCCTTTACAAGGGAAAAAAGCTCTGTGTCATGGTTAGGACATGGTTAATGTCCTGTTCTCTCAGGGTTAATTTTGCTGGCCTCCCTTTGGATCTGGGAGGAGTATTTATACTCACTCCAGACTCAGATTCCCTGTCAGCTATACTTTCGTCTTGTCTGTGTGCCTGACCCCTGGATTGTGTGCTTGGTTTGCAATTGTATCTCTTGCTCTCTGTGCTTCACTCTGCTCGTTTGTTCTTTTGGATTTCTGACCTCTGGCTTCTCTTCTGACAATCCCCTGTCTCTCCCCTTTAGTACCTCGTGATCTCCTGGTTCTGATCTTAGCTTGTTTAACTAATCTCCTGTATCGTCTCCTCTGCACCCTGGCATCTGGCTCCCCCCGACCACCTCCCACTCTGTCACATGGTTCAGGTCCTGTTTGTTACCTGGTTAGTAACCTGGCACTTTGCTCAGCTCCCTTGCTGCTGCGTGCAGCTCTCCCCGCAGCAGTAATACCCGGGAGTCTGACTGTGACCAAGGATTTGAAAATGTGCCCACCACTCTTTCTCAACCATTTGAGAATGTGCCCACCATGCTTTCCCAACCATTTGAGAATCTGCCCACCACTCTTTCCCAACCAATTCCTCCTGTTCTTATTTATACAAGCATTGCTATGTTTGACTATAGATTTCATCCACATTCTCAGGAGTTCCTTAGAAGAACACTTACTCCATATAACCTAATTTTCACCAATGATCCCTTAAAAGCAACAATCCACTAATTGGAGGAACTCGTAAGCACAGGATGGTCAAAATTTTGTAGATATAATTATTACGAACCTGTTGCCTGCATAGGAATCTGTGCATAAGATGTAAAGGCGCTTTTGAGCTTTTCTACAATGGCCAGATACTCTAATTCATTCTTCATGGTAGAGGACTTATTGGACATGTGTCACACTAACATACTATTGATTTTATTTTTTTTCTCCATAAACCTCCATTAATGACCAAAGAATACTGTGTGTAGGGAGTTTATGGGGGAAAACTGCTTGTGTAACTTATGTACACAGCGCTGTGAAGTTTCCTTAACAAAAGTTGAGCAAATGATTCCTCAAAGTGCTTAAAAATGTAAAAAAATAGAGATAGAAATCAGTTGATCAGTGTCAATCACAGTAAAGTGATACTTCCTGTGAAGTCATATTACGAACACTGTTCTACAGACATGATCACATCCCATATGCTACAGATGAGAATGGTCTCTCTTAATGCTGACTCACCATATGTTGTGATCAGATCAAATGATGTACAACACACATTTTCACTATGAGCGTACAATAATGTCCAGATGGGACGGCAGGGTACTAAGTGGGTTTAGGTAATGGCTAACAATAAACTGAATGTTCCCTTGGGAAGATTTCATAAGATGCACCAGGGTTAGTAGACTATCAAGTTCATGCACCATAATGTGGTTAATACACACTGTTGATTTCTAGAATTTTTTGAAGACTGAACATTTACTATAAAAATCACAATAAATGAATATGCACTTCGGCTTAGCCGAAATGCACATTGTAAATCTCAGGTTAGGGGCACTGAGTTCTGTATTGTTGACAGTATTGTTATGCCACACATTATTTAGGATGCTAGAATTAATTTGTTCAATGTTTCCAGTATTGTCTCGGTTGTAACAGATAGTTGGTTATAGCAGTTTTATAGCGATGTCATACATATCGGTAATTATATTTCAAGGTCAAAGGAAAAGCAAAAATATTATTTCAGTATGTTACACAACATATTTAAATGAGAGTAACAGAGCACATCAAAAGTTGTCACAAACAAAACTTGTCTCCTGCAATGTATGTCAAAATGGAGAGTCTGAACTATTGACTGCTGGTTTATGTTTTATCCTGGTATTTTCTATGTTATTAGACATACAGTATGTAATGCTGGGTTTAAAGGTTCTGCTTCATTATCTATCTAGGAATACTAATACATTTTCTACGGTGAATGGGGAAAAGTAACAAGCAACCATCAGAAACTGTAAAATAATGGGGGAAGTCCAAAATGTCTATAATTAAGAATTTTACTAAATGATCATGTATGTAGGGAAGGTTGTTATCTATGTATTTATTTATCTTTATTTTACTCAGTTATACAGTTGTGCTCAAACGTTTACATATCACGGCAGAATTTTGGCTTTCTTGGCCTTTTCTCAGAGAATATGAATGATAACACCAACACTTTTTCTCCACTCATGGTTACTGGTTGGGTGAAGCCATTTATTGTCAAATTACTGTGTTTTCTCATTTTAAATCATAATGACAACCCAATCTATCTATCTAAAAGTAGAAAATAAGAATATCACAGATAAGAACTAATTGGACGCAGAGCTCCCCAGGTATTTACCAAACTTTCAATATAAGTCCAGAGATTGGAGGCAGCACACTATTTAAGTGAAAAAAGCTTCTTATTTAATGGCCCACCATGGCGATTCTTCGGTTCCTTAAGGCCCCGTCACACATAGCGACGCTTAAGCGATCCCGACAACGATACGACCTGTCAGGGATCGTTGCTGCGTCGCTATGTGGTCGCTGGTGAGATGTCAAACAGTGAGATCTCCCCAACGACGCAGCAGTGATGCGGCGACCTGTAGCGACCTGTAGCGACCTGTACAACGATGCTATTTCATGATGATTCAATGGGACGTCCTGTCAACGAGGTCGTTGGTAAGGTGTCAAACACAGCGATGTGTGCTACCCAGCGGGACCTCAACGATCAAAAAATGATCCAGGCCATTCCGACACGACCAGCGATCTCACAGCAGGGGCCTGGTCGCTGCTACGTGTCACACATAGCGAGATCGCTACTGAGATCGCTGTTGCGTCACAAAACTTGTGTCTCAGCAGCGATCTCGCTAGCGATCTCGCTATGTGTGACGGGGGCTTTAGAGATAACCTTTGTCAAGACTTGAGAAATGTTCTCAGTAAGGAACTGAAACGTCACCATGTTGGGCCATTAAAAAGGAAGCTTTTTTCACTTGAATAATGTGCTGCCTCCAATCTTTGGACTTATATTGAAGGTCTATCTATCTATCTATCTATCTATCTATCTATCTATCTATCTATCTATCTATCTATCCCATATCTATCTATCTATCTATCTATCTATCTATCTATCCCATATCTATCTATCTATCTATCTATCTTTCTATCTATCTATCTATCTATCTATCTATCTATCTATCTATCTATCTATCTATCTATCTATCTAATTCTCAGAAAGTGTAAACAGCAGCACTATGGCACCAGTAGGTGTAAGTCCCAAGACTTGTCTCCTTGTGATATTTAAAGTCAAATATTCTCCTATAACCATATAAATAATGTAATTGTCTCGGAGTCTTATACACTACATTTTACAGTTATATACTCATTTAATAGTTAAAATGTATTATGCATAATGTATGTCAAAATAACTGAAATAAAATCATTAATATGGAAACTCAGTTTTTAAAATCTGGGTGGCAGAATTCTGGATATACATAACTTCCGCCTACATATTTTCACATTTTCAGCTAATGTGTAGGTGGGAATTACTTTCTGCAGTTTAAAGATAGTGAATAACACTAATGTAGCTATGTCTACCTTGTCCTTATAGGCGACTTAACAATAATCAGTCATTTACTGTTACATTTTTTTAAATAAAAAAACTATTGATTAAGTTCCCCCCCTTTAGTCTACAGTATGGAAAATAAGCATTTGATACACTGCCAGTTTTGTAAGTTTTCCCGTCTACAAAGAATGGAGAGGTAAGTCATTTTTGTTGTAGGTACACTTCAACTGTGAGAGACCGAATCTAAAAATAAAACCCAAAAAGTCACATTGTATGATTTTTACTCAATCAATTTGCATTTTATTGCATGAAAAAAAAGTATTTGATAGAATAGAAAAGGAGAACTTAAAGGGAACCTGTAACCCCCAAAATCGACGGTGAGCTAAGCCCACCGGCATTAGGGGCTTATAAGCCCCCGATGTAATAAGTAGATAAGCCCCCGATGTAACCTAAAAGATGAGAAAAAAAGGTTATATTATACTCACATGGGCAGGCGGTCCAATCCGATGGGCATCGCGGTTCGGTCCAGGGCCTCCCATCTTCATAGGATGACGTCCTCTTCTGGTCTTCATACTGCAGCTCTGGCGTAGGCGTGCTTTGTCTGCCCTGTTGAGGGCAGAGCAAAGTACTGCAGGGGGCAGGCGCCGGGAAAGGTCAGAGAGGCCCAGCGCCTGCGCACTGCAGTACTTTGCTCTGCCCTCAACAGGGCAGACAAAGTACGCCTGCACCGGAGACGCAGTGTGAAGACCAGAAGAAGACGTCATCTGATGAAGATAGGAGGCGCCGGTCCAGACCACGACACCCATCAGACCGGACCGGGACCGGGACTGCCTCTGGGTGAGTATAATATAACCTCTTTTTCTCATCTTTTAGGATACATCGGGGGCTTATCTACAGCATTTCAGAATGCTGTAGATAAGCCCCTGATGCTGGTGGGCTTACCTCACCCTCGATTTTGGGGGTGACAGGTTCCCTTTAATATTTGATACGGAAACCTTTGTTTGCAATTACAGAGGTCAGACATTTCCTGCAGTACTTGACCAAGGACCAAGGATTTTGGCCCACTCCTCCATACAGATCTTCTCCAGATCTTTCAGGTTTCCTGGCTCCAAAGATTTTCTATTGGGTTCAGGCATGGAGACTGACTAGGCCACTCCAAGATCTTGAAATGCTTCTTATGAAGTCCCTCCTTAGTTACTTTGGCTGTATATTTTGGGCCATTGTCATGCTGGAAGACCTAGCTATGACCCATCTTTAATGCTGTTACTGTACCTTACAATACATGACCCCATCATTCCTTCCTTCAATACGGTGCAGTTGTCTTGTCGCCATGACCTTTTCCCATGCTTCCTCTGGACCATCCAGATGGTCATTGGTGAACTTCAAATGGGCTTGGACATGTGCTGGCATGACCAGAGGGACCTTGCGTGCCCTGCAGGATTTGAATCCATGACTGTGGTCCCAGCTCTCTTCAGGTCATTGACCAGGTCCTCCTGTGTCATTCTGGGCTTATTCCTGACCTTTTTCAAAATTATTTTTACCCCACGAGGTGAGATCTTGCATGGAGCCCCAGACCAAGGAAGAGAGACAGTCATTTTGTGTTTCTTCTATTTTCTAATAATTGTGCCAACAGCTGTTGCCTTCTCACCAAACTGCTTGTCTATTGTCCTGTAGCCCATCCCAGCCATGTGCAGGTCTACAATTTTGTCACTGGTGTCCTTAGATAGCTCTTTGGTCTTGGCTATGATGGAGAGGTTGGAGTGAGATTGAGTGTGTGGACAGGTGTTTTTCATACAAGTGCAATTAATGCAGGTAATAAGTGTAGAGTATCAGGGCTTTTTAAAGAAAAACTAACAGGTCTATGGAAGACAGAATTCTTGCTGGTTGGTAAGTGATCAAATATGTATTTCATGCAATAAAATGCAATTTAAATATTTAAAACATACAATGTGATTTTCTGTTTTTTATTTTAAGATTCTGTCTCTCACAGTTGAAATGTACCTATGATAAAAATGATAGACCTCTCCATTCTTTGTAGCTGAGGAAACTTGCAAAATTAGCAGTGTGTCAAATACTTACAGTATTTTCCGCACTGTATACATATATACATTGTCTGAAGCGTTGATTTAGTAGATTCACCTCATGCTAATGATTGTATTTTTGTGGAGGATTCTCTGCTAGACTCATACTGCAAAATCTTCAATTCTTTAGTCATAAGGAAGATTAGCTACTGCTAAAGGTGTCTTATAAATATGACTCAATTTATTCATATTTTTGTAATTCGCTCCATGGAAATTCAGCTATAAGTGGCTGCCAGCTGTCGCTACCATCTTGCCAAACTGTAGAGGGCCAGGAAAAGGTTAAAGAGAAAAAACAACATACTCACTTCTCCACTCACCATTATGACCATCCATGCTATTCCCTGCTCACTGTCTGGTGATCCCTGCTCTGGTCACACTGCATCTCTGGCTCGGTGTTTAGTCAGACGAAAGCAGCAGTCAGAGAGAAGCGGCGGAGGCTGTAATGGTGAGCAGTTAGGTGAATGAGGTGAGCATGTTTCTTTTTGCTTTTACTTCTTACTGTTATGATGCTCTGGGGTTTCAAGAGACCCCAGTGCATAATAGGGGGCATTCAATTTGCACCGCTAATTTAACTTTCCAGTAAAATCAATTTGGCAAATTTAAATTTTGTCAGATCTTCTCACCTCTAGTGTCTTACACTATTTTATACCTTTTTATACCTCATTAGAAACACAGCACCCTTGATTGTGCATTTTTAGTGGAATCAGGAGAAATACCATATTTTGCAGACAATAAGATGCACCGGACCATAAAATGCACCCCAAATTTTGAGGAGGACAATAAAATTTTACGCCAAATTGGGATACGTCTTATAGTCTGAATTTAGCTTACCGGGGAGCAGTGGAGCAGGGTAACAGGAGGCAGGGTCGCCATAGCACGAAGCTTGCGGCAGCAGGAGTGGGGAGATGCTGAGGGCCCTGGGCTGGGAGGAGGGGGAGTTCCGGCGGTGGGCTTCAAGAAAATGTCAGTGGTGCAAGGTAGGAGTGTAGTCCCTGCTCTATTCTGCACTCTGCTCTCCCGGTGGTGGGCTTCAGAAAGATGGCCACCGGAGGCAGCACATGCACATATTTAAATCTTGGCTCAGTGAAGAGCCAAGATCTCAGGTGTGCGGGTTACCATCCGTTTTCCTCTTGACAGATAAGGTGAGGTCAGTTGGACATTAATAAGGCTGTATTTGCATTGAAGAGCTCAAAAGAGGTTCTAGGAGACCTCCAAGTGTTATACAAATGACACGCCCACCAGGGCCGTGGGGTACGTTGGAACCGGGTTGGACAGTTCTTTGGGGAAGTCACGGGGCTGTGACCCGACTCTGTGGCCCTGGCTGTGCCATAAAATGGGGAATATATATATGGGATTTAACGTGACGCCACCTGTGGTGTTCAGCAACGGATGGCCGACGCTGCTAAAGGAGACTGCTGGGGCTGATAATGACGCAGCTGGGATGGTTCTGCTCCCCACAGGTGGAGCGGGGCCTCAGGGCTACCGGTCCCAGTTATGTCAAGTTTTGTGTACCCTGTGGTGCAGGACTCAGGGTGCAAGAGATCACTGAATGACACAAGGGCTGTAGTTTTCTTTTCCTTTACTTGATGGTTGATAGTACAGACCGGTGTACTGGTACCAGATCGTAATGCAGAGACAAGCAGCCTGGAAGCAATTTTTCGATACACCTGGCCAGGTAGGTACAGAGGCCTTTCTTCTGCACTGTCCTCCCCTTTTCCTTGCTGCCTAACAGCTCACCCCCTGCTGCTAACTGTCTCTCTTTGTTTTTAAAAACTAACTGTTGCCTGCATGGCAGGCAGCTTGAGCCTATCACAGGTGCCCCTCCTTTGTGTCAGTTCCATGCTCTAGTATGCTGCTGTGCCGCCGGGTATTAGATCGGGCCAGGAGACTTGCAGTCCCCTGCCCTCCGGATTTAGCTGCCGGGACTTCAGTACCCACACAACCACGGACTCCGGTATCCGGTTCCTAGCGGTCAGCTCTTGAGCGAGTTTAATCACAGCTCCACTCCCCAGGTTCTGCTCTACTAATCTCTTATTGACACCTGGTAAGGGAACCCCTCTTTGCTTCCAGGCATGACATTACTCCCTGTGAGGGAGGCAATGCCACTATGGCAGCTGGACTCCTGGGGTGCCACACATTGTATTATCAAAGGCTTTACGGTATTGAGATTCAATGCAAATATATTCAGTGCAAATTTAATTTTTTGTGAGAATTTGGAAAACCGGTGAATTTTGAGTTTGAAAATATGCACTCATTTCTAATACACATTTAATTTTATTGTGATGGTGCCAACAATAACCTGAAATGCCTCTTATTATTTTTTCTACTCTGATGCACCATTGCTTTATGAAGACATAATGCTATGTTTCTGGCAACTCCAAAACATGTCCTTTTTAATATACAACAGAAACCCAATGGTTTTTGAAGCAGCTCATTAGTATTGGGTGGTGCTATTGGATGCTTGTTACACCAGTGGGGAATGCATAACAATTCTGAAATGCCTGAAATTCCGATATCGACGATAGGAGTTCAATACATGAACTGATTGCTTATAATTACTTACAAATAATGAATAATTGGAAAGAAATATACATTTGTTGCAGGGATGAATGTAAGCACATGGATCCTAGCTCCCTTTCCACTTTAGTTGAGTCTGTATATTATAAACGTCCACAATCTTGCTACCTCCATTTTACATATTTAGTTTCTAAATTAATAACTGGTTTCTAAACCAATTATAGGAACTAATCTTCTAATCTTCCATAAACTGTGTTATAATCAGTGATTGTACACTTAACCTGCAGATATGGGGTTAATCTGCAGGTTAATAGCGTTCTGACCTTGCCTGGTGCTGGCACTGAGAGCCCCTTTGTCGGGAGGAAATTAACTTTATTCCTCCCAGCAGTCTCGGGATTTCAGTTATAGGGGTGGACCGGCGCGGCTTCAGTCACAGCTCTGTGCATAGTGACGGCTGAAACCGTGCCCCAGCACTGACAGACAGCCGGCTCAGCATTAGGCTAGGGTCACGCAAGCGTTTTTTTCTCATCTAGGAGAATAAAGCTGATTCTGCTAATCACACCTGAATAAACTCTGATCATAGTGTGCTTAGATGTTCTCAGATGTGGAAAAGATGGGAAAAAATTCTCCATCTTGTTCATTCTGTCAGTCGGTAAAAATCAGACTACTCAAATGTCATCCAAGTGTAGTCCATTTTTTTACACAAACTCTCTGACTTTTCATGGCTGAGTGCAATCAGAATATTGGATGCAAATCATCGAGAATGCTGCTATTTTTGCCTTGTACAGAATTTGTCAAAGGAAAAAATGTGCACGGCTCCATATCATAAAATTGGTCTGAGTGCGATCCGATGTTTTATTGGAACTGAAAATAATCTCACACACTAGTCTAAAAAGTATGTAGCATTTTCCTTTTTAATTAATATTCCTATAATAATAAAAAGATCTGATCAGCATATTTGTACTTAGCAAATAACTATCATACAAAAACTTTCTTCTCTACAAATAATGGCTCACATTTCTTACCCAGGAAATTGCCATTCGTATAAGTATCTTGCAAGGTAATGCAATCCCTACTTTTTTTTTTTTTACTAACATCTGCATGCAGATCATTCCATGTTTATGTATCTGTATCACAATTTTTACACTGCCCATCATTTTGATACATCATTTTATTACTTTTCTGTGATGGATAAGTTATTATATGCAGTCCTGGCAAATGACTGGACATTTGATCTATTGTAAAGCTACTTTGCAGGAGTCTTCATTCCAAAAGGGGGTTTGGTACCACTGAGAGACCCTCTGTCATAAACAGGTTAATCTAAGAGCTAAACAATGTCCTTTGATCTTAGTGAGTCACTAGTCTGTGTCCATGCTGCTTTGGCCACAAGAAGCTATCTCTGGAAGCTGTTTGCTTAGCAGGAGACTTAAATTGAAATGCGTTGACAGAAAGATTTTTTTCTGCTTATTTATAACTTAAATATACTTCTGGTTGGTTAACCTGTTCATTCCAAGGAAGAAAGACATATATGCATCTCAGCCATGCCCGGTGTTATTTTATCTTAGCTCACGCTCGTGCAGTTGCATGGAGGTTAAACAATCAGCTGGTGATTCCACATTCCCTCTGCCCTAATTCTTGGTAAAGAATGAACATTATAAGCTAGAATTAACTGGAGGGTGAACTTTACTCACTGTTATTCTTCCTTCAGTCAAAGCTGGTCTTCACATCATCTGTTGTAGACCACGGTATAAGAAAAACAATATCCAAGAAAGCTTATTTGGCATGTTTCTTTTCCGGATAAAACACTGAAAGATTTACACAAGTACTGTACACTCATATTCATGATATTACAAAGTAGATGAGTTCATAGAGATTCTATCTGTCTCCCCATACTTTGCTCACTTCTGCATGGAAGTAGTTAGATGGATTACAATTACTTGTCAATACTGTACCCTTGTGATTACAGAAAGTATAGACTTAAAGGGGTTGTCCAGAAATTCCTGGCAAGGACTGCAGCTTTCTGAATCTTAAAGGGAATCTGTCACCACATTTGACCTCTCTAAACTATTAGTTTGGGCATACTGGTTATAGATAGTGATGAGCAAGTATACTCATTGCTCGGGTTTTCCCGAGCACTCTCGGGTAATCTCCGAGTATTTGTTAGTGTTCGGAGATTTAGTTTTCATCGCTGCAGCTGAATGATTTACAGCTATTAGCCAGGCTGAGTACATGTGGGGGTTGCCTGGTTGCTAGGGAATCCCCACATGTAATCAAGCAGGCTAATAGCTGTAAATCATTCAGCTGCCACAATGAAAACTAAATCTCCGAACAAATACTCTGAGATCACCCGAGCGTGCTCGGGAAAACCCGAGCAACGAGTACACTTGCTTATCACTAGTTATAGACTGCTGAAAAAAAGTCCTACCTGTGTGTCTCATATCAGATGCCTTGTTGCTGAGAAATCATCTTTTATCACTTTATGTAAATGACCTCTTCCAGGCTCTGTGGAGGACGGTGCCTGGAGATGCCTCCAGAGCTTGTTTTACATGAAGGGGGAGTTACCAGTGTGAGACAAGTAACTAACACAGAACAGGAGAAATTAAATTTGACTTTTTGCAAACACATTTTTGCAGCTCACTGAGCTCTGCTGTATTGCAACAATATTGTAACCCTGTCTGCCTGTGAGCTGGAAGCTGAGAGGAACCTGCAGATGTCTCAGTTATAGTCACAGACAGCTCTGCAGTGAGATCAGGAGAGTGGCCATCACACATCAGACTGGTAACAATTATATATCACACTGGAAACTCCTCCTTCATGTAAAATAAGCACTGGAGGCAGAGTTATCTTCCAGGCATCATCCATCCCATAGCCTGGAAGAGGTCATTTATATAAAGTGATAAAAGATGATTTCTCAGCAACAAGTCATCTACAAGTCATCAACAAGCCCATACTAATAGTTTAGATAGGTCAAATGTGGTGACAGATTCCCTTTAACAGTGCATGAGATA
Source organism: Ranitomeya imitator (assembly GCF_032444005.1). Lineage (NCBI taxonomy): Eukaryota > Metazoa > Chordata > Amphibia > Anura > Dendrobatidae > Ranitomeya > Ranitomeya imitator. Next base: position 394,243,914 of record NC_091285.1, on the reverse strand, counting down.
CACAGTATTAGGATTTGACTTCACTTGGTTTGAGCAGTCATAACCCCAAGAATATGATTTACATATTTCTGGTCATGTGATGACTGCAATGGATGAACTTCTTTTCAAGGCTGTTTCAATGATTGCAGCATCCATTAGAAACATGTTTAATGTAACATAGTAAGATAGTTATTAAGGTTGAATGAAGACTTTAAGTCCATCCAGTTCAACCCTTAGCCTAACCTAACATGCCCTAACATGTTGATCCAGAGGAAGCCAAGAAAACCCCATGTGGCAACAGTAAGCTCCACATTGGGGAAAAAAATTCCTTCCGGACTCCACATACGGCAATCAGACTAGTTCCCTGGATCAACGCAATATCAAGGAAACTATTGTATGTAACCTGTAACATTATACTTTTCAAGAAAGGCATCCAGTCCCCTCTTAAATTTTAGTAATGAATCACTCATTACAACATCATACGGCAGAGAGTTCCATAGTCTCACTGCTCTTGCAGTAAAGAATCCGCATCTGTTATTATGCTTAAACCTTCCTTCCTCCTGACGTAGAGGATGCCCCCTTGTCCCCGTCTCAGGTCTACGAGTAAAAAGGTCATTAGCAAGGTCTCTGTACTGTCCCCTCATATATTTGTACATTAAAATGAGATCACCCCTTAGCCTTCATTTTTCCAAACTAAATAACCCCAAGTGTAATAATAACCTGTCTTGGTATTGCAGAGCACCCAGTCCTCTAATAACCTTTTTTTTAAATTTTTAAAAAAAAACTTGAATGTTCTACTTCTTTCCCACAAGCCATACTCAAAGGTTTTCGAGAACCTTAAAGTTATTGTTCAGGCTGTAATTCAGACTTGTGCACATTGTGCATTCTGTCAGGATTCTCTACTGCTGGCATGTGACTGCAAGTATGTGATTTGCATATGTTTGGTCTCATGCAGACTAGTTTTGTGCGGCCTTGCTCAATACAAGTGTATTAAGTGAGGTCTGACACGTCTAGTCGGAATATTATTATTATTATTTATATAGCACCATTAATTCCATGGTGCTGTACATTAGATTGGGTTACATCAAAATAGAAATATCACTTACAGTAAACAAAACTAGAGAGGGAAGAGGACCCTGCCCTTTCCGGCTTACACTCTACAGGATCATGGGGAAGGAGACAGTAGATCGGGGGTTGCAGTAGCTCCAATCGTGTTGAGGTGGTTGTGTGGTCATTACAGGTTGTAAGCTTTTTTGAAGAGATTGGTTTTCAGGTTCTGTTTGAAGGATCCAAATGTGGTGGAAAATCGGATGTGTTGGGGCACAGAATTCCAGATGATGGGGGATATTCGAGAGAAGTCTTGGAGGTGATTAGGTGAGGAGCAAATAAGCATGGAGGAGAGAAGGAGGTCTTGGAAGGACCAAAGATTATGTGAGGGAAGATAGTGAGAGAATAGTTTGGAAATATACAGAGGAGAAAGGTTATGGATGGCTTTGTAGGTTAGTGTGAGCAGTTCAAACTGGATACACTAGGAAATTGGGAGCCAGTGAAGGGATTTGCAAAGAGGGGAAGCAGGAGTGTAGCAAAGAGAGAGATTAAATAGTCGGGCAGCAGAGTTAAGGACAGACTGGAAGGGTGGGAAAGTGTTAGACGGTAGGCCACAAAGGAGAATGTTGCAGTAGTCGAGGCGGGAGATGATTAGGGCATGCACAAGCATTTTGGTTGAGTGAGGGTTGAGGAAAGGACGGATTCTGGAAATATTTTGGAGCTGGAGACGACAAGAGGTGGCGAGCGCATGGATGTGCACTTTGAAGGACAGGGCTGAGTTAAGGGTTACTCTGAGGCAGCTGATTATGGGACAGGGGAAAGTGTGAATTCATTTATTGTGATAGATACATCAGGTAGGGAAGGTGTGCGAGATGGAGGAAAGATAATTAGTTCAGATTTGTCCACATTGAGTTTGAGAAAGGAAGAGGAGAAGAAGGAGGATATGGCTGATAGACACACTGGGATTCTGAAGAGCAGAGAGGTGACATCTGGGCAAGAGAGGTAGATCTGAGTGTCATCAGCATATAGATGTACTGGAAGCCATAGGACTTTATGAGTTGTCCCAGGCCAAGGGTATAGATTGAGAAGAGAAGGGGTCCTAGGATAGAGCCTTGAGGGACACCAACAGAGAGGGGGTGAGATGAAGCGGTAGTATGGGAGTAAGAAACGCTAAATGTGCGGTTGGTAAGGTATGAGGAGATCCAGGATAGGGCAATGTCTTTGACACCAAAGGAAGAGAGGATCTGTAGTAGGAGGCAGTGATCAACTGTGTCGAAGGCAGAGGACAGGTCTAGAAGGAGGAGTATAAAGAATTGTCTGTTAGATTTGGCTGTAAGTAAGTCATTCGTAAGTTTGGTCAGGGCAGTCTCAGTGGAATGGTGGGGACGAAAGCCAGATTGTAGGTTATTGAAGAGCGAGTTAGATGCAAGGTGAGAGGAAAGTTCAGCCTGGAAGTGCTGCTTAATTAGTTTGGAAGCAAATGGGAGCACAGATATGGGGCAATAGCTGGACATAGCGCTCGGGTCAAGGGAAGGCTTTTTGAGGCTTGGTGTGATTGTGGCATGTTTGAAAGCAGAGGGGAAGATAACAGAAGTTAGTGATAGATTGAAGAGATGGGTTAGGGATGGGATAAGTGTGATGGGGAGGTTGGGGAGGAGGTGGGATTGGATGGGGTCTAGTGCACAAGTGGTGAGGTGTGATTTGGAGAGAAGATGAGCAAGCTGTCCTTCAGTCATTTTGGAGAAGGAAGTTATGGGGTTAGGGCATTGGTCTGGCATACAAAGGGGTTGCGGTGGTCTGAGAACAAAGACTTGCCTTGTTTGGCCTTTCTTTTTTTTGAAGTGCATGGCAAAGTCCTTAGCAGAGATTTGGGAAGTGAGAGGGGGCAGTAGTGGGCGGAGGAGGGAATTAAAAGTGTTGAACAACTGTTTAGGGTTGTGGGATAAGAAAGATACAAGGGATGTAAAGTAGGCCTGTTTAGCAGAGGTGAGAGCTGATTTGAATGTGCGTGTTGCTTGTTGGAGTGCAATGAAATCATTTTGCGAATGCATTTTCTTGCAATGCCGTTCTGCTATTCTGGATACTTGCCAAAACTTTTTAGTGATGTGATTGTGCCAAGGTTGTCTATTGATTCGTCGCACTCTGCTATGCATAACAGGGGTGACTTAAGGTACCGTCACACTTAGCGACGCTGCAGCGATACCGACAACGATCCGGATCGCTGCAGCGTCGCTGTTTGGTCGCTGGAGAGCTGTCACACAGACCGCTCTCCAGCGACCAACGATCCCGAGGTCCCCGGTAACCAGGGTAAACATCGGGTAACTAAGCGCAGGGCCGCGCTTAGTTACCCGCTGTTTACCCTGGTTACCAGCGTAAAAAAACAAACAGTACATACTTACATTCAGCTGTCTGTCCCTTGCCGTCTGGTTCCTGCACTGACTGCTGGCCGCAAAGTGAAAGTGAAAGCACAGCACAGCGGTGAGTCACACAGCGGTGACTCACCGCTGTGGCTGTGCTCTGCTTTCACTACGGCCAGCAGTCAAGGCAGGAACCAGACGGCAAGGGACAGACAGCTGAATGTAAGTATGTACTGTTTGTTTTTTTACGCTGGTAACCAGGGTAAACAGCGGGTTACTAAGCGCGGCCCTGCGCTTAGTTACCCGATGTTTACCCTGGTTACCAGTGAAGACATCGCTGAATCGGTGTCACACACGCCGATTCAGCGATGTCTGCGGGGAGTCCAGCGACGAAATAAAGTTCTGGACTTTCTTCCCCGACCAGCGATCTCCCAGCAGGGGCCTGATCGCTGCTGCCTGTCACACTGGACGATATCGCTAGCGAGGACGCTGCAACGTCACGGATCGCTAGCGATATCGTCTAGTGTGACAGTACCTTTAGTCGATGGCTGATGCCAGAATGGCATTGTAGAAACTAGTGGCAGTGTCTGTGTCGTGGAGTGAGATATGGAGGACAGTGGTAGAATAGAGTCAGAAAGTGTGCGAGTGTCTAGATGTGCAAGGTTTCTGCGGGGGTGTGCATGTTGCTGGACATGTGTGGGGGACAGTGATGAGAAAGTGAGTAGATGGTGGTCAGATAGAGGGAGAGGGGAGGTTGTGGAGTTAAATAGGGAGCAGAAATGGGTGAAGACCAGATCTAATGTGTGTTGGTCTGTGTGGGTGGCTGAGGAGGACCACTGAGTATGTCCAAAAGATGAAGTAAGGGACAGGAGTTTGGAGGCTGCAGACTGGTGGATGTCAATGGGGATGTTAAAGAAAACGAAAGAGCCAAGTGGAGAATTGGTCAATAAAGGCAGTGGTCAGGCCCGGAGGTCAGTATATGACGCCACTTGGAGATCGGAGGGAGAGTAGATGCGGACAGAGTGGACTTCAAAAGACGGGAGGACAAGGGAGGGTAGAGGTGGCATTGACTACACAAATACAAGAAAGCTGATAGCTAAATTCAAGGTAAAAAACTCAATCAGAAAAAAACAAATAACCTTTTAAACCTTTGGTAACCCGGATAAAAATCCACCTTTAATTAAATTTTTTTAAAACATGTAACAACCACAAACAACATTACACAAACAACAAGAACACACAACTGTGCAGTCTAGATAATCCCTACCACAACAACCTGATAAATCCTACCTATCAGCGGAGGTTGGAACCCTATACATATGCGAGAATTACGCCCCCGCTCAACTTTGGCTGACCCTATATCTCCTACATGCGCCCTAGTTTAGTGTCTCATTTGGACCATCAGATATGCATGACCGTAAAGTTAGATAGGGAATTATAAAAGCCGATATTGACTGAAGGTTAGATTGTGACAGGGTGAAAGACACGGACAAAAACAAAGTGCAAAAAAGTGCTCGTGAATAAAAACAACCTCACTAACTCTGTTCCCTGCTGATAACAAAGCCTGCCTAACTGTGGGGGTTGGAGCCCTACTTGTCAGCGGATTTGGCACCCCCACTCAACGGCGGCTGACCCTTAGAGACCCTATAGATATTAATTTACTCAAACATGTTTCAATGATAAGCTGACATTTGGTAGCCACATCATAAATGTAAGACAGGAAAAAATCAACAGCAATATTCAACCCTAGTTATTGGCTGATATTACACTTGAATGGCGTTTAGAAATCTGCCTCTACTGGTTGTTGAAGGCACCGCCCCCGTATTTAAGCCAATATGTATATAAGGGGACATGTTCTGATTCCATGCAGCATCCACATATCATTGCCTCCTGATGATCCGTAGAAGTGAAACACGTTGAGGTGCAATAATCAGCATATACGATGAGTATCGATCCTCACTCTCTGTTATCATTTATATATATTGTAGCGTGGCTAAAGGTCATGTGATTAATGGAGGTATGTATCACAGAGAAGGCTTGTTGCTGTGATGTGACCCAGAGTGTTTTCTGTAATGCACATAAAGCAATAAGAAATTGTTTAGTATGTTTGGGTCCGGGTTACGGGTAGCTATGAGAGATGGGAGGGTCGGGCTACCCATATACCTCACCCCTGGGTAAGGGGCATAACCATGCCTATCTATGTTTGGTTCAGGACCTGTGGTGATGTCACAACCACATGTCTAATCATGTGATGGGTTCCTGGGTGTGGTTACACCTATGTAAAGAGGTGTGTGTAGCACATGGAGTGTGAGTGTGTTTGGGAGTCTGCAAGAGTGGACAGACTTCCATGTGTCCTGGCTGGACACTGCAGAGTGGCCTGTGTGTTGGACGGTTCCACGTGGGGACAGGCGTCCTGAACAGCACACAGAGACCATGTTTAGGCTGGAGAGCCTACGTGCTAGACATAGCACAGCCTGTGTGCCTACAGGTCTGAGAGAGAGCGGAGCTCTACTATGGACACTGAGGACTTTTCTGTCTGATGTAAGACTGTTTACCCTTGTGTTGCTGACTTAAATGGTTTATGGAGTGAATAAACCTACATGAACGCTGAAGAGAATGTGCCTCCTGTTTCCTCCTATGCATCCGAGCGAGTACAATCCCTACAATTGGTGTTTCGAATGCGGGCAACGATCCAAGGAGCACATGTTGCAGCGATGGCTGGTCTGAGCCAGAAGAGTGGACGGTCTTGACAACCGTGAGTAATACTGACCGGGGTCAGTGAGAACTGCAGTTTATGGATACCTCTGAGGACAAGAGGGATCCGGGAACCTGTGTGGCCGGCAGGTAACAGACAGGTGTCTGTGGTATTCTGACCGGGGTCAGTAAGAATTGTTGTTTATGGGATACCTCTGAGGAGACGGGGGATCCGGGAACCTGTGTGGCCGGCACCAACAGGTAACAGACAGATGTCCGTGTGTACTGACCGGGGTCAGAGTGGAAGAAAACAGAGACAGTGCGTCTGGGCATCTCTGAGGCTGAGGGGTGTCCAGAAATCCGTGAAGTTGCCAACGGGTGATGGTCTGAAAACCGTGTATTGTACTGAACGGGGTCAGTGAAAAAAACTGTTTTGGGCTATGTTAAAGCCGGGTGTGTAACAGACCATAGTCTGTGCTATGCTGACCAGAGGTCACTGAGAGACTGTGTTTTTTTTTCTATAAGCACATGTGCAAGTGCTTGCTGTCCATGTATTTCTTTTTTTTTCTTCTGTGATCGACTTGCTGTGGCTCGGTGGGGCCACGAAGACTGAAGGCGTCTGGCGGTAACTCGGCGGGGTTACGAAGTTTTGCTGTGGATCGGCGGGTCCACGAAGTCCGCGGTGCAGAGCCTTGTGAAGTGCAGTTGCAGCAAAAGAGAAAAAAAAAGACATTGCTGGTTTAGAGTTTGCAGACTCTTAAAGGGCCAGAGTCACATTGGTGTGCTGTGCAAACTGGGGCCTGAGAGTACTGTGGGAAGTCCACAGGGTGTATCCCAGAGTGGGGTGGTGTCCCTAAAAAGTGGGTGGAGTTCCAAAAAACGGAGCGGTGCCCAAATAATTATGGTTGGCCAAAAAGGGTCTGCGCCTCAAAAGGGGGTAGTTGCCCAAAAGGGGGTGGAGTCCCTAAAAGGGGCGGTGGCCCTAAAGGAGAAAATGGTCCACAAGGGGGCGGTAACCCAAAAGGGGTGGAGTCCCTAAAAGGGGCGGTGGCCCTAAAGGAGAAAATGGTCCACAAGGGGGCGGTAACCCAAAAGGGCTAGAGTCAAAAAGGGGGCGGCGACCCAAATAGGGGTGGTTGCCCAAAAAGTGGTGGCGGTGAATGCACTGATGGACTGTTGCCGGGTTCAGTGTTCGAACAGCACATGTTCAGAATATTGTACTGACTTTTCATCTGGCAAGATGACACAGAGCTGTTCTGTAGAAGTCAATGGAGTGTGCGTGACTGGATCTCTGGACTCGGGGAGCCTGGTGAGCGCCACACTCCCTGTCTATCTGATTCCCGGAAGGAAGATGGAAGTCCACTGCGTTTATGGGGTCGCTAGGGATTATCCGGTGTCCAGGGTAATCATTGAGACGCCCACTATTATTGCCAGCCATGATGTACCTGTAGTCCCAGACTTGCCATTCCCTGTTGTAATAGGCCAGGACTTTGAAAGGTTTTGGGACTTGTGGGAGGAAAGGGGAGTGTCTGGTTGCTCAAAAAGGATCCAGAATGACCCTAAGGGAGCCCCACCACAACGGCTCCCTTGGCGGCTGTAGTGATTCCGAGTGGTGAGATGTGTGAAAAGGAGATAGCGACACCTAAGGTCGATAGTCCAGAGTTCTGGGTGACTGGAAGAAAGTGTGGGTCTGACACGTATTTAAATGGGGAATTGCTGTTCCAGGATGACAGGGTGAGAGGGGGTGACTCCTATCCAGACTGTGACTCGAGCACAAAGGGAAAGGAGTGCAGTAAGGAGGAGCCGAGTAAAAATCACAGATCTTCATCACGTCGCGGGGGCCGCAGAAAGGCGGGACAAGTTATACCCTCTGAGAAGAAAGATGATGAGGAAGAGACAGGGTCAGGTGCAGATAACGTTATTGTCCTTGATGAGGGGGTCACTTTATCTCTGACAACCCTAGCACTGAGGTGGTTAGTGACGGGCTGGGGTTAGAACAGACCTGTAGTAGACCCACATCTGCAATGCCCGCAAAGAGTGAAGTGGCTCAGTATGATGAAGTACCTGATGCGGAAGAAACAGGTGGAACTCTGAAGAGGCAGAGTGTGGGTAGGCAAGAGACGCCATCTGAAAATCTAATTAAAGAGGTGATGGTGCGACATGTGCTGGCCAAAAGAGAGCAGGACCATGAGATAGATCTGCTTAAAGAAATAGTTGAGCGAGAAAGGGTCCTGAGAGAGGTGATTGAGCACAGAGTGGGTGAGCTGGAAAAGGAAGTCGCTGAGCTCAGAGGTCACCTGTCAGCATGTCAAACCATAAATAAGGCCGTATTAAAAGATATGGAGGTGCTCAGAGAGGCCCAAGAGAAGAATCAGCAGGAGCTTCTCCAGAGAGAGGATGAGCATCGCTGCTTGGTAGAAGAGCAAGATAAAGTTCTCCAAGAACTCAAGACAAAGGAGACTAATCAACAGCTCCAGAAATCCACAGATGACCAGGAAATTGAACTGTTGCGCTCTCCCGATCTGATCGCGGTTTATGAGAGTAAGCTGGAGAGGCTGACCAAAGAACAGGCCTCCAAGGAGGAAGAAATCCAGCAAGGGAAGTGCCAAGCAGATGGCCGAACAAAGGACATCGAGGTCTTGGAAAACTGCGCTGACGCTAAGGACGAGGAGGTCCAACGATATGACCAAGAAGGTGAGACTTCGATTTTCAAGTGCGTAATAGACGTACCCAAAAACATGCAAGAAGCGTGTGCCAGTGAGGAGGTGCATGAAGTGTTTAAAAAGGCGGTCGACGCGTGTAGGGTGCACTGGGCACCTGAGACCCATCAACTGGTCATACTGTCCACTAAGGAAGTCACAGTGAAGCGGGTGGCTGTCCTGAGAGAGATGCATCTACAATGCCTCCGCACAAAACAAATGATCATGTTGAAGAATAAGGAAGCCGCTGGACGTCTGGAGCTAGCAAGAGAAGCTCAAAGTCGGTTGGGTATTGTAGAAGATGTCGTGCAAGTGCCCAGAGGTCTGGTGGGGAAAGTCATTGGAAGATTTGGCAAGGTGATGCAAGAGATGGTGGATAGGTCCGGTGTTATGAGAGTGAGCATTCCGGCTGATGATGAAGCCCAGGTCGTGGGTGAAGATGGGATGGTTCCATTCCTTGTCATCGGATCCATGGAGAACCTTGGGAATATCCAAATGCTACTGGCGTATCATGTGGCATACCTGAAACAGATAGAGCAGCTAAGACGTGAGAGGGAGCAGATCAATATAGAGCTGCAAGGATTGGCAAACAGGTTGCCACCACCTTCAACTCGTGGTCTAGAGAGGCAAAGAGGTTCTCTAAAGACTGGAAGTCCTCAAGCAGAAGTTAACAGAGGATATAGAGGTAAAGTGAAGAGCTGCTCTCCGAAGAAAGACAATAGGAGAGATCAAGAACCGAGAGCGAACCGAAGGTGGTCAGATGGAAGAGTTAGAAGTAGTGACTTCTCAGTTAGTTCAGGGCTCAGTGACCTAAGTGGGAGATCCTATAGCAGACGAGATGACAAGGGGTCATCGTTGTCAAAGGATGTGATGGAAAGGGATGACGAATGCCGACGAAAGGGTTCAATAACAGGCCCTGACTTAGACAGACGGTTTGACTGTCAGGGACGACTGAGAGGGGTCTCTAGTCGGTTTAGGACAAGTGCCAAGGCATTTGGTGGGAGGTATGTAGCGTGGCTAAAGGTCATGTGATTAATGGAGGTATGTATCACAGAGAAGGCTTGTTGCTGTGATGTGACCCGGAGTGTTTTCTGTAATGCACATAAAGCAATAAGAAATTGTTTAGTATGTTTGGGTCCGGGTTACGGGTAGCTATGAGAGATGGGAGGGTCTGGCTACCCATATACTTACCCCTGGGTAAGGGGCATAACCATGCCTATCTATGTTTGGTTGTCACAAGACTGTTTACCCTTGTGTTGCTGACTTAAATGGTTTATGGAGTGAATAAACCTACATGAACGCTGAAGAGAATGTGCCTCCTGTTTCCTCCTATGCATCCGAGCGAGTACAATCCCTACAATATGTAATATCAGCCAATAACTAGGGCTGAATATTGCTGTTGATTTTTTCCTGTCTTACATTTATGATGTGGCTACCAAATGTGAGCTTATCATTGAAACATGTTTGAGTAAATTAATATCTATAGGGTCTCCAAGGGTCAGCCGCAGTTGAGTGGGGCAGCCATATCCACTGACAAGTAGGGCACCAACCCCCACAGTTAAGGCCCCGTCACACATAGCGAGATCGCTAGCGAGATCGCTGCTGAGTCACAAGTTTTGTGACGCAATAGCGATCTCAGTAGCGATCTCGCTATGTGTGACACGTAGCAGCGATCAGGCCCCTGCTGTGAGATCGCTAGTCGTGTCGGAATGGCCTGGGCCATTTTTTGATCGTTGAGGTCCCGCTGACATCGCTGTGTGACGCCGATTCAGCGATGTCTTCGCTGGTAACCAGGGTAAACATCAGGTTACTAAGCGCAGGGCCGCGCTTAGTAACCCGATGTTTACCCTGGTTACCATCGTTAAAGTAAAAAAAACAAACGCTACATACTTACCTACCGCTGTCTGTCCCCGGCGCTGGGCTTCTCTGCTCTGGCTGTGAGCGCCGGGCAGCCGGAAAGCAGAGCGGTGACGTCACCGCTCTGCTTTCCGGCCGCTGTGCTCACAGCCAGAGCAGAGAAGCCCAGCGCCGGGGACAGACAGCGGTAGGTAAGTATGTAGCGTTTGTTTTTTTTACTTTAACGATGGTAACCAGGGTAAACATCGGGTTACTAAGCGCGGCCCTGCGCTTAGTAACCCGATGTTTACCCTGGTTACCCGGGGACTTCGGCATCGTTGAAGACAGTTTCAACGATGCCGAAGTCTTTCCCCTGATCGTTGGTCGCTGGAGAGCTGTCTGTGTGACAGCTCTCCAGCGACCAAACAGTGACGCTGCAGCGATCCGGATCGTTGTCGGTATCGCTGCAGCGTCGCTAGGTGTGACGGTACCTTTAGGCAGGCTTTGTTATCAGCAGGGAGCAGAGTTAGTGAGGTTGCTTTTACAAGCACTTTTTGGCACTTTGTTTTTGTTCCTGTCTTTCACCCTGTCACAATCTAACCTTCAGTCAATATCGGCTTTTATAATTCCATATCTAACTTTCCGGTCATGCATATCTGATGGTCCAAATGAGACACTAAACTAGGGCGCATGTAGGAGATATAGAGTCAGCAGGATTTCTCAGGTTGCTGTGGTAGGGATTATCTAGACTGCACGGTTGTGTGTTTTTGTTGTTTGTGTAATGTTGTTTGTGGTTGTTACATGGTTTTAAAATAATAATTAAAGGTGGATTTTTATCCAGGTTACCAAAGGTTTACAAGGTTATTTGGTTTTTCTGCTAGAGTTGGGATTTAGTTAAAGGTACAGTTGGAAGAAAGGAGAAGGCCCACTCCTCCACCATGTCTTTTTGCAGGTCGAGGAGTGTGGGTGAAGTGGAGGCCGCCATAACATAGCACAGCAGGGGAGGCTGTGTCAGAGGGTGTCAGCCTTGTTTTGGTGAGGAAGGAAAGATTACAAGAGGTAAAGAGGTCGTGAATCATGAGGAGTTTATTGCAGATGGATTGGGCATTCCAGAGTGATCCAGAGAGAGGGTGTAGGGTGGTGGGTGTCAAGGGCACGGATTTGAGGTGAGCATAATTTCGAGTGTTTATATTGGGTTGGGAGCAATAGAAGGAGGCAATAATGGGAGGTATGAGCTGTTGGGGTCCAGTATTGGGAGATATGTCACCAGCAGTGAGGATAAGCAGTGAGAGACAGAGCAGGTGGGAGAAGGAGAGTGGGCGGCTTGTTTTGTGTTTATTTAGAAGAGATCTGAGGTTGAGGAGCAGGTCAGAGGAGGAGGTCAGGTGGGAGGCAAGAGGGAAGGAGAGATTATACTTGGTTAAAGGGAATGTGACTGGAAGTATTTAAATTGCATATTTGTGGTCACATAACTGCCTGGTCCTTGCACCTGAGATTCCTGACAGCTCACTATGCGCACTGTAAGGATTCACAAGTCTGCAGTCACATTGACTGCAGACTTGAGCCCCCAGAATGGCAAACCCCTTTAAGTCACTTGAGCAAGCGATGCTTAAAAAGTGGTTGGAGGTTACATTGTAGTATTTACTCCCCCAAAATTGTGTGAGTTACAAACCTTACAGTATTCATCTAAATAGAAGCATTATGTCGGCCAGTTTTAGCATGGAATTTCTTTGGCTATGAATGGTGGAAAGGTTCATAAACAGAATAATTTTTCAGCTTTTTTAAGCAATAAAAACACAGTCTGGAAAAAAGATGTATGTGAATGTAGAATAAATGTGCCATTGGAAGTCTGTAGGGTTGATAAAAGTGTTTATTGCCAGCAGTTAAAAGTGCCTATAAACTAAATCTTTACTTTAATTTAAAAACTTTCCCTTGAAATTGTTTACTTCAATTTATGTAGAAGGAAATTACAATCTCACAAAGGTTTCTTTGAATGGCTTGTATAACTATACTAGAAAAATGAAAGTTTTCCAAGCTTTCTGCTACTATTTTCAATTGCTTAGAGGTCACACCATCAACACTTTAGGTCTGTATTTCTTGCAAACTGGTTTGCTGTGTTGATAAGCTTTCTTACAAAAATGATTGTTATTTTAAATCCCAACAGCACAGTAATAATTCAAGTAATGTTGTAAGAAAAAGTTACATCTATTTCAACTACTGATTTAACAATTAGGTGAATAATATAATACACCATTAACCCCTTCCTATACTCCACTGCACCATCCTAATAGTGCATATCAGATTCCATAAGCACATGAAAAAACAGAGCATCTTCTTGGGCTCATGGTCCTGGGGTTCCCTCTAACAGCGCTCACCCCCACTGCTAGCACAGTTTCAGCACTTTGCAGTGACTCAATTAAAGGAAATCTGTCAGCATGTAATCAGAGGACAGCATGCTGTAGGGGTTAACACACTGAATTCAATGATGTGTCACATGTCAAGTTGTTGTATTGTTGTTTACTTTCACTGAAGGTTTTATCACTAGGACATTATCATTGCTGTGACTAGATGGCGCACTAGCACACATCTGACTCTGCCCTTTCCTGCGATAAGAAGCTCACTGTCTATAGACTATGTACATACAGAGCCTGTTGTGGGAGGCGTTAGGTTTCTCAGCTCTGCTGTAATCTAGTAATCTAAATGATACATAGTTGAATTCAGTTTTTTTTTGTCTACAATATGCTGCTCTCAGTTGAGGTAGCAAAAACCTGCTGACAGATTCCATTTAACACCTTACATGCTGAAGTTAATGGTAATCCCCACGTTTGGAGCATGACATAGAGAAATTGTTCCCTTTGTCAATCCATCACTCCATTAGCCATTTGATTTCTATGGCAACCGGAAGCCGAACAATGTCTTCCGAGCCTGTAACAGATCAAACCCTAAAAATCATGCAAGTGGTATGACCTACTACAGGGGTGGGGAACTCCATCCTGCAGGACCTTTTATCCAGCCTCCGGGCAGATTCCTGGGGACCGCAGTGCTTGGGCAAGCTGCAGTATTTACTACTGAATGCTGAGGCGCATGCAATGAAAGATTAAGATCTGACACCAGCAACAGGACATAGTTTGTGGGAGGAGTTAGATCCATTAGATCGTCTGTCAGTATAAAACTAACAGAATGGAAAATGCACTGCACTACATGAGTAGTGCAGAGTATTAACTATGCAATCAAAGGATCACATATTAAAAAACATTTGTGGGACTAATAAATATTATAAAAAAATGTACATTAAAAACAAGCCCTCCAACAGCTTGATAATAAAAAATGAAATAATTATGACTCAGTATTTGATGCAGAAAAAAACACATTTTTTAAAAAAAGTGATTTACTTGAGCAATAGTAGAAAAAGAAAGTTACAAATTTGGTATCACTGTAGTCATATCAACCCTTAGTATAAAACTATAGAATTATTAATCCCACTTTGTGAATGTTCTTGTTTATCCCTGTTAAAAAAGAGGGAATAAATTCTAATCACAAATAACCAAAAAATGTACCAGTGAAACTATAGCATACCCCACAAAAAAATAAGCCCTCATACAATTTTTTCAATGGAAAAATAAATAGTTATGGTGACCAAAAATAAATATTGTTTAAGCAAAAATAGTAAAATATTAAAAAAGCTAAATAAATTTAGCATTGTCTTTATTGTATCAATCTACATAAATAATAATAATAATCTTTATTTTTATATAGCGCTAACTTATTTCGCAGCGCTTTACAGTTTGCACACATTATCATCACTGTCCCCGATGGGGCTCACAATCTAAATTCCCTATCAGTATGTCTTTGGAATGTGGGAGGAAACTGGAGTACCCGGAGGAAACCCACGCAAATACGGAGAGAACATACAAACTCTTTGCAGATGTTGCATACATAAAAAAATGCATGTCAATTACTGTATATGTTCATTCCACTTCCCAAAAAGGGTAATAATAAAATGTGATACAAAAAATCATATGTGATTCAAAATGAAACTATTGGAAATTACATTTCGCCATGCAAAACTATAGCTCCATTAACAGAAAACTATTTCATTTATTACTCTCAAGATACTGAAAAGAAATTATTTTTCTTCAGTGTATTTATTAGTTAATATTAATAAAACATAAATAAAACTACATCAAGTTGGAAACACCGTAATAGTGCTGATCCAGAGGATAAAGTTAACACTTCACTGAACCCTGGCTGGATGACAGCTATGATTGGGTGACAAATGTAGAGGGTTACAAATCATTTAAAAAGGACAGGAAAGACAATAGAGCGGTAACGGATAAATCCAACTTAAGACCTATGCTCAATGACCACATTGTTTGGACCTATGACAATGTAGTCAATATGGGTAATTTACATGGGCATGGCAATAACGTAAGCTACTAATTGGAGTTTGCTATAAGCCACTTAATATATCTAGACAGGTATAGGATGAAATGCTGCAACAAATGGAAAAGTCAGCAAATAATGGGGTTCTAATTATGGGGGATTTTTAACTATCCAGGCATTCAATGGGGCATAAAATCTTCTGGTCGTGCTAAAAGCTGCAAGTTCTTATTCACAATTTTTGGCAATTACCTGCCAATTACATTGGTATGGGTATGTGGTGAGTGGCTGTCTATTTAGTATTTTGCACATGTGTTGCCAACATCTTGCTATTTTGGTTGGTTGCATCCTGTAGTGCATTTGTTCAAAGACCTGGGCAGGTAAGCATTATAAGAGATGGCCTACAAAAATATATTGCAGAGAATAATATAATAGCTAACAACCATCACGGGTTAATAAAAGATAAGTTGTGCCTAACCAACATGTTGGTTTTCTAAGAGGAGGCAAGTTCAAATCTGGATGTTGGTAATGCGGCTGATATATAGAGTGTCATGCGAAAGTATTCGGCTCCCTGGAACTTTGCAACCTTTTCCCACATATCATGCTTCAAACATAAAGATACCAAATGTAAATTTTTGGTGAAGAATCAGCAACAAATGGAACACAATTGTGAAGTTGAACTAAATGTATTGGTTATTTAAAATTTTTGTGGAAATTATAAAACTGAAAAGTGGGGCGTGCAATATTATTCGGCCCCTTTACTTTTAGTGCAGCAAACTCACTCCAGAAGGTCATTGTGGATCTCTGAATGATGCAATGTTGTCCTAAATGCCTAATGATGATAAATATAATCCACCTGTGTGTAATCAAATCTCCGTATAAATGCACCTGCTCTGTGATAGTCTCAGGGTTCTGTTTGAAGCAGAGAGCATCATGAAGGCCAATGAACCCAACAGGCAGGTCCATGATACTGTTGTGGAGAAGTTTAAAGCCGGATTTGGATAGAAAATGATTTCCAAAACTTTAAACATCCCAAGGAGCACTGTGCAAGCGATCATATTGAAATGGAAGGAGTATTATACCACTGCAAATCTACCAATACCCAGCCGTCCCTCTAAACTTTCATCACAAACAAGGAGAAGACTGATCAGATGATCAGAGATGCAGTCAAGTGGCCCATGATCACTCTGGATGAACTGCAGAGATCTACAGCTGAGGTGGGACAGTCTGTCCATAGGACAACAATCAGTCGTACACTGCACAAATCTGGCCTTTATGGAAGAGTGGCAAGAAGAAAGCCATTTCATAAAGATATCCATAAAAAGTGGTGTTTAAAATTTGCAACAAGCCACCTGGGAGACACACCAAACATGTGGAAGAAGGTGCTCTGGTCAGATGAAACCAAAATTGAACTTTTTGGCAACAATGCCAAACGATGTGTTTGGCGCAAATGCAACACAGCTCATCACCCTGAACACACCATCCCCACTGTCAAACATGGTGGTGGTGGCATCATGGTTTGGGCTTGCTTTTCTTCAGCAGGGGTAGGGAAGATGGTTAAAATTGATGGAAGATGGATGGAGCCAAATACAGGACCATTCTTGAAGATAACCTGCAAAAGACCTGAGACTGGGACAGAGATTTGTCTTCCAACAAGACAATGATCCCAAACATAAAACAAAATCTACAATGGAATGGTTCACAAATAAATGTATCCAGGTGTTAGAAATGCCAAGTCAAAGTCCAGACCTCAATCCAATTGAGAGTCTGTGGAAAGAGCTGAAAACTGCTGTTCACAAACGATCTCCATCAAATCTTAATGAGCTTGAGCTGTTTGCCAAGGAAGAATGGGCAAGAATTTCAGTCTCTCGATGTACAAAATTGATAGAGACATACCCCAAGCGACTTGCAGCTGTAATCGTAGCAAAAGGTGGCGCAACAAAGTATTAAGTTAAAAGGGCCAAATAATATTGCACACCCCACTTTTCAGTTTTTGATTTTCCACAAAAATTTTAAATAACCAATAAATTTCGTTCCACTTCACAATTGTGTTCCACTTGTTGTTGATTCTTCATCAAAAATTTACATTTGGTATCTTTATGTTTGAAGCATGATATGTGGGAAAAGGTTGAAAAGTTTCAGGGAGCCGAATACTTTCGCAAGGCACTGTATGTGGACTTTCCAAAGGCATATGATACTGTACTACACAGCAGACTAGTACTGAAGCTCCAGAAGCAGGATCAAGGGGACACTATATGCCCATGGGTAAAAAATTTATTACAGGACAGGAAACAGAGTTGTTGTAATTGCACCTTCTCTAAATGGGATAAAGTCAGCTGGAGGGACCACAAGGAACTGTGCTAGGACCATTTATTTAAATATCTTTACTAATGTGAATGGGATTCAAAATAAAGTGTCATTTGGATGAGATGTTTACATGGGAAAACACTTGGCAGATGAGATTTAATGTTGATAAATGTAGAATAATTCACCATGGTGGACAGAGTTATTGTTAGGGTTGGCAGATCACACTAAATAAAAATAACTAAAATTGAGTTCACAATCCAGGGTCCACCACGCAGAGATGACAACTTTCTGCTAGTGAGTAATGGTGGAAGCATGCGGCGTGCTACCTAGAAAACCCATGGGGTTAAACGTCACCCTGTGTGGACTGAAACTAGTCACCCAACTCTGATAGCCTCTTGGAGGGTTGTATTTAGAGATAAAGCTGCACTTAGATAGAACGGTGCAGCTAGATGCCAAGCTAGTAGATATGGTGCTAGATTTAATCCCCTGTTCACTTCACAGGAGGATGCAGCCCTCACACGGGGCTAGGAGACAGGCAGTGGACACAAATGCAGTGTATGCACACACACGAACACCTCTCTAGAGGTGCCGGAATTCTAAAGGCTAAATACCTGCCCTGAATTCAACTCAACTCCTCTCAGGAGGTGCCAGAATTCTAATGGCTTTACACCGACCCTGAGCACACGCTAACAAGCTCAAACTGCCGTAAAGTTCTACACACATGCATGACATAAATTATCTAAGCACGCCGGCGTGCACTCCAGAGATCCTTTTATACATTCCGCTTAAGTCCAGTCAGACAGGACCTTGCTCGAGGACCAATCCGGATCTGCCACATCACCCAAGCAGCTGACGACCGACCACCAATGAGACATCACCTCCTCACGAGCATGCTCAGTAAAGTGATTTCTGGACTTAGTCTCAAGAGCGTCTGTTTGCTGCTGCTTATTACTGATTACCGTAGTTCTGGCTGGAAGGCCAGCAGTAACCAAGCAAACAGCCCGACTCTGAGCAAGACGCTGAGACTGACTTCTTTGCTGAGCAGCCCCTACTGCAAAGAAGGCTTTGGATCTACCCCGTGCAGAGGGAGAATGCCGTTGCCTAACATTACCCCCACTAGGCTCCTCCCTGGTGACATTCATCAAGCTCAAAAGCCACAATGAGCTGGGGGCACGAATGTGATCAATTGGCTCCCAGGTCCTCCTATCATCTGGCCCATGACCTTTCCAGTCCACCAAAAAGAATTTATTACCATGCACCACCTTGGATCTGACAATGGCATTGACCTCAAGATCTTCTGCGGATGTATCCGAGCTTCCTGCAGGAGTCCCAGTCAACTGAGTCATATAAACGGGTTTTAATAGAGAGACATGGAAGGTGTCAGCGATATTCAGATGTGGAGGAAGGCTGAGGTGATATACTACAGAATTCACCTGTTTCAGGACCTTGAAAGGACCCAAATAGCGAGGAGCAAATTTAGTGGACTCTACACGCAGCCTGATATTCCAAGTAGAGAGCCACATAAACTCGCCAGGGGCAAAGACCGGAGTGGGACGGAGATGCGCATCTGTGGAAACCCTCATCCTCTCCTTAGAGGCCTTAGTGGCATCCTGCATGCAACCCCAGATGTCGTGTGCTTCCACTGCCCAATCCACTACCCTAGGGTCAGAGGATGAGAAGGGCATGGGCACAGGTACCCACGGATGCTGACCGTAATTAAGAAGAAATGGCGTCTGCCCAGCGGAATCAGACATAGAGTTGTTTAAGGCAAACTCTGCCAAGGGCAGCAAAGATGTCCAGTCATCATGTCTGGCTGAGACAAAATGCCATATGCCCTCTCCGCCAGTCCATTCGTCTTGGAATGGTACGCCGAAGGTAGATTGAGCCCTATACTGAGAAGCCGACAAAGCTCCCTCCAGAACTAAGATGTGAACTGAGATGAAAGCAAATAATATGCTTAATAAAAAGCACCGCCAAGGCCCATGCCGAAGGCAAGCGTGAAAGAGGGACCAGATGTACTATTTTGGAAAAATGGTTGGTAACCATAACCACCCAAATAACCCAGTTGTTGCCAGACTTGGGCAAGTCCACAATAAACTCTATTTCAACCATCTCCCAAGGCCTATCTGCCACCGGCTAAAGATATTACAAGCCCACGGGTCTCTGCTGAGAAGACTGATTCCGGGCACATGACACGCAAGCCTGAAAGTAATCCCTTACATCCCGCACCATTTGAGACCACCAATAACTTCTTGCCAACAGCTCAGTGGTCCTTTTGATGCCGAAATGTCCTCCCAACCTGGAGGAGTGAGCCCAAGCGAGGACCTCTGGGTGCAAGTTAGGTGGTACATAGGATTTGCCCAGAGGCACCTGCTCCAGAGACACTGGAGCCGCCGTTCAGAAACTCTCTGATGGAACAATAAGCCACGGCTTGTCTCCCTCCTCAGATGAGACAATGGAACGGGATTGGGCATCGGCACGTAAATTCTTCACCCCGGAGAGAAAGTGAAGAGTAAAGTAAAACCGGGAGAAGAATAAGGACCACCTGGTTTGGCAAGGATTCAGCCCCTGGGCCGTCTGCAAATAAACCAGATTTTTATGGTCAGTAAAGACTTGAAAGGGATACCGGCTCCCTCTAGGAGATGTCTCCACTCAGAGAAGGTTAACTTCATGGTCAGCAACTCTCTGTCCCAGATGGAATAATTCCTCTCCGCCGGTGTGAAGGTCTTTGAAAAGAAGAAACATGGGTATTTCCGACCTTGAGCATCCTTCTGATATGGGACTGCCCCTGCACCGGCGGAAGAGGCATCCACCTACAAAATGAAGGGCTTGTCCACATCAGGCCAATCTAAGCTGGGAGCCCTGGTAAAGTGGGACTTCACAGGAGAAAAAGCCCTGGAGACCTCCTCTGACCACTGTTTAGGGTTAGCTCCCTTCTTGGTGAGGGCTACCAGAGGAGCTACTAGGGTAGAGAAGTGCAGGATGAACTGCCGATAATAGTTGATAAATCCAATAAAGCGCTGCACCGCTTTAAGGGAACACGGCTCTTGCCAGTTCATCACAGCCTCCGGTTTGGCAGGATCCATGGCCAGCCCCTTGGACGAGATAATATACCCAAGAAAAGGCAAAGATTCCTGCTCATCCACACACTTCTCTAATTTAGCGAAAAGGGAACTAGCGCATAGAAGCTCGAAGACTTTACAGACATCTTTTCGGTGGGTATCAATATCTGGAGAGTAAATAAGTATATCATCCAGATATACAACTACCGAGGTGGATAGTAACTCCCGAAAGATGTCATTATTACAAAGTCTTGGAGGATGGCGGGAGTGTTACAGATCCCGAACGGCATTACCAGATACTTATAATGGCCATTTTGAGTGTTAAACGCGGTCTTCCATTCATCCACTTGTAAAATACCCTAGCCCCTCGCTGTCTGTGGGAGAGGACAAAGATGAGTGGAAATGGGTATTTATTTTTGATGGAGATAGCATTTAACCCCCTATAGTCAATGCATGGACAAAGTACCCCGTTCTTCTTCGGAACAAAGAAGAACCCAGCTCCAGCAGGTGACACTTCCTAATAAACCCCCTAGCCAAATTCTCCTTGATATATTGGGACATAGCCTCGGTCTCCTGGAGAGACAGACGATAGACACGACCATGGGGAGGCTCAGAACCTGGAATGCGGCCTATAGGACAGTCATAAGGGGGATGTGGAGGAAGAGTCTCCGTGCCTTTTTTTGGAAAAGACATCTGCATATTGCCAATAATGTTTGGGCAGGGGTGTTAGATCTGTTGTTACCTCAGATGATCCGACCTGAACTTGAGCCCTCAGACATCTTTCCTCAAATGACCTACTCCATCCCAGTATGCTCCCAGTAGCCCAGTCAATATTAGGTGAATGGTGGCATAACCAAGGTATGCCTAATAGTACTTCGTCAATTCCCTCAGGGATGACCAGCAGAGAAGCTATCTCTTGATGTCTTGGAGAAATTTCAAGAAAAACGGGAATGGTCTGATGTGTGATCTGAGAGGATAGTGCGGACCCATTTACCACCCGGATGATGATCAGCTTGAAAAGCATCACTAGAGGTATTGCGTGCTGTTGAGCAAAGGCAGAAGACATATAATTACCCTCAGACCCAGAATCCTTGCAAGCCTCTGTAGGGTGTGTGATCAATCCATAGGACAGTGTGACATTAAAAGGATAGTTTTGAGGACACATCTGATGAATCTAGAGAGCCCCCTCCAATACCCATAAGAGGCAACAATTCTCCCTGACACCTGGGATACCTATGGGCATAATGACCCTCCTGGCCACAAACAAAACAAGTTGGTGGAGAACCTATGGAGCGGGATTTAACCTCCACCCGATAACCCACCATGGGTTTCACCAGTTCGTTAGTCCGAGTCGGAGACCACAAAGGATTGGAAAAATTTGGTGCTAACCGAATCCTTTGTCTACACTGGGCTCGCTGCAATCTTAGTTCAGCATACCAAAGATCGATACAATTGGATATGGATATTAAATCCTCCAGTGTAGCTGGGATCTCCTGGGTGGACAAAGCATCCTTAACTTGTTCTGCTGGACCCCTCCAGAACACCAGAAATAAGACCTTATCTGGCCACTCCAGCTCTGAAGCTATCATCTGGAACCAGATAGAAAACTAGCTGGTCGGAGAAGAGCCCTGAGTCTATGCCAGGAGTAGGAGTGCGGCATCATGTGTAACCTGTGGTCAATGAAAAACTTGTTCCAGGGCGCTCCAAAAATGAGAGGCGCTCCGAACCATCAGGTCCTTACATTCCCATAATGGAGTAGGCCACTCCAATGCCATGTCTGTCAAAAGGGACACCACAAAACCCTCTTTGGCCCATTCAGACGAGAAACATGAACTTAGTAGCTCCAGCTGGATTGAGCACTGATTCATGAATCCCCTGCAAGCCTTGCTATCCCCAGAATACTTATTGGGGAGTGGGAAGTGTGGAAAAAACAACAGGAGTCACAGCTGAAACCCTAGTAGTGGCTTCACTGGCTGCCTGTGCCACTACTGAGGATAGATCCACAGCTGAAGCTGCCCACTCTAAAGCAGACAGCCTGCCCTCCAGGTTCTGGAATTTCCATGGGAGCTTCTGCTCATTCGCCATTACTAGCCAGACCCTGATGCTAAGATACTGTTAGGCTTGGCGGATCGCCATAAATGAAAATAATTTAATAAAGTGTGATTGCAACCTGGGGTCGCAGCCCTCACACAGGACAAGGAGACAAGCAGTGGACACAAATGCAGCGTATGCACACACACGAACTCCTCTCCGGAGGTGCCGGAATTCTAAAGGCTAAATGCCTGCCCCGAATTCAACCTAACTCCTCTCCGGAGGTGCCAGAATTATAACAGCTTTCCGCCAACCCTGAACACATGCTGACAAGTTCACACTGCCGTAAAGTTTCACACAGACACATGACATAAATTATCTTAGTGCACGGTGTACGCTCTGAACCTTTTTATACATTCCGCTTAAGTCCTGTCAGACAGGACCTTGCTCGAGGACCAATACGGAACTGCCACATCACCCAAGCAGCTGACGACCAACCATCAATGAGAGGTTGCTACCTCACGAGCATGCTCAGTAGAGTGATTTCTGGACTTAGCCTCTGGAGCGTCTGTTTGCCACTGCTTATTGCGGATTACCATAGCTTTGTTTGGAAGGTCAGCCATAACCAAGTGAACAGACTAAGTCTGAGCAAGACAATGTTAGGACTGGCGGAACGCACCAAGAGAGATGTAATGGATGCGTTCGCAGTTTGGGGTCCACCGTGCAGGTGAAACCTGCTGCTAGGACATGACAGACGATATGGCGGTACTCATAAGTATACACGTGTGGGTTAAACCTCACCCAGCGTGAAGAAAGCGATCCTGTTACGTCACAGGATCGCGGTACCGCACATAGAGCGCGAGCAAGTGGTCAGCGAACTAGACCCCAACAGGGATAGTAGTCCGATTAGACCCTTGCTGGCACTACACCACAACTGGGTGTGAAAAGTATATACAATAGAGGCACCGAAGTGCAAACTGTGCCGTGCTGGCAGGCACCACTAAGTACCCAGACATGGGTCAGGAAGCGCACACAGGCGCGTGGCGCCGCACTGGCGGTCACAGCAGAGGACGCTGACACGTGTGTGACACGTTGAGTGTTAAGTCGGGCGCTAGATAGCAGCCATACACCATACGCGAACAATCATACAGTAGGGTAGGGGTATTTAAAGGACGACTTGCACTCACAACAAACACACGTATAAAGTTGTACACTAGCGCATGGCCGTGCGGTCATGCGCAGTTTATATAGCTGCAGGACAGGAAGCGGCCACAGAAACTTTGCCCTTCCGAGACCTGCCAAGAGGACCAATAGAATGCGCTGCAGAGTCTGAGCACATGACCCTCGATCTCCAACGGGAGATCTTGCCCTGGGCATGCTCAGTGTGCGCAGACAAAGACTTAGTCCCAGAGAAGTCCACTCGCTGCTGACCAGTATTGGCTTTAAAGGCAGAAGCTGGAGAAGCAGCAGTAACTCTTCTCACAGAGTCAGACTGAGCGAGACGCTGGGATCGACGTCCCTGCTGAGCAGGCTCCACTGCGGCTGGAGGAGAATGGGAGACCGCAGCGGAGACGGATCGAGATTCCCCCTGTGCAGCAGAGGAAACTCGACTCCTAACATGGCCCCCCCCCTCCTTGGGCCTCGCTACGTTCGAAGGCAGCAATGAGCTGTGGGGCCCGAATGTTTTCAGCAGGCTCCCATGACCTGTTCTCTGGACCATAACCCTTCCAATCCACCAGATAGAACTTTTTGCCGCGTACCACCTTACACCCCAAAATAGCGTTCACCTCGTAATCGTCCGTAGACGAACCCGATGTCCCGGCAGATGACTCGGAAAACCGGGACATGTATACGGGTTTCAAGAGGGACACATGAAAGGTGTCGGTGATACCCAAGCGTGGAGGAAGAGCCAGGCGGTAGACCACAGGATTAACCTGTTCGAGAACCTTGAAGGGACCCAAGTAGCGAGGAGCAAACTTAGTGGACTCAACTCGCAGCCTGATGTTACGGGCGGAGAGCCACACCAAGTCGCCAGGGACAAAAGTCGGAGCAGGGCGCCGATGAACATCGGCGGAGGACCTCATTCTCTCCTTGGAGGCCCGAATGGCATCCTGCGTGCGATCCCAAATGTCCCGTGCCTCCACAGCCCAGTCTGCCACCCTGGGATCAGCGGAAGACACAGGCATGGGCACTGGAACACGCGGATGCTGGCCGTAATTTAGGAGGAATGGAGTCTGACCGGTGGAGTCGGCTACGGCATTGTTAAGTGCAAACTCTGCCCACGGTAGCAAGGATGCCCAGTCATCCTGTCTGGCAGAAACAAAATGTCGCAGATATGTGACCAAGGTCTGGTTGGCCCTTTCTACCAACCCATTCGTCTCGGGATGATATGCCGAAGAGAGATTTAACTCAATACTGAGTAAACGACATAGCTCCCTCCAGAATCGAGACGCAAACTGGGGACCCCGGTCACTAACAATTTTGTCTGGCATACCGTGTAAGCGAAAGATATGCTTGATAAACAAGACAGCCAACGCCCGTGCAGATGGTAGCCGTGGAAGAGGCACCAAATGCACCATTTTGGAGAAATGGTCGGTGATCACCCAGATAATGGTGCAATTACGAGACTTGGGTAAGCCCACCACAAAGTCCATCCCGACCATCTCCCAGGGCCTGTCAGCCACGGGCAGAGGGTAAAGCAAACCAGCTGGCCGTTGCCGAGGAGTCTTGTTCCTGGCGCAAGAGACACACGCCCGAACGTACTCCGCGACATCACGAGCCATATGCGGCCACCAGTATGTCCTCGCCAGTAACTCAGATGTCCTTTTAGTACCAAAATGTCCACCCACCCTGGACGAGTGCGCCCAAGAGAGAACCTCCGGCCGCAAACTAGATGGAACAAAAGTCTTGCCCGGGGGCAAAGACTCCAGTGAAACCGGGGCCACGGTTCTCAAACTCTCGGTGGGGACAATAAGCCGAGGCTCCTCCTCCTCCTCCGCAGATGACACAACGGAGCGAGAGAGAGCATCGGCCCGAATGTTCTTCTCCCCAGAAAGGAAATGGAGGGTGAAATGAAACCGGGAGAAGAACAAGGACCATCTGGCCTGGCGAGAATTCAACCGCTGAGCTGTCTGCAGATACACCAAATTTTTGTGATCTGTGAAGACTTGGAAGGGAAAACGTGCTCCCTCCAAGAGATGTCTCCACTCCGAGAAAGCCAACTTCATGGCTAGCAACTCCCTGTCCCCGATGGAATAATTCCTCTCTGCTGGTGCGAAGGTCTTGGAGAAAAAGAAGCAAGGATGCTTCCGACCTTGAGCATCCTTTTGGAAGAGGACTGCTCCAGCACCAACAGAAGAGGCATCCACCTCCATGATAAATGGCTTATCAACATCGGGGCGATGAAGTATGGGAGCGCTAGCGAAGTGTGACTTTATAGAGATAAAGGCCTTGGAGACCTCCTCAGACCACAATTTAGGATTTGCCCCCTTCTTGGTGAGGGCAACCAAGGGAGCTACCAAAGTTGAGAAATGCGGGATGAACTGGCGATAATAATTGATGAACCCCATAAAGCGCTGCACCGCTTTAAGAGAATGAGGTTCCTGCCAGTCCATCACAGCCTGTAGTTTGGCAGGATCCATAGCCAATCCCTGGGCTGAGATGATGTAGCCTAGGAAAGGTAAGGACTCCTGCTCAAACATGCACTTCTCCAACTTGGCATAGAGGGAGTTTGCCCGTAGGAGGTCGAAGACTTTGCAAACATCTCTCCGGTGGGAGTCAATATCTGGAGAGTAGATGAGAATATCATCCAGATAGACTACGACCGAGGTGGAAAGCATATCCCGGAAGATATCGTTCACAAAGTCTTGGAAAACGGCTGGGGCATTACAGAGCCCAAAGGGCATCACCAGATATTCATAGTGCCCATCCCTGGTGTTAAAAGCCGTCTTCCATTCGTCCCCCTCACGGATGCGAATCAGGTTGTAAGCACCCCGCAGATCTAATTTAGTAAATACCCTTGCTCCCCGAAGCCTATCGAACAGTTCAGATATCAAAGGCAAAGGGTATTTATTCTTAACGGTGATGGCGTTAAGACCCCTGTAGTCTATGCATGGACGCAATTCCCCACTCTTCTTCTGCACGAAGAAGAATCCTGCCCCAGCAGGTGACACTGACTTCCTGATGAACCCTCTTGCCAGATTTTCCTGTATGTACTGTGACATTGCCTCCGTCTCCGGGAGAGATAGCGGATAGACTCGACCCCGGGGAGGCTCAGCACCAGGCAAGAGGTCAATAGGACAGTCATAGGGGCGATGGGGCGGAAGGGTCTCCGCCGCCTTTTTGGAGAATACGTCTGCATATGACCAATACTGCTTGGGGAGAGAGGATAGATCTGCGGATACCTCAGTAGTAGCAACCTGAACGCACTCCCTCTGACACCTACCCCCACAAGATTCACCCCAACCCTGAATTCTGCCTGAGGACCACTCGATATGAGGAGAGTGGTACCGTAGCCAAGGTATTCCCAACAGGATCTCATCAATTCCTTCCGGAATGACGAGCAGAGAAATTATCTCCTGATGAGATGGCGACATGGACAGAGTAAAAGGGATGGTCTGGTGTGTTATCTGTGAGGGCAATGTCGACCCATTCACCACTCGCACCGTTACTGGTTGAGCAAGCATAACCAAGGGTATTGCATGACGTTGGGCGAAGGCAGAAGACATAAAGTTGCCCTCCGCCCCAGAATCCACGCAGAGCTCTACCGAGTGGGAAAATGAGCCAATAGTAATTGTCCCCTTAAAGGACAACTTAGAGGCAAACGTCGCCGTGTCTAGTGTACCTCCACCAACTACCACTAGACGCTGACGTTTCCTCGACCGCTGAGGACATCTGGTGGCTAGATGTCCTGACTGCTGGCAAACATGACAGACCCTGAGTGCACAAGCGGTCCGGGACTTAGATCCTGCTTGTGACACCTCCCTGGCCTCATGTGACTCAGGAACCAGGCCTGGAAATTCAAGAGGTTTGGCAAAAGTAGGAGCCAGCCGAAACCTCTGCCTACACTGGGCTCGCTCTAACCTCCGCTCGTTAAAACGGAGGTCAATTCGAGTGGAGACAGTTATTAACTCCTCCAGTGTGGCAGGAATCTCCCTAGTGGCCAGAGCGTCCTTTACGTGGTCAGCCAAGCCCCTCCAAAATATGGGGATAAGAGCTTTATCCGACCAATCCAGCTCAGATGCTAAGGTGCGGAATTGGACGGCAAAATGACTGACCAAGGACTCACCCTGAGTTAATGCCAGCAATTGGAGCGCAGTATCATGGGTGACTTGAGGTCCTAAAAAGACCTGTTTCAGAGCGCTCAGAAACAGCGGAGCACTCTGCACCACATGATCGCCACGCTCCCACAGCGGCGTAGCCCATTCCAACGCCCTGTCCGACAATAGAGACAAAATAAATCCCACCTTAGCCCGCTCTGTGGGAAAACGTGTATCCAGGAGCTCGAGATGAATAGAGCACTGACTCACAAATCCCCTACAAAACTTGCTATTACCAGAAAATTTTTCTGGCAGCGGGAGGTGAGATAATGTCGGAACAGGGGTGGCAATGGACATAGTAGCTGCAGCCACGCTGGCAGCCTGTACAGCTACTGCAGTAACATCCACAGCTGAGGTCGCGCTCTCGAGAGCCGCCAACCTACCCTCCAGCTGCTGGATATGCCGCAGAGATTGCTGTATGTCTGTCATCACTAGCCAGACCCTGGCGCTAGTGTAATGTTAGGACTGGCGGAACGCACCAAGAGAGATGTAATGGATGCGTTCGCAGTCCGGGGTCCACCGTGCAGGTGAAACCTGCTGCTAGGACATGACAGACGATATGGCGGTACTCATAAGTATACACGCGTGGGTTAAACCTCACCCAGCGTGAAGAAAGCGATCCTGTTATGTCACAGGATCGCGGTACCGCACATAGAGCGCGAGCAAGTGGTCAGCGAACTAGACCCCAACAGGGATAGTAGTCCGATTAGACCCTTGCTGGCACTACACCACAACTGGGTGTGAAAAGTATATACAATAGAGGCACCGAAGTGCAAACTGTGCCGTGCTGGCAGGCACCACTAAGTACCCAGACATGGGTCAGGAAGCGCACACAGGCGCGTGGCGCCGCACTGGCGGTCACAGCAGAGGACGCTGACACGTGTGTGACACGTTGAGTGTTAAGTCGGGCGCTAGATAGCAGCCATACACCATACGCGAACAATCATACAGTAGGGTAGGGGTATTTAAAGGACGACTTGCACTCACAACAAACACACGTATAAAGTTGTACACTAGCGCATGGCCGTGCGGTCATGCGCAGTTTATATAGCTGCAGGACAGGAAGCGGCCACAGAAACTTTGCCCTTCCGAGACCTGCCAAGAGGACCAATAGAATGCGCTGCAGAGTCTGAGCACATGACCCTCGATCTCCAACGGGAGATCTTGCCCTGGGCATGCTCAGTGTGCGCAGACAAGGACTTAGTCCCAGAGAAGTCCACTCGCTGCTGACCAGTATTGGCTTTAAAGGCAGAAGCTGGAGAAGCAGCAGTAACTCTTCTCACAGAGTCAGACTGAGCGAGACGCTGGGATCGACGTCCCTGCTGAGCAGGCTCCACTGCGGCTGGAGGAGAATGGGAGACCGCAGCGGAGACGGATCGAGATTCCCCCTGTGCAGCAGAGGAAACTCGACTCCTAACAGACAATGAGGCCAAAATCTTTGCTGAGCAGCCCCTACAGCGGTTGGAGCAGAATGGGAGACCACAGAGGAAGACAAGGCTTGGGATCTAACCCGTGCAGACGGAGAATCCTGATGCCTAACTGTTATCATATTAATGAGCTGACAAGAGTAAGCAAGACTTAGGATGTATAAAAAGAGACAAAATCCTGAGATCCCAAAGTATTGTTACCCCTTTAAAAAATCAATTGAAAGGCCACATCTAGAATATGGGTTCCAGTTTTGGGCTCCACGTTTTAAAAAAGATATTTGGAAGATAGAGTCAGTTCAAAGGCAGGCAACTAGATTATTACAAGTGATGGAAAGTCTTTCCTGTGATGAGAGGTTAGAATAAAGACATCTCAAAAAAGACCTCATTTATATGTATAAATACATGTCTGGTCAATACAAAGGACTGGCATATGACTTATTTCTTCCAAAGACCATACTAAGGACTAGGGGGCACTCATTATGTGTGGAGGGAAGGTGATTCTGGCAGCTAAATAAGAAAGGATTCTTTAAAGGTAAAACTGTCAGACTATGGAATTCCCTACCACAAAAGGTAATCATGGAAGTTGCTATAGCAACATTTTAAAAAGGGCTGGATGATTTTCTCACAACATATGGCATTGTGGGTTTTATGTCTAGTGACTGAGAATGTATAACTGGTGGAAAAATGTTGAACTTGATGGACCTCCACTGATGAGCAAAAGGGTAAAAATGTTTTGAACTGTTGACTTTTAGGCTCCATATCTCACCATCCACTACTACTTTGAAAGTGAGGCTACCATAATATTATAGACAATCATCTTGACTATCTCATACATAAATTTGACTTGCAACTATTTTGCATATGATTAGTTATGCAGATTCATGTCATGTCTCTGCATTGTAATGGTTTTGCTCCTAAAAATCAAAATTTAAATTTTCATTATTTTGCTAGCATTTTGTAAATCCACCTTTATCTTTCAACACTGCCTGAATCCTTCTGGGCATTCTCTCGATCAGATTCACGCAAGTCTCAGTCAAAATTTGATCCCAGCTCTCTTCTAAATGTTCCCAAAGCTGGTGCATTCTGATCTACTCACTAGGGTATGTATACAGCTTTGTCTTGAACTCTACCCACAAGTGTTCAATTGGGTTGAGGTCTGGAGACAAATCCAGCACCTCTACTTCATTGTTATTGAACCATTTCTTGGCCAATCCCAACATATTATTTGAGTCATTGTCCTGCTGGAACACTATGTTGTCCTTTTCATACCCAATGTACTCAAGTGTGCAAAGTAAAGGTACCTTCACACATAACGATATTGTTAACGATATCGTTGCTATTTGTGACGTAGCAACGATATCGTTAATGAAATCGTTATGTGTGACAGCGACCAACGATCAGGCCCCTGCTGGGAGATCGTTGGTCGCTGAATAAAGTCCAGAACTTTATTTTGTCGCTGGACTCCCTGGAGACATCGCTGGATCGGCGTGTGTGACACCGATGTTTACCGATGTTTACCCTGGTTACCATGCTAAAAGTAAAAAAAAACAAACACTACATACTTACCTACAGCTGTCTGTCCTCCAGCGCTGTGCTCTGCACTCCTCCTGTACTGTCTGTGAGCCGGAAAGCAGAGCGGTGACGTCACCGCTCTGCTTTCCGGCTCCCAGACAGTACAGGAGGAGAGCAGAGAAGCAGAGCGCAGCGCTGGAGGACAGACAGCGGTAGGTAAGTATGTACTGTTTGTTTTTTTTTACTTTTAGCATGGTAACCAGGGTAAACATCGGGTTACTAAGCGCGGCCCTGCGCTTAGTTACCCGATGTTTACCCTGGTTACCGGCATCGTTGGTCGCTGGAGAGCGGTCTGTGTGACAGCTCTCCAGCGACCAAACAGCGACGCTGCAGCGATCCGGATTGTTGTCGGTATCGCTGCAGCGTCGCTAAATGTGAAGGGGCCTTAACTCATCTTATAGGATACTCACATATAGCTGAGCATTGAGACCACCACCGATCCTGGTCAAGTATCCAATGCCTTTGGGTGTGAAACAACCCCATATAATCAGGCTTCCTCCAACTTGTCAGTTCTTTGACATGATGCAGTTGGCTGAGAGACCGTTATCGATGAGCTGGATGATGCTGTTTTTCTTTTCTTGGGAAATCTTCATGGCTTCTAATCCATTTGAACCAGTGACCCTTCACTTGGGAATCAACCTAATAGCACACTGAGCTATTAGGGAATGTAAGAACGGGTTGTATTTTGTAGTATACAGTAAGAAAAAGATTTTTCCACCATCAAGAATCTATATAACTAATTATATGCTAAATAGTTGCGAGTCAAATTTATTTGTGAGATATCCAAGATGATTGTCTATAAAATGCTGGTGGTCTCACATTCGATGCAGTAGTAAATGGTGAGATATGGAGCCAGAAGACAGAGATGCCAACATAAAGTGTAGAAATTACAGAGTGCAAAGTATCGGAAGCACAGCAATTTTACCATGGCTGTTTTTATCACAATTTTGCATCAGTGCTTTATAAGCCTTTGATTGCTTGTATACACAGAGGAACAATAGGCTTATCTTAAAAATCTGAATGTGTGTTTTTTTTAGCTTTGGGAATTGAATAATGCATGTATAAACTTTAAGCAATAAACTTTTCAGATTATCATTCATTTCAGTACAGAAATTGACACTTGTTTGGAGCACAGTTGTTATTTTGAAGCCACAGGAAGTGGCTCTTCGAATTTCTAAGAACAGCCCACAGTAATACAGGTATTCAATATGATGAAAGGGCTTTATGTATAGCAACAACTGTATACAAACATGTCTAGATTAGTTTTTATTCATTTTTTTCTTTAAGCATTATAATTCAAAAACACTGAACTCTATTTTTATAATTAAATTCAATTAGAATAAATGAAAGAACTTTTACCGTCCAACCTTCAAATAAATGCATTTGCTAATTGCTATATATGGGAGCTTGCCATCATCCTGAAATATTTCAAAGGATTTTCTTTGTTTTTTTACAAGGTATGTAAATGTCTGTAAATGCTTAAAAATTGTAGCAACTAGAAATGAGCCAATATATTGTAGTGGAATTGAATTCTACACAAATTTGTCAAAAATTCTGCATTTTTCAGAACACTAAAGAGCCCTCAAAATGTGAAAATAAAAAAAAATCCTTTATACCCTTTACCGCTCAATTCTCTGGCCGCCCCACTTCTCACTGTCACCTGTCTGGTCCTTGCCACATATATTTATTGCTGCTCTCATTGAAATGTCTGTCAAGACATTGTGACATTTCTCACACTTGCACAGAATGGTTCTACACAAGCACGCAAAAGGTCATGACATCATGATGTTTACCGTGACCTTACGTGCGCATGCACAGAACCCTCCTAGGTCTCATCAGAGCCAGAGGTCCCAGCCTAGTGTGAGAGGCCCTGAGATTTCAGCACGAGCAGCAGTGATAAGAAGGTTGCATCGAGGGCCACACTGGTGATGTGAGGGGCCTGGAGAGGTGAGCGGTAAGGGAGTATATGGATTTTTAAAATTTTTTACATTTTATATTTATTATTCTCTGGAATCTCTCCAAAAAAGAAAATTAATTTGTGGAAAATAACTTCTCTGTGAATTAAACTTTCCTGGGAAAATCTACGAGAATTCAGATTTTGCCTGATCTGCTGATCTGATCTGGGAAATAATCAGTCCCAAATTTGCTTTTATTTTCCATTAATTAAAGTTGTGCTGGGTATTATTATAGGTCTATTCATACATGATGGTCTTTTGCTGCATATACTTGAAAAAGTGACATTATATTCATAAGAACCATTATAATCATAACATTTTAACATTTACATGGTATCATCTGACCAAAGATATAACATAACTTGCAATAAGTAAGATGGGCCTTAACAAGAAATAGTTATAATTACATTTTGGTGTTGGATAAAATATATACTGTCACAAATTTGGCAAAAAAATTAGAGCACATATATAAGTATGTTCCTGTGAATATAGGTTACTGGAAAAGTGTTGACAATGCCTCGTTTTTATGTGTTTGGAGAATTAACACTAAAATTCAGCATTAAAACCTGTAGTTGTACTAATTGCTAGAATCATTCTGTTTGTTAGAAGAGGTAGGATTAGTGCTCTCATTGCATTTAATAAATCCAGAGACATTAAAGGATTAGCAATGGTATAAGGAATAATAAATAATACACTTGGAAACTAGTATAGTAGCATAATGCAAAAATGACCATGTTGTAATAAGTTTAAGCAAGACTTAGTCTAGATTTGTCAACATGCATAAATCAATTCTGAACTTCATTCTAAGTTTTCTTTTGCCAAGATCATGATTCATCTTTGTAAAATGGTAATGTAGAGTTGGTAGAATCTGGCATTCTATGAGTGTTAAATAGTAAGTAAAACGTGACTTATTCATTCATTAAAGGGGCATTCCAGCCAAAATAAGTAATCACCTATGCACTGGTTAGATTTCTTGAGGAAAGCGTCATTCTGACTCTCACCGATTACCTAAACAGGGAACTTCCATCCTCATTCTCCTCTGAATTTCGTCCAACAGCAAATAAAGATGTTTTCTCCGTACAGTTATTTACAGTGAGCAAATGCCGTCTTTGCCTGCTATGATGAGGCCAATTGCCATTAAAATTCTACAAAACATCCATAACAGTACAAAAGTGAAACACCACCTATGCTTTTCTGGTGCATGTAGAACCCTTAGTCATGCTGCAGGCAACAGAAACGTGTTTGGTGGTTTTTCACTTTTGGACTGTTTTTGAGGAATTTTGTGATGCTTTGTGGAATTTTTCATATGAATGGAAAATTAACCATTCCTCTCTACTTCGCTTACTTGTCTTCCTGCGTGAGCAGTGACGTTGATCTGAGCTCCGGAGAATTACGGACTACTGTGGTGATCTGGCTGCTCCTTCTATTTTTCAATTCCCATTATACCACATGGGGCCTGACCTACAGCCCTTCACTGGCCAAGTGATAAGAAAAGTTAGGAATTGTGCTGCTAAAGTAATGTAATTCATCAATGGGTGACATAAATTGCTTAAGACGTGTGGGCTTATATCTATATACCTTTGCAAAGACTTGTGTATTGCTTCCTCAGTTTGAAATACAGTCATCATACTTTTTTCATACTGGCTGTATCATTAGCTATGAAACAACAAATGCAAAATTATAGACTTTTTACTGGGTAATGTTCCAGGAAGACATTGAGTTAAGTAATATCAAAAGGTCAATTTGGAGGCCAGAAATGGAAAAACAGATAAGAACAATTAGCAGAAATCAAATACAAATGTGATATTTCCTCCTTACAGGTGAACTTTACCAATGTGTTTGCATTTTGTGATACTATTCTTTGGACATATGTTTATCAATTTTTCATTATTTTCTACCTATTAAACATGTATATTATATCAATGTAGTAGAATCTGGGAGAAACAGAAACATGTCAACAAAGAAGTCACCTAAAAAATACATTTATTGATACATATCTGACCAGTAACAGGTATGGGCAATATGAAAATCAGATAAAAAGCAATATCATTGTCATAATTATCCTTTTCTGATTACCCTGCATAAAAGGTCCATTTCCACTGAGCCTATACATACTCATCTGTCTTATTACTGTCCGCTTGGTATCAAATCTGTTTAAAAGGGTCCCCTTTGGACTTGAAGTGTGCGTATCAGTCACTTATCCAGAGGGCCATACAGGAGACTAGGGGCAGTCTTTGTTGTATATTAATAGAGTGCCAACCTCCGCAGACAGGTAGGGTATTTGTCAGGGACCATCTTTAGGGTGGATCTAGTGTGCACTTTTTGTATGGTGTATATAAGTTTGTGTGTTTTTGTCCTTTTTTCAATAAAGTTGTAACTTTTTATCAGTATTTATGAGGTTTCTTATGATAGCTGGTTTCCCATATTACCCCAAGTATATTGGCTTTCCTGAGATCCTAGTTAATGATAAACTTACCTGGGGCAGCCAGTGCCAGGCAGTTGCTGCCAGGGCAAACAGGATCATGGGGTGCATTAAAAGAGGTCTGGATACACATGATGAGAGCATTATACTGCCTCTGTACAAATCCCTAGTTAGACCGCACATGAAGTACTGTGTACAGTTTTGCATAGCAAATAGATAATGGCTGCACTCAATTTTACTGTGCTAAAGCAAGGAAATGTGCGATACATGAAATGTGAATAGCATAATGGCTTGTGAAATCTATGAAAAAAATCATGAGATCCTTAGCACAAGATTTGGCCAAAAATTGTGAGCCCATCCACCAAACGTCAAGGTAATCTCAGATCGGATGGGTACCTGACCTGTCTGCCTAGTGTGAACACTTACCTATGGCTAATAACATGGTAAAGCCTGCATTTATAGGAAGGTCGGAACCAACTGTGTTTGGATGTAATTAAAATCATAGCATGGTGAAGGGTGGGGCGTTCAAGTCAGAAAAAAATAGTACATAATAAATATAGGAAAACTGACTGAACAGCAATCTAGTCTAAACTGGTGCATAACCAAAAAAGTCATATAGCAAATAGATAATGGCTGCACTCAATTTTACTGTGCTAAAGCAAGGAAATGTGTGATACATGAAATGTGAATAGAATAATGGCTTGTGAAATCTATGAAAAAACTCATAAGATGCTTAGCACAAGATTTGGCCAAAAATTGTGAGCCCATCACTGAACAGCAATCTAGTCTGAACTGGTGCATAACCAAAAAAGTCAGGTCAGGTACCTGTTGTGAATTCTGTGGCCAAGCTCCCTCCTGTGGTCGTGAGTGGTACTTCGGCTGGTTCTGTCTATGAGCTTCCTTTGGTGGATGAGAGTGGTACTGCGGCTCCTGAGTTTCCTTCCTCAGGTGTTGAGGTTAAGTCGTTAGGTGCTGCTCTATTTAACTCCACCTAGTGCTTTGATCCTGGCCTCCAGGCAATGTTCTAGTATTGGTCTTGCTTTCTCCTGGATCGTTCCTGTGGCCTGTCTATCCTGCATAAGCTAAGTTTTGCTTGTGTTATTTTTGTTTGCTATTTTTTCTGTCCAGCTTGCTATATTGGTTCTTCTTGCTTGCTGGAAGCTCTGGGACGCAGAGGGAGCACCTCCGTACCGTTAGTCGGTGCGGAGGGTCTTTTTGCCCCCTCTGCGTGGTTGTTTGTAGGGTTTTGTGTTGACCGCAAAGCAATCTTTCCTATCTTCGGTCTGTTCAGTAAGTTGGGCCTCACTTTGCTAAATCTATTTCATCTCTGCGTTTGTATTTTCATCTCAACTCACAGTCATTATATGTGGGGGGCTGCCTTTTCCTTTGGGGTATTTCTCTGAGGCAAGGTAGGCTTATTTTTCTTTCTTAGGGCTAGCTAGTTTCTCAGGCTGTGCTTGAGGCGCATAGGACTGGTCAGGAGCGCTCCACGGCTACCTTTAGTGTGGTTGGATAGGATTAGGGATTGCGGTCAGCAGAGTTCCCACGTCTCAGAGCTCGTCCTATGTTTTTGGTAATTGTCAGGTCACTTTGTGTGCTCTGAACTTCAAGGTCCATTGTGGTTCTAAATTACCTGTTCACAACAGTACTGGAGGCCCAAAGTACTAATGCTTCTCAATAGAGGGAAAAGAGAAGTTCTGAGACCATTTTTTTTTTCTTTGCACTCTGTTCTGTCTTTCTTTTCCCCTTTACATCAGGGTGGTTCAGAACACAGGTGTGGACATGGACATTCAGGGTCTGTCCTCTTTGATGGATAATCTCGCTATAAATGTACAGAATATTAAAGATTTAGTGGTTCAGAATCCTATGTTAGAACCTAAAATTCCTATTCCTGAGTTATTTTCTGGAGATAGAGCTAAGTTTTTGAATTTTAAAAATAATTGTAAACTATTTCTGGCTTTGAAACCCCGCTCCTCTGGTGACCCAGTTCAACAAGTTAAGATCATTATTTCTTTATTACGTGGCGACCCTCAAGACTGGGCATTTTCCCTTGCGCCAGGAGATCCTGCATTATGTAATATTGATGCGTTTTTTCTGGCGCTCGGATTGCTGTACGATTAACCTAATTCAGTGGATCAGGCAGAGAAAAATTTGCTGGCTCTGTGTCAGGGTCAGGATGAGATAGAGATTTATTGTCAGAAGTTTAGAAAGTGGTCCGTGCTCACTCAATGGAATGAATGTGCGCTGGTAGCTATTTTCAGAAAGGGTCTCTCTGAAGCCCTTAAGGATGTCATGGTGGGATTTCCTATGCCTGCTGGTCTGAATGAGTCTATGTCTTTGGCCATTCAGATCGGTCAACGCTTGCGTGAGCGTAAATCTGTGCACCATTTGGCGGTATTATCTGAGCATAAACCTGAGCCTATGCAGTGCGATAGGACTTTGACCAGAGCTGAAAGGCAAGAACACAGACATCAGAATGGGCTGTGTTTCTACTGTGGTGATTCCACTCATGCTATCTCCGATTGTCCTAAGCGCACTAAGCGGTTCGCTAGGTCTGCCACCATTGGTACGGTACAGTCGAAATTTCTTTTGTCCATTACTTTGATCTGCTCTTTGTCTTCCTATTCTGTCATGGCATTTGTGGATTCAGGCGCTGCCCTGAATTTGATGGACTTGGAGTTTGCTAGGTGCTGTGGGTTTGTCTTGGAGCCCTTGCAGTGTCCCATTCCGTTGAGAGGAATTGATGCTACGCCTTTGGCCAAGAATAAGCCTCAGTATTGGACCCAGCTGACCATGTGCATGGCTCCTGCGCACCAGGAGGATATTCACTTTCTGGTGTTGCATGGTCTGCATGATGTGGTCGTGTTGGGGTTGCCATGGCTGCAAGTCCATAACCCAGTATTAGATTGGAAATAAATGTCTGTGTCCAGCTGGGGTTGTCAGGGGGTACATGGTGATGTTCCATTTCTGTCTATCTCATCATCCACCCCTTCTGAGGTCCCAGAGTTCTTGTCTGATTACCGGGATGTATTCGATGAGCCCAAGTCCAATGCCCTACCTCCGCATAGGGATTGTGATTGTGCTATCGATTTGATTCCTGGTAGTAAGTTTCCTAAGGGTCGACTGTTTAATTTATCTGTACCTGAGCACGCCGCTATGCGGAGTTTCGTGAAGGAGTCTTTGGAGAAGGGTCATATTCGCCCGTCATTGTCGCCATTGGGAGCGGGGTTCTTTTTTGTGGCCAAGAAGGATGGTTCGCTGAGACCTTGTATTGATTACCGCCTTCTAAATAAAATTACGGTCAAATTTCAGTACCCCTTGCCGCTGTTGTCTGATTTGTTTGCTCGGATTAAGGGGGCTAGTTGGTTCACCAAGATAGATCTTCGTGGTGAATATAATCTTGTGCGTATTAAACGGGGCGATGAATGGAAAACAGCATTTAATACGCCCGAAGGCCATTTTGAGTACCTGGTTATGCCATTCGGGCTTTCTAATGCTCCATCAGTGTTTCAGTCCTTTATGCATGACATCTTCCGTGAGTACATGGATAAATTCCTGATTATATACTTGGATGATATTTTGGTCTTCTCGGATGATTGGGGGTCTCATGTGAAGCAGGTCAGAATGGTGTTCCAGGTCCTGCGTGCTAATTCTTTGTTTGTGAAGGGGTCAAAGTGCCTCTTTGGTGTTCAGAAGGTTTCATTTTTGGGGTTCATTTTTTCTCCTTCTACTATCGAGATGGACCCTGTTAAAGTTCAGGCCATTTATGATTGGACTCAGCCAACATCTCTGAAGAGTCTGCAGAAGTTCCTGGGCTTTGCTAATTTTTATCGTCGCTTCATCAATAATTTTTCTAGTATTGCTAAACCGTTGACTGATTTAACCAAGAAGGGTGCTGATGTGGTCAATTGGTCTTCTGCTGCTGTGGAAGCTTTTCAGGAGTTGAAGCGTCGTTTTTCTTCTGCCCCTGTGTTGTGCCAACCAGATGTTTCGCTTCCGTTCCAGGTCGAGGTTGATGCTTCTGAAATTGGAGCAGGGGCTGTTTTGTCGCAGAGAAGTTCTGATTGCTCGGTGATTAAACCATGCGCCTTCTTTTCCAGGAAATTTTCGCCTGCTGAGCGAAATTATGATGTTGGCAATCGAGAGTTGCTAGCCATGAAGTGGGCATTCGAGGAGTGGCGTCATTGGCTTGAAGGAGCTAAGCAT
Source organism: Ranitomeya imitator (assembly GCF_032444005.1). Lineage (NCBI taxonomy): Eukaryota > Metazoa > Chordata > Amphibia > Anura > Dendrobatidae > Ranitomeya > Ranitomeya imitator. The sequence goes on along the minus strand of NC_091285.1, from coordinate 394,204,622 downwards.
CGCGTGGTGGTCTTGACTGATCACAAGAACTTGACTTATCTCGAGTCTGCCAAACGGTTGAATCCTAGACAGGCTCGTTGGTCGCTGTTTTTCTCCCATTTTGACTTTGTGGTTTCGTACCTTCCGGGCTCTAAAAATGTGAAGGCGGATGCCCTGTCTAGGAGTTTTGTGCCCGATTCTCCAGGTTTGCCTGAGCCGGCGGGTATTCTCAAAGAGGGGGTAATTTTGTCTGCCATCTCCCCTGATTTGCGGCGGGTGCTGCAAAAATTTCAGGCTAATAGACCTGACCGTTGCCCAGCAGAGAAACTGTTTGTCCCTGATAGGTGGACGAATAAAGTTATCTCTGAGGTTCATTGTTCGGTGTTGGCTGGTCATCCTGGAATCTTTGGTACCAGAGATTTGGTGGCTAGATCCTTTTGGTGGCCGTCTCTGTCGCGGGATGTGCGTTCTTTTGTGCAGTCCTGTGGGATTTGTGCTCGGGCTAAGCCCTGCTGTTCTCGTGCCAGTGGGTTGCTTTTGCCCTTGCCGGTCCCGAAGAGGCCTTGGACACATATCTCTATGGATTTTATTTCGGATCTCCCCGTCTCTCAAAGAATGTCGTTCATTTGGGTGGTTTGTGATCGCTTCTCTAAGATGGTCCATTTGGTGCCCTTGTCTAAATTGCCTTCCTCCTCTGATTTGGTGCCATTGTTTTTCCAGCATGTGGTTCGTTTACATGGCATTCCAGAGAACATCGTTTCTGACAGAGGTTCCCAGTTTGTTTCGAGGTTTTGGCGAGCCTTTTGTGCTAGGATGGGCATTGATTTGTCTTTTTCCTCGGCTTTCCATCCTCAGACAAATGGCCAGACTGAACGAACCAATCAGACCTTGGAAACATATCTGAGATGTTTTGTTTCTGCTGATCAGGATGATTGGGTGTCCTTTTTGCCTTTGGCTGAGTTCGCCCTTAATAATCGGGCCAGCTCGGCTACTTTGGTTTCGCCGTTTTTCTGCAATTCTGGGTTCCACCCTCGTTTCTCTTCAGGGCAGGTTGAGTCTTCGGACTGTCCTGGTGTGGATACTGTGGTGGATAGGTTGCAGCAGATTTGGACTCATGTAGTGGACAATTTGACTTTGTCCCAGGAGAAGGCTCAACGTTTCGCTAACCGCAGGCGCTGTGTGGATCCCCGACTTCGTTTTGGGGATTTGGTTTGGTTGTCATCTCGTTATAATCCTATGAAGGTTTCCTCTCCTAAGTTTAAGCCTCGTTTCATTGGTCCATATAGGATTTCTGAGGTTCTTAATCCTGTGTCTTTTCGTTTGACTCTTCCAGCTTCTTTTTCCATCCATAATGTGTTCCATAGGTCATTGTTGCGGAGATACGTGGCACCTGTGGTTCCATCTATTGATCCTCCTGCTCCGGTTTTGGTTGAAGGGGAGTTGGAGTATATAGTGGAGAAGATTTTGGATTCTCGTGTTTCGAGACGGAAACTCCAGTATCTGGTTAAGTGGAAAGGTTATGGTCAGGAAGATAATTCCTGGGTCTTTGCCTCTGATGTCCATGCTGCCGATCTGGTTCGTGCCTTTCATGTGGCTCATCCTGGTCGGCCTGGGGGCTCTGGTGAGGGTTCGGTGACCCCTCCTCAAGGGGGGGGGTACTGTTGTGAATTCTGTGGCCAAGCTCCCTCTTGTGGTCGTGAGTGGTACTTCGGCTGGTTCTGTCTATGAGCTTCCTTTGGTGGATGAGAGTGGTACTGCGGCTTCTGAGTTTCCTTCCTCAGGTGATGAGGTTAAGTCGTTAGATGCTGCTCTATTTAACTCCACCTAGTGCTTTGATCCTGGCCTCCAGGCAATGTTCTAGTATTGGTCTTGCTTTCTCCTGGATCGTTCCTGTGGCCTGTCTATCCTGCATAAGCTAAGTTTTGCTTGTGTTATTTTTGTTTGCTATTTTTTCTGTCCAGCTTGCTATATTGGTTCTTCTTGCTTGCTGGAAGCTCTGGGACGCAGAGGGAGCACCTCCGTACCGTTAGTCGGTGCGGAGGGTCTTTTTGCCCCCTCTGCGTGGTTGTTTGTAGGGTTTTGTGTTGACCGCAAAGCAATCTTTCCTATCTTCGGTCTGTTCAGTAAGTTGGGCCTCACTTTGCTAAATCTATTTCATCTCTGCGTTTGTATTTTCATCTCAACTCACAGTCATTATATGTGGGGGGCTGCCTTTTCCTTTGGGGTATTTCTCTGAGGCAAGGTAGGCTTATTTTTCTTTCTTAGGGCTAGCTAGTTTCTCAGGCTGTGCTCGAGGCGCATAGGACTGGTCAGGAGCGCTCCACGGCTACCTTTATTGTGGTTGGATAGGATTAGGGATTGCGGTCAGCAGAGTTCCCACGTCTCAGAGCTCGTCCTATGTTTTTGGTAATTGTCAGGTCACTTTGTGTGCTCTGAACTTCAAGGTCCATTGTGGTTCTGAATTACCTGTTCACAACAGGTACCCATGTATCGCACATTTCCTTGCTTTAGCACAGTAAAATTGAGTGCAGTCATTATCTATTTATTTTCTGCCTCTCTTGCACTTTGTTTTACCCAAGAAAATTATTCTGCGTATATAGCATGGGCAGAACACCAGCGTGGTCACACTGAGCACTTTGAGGCACCTCTTGAATTTTCTTATCAAGAGTAGTCAGAACTTCAGGTACCTCATACAGAATTTTGACATTGGATTCTTCTCCATGGCATTCAATGTCCTCCTCCACTAAGTCATCTGACTGCACACTAGTTGTGAGCCCTTCCTTCACCTCTTCACTGGGGCTGCCGTCATCATTAATTTTCTTGGCGCACTCTGGCTCCACCCGATTCACCTCCATGCTGCTGAGTAATGCAGACATCTCGCTGCAGGCAGATGACGCCTTCTCCCTCATTTCTTGGTGTCTGACGCCATTGCTCTGTCTTGCTTTGGATGAGGCTCCCCTTCGCTCACTTTACCATTTCTTCCAGGTGCAGCGTTCTCTCCAGTGAGCATGACCTTTGGAGGGGTGAGCAAATTTTTGCTGTCTGCTGTCTCATGTAGGGCAACTCCTTGATATGTGTCCCATTTTTCCACAAGTCCAACAATCACTTCTGAGCCTGTCTGGTGGGTGCTTCGGTCTAGTTTGCTATCCTCCAGGAGAGGCATACCCCCTCTGTAATCACTCATCATCCCAGGATATAGGATTAGATTCTGGAGCTGCTGCTGGAGTTTCTCATATGTTCCGCAACTCTCCTCTAACTTCTCTTATCTCTTGCCATAAGTTCACCCAGGGTATGGGATTGGACTCCGAGGCAGCAGCAAGGACTTCCTTTAGGCACCCTATTTCTGCCTTCATTTTTCGCATTTCCTGCCGTGTTCAGGGTAGGTACTTCGTGGCTATGGACCATCCCTACCAAGGCTGCGGTCCCCTGCTCCTGTTCCCATATGTGCGCTTCTGCCCCAAGTCATACGTGGCCTAGCACACAGGTGCTCCAGAAAAGCTTGTTTAAGCAGCGCATCTCAAAAGCATGCCACTAGCTGGTTTCACAGAATTTTATCAAGAGGCCCTGTGCCTACGTCATCCCGCTTAGTGATCATAGTGTGAATCTCCTGCAGCGCATGTTAGGTGTCGAGTTCCCGCCACTGTACAGGGGGAATCTCGAACCTTGTCCACTGCGTTCTCCAATTCTCCTCCAGCCACAGGGCAACCTGCTCAGCAGAGACATCGGTCCTAGCGTCTGGCTCAAGCTGATACTGTGCGCTTGGGTACTACTACCTTTACAGGCTCTGCCTTTGTAGCCAGCACTGTTCAGCAGCGAGCAGGCATTTCAGGGACTAACTCCTGCTTTTCCCACACTGAGCATGCCCACGGGACAACCTCCCATTGGAGGTCAGGGGTCACTTGCTCAGGTGCTGTTGCAGTTCCTATTGGACCATTAGGAAGGTATAAAAGGTTTGCATGGCCACCTGTGGATGAACGCCTGTTGATGGATGAAAGCTCCGAATCATTCCCATTCCCTAGTGTTGTTGCCTGCTCGTGAATGGTAGAGCTACCTAGCGCCTGACAGTGCTATCCTGCACAATTGCACAAGTTGCTGAATCCAGTTAGCAGCGACTGCGCAGATAGTGCACTTTCCTGACCCTAGTTAGGGTGGTTAGTGGTGTCCGCCAGAGCGGCACTGCATGCACTCCTGTAGGGTAAATACTTACTTTAGTTGTTTCCCTGGCACCGCAGTAGCGGTGTCGCATGCAGGAGATCTAGAGGGACTCTTACGCTGAGTCTTGGGGCAGAGTTCTGTGTCGCCTTGCTTGTGCTCTCTGTACGTTATCGCAGCCCTGTGACGCAACAGGGTTCACTTCCTTCATACCGGGTGAAGCTAACCCATGTGTATTCTCCCATTATACCTCCATATAGTACATCATTACCAAGCAGCAGGTGTCTTAGCTGAACAGTGGACCCCAAAATGCGACCGCACCTTATATCATCTCTAATTATTATTTGGTGCATTCCCCCAGTCTAACAGCTCATTCATGTATTGGGTCACTGACTCCCCATCCCTTTGAATACGACTAAACATGCGCATGCGCAATTCCCCAATGTCGGTAGGGTCCCCGTGCATCTCCTCTTAGGATTTGTAACACCTTGGTAAAGGTGTTTCGCTCATGCGTGGGCTGGAACATGATGGAGCACCTCGCTTCTCCGTCCAGGGCCATCATGGCAATCTCTGCCTGCATTGCGGGGGTTATGAGGTGCACCCTCAACATACCCTTTACCTGCTCAGTCCAATCCCATAGTAAAGTGTTGCTCCCTGTGAACTTTGAGAGGTTGCCCAGCATTGCCCCAGCGGTATACTGGCCCTGGGGACACCCCCAGCCACTTGGTCTGTCACTTCCATGCCTGTGGACTGCATCTGACTACGCCAAGTGAAAGCAGGTTGTGAGATGCAGTGACAGACAGATGGCAGAGCAAGTGTTAAACAAATCTAATAGTTTTAATTTAACAAAGGTTAACTCCTTGCAGGGAGATGAAAGGTTAGACAGGGGAATAGCAGTACAATTGCGAAGGATATGCAGGGTTAATAAACAAAGTGACAGTAGTTGTGTTGTGCACTTATCATGTCAGGAGTTCTTCAGAATGCAGGTACCACTTGGGGGTTAGTAGCGCTGGCAATACCTGCCATGGTGTTTATCCAAGGAGATTCAGTTGGTAACGGATGTCCCTCTTCGGGCAGCAGCAGTCGGTCTCTGGCACCTTTTGCTGACCCCTAGTCCATGAACATAAGCGGCCGCAGCATGATCAGGATCCCCCGTGGGCAGGAAGATATATGCTGGAAAGGTGGGCTGCAAACGTCAGTCCAGTACCTGGTTCTCTCTTTGCGGCACGTGCGCTGTACTCACAGTCACGAAGCACACAGCACCTTGCTCTCTGCCAGCTACCGGGCGTACTGCACTTCTCTCTCTGCAACCCCCGCTGGTCATGGAGGGAGTACACGGACTTGGTCCGGTGCAGTTCCGATGCTCAAGGGCTGAAGCACTTGTCTCCCTGGGCTGCGCGCTGCCTATGCCCACCAAGACTGTAGCACTGACAATAGTTGGCGCGATGTTTCTCCAATGAGGTACTGTAGACAACGGTCTGACCACAAGGGCAGCAGCAAACAGTCCTGAACTCTGCAATGGCCGGGCTCCTGGCTATTTCCTTGTTACTGCGATGGGCTCTGGCGTCGTCGGATCGGCTGTGTGTTGTTGCGGCCTGGCTGTGCACCCTTCGGAGCATGATGTGCACGCAACTTGCCTCTGTCACCACCGGCGGGCAACTGCCTGATGCTGCACGTGCTTTTACTTTTAACTGCGCCCCCAGCTTCCGGGTCAGGGAACCTGTCCGGGTCTTTTTGCCTTCCCTCGGACAACATGAGACACAACCTCAGCAGTTCCGGTCCTGGTCTGACACAGTTACCTGCAGTCCGGTCTTCCTCCTTACATTGACATAGGTAAAAGGTATCCAAACAGAGATGCATGGTGGGGCCCAATTTGTAGTTAAACAATATAACTCTTTTTGTGCCATAGGATATGTACATCTTCTCCTTGCAAAGAATAAGACTGTAAAACTGAAATGATTTGGAATAACCTCACACATTATTATAAGAGATGTGATTTCAGGTTAACCTTGGCACTATTTGGTAGTCATAAAAAAACACAGTGATACGAGAAAAACTGGTACCCTTAAATAAGTACGGTAGCTGTTATGGCTGAACCCTAGCACTCACACAGGGATGAACAAATCAGGGGAGATGTTAAAACTGCATACCACAGGTGCATATACAGACTAGGCAAATCCCTAATCTGACCCTGATTTGTCCCTACCTGACGGCGGAAGTTGGCACCCTAATATTATGCAATGTCAGCTGACACTGAGTGTCCTTAACTGCACCCTAAACTATACACAGAGTGTAACCCAAAACAACAGAAAATATTGCACACAGACAGAGGGTGAGGTACAGGGACAGGGCTAAAGACATTTTCACACAGTCACATAGGAAAGATGGAAGAAAATAAGAAGAACCAGACATCAAACAGAATACATAGAAAACCTCCCAGTCACCAAGCGTAAAAGAAAGGAAAGGGTACTGGGGAGTAAGACACACAAACAAACCATAGGAAAAGCAACAGAGATTCGTCAGGTAAGATAATCCGTAGCTGAGGAGATGGATCTCCAAACACCATATGTCTTGAATTATAGTCAGCAAAGATGCAGGTGCAAGGTTAGCATAAATAGCTGCTCCAAAGAAGTTATAGGAGAGAACCAAATTGGGAAGTGAGAGACATCTGAATAGAAGCAAACCAAAGAAAGGAAAGATAAGCCAAAAGAACCATCAGCATTTGGACAGAAACCAAACTGGCTGTGGCTCAGCCGAAAGGGAACTTGATCATAGAGGAAGAGGTCACCAGACTGAGTCCCGAAACTGAGGCATCATAGTAGTTACAAGGACCACAACATATTATTTGTTGTTGCAAAATAGAGGGCAACAAATATACTATATAAAGCTGAATGTGTGTGTGTGTGTGTATGTGTATGTGTGTGTGTATGTCCGGGATTGGCATCTGCACCGTCGCAGCTACAGCCACAAAATTTTGCACAGTCACACGTCTGGACCCCGAGAGCGTCATAGGCTACATTGTGAGGTGAAATTTTAACCCCGCGCTTTCCAATTCACCAAACAATTTTGCCCCTATCTACATAATGGGTGTAAGACTCATGCTGGTGTGGTAGATGGAGGCAGGTATATCTCGCCCAGGTGTTTGTCCTATGTGAATTAGGCCACTCAGTATCTTCAGGGTGCTAATGGGTTAATGATTGCAGGAATAAAAGATGACCAGCTGGGTGTTTCCAGTGTCTGCCTGGGGCACACAGATTGCCTGCCTGTGTGAGACAAACGTGAGTGAAGAGCTCTGCTCAAGATCTGTATGATGTTAGCTGGGTGGGAGAAGCCCCCCCAGTTGTTGAGATAGCAACGTATTTGTTTAGTTAGTGCCGGACAGGCTAGGGTTTATTTTTATGTTTTGTTTTTTGTGTTGCTTTCACGTTAATAAATCTGACCTGAGGTCAGCCTGCTCAGAAACCTGCTGTACGCCTCAGATTCAATGCACAAACCACGTGTCCTTTGACCCCAGCAAAGGCGATCCCAGAGTGTTTTGTCACATTGTGGTGGAGAACGCGGGCATACCGTGGCACAGGCGACAGCATGGAAGACGTGGTGAAAGCCTTAGTACAGTCCACTGCCGTACAGCAGCAGGCCACTGCCGCACAGCACGAAGCTAATCGCTTGATGGCCGCACAGCTGAAGGAGTTACTGGACATGACGGTTGCAGACCGCCAACTTCTCCAACAGGTGGCGCAGCGCCTGGTGAGCATGCCTGACGCTGACCCGGAAGCAGAGTCCAGAAGGATCCATGTGAGTCGATACTGGCAAAAGCTGACTGCAGAAGATGACGTCGAGGCATATCTGACAACTTTTGAGCGGACGGCATTGAGAGAGAAGTGGCCGAAGGCACGATGGGCCGATTTGATTGCCCCGTTTCTCTCCGGCGAGGCCCAAAAAGCTTACCATGATTTGGACCCTGAGGTCGCTCAGGACTTTGAGAAGCTGAAAGCTGAGATCCTGGCCCGGCTGGGTGTGACGACGGCTGTCCGTGCACAGAGGGTACATCAGTGGACATACCAGCAAGATAAACCAGCGCGGTCTCAGATGTTCGACCTGATCTACTTGACAAAGAAATGGCTGCAACCCGAGGTACTGACAATACCCGAAATAATTCAGCGGGTTGTCCTGGACAAGTACATGAGAGTACTACCCCCAGCGCTGAAAAGGTGGGTAAGCCAAGGAAATCCCACGACAGCGGATCAACTTGTGGAGTTGGTCGAGCGTTATTCCGTGGCAGAAGGACTTCCCGACGACACCGCCAAACCCCGGACTGTGCCTCCTCCTCGTGGAACCGGTAAGACTGTTCCAGGGACCACGGGTGAAGGAAAATCGCTTAAAACTGTGGGGGAGGAGTCCGGGACTGCTCGCACTCCGAGACCAAGAGTATTGGACGGTGGTCTCAGTAGGGGACCTGTTAGGTGTTTCCGCTGCCATGAGAAGGGTCATGTTTCTGCGAACTGTCCTGTTACCGCTGAACCCATGCAGTGCGACGTTATAGACTCTAGAAAACGCATGTCTTTGGTTACACAGCTAGTGAGTGTGAATGCGGGTCAAAATGATACAGTGAAACACCTGTGTGAATTATCTGTTGATGGGAAAAATGTTGTGGCATTACTAGACTCTGGAAGTGTGGTGACTCTGGTGAAAGCTAGTCTGGTGGCACTTCCGTCTGGTCCGTCTGACAAGTTTTCTGTGACGTGTGTGCATGGTGACACCCGCTCGTACTTAACAGCGGTCATATGGATTTCTACTCCCTATGGGTCAGTGCAGCACAAAGTGGGACTCGTTCCCGCATTGTTACATGATGTAATCCTGGGCAGGGATTTTCCCTATTTCTGGCAGTTGTGGGAGAATCAGTTACTCCTTCACGGTAGCTGTACCCGTGAATCTTCTCCCATGCCATCTGGAGGTCCCGAGTCCCTAGAGGAGACCCCACAGGAAGATGTTGCTGGGGAGGTTAGTGAATCTAACCTTCAGTACCCCTTCTCCGTCATGGCGGGGGAAACAGAGGAAACTGAGGAACCTCAGCGAGAGGCGGAGGCAGACAGCCATCCGGCACCCTGCCTGCCAGATTTGGGAGTCCAGGTGGATGACTTCCACAGCGAGCAAATGAAAGATCCTACCCTGACTCCGGCTAGGAAAAATGTAAAAATGATAGATGGGGTACCCGTAGAACCTGACACTAGGCTAGCGTACCCGTATATGGTTCTTGAAAATGATTTGCTCTACCAGGTAGAAAAAAAAGGGGAAGACACAGTGCAACGGTTAGTGGTACCCAAACCTTATCGGCGGAAGGTACTGGATTTGGCCCACGGACATATAATGGGGGGACATCTGGGGGTACAGAAAACCACAGAAAGGATATTGCATTGTTTTGTGTGGCCTGGAATACATTGTGATGTGCGTAACTATTGTGAGTCCTGTCCAGAGTGCCAAATCGCGGCCCCTAAATCTCAGTTCCGTAGCCCTTTGGTACCCCTTCCTATCATCGGGGTCCCTTTTGAGAGAATTGGGATGGATTTGGTTGGGCCCCTTCCCCGATCCGCACGTGGGCACCAACATATCCTCGTCATCGTGGACTATGCCACTCGTTACCCGGAAGCCGTCCCTTTGCGTAACACAGCTACCAAGACGATCGCCAAGGAATTGGTACAAGTGTTTAGTCGGGTGGGAATTCCAAAACAGATACTCACCGACCAGGGGACTCCCTTTATGTCGAGGGTAATGAAGGAGCTCTGCAGGCTCTTACAAATAGACCCGTTGCGTACGTCTGTCTATCACCCTCAAACAGATGGCCTGGTTGAGCGCTTCAACAAAACCTTAAAACAGATGCTCCGGAAGGCGATAGACAAAGATGGGAAGAACTGGGATTACTTGTTACCCTATTTGCTGTTTGCCATTAGGGAAGTTCCCCAGTCTTCCACAGGATTTTCGCCTTTCGAACTGTTGTACGCCCGTCGTCCCCGGGGACTGCTGGACGTCGCAAAAGAAACCTGGGAAGGTCAAGTCACTCCCTTTAAAACGGTGATCGACCATGTAACACAAATGCAGGATCGTATTGCCGCTGTCATGCCCATTGTTAGGGACCATATGTTACAGGCCCAGGGAGCCCAGAGGCAAAGTTATGATAGAGGCGCTAAGGTCCGTACATTTGCACCCGGCGATAGGGTGTTGGTCCTAATCCCTACGGTGGATAGTAAATTCCTAGCGAAATGGCAGGGCCCATATGAGGTCCGAGAAAGAGTTGGTGAAGTGAACTATAAAGTGTACCAGCCGGGTAAGAGAAAACCGGAACAGATTTATCATGTGAATCTGATAAAATCCTGGAAAGACCGCTCTGCCCTAACGGCGGATCTGCCCCGTCCGGTTTGTTCACCTACTGTACCAGAGGTGCAGGTTGCTGAGACTCTCTCAGAACGACAAAAATCTGAGGTTAAGCAATTTTTGTTACAGAACCGACAGTTTTTCTCCGAAAAACCTGGCCGGACGAAGTTGGTGAAACATGAGATTGTCACAGAGCCTGGCGTCACTGTTCATGTGAAGCCCTACCGGATTCCGGAAGCCCGCCGTGAAGCCGTCTCCCGGGAAGTGATGGCAATGTTGGACTTAGGAGTCATTGAGGAGTCACACAGCGCCTGGTCCAGTCCAATTGTGTTGATACCTAAACCGGATGGCTCCATCCGGTTTTGTAATGACTTTAGGAAACTGAATGCAGTTTCTAAATTTGATGCGTACCCTATGCCCCGGGTCGATGAGTTGATCGACAGGCTTGGTAAAGCCCGATACATTACGACCCTGGATTTAACAAAGGGGTACTGGCAGATTCCTCTGGCCGAGGCGGCCAGAGAGAAGACGGCATTTGCTACACCGGAAGGTCTGTTCCAGTATGTCTATATGCCGTTTGGACTTCACGGAGCTCCCGCAACGTTCCAGAGATTGATGGATCGAGTCTTGAGGCCTCACAGACAGTACGCTTCTGCCTACCTGGATGACATCGTAATTTACAGCATGGACTGGGAAACTCATCTCCAGAAGGTACAAGCCGTGATTGATGACCTGCGAGATGCAGGTTTAACGGCAAACCCCAAGAAATGCCACATCGGGCTTGAAGAAGCCCGATACTTGGGCTACGTGATTGGCCGAGGAGTGGTTAAACCCCAGATCGACAAAATACAGGCAATTCAGGGCTGGCCACAACCAGTGAACAAGAAACAAGTGCAGGCTTTCCTGGGGATTGCCGGCTATTATCGCCGGTTCATACCCAATTTTGCAGCCATGGCTACTCCCTTGACGGATCTTACCAAGGGGAAGGGTTCCGTCATGGTAAAATGGACCTCAGCTGCTGAAGAGGCCTTCCACAGCCTGAAACGGGCTTTGTGCTCTCAGCCCGTACTAGTGACTCCTGATTTCAGCAGCGAGTTTGTGGTACAAACTGATGCCTCTGATACTGGTGTCGGAGCTGTACTTTCCCAGGTGAGGGACGGAGTCGAACACCCGGTCCTCTATCTCAGTCGGAAACTGAATGTACATGAGCAGAGGTATGCCGTGGTTGAAAAAGAGTGCCTAGCCATTAAATGGGCTCTCGACTCCCTCAAGTATTACCTGGCTGGTAGGAAGTTTAGGCTGGTCACAGACCATGCCCCTCTCAAGTGGATGCACCTCCACAAGGACCGTAATAGTCGGGTAACCAGGTGGTTCCTTGCCCTGCAGGCTTACTCTTTTACGGTGGAGCACCGACCTGGGGTGCAGATGGGGAACGCCGATGCCCTATCCCGAGTGCACTGTTTCAAAAGTGTTCTTGCTCGACCGGAGTGGTCTGAGCAAGGGGGGGGGAAATGTAAGACTCATGCTGGTGTGGTAGATGGAGGCAGGTATATCTCGCCCAGGTGTTTGTCCTATGTGAATTAGGCCACTCAGTATCTTCAGGGTGCTAATGGGTTAATGATTGCAGGAATAAAAGATGACCAGCTGGGTGTTTCCAGTGTCTGCCTGGGGCACACAGATTGCCTGCCTGTGTGAGACAAACGTGAGTGAAGAGCTCTGCTCAAGATCTGTATGATGTTAGCTGGGTGGGAGAAGCCCCCCCAGTTGTTGAGATAGCAACGTATTTGTTTAGTTAGTGCCGGACAGGCTAGGGTTTATTTTTATGTTTTGTTTTTTGTGTTGCTTTCACGTTAATAAATCTGACCTGAGGTCAGCCTGCTCAGAAACCTGCTGTACGCCTCAGATTCAATGCACAAACCACGTGTCCTTTGACCCCAGCAAAGGCGATCCCAGAGTGTTTTGTCACATGGGGAAAAAAGTGAAAGGAAAAGTGTTGGAGGCGTCGAAGCTACAGAAACAAAATTTTGCACAGTCACACGTCTGGACCCCGAGAGCGTCATAGGCTATGTTGTGAAGTGAAATTTTAACCCCGCGCTTTCCAATTCACCAAACAATTTTGCCCCTATCTACATAATGGGGAAAAAAGTGAAAGGAAAAGTGTTGGAAGCGTCGCAGCTACAGCAACAAAATTTTGCACGGTCACACGTCTGGACCCTGAGAGCGTCATAGGCTATGTTGTGAGGTGAAATTTTAACCCCGCGCTTTCCAATTCACCAAACAATTTTGCCCCTATCTACATAATGGGGAAAAAGTGAAATGAAAAGTGTTGGAGGCGTTGCAGCTACAGCCACAAAATTTTGCACAGTCACATGTCTGGACCCTGAGAACGTCATAAGCTATGCTGTGAGGTGAAATTTTAACTCCGCGCTTTCCAATTCACCAAACTATTTTTCCCCTATCTACATAATGGGGAAAAGTGAAAGGAAAAGTGTTGGAGGCGAATTGACAGCTGCCAGATGTGAACAAGGGGGACTTAAAGAATGAGAGCGATGGCGCAAAAGAGTATATACCGATCAGTTGCTAAGGTGGGGCCCCGACATGAGATACTCACCACACATGGGGATATGAACACACACACAAAATGCGCCACACACTACCACGTGCTTGAACACATATACCACCCTCAGCACACATTTCACCACACATACACCAACCTCGCCACATAAAAGTCGAAACACAAAAGTCGCCACTCAAAACTCGCCACGCGCAAAACTCGCCACATGCAAAAACTAGGCTCACGCAAAACTCGCCACAAGTGCAAAACTCACCTCATGGAAAACTCGCCACACGCAAAACTTGCACACGCGGAAAAATTGCCATATGCACAAAATTTGCAACACATGCAAAAGTTGCCTCACACAAAACTTGCACATACTCAAAAGGCACCAGACATAAAACTCACCACGCGCAAAACTCGCCATGCGCAAAACTTGCTGCACACAACTTGCTACACTAACCTGTTACATGCAACTCGACACACAAAAAGTTGCTACACGCATGTTGCCACACAAAACTCATCTCACAAAAGTCGCTACATGCATGTCGCCACACACAACTCAACACACACAACTTGACAAACGAAACTCGCCCTAAAACACACACAAGTCTGGTATTAGCCTTCAAAAATAAAAATCTAATTAATAAGCAGACAAACTACAAGAGCAACAAATGAAATGTTAAGTCCTTCTCAGTCCCTGGCTTACTAGAGGTAGGGATCCTGAGTAAATGACACGCAAACAAGGTATTGTGTGATCATATACAGGGGAAGCCCAGGAGCACATCTCTCTCTCTGGGCTTTGCCCTCCCTTTATATAGAAAAGAATTATTCTTTTACAGACATGCGCACAAGCGCTCATATTTCACTATCTCTTACATAAACAATCTATACCAGTCTTTATCAGTAGAAAGTTACATCATCTGGAAGGTGAATGAAAGGCTGCTATTGAAAGAAGGAATGCACACATGATTACTTCCATAAAAGGAAATGTCAAGTCAGCAGAAATGTATCTTGTTGTAAGCGAGATTTCTCAGGAAGAAGACAAGATGGATTTCTTTAGTTCAGTCTGATCTCCACAATTCCCCCCTTTGACATTTTCTTTTATTTATTTTATTACCACAGGGCCAAAGACAAAGCCTTTATTTGGTTTTACACATGTACATGCTTGTATTCAATAAGAGAATCAAATCTAGTATTAATTCTTCCGTTTAACTCTCGCAACCTTTTCTTTGTTTTGCAATAAGTACAGATATTACAAAGGGATAGCAAAATAAGCGCAATAATCAGTATTAGCAAAGGATAACATAAGAGAAGAAGGAAAAAAAAACTTTATACTCTTGCATCTATTACACAAAGTTTATCTGTGCATACTGAGATACTCTTGAGCACAATCTGGAATAGTACGTATATGACTACAATAATCATAACTATATGTATTATGCTCTGCATAATCCCAGCAACCCACCCACCGATTCCTCTGAACCAGTTGGCTGGGTTAAGAAAAGAAAAGGTATCTGACCACCAGCTATCCTTATTCTGGTCATTGTCTTTGTCATACTGATCTCTGAGTCGTTGTACGTCCTTTAATTTAAATGTCATACTCATAGTACTATTCGGGTCTATATAATGACAGCAGGTGGGTCCGATGATTTGACACATACCCCCTTGTGAGGCAGTTAGGTAATCCAATACCAGGGTATGTTGGTTAGTGACTATTATAAGCTGATTCTGTACAGCTATACTAGTGTTTAGTATATCCAATATATCCCAGATCTGATCATCTAGATAATCCGTGGCTCTAACTAATTTATCCCACATCTGTGTTAACATAGAATAAATAAAAATGGTACTAGCAATTTTGTTAGGAATTCCCATTTGTACTATATGTGGCCTCCCCGAGGGATGTGGTGAGTTATCTGCAGCTCTTTTATACAGTGTGTGCTTGGGCACGGCTTGCATATTCACTTGGTTATTTGAAATTATGAATGTAGCCGGGGTTAGGCGTCCTAATGTACAAGTACCCTTTATACCTACGGGAAGCCATTTATATGCTCCTTCTCCGCATATCCAAAATGTACCTTCAGGCAGATCCCATAGAGCTGAGTGCTGCAATACCAATCTGTGAGCCAAGTCCACAAATCTAGATACATTCTGAAGCATACACCAAGAGGGTTTTTGTCCCAAGGGGCTACAGTACCCGGCTGCGGGATTCCCACATACAGGCATTCCTTTGATATACTCATCGGATTTATTACAAACCAGGTTCCCCAGCTTACTTGTACAACTGTTTGCATCACCTTGGGGGAACAATTTAGAATGTTTCCATTTTCTATTATGTATGTATCTTTCCAATACTACAGGTTTGAAAGCATCAGAGGGGGGGACGGTTGTACTGAAACTAAGCTGTAGATTTTCTGTGGGGACCTGTCCTAAATTAGTTAATCCAGTCTTATTTCTAGGTACCCATTTTCCTCCCCTAAATGCTAAATATTGTAGATGTGTGTTACTCCCTGAGAGATTACCCTGCCACCAAGGAAATTCTACCCATCCCACAATTGGTATGGCGATTGTAGTATTCCACAGCCTAGCATTACCAATTTGGTTGTTGGCCAGGTTGTCTGAACAATTAGGCCAAGCGAATATTTCTTCTGCTAATATGGGAACTGCTAGAAAAGGTATACTTGTGGCTGATACCGGCGAATGGGTACAGATCCAACAATCTGTCAGGGTTTGTGTATTGTTTAACAAGTCATGCACTAATTTTCTATGATGTTGTACGAATCTATTGTTCAAAGGGGCTAGAGAATTCAGTCTATCCCACGCCTCCGTTGAGGTTATCATTATTAACATCAATATCATGAGTTTATACTGCTTTTCTTGCAATGGCTTGCATGTATCCATGATGCCTTTCCTTCAAGCTTGACTGATGTAGGTGTTGTCAACAGGACTTGGAAGGGTCCGTCAAACCTTGGTTCTAGAGCCTTTCTGGTGTGTCTTTTTACATAGACTTGATCACCTGGTTCCAACTTGTGACTTCCTTCTGTGTTGTCAGGATCTGGAAGGGAAGCAAAAACTTGTGCATGCACCTTAGTTAATTGTTTCTGAAGATTTTGCACATAAGAAGTCAATGACTCAATATTTAACACAAGTTGCTGTGGAAAATAACATCCTAAATTGGCAGTCCTGCCAAACAAAATTTCATATGGAGACAGTTTAGTCTTACCCCTTGGGGTATTGCGTATTGAGTAAAGGGCCAGTGGAAGGCATTCTGTCCAAGGCTTTCCTGTTTCAGCCATGGCTTTCTGTATTTTTAATTTTAAAGTTCCATTCATGCGTTCCACCTTACCAGAACTTTGAGGATGGTACGGAGTGTGTAACTGACTTTCAACACCCAACATTTTCAGTACATTTTGAAATATTTCTCCAGTGAAATGAGTACCCCTATCTGACTCGATCACTTCAGGGAGACCGTAACGGGGTATCAGTTCGGCAACTAGCTTTACAGCAGTGTTTTTAGCTGAAGCCTTCCGAACTGGATAGGCCTCTGGCCACCCCGAGAACATGTCCACACATACCAACACATACTCATACCCATTACTTTTTGGCAGCTGGATAAAGTCTATTTGTAATCGCTGAAACGGGTAGAGAGGTCGGACGTGGTGCTTCATAGGGGTCTTTGTTGTCTGTCCGGGATTATGTGCCAGGCATATAGCGCATGCAGCACAATAGTCTCTTGCATAGTTGCCAAAACCTGGAGCCAACCAGACTTGCTTTGCCAGTAGTGTCATTGCATTTGCAGACACATGAGTAGGGTGGTGCAGTCCACCAACTACAATCGGATACCAGGCTCTAGGTAGACATATTAGTCCATCTTTCTTCCAAATTCCCGCTTGTTCTTCTGCCCCTTCCTTTTTCCACCTGTCCCTCTCCTCTTCTCCTGCATCTTCCTGTGCTTGTCTCAGTCTATCTTCAGTATTTTCTGTGGGGTTTACAGTATGAACCTGTTGTAAGGGTTTGACAGCTGCTGCTTTGGCTGCTTTATCAGCCCTATCATTTCCCCTAGATTCCCTAGTGTCGAGTCTCACATGTGCAGCTACCTTGATTACTGCTACTTCTTTTGTTTCTTGTGCAGCCTCTAAGATCTGTTTGATCAGAGAAGCATGTTTTACAGGTTGTCCTGACGCTGTCATGTAACCTCTAGCTCTCCAGATTACTCCAAAATCAAACACAATGCCATGTGCATACCTAGAATCAGTGTATATATTAGCTGTCTGGTTCTCAGCTATTTTAAGAGCTTCAATCAATGCTATTAGTTCTGCTTCTTGTGCAGACTGTTTCGGTGGAAGTGGTTCTGCTTTGAGAGTTTCAGATTCTGACACAACTGCATACCCTGTATGGAAGTTACCTGTGTCATCTGCAAACCTACTACCATCTATAAACAGCTCTAAATCTGGATTTTGAAGTGGTGTTTCGGATACATTGGGTAAGCCTACCGTTTCTTGTAAAATGAGCTCTGTACAATCATGTGTGTCTGTAGGGAAAAAATTTGCGTGTGGATCAGTGTCCTTATTCCCCCCTTCAGACTCGAGAGGTAGCAGTGTAGCTATATTGAGAGTCTGAAGCCTAGCAAATGTGATAGTAGAGGGGAGCAACAAAGAACACTGTAGCCGCAAATGTCTGGCCATGGAAATGTGTTTTGGTTGGACCTGGTTTAATATCCCATAAACATCATGTGTAGTTTGAACTGTGAGTGGATACTCTAGGACAATTTCTGATGCTTTGTCCAACAATAGTGAGACAGCAACAACTACACGTACACAGGTTGGCGCTGCTCTAGCTACGGGATCTAACCTTGCTGAAAGATATGCAATTGGTCTTTGTTTCCCTGCATGCTTCTGGGTAAGAACTCCTGTAGCATGGGAATCAACTTCTGCAGCCATAAGCTGAAACGGTTTGGTGTAGTCTGGTAGCCCTAACGCTGGAGCTGAAACAAGGGCATCTTTTAATTGTTGGAACGAAATCTGACCTTCTTTTGTCAACAAATAAGGTTCACTTTTTACACAGTCATACAGTGGTTGCATTAGTTGACTGGCATGTATAATCCATTGTCTACAATGAGACACTATTCCTTAAAATGCTCGTAGCTGTTTATGATTTCTAGGCTCATTCATCTGTCTTATTGCTTCAGTTCTTTGTGGTGTAAGATGCTTTTTACCTTGAGAAATGCAATGACCTAGAAAGACCACTTTGGTCTGACAAACTTGTAGCTTTTGTCTATTCACTTTACACCCTTCTTTTTCTAAAAAACATAGTAAACTCACAGTGGACCTTTCTGCAGTTTCTAGATCTGGGCAGCAAAGTAGTAGGTCATCCACATACTGCAAAATTACTACCTGTGGTTCGGGTTCAAACCTCTGAAGGACTGTTTGTAGGGCATTTGAATAAAGAGTAGGGGAGTGTATCATTCCCTGTGGAAGGCGTGTCCACGCCAACTGTTTGCCCTTAAATGTAAATGCAAACAAATGCCAACTATCTTGGTGTAAAGGAACCGAGAAAAATGCATTTGAAAGATCTATTACAGTAAATACTTGAGAACTGGCTGGTATCTGTGATAGTAACGTATGAGGATTGGGTACAACTGGGGTGATTGGATCTAGAACTTTGTTTATTTCTCTTAAATCATGTACCATACGATATTTGGGCATAGAACTCTTATCAAGAGTTCTCTTTTTGACTGGATACAGAGGAGTGTTAGCAGGTGATTGTATCTCTACCAAAACTCCTTTCTCTTTATATCCCTCTATCTGTTTTGTAATCGCTAGTTCCTGCTGGGCACTCACAGGGTATTGTCTGAGCTGTGGGAGAACAGTTCCTGGTTGCACAGATAGTTTTACAGGAGAGATATGCAATAGTCCCACATCGGTGTCACCCTGTGCCCACAGTGTTTCTGGGACCATTGAGAGGTCTAGATCTGTGGTGTACTCTTTTTCTTCAGCATAATCCTCAAAAGCCTGAATTCTAACATATTGTTCTAATGTTTCTGCATCATCAGGGATAGTCAGTATAACTGTGCCATCTTCCCTAAAATTGATGTTAGCTTCTAATTTCTTTAGGACATCAGTTCCTAACAAACATGTTGGGTCACCTCTGGCATACAAAAATCTGGATGCAAAACATTTAGGTCCTAATGAGACCTCTAGGGGCACAGTATATGGCAGTGTTCGAATTACCCCATCATAACCCTCAGCAAAAGTTGTTTGTTCTGAAATATCTTCCGGATTCGGAAGAAAATCTTGATTCAAAATTGAGGAAGTTGCACCTGTATCTATCAAAAATGGAATATCTCTCCCCCCCACATTCACCTGTATCATAGGTCTTCTAGCTGGTAGGGAAGTTTGTAACACATCGAGTCAATCTGAATCTGGTATGGGACCATCTATGATGGTAGATTTCTGCTGGTTGTCCGTTTGGGGAGGGTTATTTCTGGGAACAAATTTGCCTGACTTTATATCTGCCAACTTCTTCCTGCACTCTCTTTGGAAATGACCTGGCTTTTTACAGTAGTGGCAAGGAAAGTTGTGTCTCACTCTTCCTCCTGTATTAGCTTGTGCTATTCTAACAGGCTTACGATTCTCTCTCATATCCATGACTATTCCTAAACATCGTTGTTTCACAATATTTGGTTGTTCAATTGTTCTCCAATCTGGAGTAGAGGATTTAAATTTTTCTCTGATTTTCGGATCTAGCCCCTCTATTAATTGTTTTGTAAAAAGTCTCCTTACTGAAGCATCAGTCAAATCCAATCCTTCATCCCTAAAGCTATTTTCTAATTCTTGACTATATTCTTCAATACTTTGCCCAAATTTCTGCATAATCACACCCGTAGATCCCCTTTCCCTCTGTTTTTCTCTCATGAAAATTATTAATGCCTCTGTGAACTGGGTACCTGATGCTTCTGTCTGTAAGGCACCCCCTTCTGCCACTGGTCTATTGGGCTGTAGGTGTGTCAATAATTCCTGAAAAAGTCCGGGGGACATTTTCATTCTACATAATTCTTCCCCGTCCGCCCAGACCCCAGCATGAGTCTGCATGATTTGTTGTATGTATTGTGCAAATCGGATGGGATATTGAGTGGGATCAGGCGCATTATGCAGGAGGGACATACCTTCAGCAGGGGACCAAGGAAAATACTGTCGGGTCTGGTGATATCTAGTTCCCATTACCCCGTCAGCACCAGGTTCCCTAAAGGGTCTTGGTACTACCCTAACAGGGGCAAGTACAGCGCCATGTCTAGGTGTACCACAGACTAGGCAATCATTTCTCCAATCTGGATTTTGTTGTCCACAGTGTGAACATACCCATCCTCCTACCCCACCAAGATTGGGATACAAGGCTGGAAATTGTTTTCCTCCTTCTGCTCCTCCAGATGGTACAAATGATTGGGCTTTTGGATCTAGGTAAGGTGGTGGGATTATGTCACAACTTTTTCCCTTCCCCATAATCCATTTGGAAGTGTCTGGATCATACTTCCAATTCTCCTCTTTAGCTGTTTTTGAGACCTCTATCATACAGTGTATGATTTCTTCCCACCCATTGTCTTTGATAATTCCACCTCGTTCTTTACTCAGTTTTTCCCATTCTGTACTGAACATAAGTGCTTCTGAAATTCCCAATTTTTCTCTTACCCTTCTAATCTGACTTCTGACTGTCTTCCCACATCTTTCCTGTATGATATCTGCTGCTTCCACTTGTCCTAAGACGGTTTTTGTCTGTTTATTTCCCATTTTTCTTTTTTTTTTTTTCTTTCAATATTAGCTATTTCTACCCCAGGTGACGTTTGGACAATCACTTATCCTAGGTGATGTCTCGTTGCCTTCTCTCCTAGGGAGCTAAAATATTGAAGGGCTGATCTGCTCCATTCTTTCTAATGTGCAGAATGTACTTAAGTGCTATTATGCACGCAAACAGACCCAGCAACACCATACAGATCACAAAACTTTCTGTGTCAGTTAGCATACTTGTCCCAGGCTCATGGACCCGCGTCCTGGGCTCATTCTATCAAACCTTATCCAGAAATGAAGGAGGTTAAGCACTTAAATGAGAGTCAAGCATGGGCGGAGGTCTCCCCGAAAGGACGCAACCACATGACCCAGTTAGGCTGACTTCCGTGTATAAGGCTTATACCCCAACTATTTCGGCTTATTTTTCTACGCACTTTTGCTCTTCTTTCACAACATACCACAACCTTCACACTGTTCACACACTGCCAGGGACAGGACTCATAAATCTATACAATATAGTAACCCGAGTTTTATAGGTATCTACTCACTACTAGACTAACCCAGCGTGACACGGCTCATAGAGATCTTTCGGATAATACAAGGCAGATAAAAGAGAACTAATAATGTCTCTTACCTGGCCAGGTTTTTCAGTTCATTTGCCGTCCATTATCCCAGATCTCCGTTGTCCGTATCTGCAGGTGAATCTCGAGCAAATACTCTCATCTCGGGTCCCTGTTCGGTGCGCCAAAGAAATGTTAAGTCCTTCTCAGTCCCTGGCTTACTAGAGGTAGGGATCCTGAGTAAATGACACGCAAACAAGGTATTGTGTGATCATATACAGGGGAAGCCCAGGAGCACATCTCTCTCTCTGGGCTTTGCCCTCCCTTTATATAGAAAAGAATTATTCTTTTACAGACATGCGCACAAGCGCTCATATTTCACTATCTCTTACATAAACAATCTATACCAGTCTTTATCAGTAGAAAGTTACATCATCTGGAAGGTGAATGAAAGGCTGCTATTGAAAGAAGGAATGCACACATGATTACTTCCATAAAAGGAAATGTCAAGTCAGCAGAAATGTATCTTGTTGTAAGCGAGATTTCTCAGGAAGAAGACAAGATGGATTTCTTTAGTTCAGTCTGATCTCCACAGTACCATATAGGAAAGACAGCAGCTGTCAGTCACATGACCTGTCTATTATGTGTATGTGTGAGCTAATATATACTGCCTGGGGGAGGGCTTCCTGTTGGCTGGGGATATATCAGGCTGCCAATTTATCTTACAAATACTGAGGTAAAAATACTGAGCAAATAACGTGTTAACGAGGTCTAATACAGGAGATCACACAGGTATATACTATATACAGGGGAGATGACACACAGATATATACTATATACAGGAGAGATAACACACAGGTATATACTATATAGAGGAGGAGATGACATACAGGTACATACTATATACAGGAGGAGATGACATACAGGTATATACTAAATGCAGGAGGAGATGACACACAGGTATATACTATATACAGGAGCAGATTACCTACAGGTATATACTATATACAGGAGGAGATGACATACAGGTATATACTATATATAGGAGGAGATGACATACTGGTATATACTATATATAGGAGGAGATGACATACAGGTATATACTATATACAGGGGAGATGACACACAGCAGGTATATACTATATACAGGGGAGATGACATACAGGTATATACTATATACAGGAGATGACATACAGGTGTATACTATATATAAGGGAGATGACAAACATGTATATACTGAGGTGAAAATGAGAGGTGTGAGGTGAAAATGAAAAGGTGTGAGTGCAAAATGAGAGGAGTGAGGGAAAATAGTGTAGTGATCGGAAAATGACAGATGTGAGGTCGAAATGACAAGTGTTAAAGGGGAATGAGAGGAGTGAGGGAGAAAATGAGAGATGTGAGGGGGAAAATTAAAGATGTGATTGGGAAAATGAGAGGCGTGATGGGAAAATAAGAGAAGTGACGTGCTTTAACTAACCACAGATATTTACTATGCCCAGGCAACGCCGGGCTCTTCAGCTAGTTACCTAATAAACTAATACCTATAGACCAATTTCTCATACTTAATACCATATTGTGTTCTTCCATTTTGCACTCATTATTATTTGTTAGTAAATTACAGGAACTGCATTCAGAATGCAAAGCCTAGAGAATTACCTGAAATAGACATCCATTTAGCATTCTTCCATTTTGCTATTTCCTGTGGTGTTCAGAACCTACAGTGAATGTGAGTATGTTAAAGCTTTGCATTTGAGAGACTAGAGTAAACAAATTTACAGCTTTTGTATGTTTTATTACACTAGGTGCTCAATTTTTATGAATATAATAATTTGCCTTGAGTTTTGTTTATTAGAGCAACTTCAATGTACTATTAAATCAAAACTCTTTTTATCAAAGTATCACATCTGATGAGATAGGGTCACGAATATTTCTACCTAGAGGGTATTTATCAATCTAATCCTTCCAGAAAAACAATTTATTTTGACAAAGTTTCAATATATTTGACAAGTATTACTTTATTTTCCATATCATTTTTTACTTTTAAAGTTCTACATTCTAACATGTTTTATTTAGTTTAAGGTTAAATGAAAAAAAATCACACGTTTCAGTCTTAATATGTGTATGGTATGTGAGCTAGTCTGCAGACAGTAGAACCATATGAATTTAGTTGTGTCTTGTTGTGAAACCATGACATTTAAAACAAGCAAAAAGGTGCTACCCTCAGAGTCTCACAATAAACTGTAAAATTTCAGATGACATATTTTAAAATGAATATGTTGTTAAAAAATGACTGTTTAAATCAAGTTTTTATGTGAAATTAATTTTATTTTTCATATCACTTTGTCTTTATTAATTGCAATTTTTATACTAATCACTTGGCCTAATATTAACCCCTTTATGATTTTTGTCGTAATAATACGTCCCTGTGCCCTGGGCCTATCTGACCAGGGATGTATTATTATGACATCCCTATCGCCTACGCACACGGGCTGTGCGTGGGCGATCGCCGCTGGGTGTCAGCTGATTCTGACAGCTGACACGCCGCACTAAGTGCCAGAAGCGGTCACACACCGCTCCTGGCACTTTAAC
Organism: Ranitomeya imitator; assembly: GCF_032444005.1. Lineage (NCBI taxonomy): Eukaryota > Metazoa > Chordata > Amphibia > Anura > Dendrobatidae > Ranitomeya > Ranitomeya imitator. The sequence goes on along the minus strand of NC_091285.1, from coordinate 394,180,635 downwards.
CCCCTAAATGCTGTGATTGAAAGTGATTTGAGCATGCCAGGAGCCTGCAGAGGGCTGACAGCCCATCTACCTTTGGATTGGAGACACCACGGCGTGATGTAGGGTCCCGATTATTACCATGGTTACCCGATGTTGTCATGGTGACATCCAGGTCACCAGAGCTAGAAAACTTGCTGATCATGCGCAGTGCATGATCAGCACTTTGTCAGTGCAGAGCTGACAGTTTGCATAGCATAGGGATACTGCTGCATCCCCATGCTGTAGAAGCGATCAGCCTACAAAAAATGATTATCACATATTGGAACAAAGTAAAAAAAAGTAAAACATTTTTTTAAATAATTGTAAAAATATTTTAAAAATATCAAAAATAATAAAAAAATCAAAACATTGTATCTATAAATAAATATTTAAATGAAAAAAAATATATAAACAATAAAAGTACACATATTTGGTATCACCACATCCGCCATGACCTGACCTATAAAACTCTCCCACTAGTTCACCCTTTTTTTTAACACCATATAAAAACAAGGCAAAAACAAAGCTTTATCATCATACTGCCGTACAAAAAATGGAATGAAACGTGATAAAAAATGCAAATTTAAATAAACATGATACTGCTGAAAACATCATCTTGTCATGCAAAAAACAAGCCACCATACATCTCCATCAGCAAAAAAAATAAAAAAGTTATAGATCTCAGAATAAAGCATTGCAAAAATAATTATTTTGTCTATAAAATGGTTTTTATTTTGTAAAAGTGCCAAAACATAAAAAAGACAAATGAGGTATCACTGTAATCATACTGGCTCGGGGAATAAAACTGCCTTATCAATTTTTGCCAGACACGGAACGGCATAAACCCTCATCCCCCCCCCCAAAAAAAAAATTCTGACCTGCTGGTTTTAATTCATTCTGCCTCCCAAAAATCAGAATAGAAAGTGATCAAAAAATGTCATGTGCCTGAAAACGGCACCAATAAAAACGTCAACTAGTCCCACAAAAAAAAAGCTATCACATGATTCTGTGGGCCAAAATATGGAAAAATTATAGCTCTCAAAACAGTGATGCAAAAACTATTTTTCGCAATAAAAAGCATCTTTTAGTGTGTGACAGCAGCCAAATATAAAAACCCGATAAAAATTTAGTATCGGTTGTAATAGCACCGACCCAAAGAATAAAGTCGCCTAATCACTTATACTGCACAAACAAAGGCGTAAAAAATAAATAAAACCAATTTTTCACCTGCTGTTGATTTGTTCATTCTGCATCCCAAAGATTTCAGTAAGGCTCGGCGCACATTTATTCTGTGCCTGTGGTGAGCGCTAACACTGAGGTTTCTGTATAAATCTCTGAAATATGTGATTCAGACGGAACCTCTGGAAGAAGATTCCCTATAATGAGGCAGATTGAGGCACTGTGAATGCTGTCTCACCTGTGATCCAACAGTGTCTGTCTTTTTAGGATTAATTAAAAGTTCTGTCAGCTACAGTTTTGTGCTCTTCTGAAAAGAAGGACACTGCTGAACAGAGGTCAGACGGCGTCCAGAGTAACTCTGCTACCTCATTACAGTGAATGGATCTCTCGGGGGTTTCACTTGAATCACTTCACTCAGAGATTTAGATAGAAACCCCAAAGTAAGTGGTTAGTATAGAGCACCGGATAAATGTGACCCCAAACGTTATGTAAAATATTCCGAATAAAAGCTTCAAATCAATCCACAAAAAAAAGTCCCCACTCAGATGTGTCATCTGTTAATGGAAATATAGGGGGCTTTTACGTTATTGGTAGTAAAAGGTTCTGGAAAAGCAAAATAACTCCTCACCCGCCAAAAGAAATTCAGCAAATTCTGCGATCTCAAATCCAAGTGCCCCTTCCCTTCAGAGCCCCACAGTGCACTTAAACCACATAATGCATCCTTGTTTAGAATTTCTTTTTTGTAAATTCTTTATTTATGAATAAACGCTGAAGCAGAGACAAATAACACATAGTTTTAGCAAATATACTGGAAATCAGTAATGGAATTTTCAGTGACTACGTTGTTAGAATGTGGAAAGCGGGAAAACATAGTGGAAAAGGGGAGAGGGAAAACAGAGTAGTAAATTAGGGATGGGGGCATTGAAGGATGGGGAAGGGAGAGAGAGAGCAAGGGAAAAATCTAAGGGAGGGATAGGAGGGTTTAAACTAGTACAACATGAAATGGTACCATAAATTAAGTCATAGCTAATAACAAGTAAATTCTGCGAAAGTACAACCAGTCATAACTAAAAACATCATGGGCATACATTGAGAAGCGAAAGTGAATTAAGTATAACCGTTTGCTCGTAACTCTTTCCAGGGGTCCAGATCTTTACATACAGATCATGACTGTTCGTTTCCCAACTGGATAATTCTTCGAGCCTCGAGATTTGGTCGACTTTGGAAAACCACTCAGCCATGGTTGAAGGGGAAACATCTTTCCAATGTAGTGTGATTAAATGTTTGGCGGCACTTATTAGTAGTGGTAAAAGTCTATGCTTCTTAGGTCTGAAATTAATCCTTCTTTAGAATTTCTGAAGTGATGAGAGCCTGCCTAACTTACGGGTGCATGCCTCCAGAAGCACGGGCTGGGCAAAATGTACTGGTGACTGCAATGTACTGGCCACTACAGTGTATTGCTCACTACAATGGAAGTTTGCAATTTTTACTCTGCAACATTCATTGCTTCTTTTTTCTGGAAAATATTCATAGAGTCAAAATCGTCACTACACCTGTAGATAAATTCCCAAAGGGGTATAATTTCCAAAATGGGGTCACTTGATGGGAAATTCTGCTCTTCTAGCAATTATTGGCTTTGTATATGGAGCCCGCAAACTGTTCTAGGAAAATTTGTGCTCCAGGAGGCAAATAGAGCTCCATTCTTACCGAGTCTTTGTGTATGGCTAAGTAGTACTGTACAGCCACTTATGGGGCATTGCCATGTTCAGCAGCAATTGTGGGACAATTTTTTTGTGCCATTTTTACACACTTCTTGTGTGAAAATTTAAAATCTTGGGCTAAAACAAAATTTGGGTGATACAAATATAGTTATTTTTAGTTCACTGCCCATTGGTATACATATCTGTGACACACCTGTGGTGTCAATATGATCATTGCACCCCTAAATAAATTAATTGAATGGCGTGGTTTGTAAAATGGGGTCACATATGGGAACATTGGCTGCTCTGGCACTCATGGGCTCTCCTAGTTCGTCATGGCACTGTGGCACCCAAGGGTCCTGGTCGTTGCAGTGGTATTGCTTTCCTCCCGGGGAGAGTGATGTTGCGTTTGGAGGCAAGGAAGGATAACTGCATCCAGGTATCACAAATATGCAACACATTTCACACTCCAGGCCACCAGGGGGAGCTTCTGCTCCTATTTATTAGGTCACACCCCATATATATAACTGGTAGTCTGTAGGGAAAGTTAGTCAGTTCCAGACAGAAGTTAGTTGCTGGCTGAGCTCAGCTCAGTTAGTTCCAGACCAGAGTCTGAGGAGGACAGAGGGTCAATGTAGCAGTGCATGCCCTCAGAGCAACAGCTCCCAGAAAGAGACATTGAATGGCAGAATTGTATTGCAGTGAGCGTGAAGGAAGTTGAAGCAAAGGAGAGGAAACCAGAAGGGGACCAGCCCCGCTCAGGCTGCCTCCTTCTGAGGCGCAGAATCCTGGTAGCAGGAACACCGAGGGAGTAAGGACCTCTATTTCTATTTCAGAGACCGGTAGGACAGCTAATTGCAGGTTACCTGTCCACACCTACACCCAGGAGGCATGGTGACACCCACGGAGCCGGGTTATCTAAGAGACCCTATAAACAGGCTCAAGTCACCAGTCATACGGGTTTTGTCCTATATGGGGGACAGAGAGAGCGAAACGCCACATCTGTGAGACCCTTATGTGAAGCCATAGGCAGTAACGGACTACACCACCACAGCGCAAGGGAAGGCTACTGATTTCCACCTGGACAAGGGAACTCTGGACTTGCCTCCAAACCGGTCGGACTCTGCCTGCCCTGTGATCTGGTGCTCTGGACTGTGGATGCTGAAGTCTTCAGTAAAAGGTAAAGAGACTGCATCCTTGTGTCCTCGTTCTTCTCTGCGCCTCTCACCATACCACCATCTACACACTGGGAAGCCCTGGGGATATACTTCACCTGTGGGAAGGTATACTATCTAGCTGCCATAACATCACCTCAACGGACCCCTTAAAGCAGTGTCAGTCACTCTGACCGAATACCACAGGTGGCGTCATGAACATAAACTCTATCCCTTTTATACGGACGTCCCAGGGCCACGGACCAGGTCAGCCACCTTGACATCCCCCTGTGAACCACAGGACCCGGTACCGAGTACCCCCTTGCCATGACGGAGTGCTCCAGCACCTTCAAACCATAATAGTAAAATCTGGCGCTCCTTGCCATGTGAGCTTTTCACTGTGTCTGAAAAATATTTCCTCATTACATGTAGGGTATTGGTGCACTAAGGAAAAAATGGACATCAGTTTGTTGTGAAACAAATCCTATTAGTCCTTAGAAAAATTAAAAACTTGGAGCAGATACATTTTAGTGATGAAAATGTTATTTATTCTTTCTTCACCACTCAGTGGTATAAAATTCTGTGTCAATATGATCATTGCACCACGAGATGAATTCATTGAGGAGTGTAGTTTTTAAAATTAGATCACATATAGGGGGTTTCCTTTCTGACATCTTAGAGGCTCTGCCAATGTGACATGGCACCTTCAATTCATTCCAGTAAAATCTGAACTGCAATATGGCACCTCTACCCTTCTGAGCTTTGTACTGTGCCTGAAAAATAGCATTTCCCCACATATGGGGTATGGGCGTACTGAGGAGAAATTGCACAACAAACTGTATGGTACAATTTCTCCTGCTATCCTTATGAAAATGCAAAATTTGGGGCCAAAATAACATTTTTGTGGGGAAAATGTGATTTTTTATTTTCACGGTTATAAACTTCTGTGAAGCGCCTAGGGGTTCAAGATGCTCACCAAACATCAAAATTCAATTCTTGAGTGGTCTAGTTTCCACTTGTGAGGGTTTTTCACTGTTAAGGCACATCAGGGGCTCTCCAAATGGGATATGATGTCCCCTAATGATTCCAGGAAATCTTACATTCAAAAAGTCAAATGACACTGCTTCCTTTCTGAGCCCTGCCGTGCGCCCAAACAGTAGTTTTCTCACTCATATTGGGTATCGTCCTACTCAGAAGAAATTGCACAACAAATTATATAGTGTAATTTTTCCTGTTACTCTAATAAAAATGCAATATTTTGTGCTAAAAACATAATTGTGGGTGAAAAAAATTATTTTTGTTTTTACAGCTCAACATTATAAACTTCTGTGAAGCACCTGAGGATTCAATGTGTTCACCACACATCTAGATCAGATCCCTGAGGGGTCTACTTTCCAAAATGATGTCACTTGGGGGAGTTTAATTGCTTAGGCACATCAGGGGCTCTCCTAATGTGACATGGCATCCGCTAATTGTTCTAGTAAATTTTGCATTCAAAAAGGTTTTCTCCCTCATATGGAGTATTGGCATGCTCAGGAGAAATTGCACAACAAATTTTGGGGTCCATTTTTTCCTGTTACCCTTGTCAAAATAAAACAAATTGGATCCGAAGTCAATATTTTATGAAAAAAAAATTAAATGTTACCGTATATACTCGAGTATGAGCTGACCCGAGTATAAGCCAAGACCCCTAATTTTGCCACAAAAAACTGGGAAAACTTATTGACTCAAGTATAAGCCTAGGGTGAGAAATGCAGCAGCTACTGGTAAATTTCAAAAATAAAAATAGATACCAATAAAAGTAAAATTGATTGAAACATCAGTAGGTTAAGTGTTTTTGAATATCCATATTGAATTAGGAGCCCTATATAATGCTCCATACAGTTCATGATGGGCCCCATAAGATGCTCCATATTAAAATATGCCCCATATAATGCTGCATAAAAGGTTAATGATGGCTCCGTAAGATGCTCCATAGAATATTATGCCCCATATAATGCTGCACAAAGGTTGATATCCCCATAAGATGCTCCATAGAATATCATGCCCCATATAATGCTGCACAAAGGTTAATGGCCTCATAAGGTGCTCCACAGAATAATATGCCCCATATAATGCTCCATAAAGGTTGATGGCCCCATAAGATGCTCCATAGAATATTATGCCCCATGTAATGCTGCACAAAGGTTGATGGCCCCATAAGATGGTCTGTAGAATAATATGCCCCATATGCTGCTGCGTTTAAAAAAAAAAAAGACATACTCACCTCTCGTCGCTGAGAGTCTGGTGCCAGTGTCCTGAGCCAGTGGGGACAATGGTGCGCTATTGTGGTGAGGTGCAAAAGTCGCTGCTGGCTCAGGACACCGGCACTTGCGACATTCACCTGTCCCCGTTCCACCACCGTGCACCGCTGTGTCTTCCGCGTCTTTGCAGTGACTGTTCACAGTACGGCTCACCCTCCACCGTGATATTCACCCCCTCCTGGTGTGGCCCCTCCTTCTCTGATGGTCTCTGACGCTGGCAGCTTGTTCCTGTGTCCTATGGGAGTGGAGTCACGTCCATTTTCATTACTTTAATGAGCGGTACTACGTGACCGCTCAACACAGGAACAAGCTGCCAGCACCAGAGACCATCGTAGAAGCAGGGAAGTGCAGAGACCGCGCTGGGAGCAGGTAAGTATGATGTGACAGCTGTCACTCCTGCCGCTCCCCCTCCCCTGCCGACTCCTTGGTAAAATGACTCAAGTGTAAGCCAAGAGGGGCACTTTTAGCCTAAAAAATGGGCTGAAAATCTTGGCTTATACTCGAGTATATACGGTAATTAATTTATTTTCTTTCAAAAAATTCAAGTGAAGCACCTAAAGGGTTAATAAACTTATTGAATGTGGTTTTGAGCACCTTGAGGGGTGCAGTTTTTAGAATAGTGTTACTTTTGGGTATCTTTTATCATATAGACCCCTTAAAGTGACTTCAAATGCGAGGTAAATGGTTTTGTAAATTTTGCTGGAAAAATGAAAAATCGATGGTCAACTTTTAATCCTTACAACTTCCTAACAAAAAAAATTTGGCTCCAAAATTGTGGCGATGTAAAGTAGACTTGTGAAAAATGTTATTTATTAACTATTTTGTGTGACATATCGCTGAAATTTAAGGGCATGAAAATTCAAATTTGGAAAATTGAAAAATTTTCAAAAATTTTGCAAAATTTCCATTTTTTCACAAATAAACGCAAGTCATTCTGAATACATTTTACCATTATCATGAAGTATAATATGTCTTGAAAAAAACATTCTCAAAATCAACGGGATCCCATGAAGCGTTCTAGAGTTATTACCTCATAAAGTGACAGTGGTCAGAATTGTAAAAATTTGCCCAGTCTTTAACGTGCAAACCACCTTCATGGACAAAGGGGTTAAACGAATTCTTCCTGTTTGGCACATCATCATTAAAAACAGTAGAGTGATTCAAACCCTACTGGGCTATATTGAATTGTTTACTGAGCATGCCAAAGTTACTTTTAATGGTGTTGGAGGACTTGAGTTATGATTATCACTTATTGTGAATGATGGGCCATGTGTTATCTACTTCATATAAAAATATTTAGAATTGAGAGTCCTCAGTGGTTGATACCTTTTAATAGCTAACTGAAAAGATGGCAACAAATTGCAAGCTTTGGAGACTACTCCGGTCCCTTCATAAGGCATAGACTAATAGAAATTCTGAAGAATCACATATTTATGCACAACACAGCACAGAAAAATGCCATAGATAAGACAGGTGACATGAAGCAGAACTGCCATTGTGTGAGTGATATTTAGTTATGTCCATACATATTGGAACAGTTCATAGATAAGGAGTGTAAATGTTTTATTGTCCTCTGATTGTGGTCTGGTTCTATGCTATGATTCCCCCATACGGTCTGAGGAGCAAATTCCTTAATCGATGTAAAAAAAGACATAAATCCATGAGACACATTCATTCCTGTGCTGAGTGTGCCAAAGGTCATCATCAGTTTATACTCCCAGACTCTTCTGTCTCTCTGAGATTAGAAGTTACCTTTTAACCCCTTCCCGACCCATGACGCCACGTAGGCGTCATGAAAGTCGGTGCCAATCCGACCCATGACGCCTATGCGGCGTCATGGAAAGATCGCGTCTCTGCAGGCCGGGTGAAAGGGTTAACTCCCATTTCACCCGATCTGCAGGGACAGGGGGAGTGGTAGTTTAGCCCAGGGGGGGTGGCTTCACCCCCTCGTGGCTACGATCGCTCTGTATGGCTGTTGAAAGTGAAACTGCCAATCAGAGCGATTTGTAATATTTCACCTATTATAACTGGTGAAATATTACAATCCAGCCATGGCTGATGCTGAAATATCATCGGCCATGGCTGGAAATACTAATGTGCCCCCACCCCACCCCACCGATCGCCCCCCCAGCCCCCTGATCTGGCCGGTACACTGCTCCGGCTCCCCTCCGTCCTGTGCTCCGCTCCCCCCCGTGCTCTTGTCCGCTCCCCCCGTGCTCCAATCACCCCCCCGTGCTCCAATCACCCCCCCTGCACTCCGATCCACCCCCCCCGGTGCTCCGTTCCACCCACCCGTGCTCCATTCCAGCCCCCCCGTGCTCCGTTCCACGCCCCCGTGCTCCGTTCCACCCCTCCCGCGCTCCGATTCCCCCCCCGTGCTCTGATCCCCCCCCCGTGGTCCCCCCCACCCCATCATACTTACCGATCCAGCCGGGGTCCCGTCCGTCTTCTCCCTGGGCGCCGCCATCTTCCAAAATGGCGGGCGCATGCGCAGTGCGCCCGCCGAATTTGCCGGCCGGCAGATTCGTTCCAAAGTGCATTTTGATCACTGAGATATAATCTATCTCAGTGATCAAAATAAAAAAAATAATAAATGACCCCCCCCCTTTGTCACCCCCATAGGTAGGGACAATAAAAAAATAAAGAATTTTTTTTTTTCCACTAATGTTAGAATAGGGTTAGGGTTAGGGGTAGGGGTAGGGTTAGGGGTAGGGTTAGGGTTAGGGTTAGGGGTAGGGTTAGGGTTAGGGGTAGGGTTAGGGTTAGGGGTAGGGTTAGGGTTAGGGTTAGGGGTAGGGTTAGGGCTAGGGTTAGTGTTTCGGTATGTGCACACGTATTCTGGTCCTCTGCGGATTTTTCCGCTGCGGATTTGATAAATCCACAGTGCTAAACCGCTGCGGATTTATGGCGGATTTACCGCATTTTTTTCTGCGCATTTCACTGCGGTTTTACAACTGCGATTTTCTATTGGAGCAGTTGTAAAACCGCTGCGGAATCCGCACAAAGAAGTGACATGCTGCGGAATGTAAACCGCTGCGTTTCCGTGCAGTTTTTCCGCAGCATGTGTACAGTGATTTTTGTTTCCCATAGGTTTACATTGAACTGTAAACTCATGGGAAACTGCTGCGGATCCGCAGCGTTTTCCGCAGCGTGTGCACATACCTTTAGAATTAGGCTATGTGCCCACGGTGCGGATTTGGCTGCGGATTCGCAGCAGTGTTCCATCAGGTTTACAGTACCATGTAAACATATGAAAAACCAAATCCGCTGTGCCCATGGTGCGGAAAATACCACGCGGAAACGCTGCGTTGTATTTTCCGCAGCATGTCAATTCTTTGTGCGGATTCCGCAGCGTTTTACACCTGTTCCTCAATAGGAATCCGCAGGTGAAATCCGCACAAAAAACACTGGAAATCCGCGGAAAATCCGCAGGTAAAACGCAGTGCCTTTTACCCGCGGATTTTTCAAAAATGGTGCGGAAATATCTCACACGAATCCGCAACGTGGGCACTTAGGGTTAGGGTTGGAATTAGGGTTGTGGTAAGGGTTAGGGGTGTGTTGGGGTTAGGGGTGTGTTGGGGTTAGGGTTGTGATTAGGGTTATGGCTACAGTTGGGATTAGGGTTAGGGGTGTGTTGGAGTTAGAATTGAGGGGTTTCCACTGTTTAGGCACATCAGGGGTCTCCAAACGCAACATGGCGCCACCATTGATTCCAGCCAATCTCGTATTCAAAAAGTCAAATGGTGCTCCCTCACTTCCGAGCCCTGAAGTGTGCCCAAACAGTGGTTTACCCCCACATATGGGGTACCAGCATACTCAAGACAAACTGCGCAACAATTACTGGGGTCCAATTTCTCCTGTTACCCTTGTGAATCTAAAAAAATGCTTGCTAAAACATAATTTTTGAGGAAAGAAAAATGATTTTTTATTTTCACGGCTCTGCGTTGTAAACGTCTGTGAAGCACTTGGGGGTTCAAAGTGCTCACAACATATCTAGATAAGTTCCTTGGGGGGTCTAGTTTCTAAAATGGGGTCACTTGTGGGGGTTTCTACTGTTTAGGCACACCAGGGGCTCTGCAAACGCAACGTGACACCCGTAGACCATTCCATCAAAGTCTGCATTTCAAAAGTCACTACTTCCCTTCTGAGCCCCGACGTGTGCCCAAACAGTGGTTTACCCCCACTCATGGGGTATCAGCGTACTCAGGAGAAACTGGACAACAACTTTTGGGGTCCAATTTCTCCTGTAACCCTTGGGAAAATAAAAAATTCTGGGCTAAATAATTATTTTTGGAGAAAGAAAACGTATTTATTATTTTCATGGCTCTGCATTATAAACTTCTATGAAGCACTTGGGGGTTCAAAGTGCTCACCACACATCTAGATAAGTTCCTTTCGGGGTCTAGTTTCCAAAATGGGGTCACTTGTGGGGGGTTTCTACTGTTTAGGCACATCAGGGGCTCTGCAAACGCAACGTGACGCCCACAGAGCATTCCATCAAAGTCTGCATTTCAAAACGTCACTACTTCAATTCCAAGCCCCGGCATGTGCCCCAACAGTAGTTTACCCCCACATATGGGGTATCACCGTACTCAGGAGAAACTGGACAACAAATATTGGGGTCAAATTTCTCCTGTTACCCTTGGGAAAATTAAAAAATTCTGGGCTAAATAATTATTTTTGAGGAAAGAAAACGTATTTATTATTTTCACGGCTCTGCATTATAAACTTCTATGAAGCGCTTGGGGGTTCAAAGTGCTCACCACACATCTAGATAAGTTCCTTTGGGGGTCTAGTTTCCAAAATGGGGTCACTTGTGGGGGGTTTCTACTGTTAAGCCACATCAGGGGCTCTGCAAACGCAACGTGACGCCCACAGAGCATTCCATCAAAGTCTGCATTTCAAAACGTCACTACTTCACTTCCGAGCCTCGGCATGTGCCCAAACAGTGGTTTACCCCCACATATGGGGTATCAGCGTACTCAGGAGAAACTGGACAACAACTTTTGGGGTTCAATTTCTTCTGTAACCCTTGGGAAAATAAAAAATTCTGGGCTAAATAATTATTTTTGAGGAAAGAAAACGTATTTATTATTTTCACGGCTCTGCATTATGAACTTCTATGAAGCACTTGGGGGTTCAAAGTGCTCACCACACATCTAGATAAGTTCCTTTGGGGGTCTAGTTTCCAAAATGGGGTCACTTGTGGGGGGTTTCTACTGTTAAGCCACATCAGGGGCTCTGCAAACGCAACGTGACGCCCACAGAGCATTCCATCAAAGTCTGCATTTCAAAACGTCACTACTTCATTTCCGAGCCCCGGCATGTGCCCAAACAGTGATTTACCCCCACATATGGGGTATCAGCGTACTCAGGAGAAACTGGACAACAACTTTTGGGGTCAAATTTCTCCTGTTACCCTTGGGAAAATAAAAAATTGCAGGCTAAAAGATCATTTTTGAGAAAATAATTTTTTTTTTTGTTTTCATGGCTCTGCGTTATAAACTTCTGTGAAGCACTTGGGGGTTCAAAGTCCTCACCACACATCTAGATTAGTTCCTTTGGGGGTCCAGTTTCCAAAATGGTGTCATTTCTGGGGGATCTCCAATGTTTAGGCACACAGGGGCTCTCCAAACGTGACATGGTGTCCGCTAATGATTGGAGCTAATTTTCCATTTAAAAAGCCAAATGGCGTGCCATCCCTTCCGAGCCCTGCCGTGCGCCCAAACAGTGGTTTACCCCCACATATGGGGTATCAGCATACTCAGGACAAACTGGACAACAATATTTGGGGTCCAATTTCTCCTATTATCCTTGGCAAAATAGGAAATTCCAGGCTAAAAAATCATTTTTGAGGAAAGAAAAATTATTTTTTATTTTCATGGCTCTGCATTATAAACTTCTGTGAAGCACCTGGGGGTTTAAAGTGCTCAATATGCATCTAGATAAGTTCCTTGGGGGGTCTAGTTTCCAAAATGGGGTCACTTGTGGCGGAGCTCCAATGTTTAGGCACACAGGGGCTCAGGGCTGCCACTAGAAAATTCGGGGCCCCATACTGGCAAAATTTTCGGGGCCCCCTTGAGACTCCGCCCAGGCTCCACCCCAGCCCCGCCTCCAGGCTCCACCCCTCGAACTGTCCACAGTCCCACCGCCATCTCTTGGAAAATCTCCACTTCTCACCTATCACACATTGACAGTTCCCATCACCAGATCGCACATATAGCCGGCAGCTTTTGTTTTGGCCAAAAGATTTTTTAAGCCGCCACCAGAACACGGTTGACACTTTTGGCCGGGCCCTACTCTGCTGTAACCTATTAAATATTTGTTAAAATATGCAATACAATTTAGGTATATTTTTATTTATTTTTCAATTTTTAAAATGACCTATAATACTACATACGAGGAACAAATACCACAGCACTATGACCAGATGACATATTACCACCACAGTGACCGAATAATATCAAATACAAGGAACAAATACCACAACACCATGACCAGACCGCATATTACCACCACAGTGATCGAATAATATAAAATACAAGGAACAAATACCACCACATCATGACCAGACCACATCATGACCAGACCACATATTACCACCAATGACTGAATACTACAATACTGATCAGTAATAAAAAAAAAAAAAACAATACTATCACCATCAGTGCCATTAGACACAGGAGATCTGTAATTAGTAAGCAGTGTCTGTGTACAGGTAATACAGTGATCACCGGTGACATTATACACAGGAGCTCTGTATATAGTATACAGTGTATAGTGTCAGTGTATAGTTAACACTGACTCACCAGTGACGTCTCTAGGTGAAGTCCTTCATCTTTCATCCAGCACAGACCGCCATCATTTCTTCCAGCCAGGACTTGTCTCTGCAGGAAATAACACAGTTATCTCGAGTTCCACTTGCAGAACACATTACTTAATTTTCACAGCCTCTACATTACACCACATAAAGAAGGTGACATAGTATCACTCTGCACAGTAACAGGACCTCCCCCCATTTAAAACAGTATACTCAAAAAATAAAATAAATGCATCACTGCAATAATAATATCCCTTAATTAGCCCCTATGGTAATATTCGCCATCCTAGCCCCCGTGTGTCTCATTCCAGGCTCCAGCCATATGTTCTCCCATCCTGCCCTCATGAGTATCCATTCTGCCCCATATGATCTCCCCATCCTGCCCCATCTGTCTCCAATCCTGCCCCATCTGTCTCCATTCTGCCCCATCTGTGTCCAGCACTCTGCCCCATCTGTGTCCAGCACTCTGCCCCATCTGTGTCCAGCACTCTGCCCCATCTGTTTCCAATCCTGCCCCATCTGTGTCCAGCACTCTGCCCCATCTGTGTCCAGCACTCTGCCCCATCTGTGTCCAGCACTCTACCCCATCTGTGTCCAATCCTGCCCCATCTGTGTCCAGCACTCTGCCCCATCTGTGTCCAATCCTGCCCCATCTGTGTCCAGCACTCTGCCCCATCTGTGTCCAATCCTGCCCCATCTGTGTCCAGCACTCTGCCCCATCTGTGTCCAGCACTCTGCCCCATCTGTGTCCAGCACTCTGCCCCATCTGTGTCCAGCACTCTGCCCCATCTGTGTCCAGCACTCTGCCCCATCTGTTTCCAATCCTGCCCCATCTGTGTCCAGCACTCTGCCCCATCTGTGTCCAATCCTGCCCCATCTGTGTCCAGCACTCTGCCCCATCTGTTTCCAATCCTGCCCCATCTCTGTCCAGCACTCTGCCCCATCTCTGTCCAGCACTCTGCCCCATCTCTGTCCAGCACTCTGCCCCATCTCTGTCCAGCACTCTGCCCCATCTCTGTCCAGCACTCTGCCCCATCTCTGTCCAGCACTCTGCCCCATCTCTTCCCAGCACTCTGCCCCATCTCTTCCCAGCACTCTGCCCCATCTCTGTCCAGCACTCTGCCCCATCTCTGTCCAGCACTCTGCCCCATCTCTGTCCAGCACTCTGCCCCATCTCTGTCCAGCACTCTGCCCCATCTCTGTCCAGCACTCTGCCCCATCTCTTCCCAGCACTCTGCCCCATCTCTTCCCAGCACTCTGCCCCATCTCTGTCCAGCACTCTGCCCCATCTCTGTCCAGCACTCTGCCCCATCTCTGTCCAGCACTCTGTCCAGCACTCTGCCCCATCTCTGTCCAGCACTCTGCCCCATCTCTGTCCAGCACTCTGCCCCATCTCTGTCCAGCACTCTGCCCCATTTCTGTCCAGCACTCTGCCCCATCTCTGTCCAGCACTCTGCCCCATCTCTGTCCAGCACTCTGCCCCATCTCTATCCAGCACTCTGCCCCATCTCTGTCCAGCACTCTGCCCAGCACTCTGCCCCATCTCTTCCCAGCACTCTGCCCCATCTCTTTCCAGCACTCTGCCCCATCTCTGTCCAGCACTCTGCCCCATCTCTTTCCAGCACTCTGCCCCATCTCTTTCCAGCACTCTGCCCCATCTCTGTCCAGCACTCTGCCCCATCTCTGTCCAGCACTCTGCCCCATCTCTGTCCAGCACTCTGCCCCATCTCTTCCCAGCACTCTGCCCCATCTCTGTCCAGCGTTTTGCCCCTGTGTCCAGCGTTCTTCCCTGGGCCCCCGGATCGCCGCTCTCAAGAAAAAAAAAAAAAAAGAAGTTCTTCTTACCTGGCCGCACTCCTGCGGCGGGCGAAGTCTCCACGCAGCTGCAGCGTGCATGCACTCGCCGGCGACTGACAATGATGTCAGACGCCTGCGACATGCACGCACGCTGCGGCTGACGTCAGCGCCTGCCAGCCTCAGATTGGCTGGCGGCGCCGCGGCTGTTAACTATTGATGTGCGGGCCCGCGCCCGCACATCAATAGCTTTAAACAGCTGCAGCGTCGGCGCTAAGGGCCCGGTTCAGCCTGCGGCTGCCGGTAGGGGCCCGGTGAGCAGATAAGACGGTGCCCGATGCGGGCCCCCTCTGCTCACCGGGCCCCATACGCCAGTCACGGCCGTCATGCCCTGATGGCGGCCCTGCAGGGGCTCTCCAAACGCGACATGGTGTCCGCTAACAATTGGAGCTAATTTTCCATTCAAAAAGTCAAATGGCGCGCCTTCCCTTCCGAGCCCTGCCGAGTGCCCAAACAGTGGTTTACCCCCACATATGAGGTATCGACGTACTCGGGAGAAATTGCCCAACAAATTTTATGATCCATTTTATCCTACTGTCCATGTGAAAATGAAAAAATTGAGGTGAAAAGAATTTTTTTGTGAAAAAAAAGTACTTTTTCATTTTTACAGATCAATTTGTGAAGCACCTGAGGGTTTAAAGTGCTCACTAGGCATCTAAATAAGTTCCATGGGGGGTCTAGTTTCCAAAATGGGGTCACTTGTGGGGGAGCTCCAATTTTTAGGCACACGGGGGCTCTCCAAACGTGACATGGTGTCCGCTAAAGAGTGGAGCCAATTTTTGATTCAAAAAGTCAAATGGCGCTCCTTCCCTTCCAAGCCCTGCCGTGCGCCCAAACAGTGGTTTACCCCCACATATGAGGTATCAGCGTACTCAGGACAAATTGGACAACAACTTTCGTGGTTCAGTTTCTCCTTTTACCATTGGGAAAATAAAAAAATTGTTGCTAAAATATAATTTTTGTGACTAAAAAGTTAAATGTTCATTTTTTCCTTCCATGTTGCTTCTGCTGCTGTGAAGCACCTAAAGGGTTAATAAACTTCTTGAATGTGGTTTTGAGTACCTTGAGGGGTGCAGTTTTTAGAATGGTGTCACTTTTGGGTATTTTCAGCCATATAGACCCCTCAAACTGACTTCAAATGTGAGGTGGTCCCTAAAAAAAATGGTTTTGTAAATTTCGTTGTAAAAATGACAAATCGCTGGTCAAATTTTAACCCTTATAACTTCCTAACAAAAAAAAATTTTGTTTCCAAAATTGTGCTGATGTAAAGTAAACATGTGGGAAATGTAATTTATTAACTATTTTGTGTCACATATCTCTCTGGTTTAACAGAATAAAAATTCAAAATGTGAAAATTGCGAAATTTTCAAAATTTTCGCCAAATTTCCGTTTTTATCACAAAAAAACGCAGAATTTATTGACCTAAATTTACCACTAACATGAAGCCCAATATGTCACGAAAAAACAATCTCAGAACCGCTAGGATCCGTTGAAGCGTTCCTGAGTTATTACCTCATAAAGGGACACTGGTCAGAATTGCAAAAAACGGCAAGGTCTTTAAGGTCAAAATAGGCTGGGTCATGAAGGGGTTAATACAAGTAATTTCATGTCCATAATGCTATGATCAGGGAGACAAAAATGTATTGCCACAGGTAGATCCATTCTTTTTTCTCTTATTGTATAGCAATGAGAGTTCTTCCTAGTTTTAAGTTTCTGCCCTGTCTCCCCTACATACAGAACCCCAGTTGGACATTTAGTACAAATAATTAAGTACACCACATTAGAATTGACGCAGCTGAAAAGTAGCTGGTATCTTGTAGTCCTGATGTGAATTGGGGATCTTTATGTTATCCGTGGTCATTACAAATGGAAAGGTTTTACATGTTTTCTGGTTGCAAGGAAGGGTTCCTGCAGCTGATTGAGAGGACAGGGAGCTTCTGACAATGATACTTCTTAGATTTGGGAGCTTCACAGTAAAACACAGTAGTGAGGGGTCTGGAAAAATGGATTGTAAGCGGGCATCTTTTTGTAGTAAAGGTTGTAATTTCCGTGTAGCTCCCCTTAGCACCTCCAGATTTGGATTGTAGGTGACTACTAGAGGCACCCGATTATTTTCTTCTTTGGCTTTGTAATGTAGCAGGTGATTCCTTGATATTCTAGTTGCTCTTCTAATTTGGTTTTGAATTGTTCTTGGATGGTAACCCTGATTCAAAAAGGTCTTTCTGAGACAACCAAGGTGTTCATCCCTATCCATGGGGTTGGAACATAAACGATTGCATCTGATGGCTTGGCTGTAGACAATAGAGTTTTTTATGTGTTTTGGATGGAAACTGTCCCATTTAAGGTATGTTGGGCGGTTGATTGGCTTCTGATACAGGGGTGTTTTTATTTCATTGTTCTACAGCATAATGATTGTGTCCAAAAAGTTAATTTCAGTGCAAGAGTAGTTGACTGTTAAGTTGATGGTAGGATGAAATTGATTAAACTGTTAATGGAACGTCTTTAGCTGTGACTCAGACTTCGTCCAGATGATTAAAATATCACCAATGTAGCAGTAGTAGGCCAGAGGCCTGATGGGACATGAGGACAAAAAGTCGCTTTCAAGCTTGGCCATGAAAAGATTTGCATACTGTGGAGCCATTTTTCTTCCCATTGCTGTGCCTGTCTCCTGTAGATATATCTTGTTGTCAAATTCAAAGTAATTGCGGGTGAGGATGAATTTTATAAGTTTCACCACAAAATCAGCATCTGTCCCTGTGTTTTCCAGCAAGAATTTGCAGGCATTTAATCCATCCTGGTGTGGGATATTAGAGTACAAAGATTCCATACCCATGGTGGCCAGGATGGATCCTTCTGGTAGATGACCTATTGCTGAGAGTTTATTCAATAGGTCAGTTGTGTCCTGAATGAAGCTGGGTGTATCCTTTACCAGTGGTTTAAAAATACCCTCTACCCATCCAGATATCTGCTCATTAAGGGTACCCACCAGAGGCGTAGCTAAGGGTTCAGCTCAGGGGGGGCGAACCATCTGAGTAGGCCCCTAAACCTTGATTACAACTATGGTGGCACGCTTTAATCATGGGTATGGGGGGAACCTCAGCAGATGATCCTGCTGTAATTGAAAATATATAATGGCCCCCGCATTAGCCCCCACGTTGTATCTGTTAGGACTGGCGGAACGCACCAAGAAAGATGTAATAGATGCGTTCGCAGTCCGGGGTCCACCGTGCAGGTAAAAACCTGCTGCTAGTAAATGGCAGTGTAATATGGCGGTGGAAGCGAACCCGGTAAAACCACAGGTCCGCAATACCGCACTAAAGAGTGCAAGCAAGGAGTCAGCGAACACAACCCCAAGACACAGGATTGAAGTCCGATTAGACCACTTGCTGACACAACACCGCAACAGGGTGTGTTAGGCAACTCTTATAATTAGAGCACCGAAGTGCGAACTGTGCCGTGCTGGCAGGCACCACTAAGCACCCAGACGTGGGTCAGGAAGCGCACTACTGGCGCGTGGCGCCGCACTGGCGGTCACAGCAATAGACGCTGATACGTGTATGACATGTTGAGAGATTAGTCGGGCGCTAGATAGCAGCCATACTCCATACACGAACAGTCATACAATAGGGTAGGGGTATTTAATGAACGACTTGCACTCACAACAAACACACGTATTCAATTGTAAGACAATACTAGCGCATGGCCGTGCGGTCATGCGCAGTTTATATAGCAGCAGCACAGGAAGTGGCTACAGTACCTTTGCCCTTCCAAGACCTGCCAAAAGGACCAATGGAATGTGCTGCAGAGCCTGAGCACATGACCCTCGATCTCCAACGGGAGATCTTGCCCTGGGCATGCTCAGTACATGCAGACAAGGACTTAGTCCCAGAGAAGTCCGCTCGCTGCTGACCAGCACTAACTTTAATGGCAGAGACTGGAGAAGCAGCAGTAACTCTCAGAACAGAGTGAGAATGAGCAAGACGCTGGGACCGACGTCTTTGCTGAGCAGACTCCACTGCGGCTGGACAAGAATGGAAGACCGCAGCGGAGGTGGCTCGAGATTCCCCCTGTGCAGAAGTGGGAACTTGACCCCTAACATTACCCCCCCTCCTAGGGCCCCCCCCTCCTTGGGCCTCGCTACGTTCGAAGGCAGCAATGAGCTGCGGAGCCTGAATGTGCTCAGCAGGCTCCCAGGATCTATCCTCAGGACCGTAACCCCTCCAATCCACCAAATAAAATTTTTTGCCACGAACCACCTTGTACCCCAAGATAGCGTTCACCTCGTAATCGTCCGTAGACGAACCCGACGTCCCAGTAGATGACTCAGAAAACCGGGACATGTAGACGGGCTTAAGGAGGGACACGTGAAAGGTGTCGGTGATACCTAGGCGTGGAGGAAGGGCCAGACGGTAAACCACAGGATTAACCTGTTCGAGGACCTTAAAAGGACCTAAGTAGCGAGGTGCAAACTTGGTAGACTCAACTCGCAACCTGATGTTACGGGCGGAGAGCCACACTAAGTCGCCAGGAGCAAAGGTTGGAGCGGGGCGCCGATGTGCGTCGGCGGAGGACCTCATTCTCTCCTTGGAAGCCTGAATGGCATCCTGAGTGCGATCCCAAATGTCCCATGCCTCCACAGCCCAGTCTGCCACCCTGGAATCGGCGGAAGAGATGGGCATGGGCACAGGTACCCGCGGATGCTGACAATAGTTAAGGAGGAATGGAGTCTGTCCAGTGGAATCAGCGACGGCATTGTTAAGAGCAAACTCCGCCCACGGTAGCAAAGATGCCCAGTCATCCTGCTTAGCCGAAACAAAATGTCGCAGATATGTGACCAAGGTCTGGTTGGCTCTCTCTACCAACCCATTCGTCTCGGGATGATAAGCCGAAGAGAGATTCAACTCGATACTGAGAAGACGACAAAGCTCTCTCCAGAACCGAGACGCAAACTGGGGACCTCGGTCACTGACAATTTTGTCTGGCATACCGTGAAGACGAAAGATGTGTTTGACAAACAACGCTGCCAAGGCCCGTGCAGAAGGTAACCGGGGAAGCGGCACCAAATGCACCATTTTAGAAAAATGGTCGGTGATTACCCAAATAATGGTACAGCCACGAGACTTGGGCAGACCCACAACAAAATCCATCCCGACCATCTCCCAGGGCCTGTCTGCCACCGGCAGAGGGTATAACAAACCAGCTGGCCGTTGTCGGGAAGACTTATTCTTGGCACAAGAGACACATGCCTGAACGTAGTCTCCGATGTCACGAACCATATGTGGCCACCAGTACGTCCTCGCCAGTAGCTCAGATGTCCTTTTTGCCCCAAAGTGTCCACCCACTCTGGATGAATGAGCCCAAGCGAGAACCTCCGGACGCAAATTGATGGGAACAAAAGTCTTGCCCAGGGGCACAGACTCCAGCGAAACCGGAGCTACAGTTCTCAGACTCTCCGAAGGGACAATGAGCCGAGGCTCGTCCTCCTCCTCCTCAGCTGACACGAAGGAGCGAGAGAGAGCGTCAGCACGAATGTTCTTCTCCCCGGCGAGATAATGTAGGGTAAAGTGGAACCGGGAGAAAAACGAGGACCATCTGGCCTGACGAGAATTCAGCTGCTGGGCTGTTTGTAAATAGACCAAATTCTTGTGATCCGTGAAAACTTGGAATGGGAACCGAGCACCCTCCAAGAGATGTCTCCACTCCAAAAAGGCCAACTTCATTGCCAGCAACTCTCTAATTGTTACCATCCACCTCTCGTGTCTCCCCTTTTCCTCATAGTTTGTAAGCTTACGAGCAGGGCCCTCACTCCTCTTGGTATCTGTTTTGAACTGTATTTCTGTTATGCTGTAATGTCTATTGTATGTACAAGTCCCCTCTATAATTTGTAAAGCGCTGCGGAATATGTTGGCGCTATATAAATAAAAATTATTATTATTATTATTATTATTATCCCCGATGGAGTAATTTCTCTCCGCTGGTGTGAAGGTCTTTGAGAAAAAGAAGCATGGGTGCTTCCGACCCTGAGCATCCTTTTGATAGAGGACTGCTCCAGCACCAACGGATGAGGCATCCACTTCCAAAAGGAATGGCTTACCCACATCGGGACGATGTAAGATAGGAGCACTGGCAAAATGGGACTTTATAGAAGAGAAGGCCTTGGAGACCCCTTCGGACCACGATTTGGGATTCGCTCCCTTCTTGGTGAGGGATACCAAGGGAGCTACCAAAGTTGAGAAGTGGGGAATGAACTGGCGATAGTAATTTATGAACCCCATAAAGCGATGCACCGCTTTAAGAGAATGGGGTTCCTGCCAGTCCATCACTGCTTGTAGTTTGGCAGGATCCATAGCCAATCCCTGGGCCGAGATGATATAGCCCAGGAAAGGCAAGGACTCCTGTTCAAACACACACTTCTCCAACTTTGCATATAAGGAATTCGCCCGTAAGAGTTCGAAGACTCTGCCAACATCTCTCCGGTGGGAGTCAATATCTGGAGAGAAGATGAGAATATCATCCAGATAGACTACAACCGAGGTGGAAAGCATATCCCGGAAGATATCGTTGACAAAGTCCTGAAAAACGGCTGGGGCATTACAGAGCCCGAAGGGCATCACCAGGTACTCATAGTGCCCATCCCTGGTATTGAAAGCCGTTTTCCATTCGTCCCCCTCACGGATGCGAATTAAGTTGTAGGCACCCCGCAGATCTAGTTTGGTGAATATCTTTGCTCCCCTTAGCCTGTCAAAGAGCTCCGATATCAAGGGCAACGGGTACTTATTTTTAATGGTGATAGCATTGAGACCCCTGTAATCAATGCAAGGACGTAATTCCCCGTTCTTCTTCTGTACGAAGAAGAATCCCGCCCCTGCAGGAGACACTGACTTCCTAATGAATCCTCTTGCCAAATTCTCCTGGATGTATTGAGACATAGCCTCCGTCTCAGGGAGAGAGAGGGGATATACCCTTCCCCGAGGAGGTTCAGCTCCAGGCAAGAGGTCAATAGGACAGTCATAGGGGCGATGAGGCAGTAGAGTCTCTGCTGCCTTTTTAGAAAATACATCTGCATAGCACCAATAGTACCTTGGAAGAGATGAAAGGTCTGCGGGTACCTCGGTAGTAGAGACCTGTACACACTCACTCACACACCTGCCCATACAAGACTTACTCCAACCCAATATTCTCCCAGAGGACCACTCAATATGTGGGGAGTGGTAACGGAGCCAGGGTATTCCCAGTAAAATCTCATCCATTCCCTCGGGTAGGACTAGAAGGGAAATAATCTCCTGGTGGGAAGGGGACATGGACAACGAGAATGGAACAGTCTGGTGTGTGATTTGTTGTGGAAGTGTCGACCCATTCACAACTCTAACAGTTACAGGTTTGGCGAGCATAACAAGTGGTACAGCGTGGCGCAGAGCAAAAGTAGAGGACATGAAATTTCCCTCTGCTCCTGAATCCACACAAAGCTTGACTGGTAGAGTGGATGAGTCAAACAGGATTGTCCCTTTAAAGGACAGTTTGGAGGAAAAAGCCGCTGTGTCTAGTGAACCTCCCCCTAAGGTTACTAGACGCGATCGTTTTCCTGACCGCCGTGGACATTTATTAGTGTAATGTCCTCGTTGGTGACAATTTTTACAAACCATGGGTACTCGAGCGGCCTGAGACTTCGGTCCCGCTCGAGAAACCTCCATGGGCTCATGGGAGTCGGACGCCAAAACGGAAGATTCAAGAGGTCTGGCGAAGGTGGGAGCCAGTTTAAACCCCTGCCTACACTGGGTCTGCTCTAACCTTCGTTCATGAAAACGGAGGTCGATGCGGGTAGATAGAGAAATAAGCTCCTCCAGTGTGGCGGGTATCTCCCTGGTGGCTAAGGCGTCCTTCACGTGGTCTGCCAGTCCCCTCCAGAACACCGGAATTAGAACTTTATCCGACCACTCTAACTCCGAGGCTAGAGTCCGGAACTGGATGGCAAACTGACTGACCACAGACGAACCCTGAGTGATTGTCAATAACTGGAGCGCAGTATCGTGTGTAATACGGGGTCCCAAAAAGACCTGCTTCAGAGCGTCCAGAAAGAGCGGAGCACTCTGTACCACACGGTCATCACGCTCCCAAAGTGGCGTTGCCCACTCCAACGCCCTGCCCGACAAGAGAGATAAAATAAATCCCACTTTCGCCCGTTCCGTAGGGAAACGCGCCGCCAGGAGCTCAAGGTGTATGGAGCACTGGCTTACGAATCCGCGACATTGTTTACTGTCACCAGCAAACTTGTCAGGAAGCGGGAGACGGGATAAAGTCGGGGCAGAGGTGGCAGCGGACAAACTGGCTGCGGCTACACTTGCAGCCTGAACAGCGACAGCAGTGACATCCACAGCTGAGGTTGAACGCTCTAGAGCCGCCAACCTTCCCTCCAGCTGCTGGATGTACCGCTGTAAATGCTGATCGTCTGCCATTTACTAGCCAGACCCTGGCGCTAGTATTCTGTTAGGACTGGCGGAACGCACCAAGAAAGATGTAATAGATGCGTTCGCAGTCCGGGGTCCACCGTGCAGGTAAAAACCTGCTGCTAGTAAATGGCAGCGTAATATGGCGGTGGAAGCGAACCCGGTAAAACCACAGGTCCGCAATACCGCACTAAAGAGTGCAAGCAAGGAGTCAGCGAACACAACCCCAAGACACAGGATTGAAGTCCGATTAGACCACTTGCTGACACAACACCGCAACAGGGTGTGTTAGGCAACTCTTATAATTAGAGCACCGAAGTGCGAACTGTGCCGTGCTGGCAGGCACCACTAAGCACCCAGACGTGGGTCAGGAAGCGCACTACTGGCGCGTGGCGCCGCACTGGCGGTCACAGCAATAGACGCTGATACGTGTATGACACGTTGAGAGATTAGTCGGGCGCTAGATAGCAGCCATACTCCATACGCAAACAGTCATACAATAGGGTAGGGGTATTTAATGAACGACTTGCACTCACAACAAACACACGTATTCAATTGTAAGACAATACTAGCGCATGGCCGTGCGGTCATGCGCAGTTTATATAGCAGCAGCACAGGAAGTGGCTACAGTTCCGCAGGATTGGCGCATAGCAAATGTGGTGCCAATATTCAAAAAGGGCTCTAAAAGTGAACCTGGAAATTATAGGCCAGTAAGTCTAACCTCTATTGTTGGTAAAATATTTGAAGGGTTTCTGAGGGATGTTATTCTCGATTATCTCAATGAGAATAACTGTTTAACTCCATATCAGCATGGGTTTATGAGAAATCGCTCCTGTCAAACCAATCTAATCAGTTTTTATGAAGAGGTAAGCTATAGGCTGGACCACGGTGAGTCATTGGACGTGGTATATCTCGATTTTTCCAAAGCGTTTGATACCGTGCCGCACAAGAGGTTGGTACACAAAATGAGAATGCTTGGTCTGGGGGAAATTGTGTGTAAATGGGTTAGTAACTGGCTTAGTGATAGAAAGCAGAGGGTGGTTATAAATGGTATAGTCTCTAACTGGGTCGCTGTGACCAGTGGGGTACCGCAGGGGTCAGTATTGGGACCTGTTCTCTTCAACATATTCATTAATGATCTGGTAGAAGGTTTACACAGTAAAATATCGATATTTGCAGATGATACAAAACTATGTAAAGCAGTTAATACAAGAGAAGATAGTATTCTGCTACAGATGGATCTGGATAAGTTGGAAACTTGGGCTGAAAGGTGGCAGATGAGGTTTAACAATGATAAATGTAAGGTTATACACATGGGAAGAAGGAATCAATATCACCATTACACACTGAATGGGAAACCACTGGGTAAATCTGACAGGGAGAAGGACTTGGGGATCCTAGTTAATGATAAACTTACCTGGAGCAGCCAGTGCCAGGCAGCAGCTGCCAAGGCAAACAGGATCATGGGGTGCATTAAAAGAGGTCTGGATACACATGATGAGAGCATTATACTGCCTCTGTACAAATCCCTAGTTAGACCGCACATGGAGTACTGTGTCCAGTTTTGGGCACCGGTGCTCAGGAAGGATATAATGGAACTAGAGAGAGTACAAAGGAGGGCAACAAAATTAATAAAGGGGATGGGAGAACTACAATACCCAGATAGATTAGCGAAATTAGGATTATTTAGTCTAGAAAAAATACGACTGAGGGGCGATCTAATAACCATGTATAAGTATATAAGGGGACAATACAAATATCTCGCTGAGGATCTGTTGATACCAAGGAAGGTGATGGGCACAAGGGGGCATTCTTTGCGTCTGGAGGAGAGAAAGTTTTTCCACCAACATAGAAGAGGATTCTTTACTGTTAGGGCAGTGAGAATCTGGAATTGCTTGCCTGAGGAGGTGGTGATGGCGAACTCAGTCGAGGGGTTCAAGAGAGGCCTGGATGTCTTCCTGGAGCAGAACAATATTGTATCATACAATTAGGTTCTGTAGAAGGACGTAGATCTGGGGATTTATTATGATGGAATATAGGCTGAACTGGATGGACAAATGTCTTTTTTCGGCCTTACTAACTATGTTACTATGTTACAGTACCTTTGCCCTTCCAAGACCTGCCAAAAGGACCAATGGAATGTGCTGCAGAGCCTGAGCACATGACCCTCGATCTCCAACGGGAGATCTTGCCCTGGGCATGCTCAGTACGTGCAGACAAGGACTTAGTCCCAGAGAAGTCCGCTCGCTGCTGACCAGCACTAACTTTAATGGCAGAGACTGGAGAAGTAGCAGTAACTCTCAGAACAGAGTGAGAATGAGCAAGACGCTGGGACCAATGTCTTTGCTGAGCAGACTCTACTGCGGCTGGACAAGAATGGGAGACCGCAGCGGAGGTGGCTCGAGATTCCCCCTGTGCAGAAGCGGGAACTCAACCCCTAACAGTATCTCCCTTGGATTCTGGTCTCTGTCCTGTGGGCTGCAAATTGCAGAAAATAAAAAAAAAACAGTAAATGCGTATAGACTCCACCATATGGGAATAGGTCCCTGAATGAATCCAGGTAACCCTAAAAAGAATACTCTTGTCTGGACAAGACTCTAAAGAGGTGAATGGAAAGAAAGAGGAAAGCAGAAGAATGGGGGAGGTAAAATATCACACAATGAAAGAAGAAAGTGCGCCCCCTGTATGTCACCTTCTTTTTTTCCCTTCTCCCCATTTGTGGGCCATGTTATTCAGACTGAGTATACATATGCATCTATATGTGATTATCTATACTCACCCACTGGCTGTTCCTATTTTTATTCTATTTGGCATTTTATCATATATATTTATCCTCAACTTTATGGGGGGTTTTATTGTTTATATAAATGGCATTTTCATGTTTATTACCTTGTATTTACTGATATGAGATGAGACACATTGGACTGATAGGACCCTGACCCCATCTACAGGACCACATTACGAGCGAGACAGACACAGAGAGAGAGAGATGCTGAGAGAGAGAGAGCCAGACACAGAGAGAGCGAGACAGACACAAAGAGAGACAGAGAGAGAGCGAGACACGGAGAGAGAGCGAGACAGACACGGAGAGAGACAGAGAGAGAGCGAGACACGGAGAGAGAGCGAGACAGACACGGAGAGAGAGCGAGACAGACACGGAGAGAGAGCGAGACAGACACGGAGAGAGAGAGCGAGACAGACACAGAGAGAGAGAGCGAGACAGACACAGAGAGAGAGAGCGAGACAGAGAGAGAGAGTGAGACAGACACAGAGAGAGAGCGAGACAGAGAGAGAGAGAGCGAGACAGACAGAGAGAGAGAGCAAGACAGACACACATAGAGAGAGAGACAGACACAGAGAGAGAGCGAGACAGAGAGAGAGCGCGAGACAGACAGAGAGCGCGAGACAGACAGAGAGCGCGAGACAGACACAGAGAGAGAGAGCGCGAGAGAGACACAGAGAGAGAGCGCGAGACACACAGAGAGAGAGCGAGACAGACAGAGAGTGCGAGACAGAGAGAGCGAGACAGACAGAGAGAGCGAGATAGAGAGAGAGAGCGCGAGACAGACAGAGAGAGAGAGCGAGACAGAGAGAGCGAGAGCGCGCGAGAGAGACAGACAGAGAGAGCAAGCGAGACAGACAGACAGAGAGAGCAAAACGGATGCAAGAAACCTCAGGGACTTGTCAGTAGGGGAACAATGTCCTGCCTCCTCCTCACTGCACCTCCAGCCCCCTGCAGCCTGAGCTCCTACCTCTTCCTATCTCCTGTCTGGCTGCTCCTCTATGCAGGGCTCAGGGAGGGAAGAAGCAGCGTCTCTTCAGCAGACACCACACAGCCATCAATGTGTGTGTGTCTGCAGTATGCTCTGCTGGAGGCTCCGAGGCAGCAGGTACAGTGCCGGCAACCAGTGTCCCCGGACACATGCTCGTCTACAGAACAGACCGCGGCAGTGCAGGGAGATTCTGCCCCTGCTCTACCGCAGAGCTCAGCTATATTGGCGTGCACAGCAGGCTAATATAGTTAAGGGTAGCTTAGCTCCAGGTGGGCCCCCTCTGAGCTCTGGGCCCGGGGCGACCGCACCCTCTGCCCCCCTGGTAGCTACGCTACTGGTACCCACACATGAAATAATTGGTCTTCCTGGATTTCCAGATCTATGGATTTTGGGAAGCATGTAGAATGTCCCTGTTCTTGGACTTTCTTTGTATCAGGTCATCAGCTCTTATTGATTCCTTCGGGCAGACAAGATACTAACTTGTTTAGTTCCTTGTAATAGTCCTGTGTAGGATCTGACTCCAATTTTTTGTAATAGCATGTGTCCATAAGTTGTCTGTTTGCTTCCTTCATATAGTCTGATGTGTTCATCATCATCATGACTATTGCACCTCCCTTGTCAGCAGGTTTAAAGATGATTTCTTAGTTGGTTTTCAAAGACAGTTTGGCCTTTCTCTCCTGGGCACTGATGTTGGATGCTTGCCTCCTGTAAGTATCTATGATGGTGGATTTTATCAAATGTCTGAAAAAGTCTATATATTTATCCAAATGAGTGTTGCGTCCAGGTGGAGGTGTCCAGTCTGACCTCTTCTTGGTTGTTAGGATGTCCTTTCCTTCAGTCCGAGTGCATATAGAGTGTTATCTTTCATTGTAATCCTGTCTGTAAATCTAATGAGAATGCTGAAAAATATTCTGTACAAAACAGGATGAATGAGTCTGGTATAAGACCTATTGACCAGTTTGAAAAATGTAATATTTTTTATAAATAATGATATAGAAGATAGAAAAAAAAATGGTTTAAAAGATATAATGAACATAAATACCTGGTTTAAACAATAGGTCATTTTCCGATGGTACAATCCCTTTAGCCGTCTTCAAGCCCTTATACACATTATTCTGCAGAATTTACCAAGATTAATGCGATTGGCTGAGCACGTAATGGGTTTGTGGGCCTTATTTCTATCCCCAACAAAAAATTTGTTTCCACAGTTGGTACAGTGCCTTGTGAAAGTATTCAGCTCCCTGGAACTTTTCAACCTTTTCCTTTTGGGAAAAGGTTGAAAAGTTCCAGGGAGCCGAATACTTTCGCAAGGAACTGTAAGCCGCTGCCATAGGTGTATTGAAATGGCTTTCTCTTTTCTCTTATCCAAAATGCTAAGGGTCTAAGTCTAGGAAAAGTTGGGAAAAGTACCTGTCACCTTAAGGATACCTTATGTGTATGGCACCTTTACAAAAGAGAAAAGTATACATTTTGACCTTCTAATCTCCAAGAGCTAAAGAGGATTATTTTAAATACAATTGACCATTGTTCCATTGTTGACCATCCATGGACAGATTTGAATAACTGCATCCTTTCATGCTCTAAGGGTACCGTCACACAGTGCAATTTTCATCGCTACGACGGTACGATCCGTGACGCTCCAGCGTCGTAACAATATCGCTCCAGCGTCGTAGACTGCTGTCACACTTTGCAATCTACGACGCTGGAGCGATAATTTCATGACGTATGTGCGATGTAGAAGCCGTTGGTTACTATGCGCACATCGTATACGATATATGTTACACCATGCGATCATGCCGCCACAGCGGGACACTAGACGACGAAAGAAAGTTTCAAACGATCTGCTACGACGTACGATTCTCAGCGGGGTCCCTGATCGCAGGAGCGTGTCAGACATTGCGATATCGCTCGAACGTCACAGATATATCGCTCGAACGTCACGAATCGTGCCGTCGTAGCGATCAAAATTTCACTGTGTGACGGTACCCTAAGTATCTTGCTGTTTCCTCTTTTCACTTTCTGTTTATCTTCTTTGAATTGGTGTTTCAATTGCTAATCAAACAGATTTGCTTCTACTTGCTAAGGCTGGTTTCACACTAGCGTTGTGCAGAGCTGGGGAGGGCTGCATAGTTCCTCGGTTAAGCCCTGCCCACTGCCACACCTCTTCCATTCAGCTCCACCTACATCGGCATGCATCCTGTGTACCTATCTTTACTGACTGCAACAAAATGCAACACGTTGCATTCAACGCAGTTTGGCGCAGCATCAAAGCGACGCATGTGGAGGCATCCACATACATATGCATGGCCTGCGTACCCAAAGTCAAATATAGGTACGCAGGACGCATGCCTTGGCAGAGCTGAATGGAAGAGGTGTGGCAGTGGGCGGGGCTTAACGGAGGAACTACACAGCTCTCCGCAGCTCTGCCCAACGCAAGTGTGAAACCAGCCTAAGAAAACCGGTACGTTAATCATCTTATTAATAGATGCAACATTTCCATAGAAATAGTTAGTAGGCATACAATATGCAATAATGGCAGAACTTGATTGTTTGTATCTCTCTGCTGTTTTAGGGCTGAAATTATCTTCCTGCTTTTTGTTGATCAACTGCGACCCATGCAGCTCAGCGCCACGCATTTGGAGGCACCAGCACCACTTCCCCTGCGATTTTCTCACTCTGCTACGGCGTTCATCTCCCACTCCTCCAGGACTATAGAGTACATCAAAGTTGTTTCTGGTGAAGGTCTTGTGATTAGACCGAAAACATTTAAACCTTTGAACTGGATGCACAAAATAAACGAAATGTTTATTTTCATCTTGCATAAGAACTTCTGAATGCCAAGTGATTTATTGCTATTGACTGACGGGTTGAAAACCTGACTTGTGCACCTCCAAGGAGCCTTGAGTGCTGTGTTTACTTCCTCCGTACAGGAACATGGTCAGATCATACCACATCTCCTGGGCAGGGGATGATGCAAAAGAGTATACAGACAGAACAGCATGATATCACAGCTGATTCTTTTTGTGAGGTAAAACATTTCACTACATGCTTTTAAGCAATGTTTTACTTCAAAGAAAGAATCATTTACGATCCGTGCTCTAATGTCTATATACTCTTTTGCATCCTCCCCTGCCCAGGACATGTGTTATGATCTGACCATGTTCCTGTATGGTCAGACACAACCATTACACAGTACACAGGAGGGGCACATTTATAAGATTATCTCAGCACAGGAACATTTGTGGAACTAAAATTGTGGAACTAATTATTATTCAAAGATCTATTGGTTAAAATTAGCTTTGTTTGTTGGAAAACCCCTTTAATGGTTTGTAGAGAAAACATACTCTGGCCTTTAATTAAAATATATAATGGATTTGCTGTTGTAAACAGAAACATACAATAATGGGAAGGCATGACACATGACAATCCAAGAAGGGATTTTGTCGTCCCCATTTTTAGCAACCACTTTCTCACTGACCCCTTTGAATGAAACACGTGACTACTTGTGACATGGGTTAAATGGGCACGGCAACCTTTTATTAAAACAATACACACACGATCTGAGGCAGCCACAACAATGGCGCTGCAGAATATTATAAACAACAATGTAAACATTACATCTATAATAGAATAGCGCCAGTGGAACAGAGCTGAGAAGTGGCTACCTCCCTGGCTAGTGCAGATTCCGGTAGCTGGAACACCGTGGCCATGCTGAACTTTATAGTGGCATAGCAGAAACTGGCAGGAAAGCTGGATTGTAGATCACCTGTCCGCATTGATACCCAGAAGACACAGTGATATCTATAGGGTCCGGGTCATGACAGAGACCCTCTAAAACGGCCCAGTTCACCAGTCATACGGGTTGTGTCCTAACCTTTATGGGGGACAGAGAGGAACTGTGAGGACCTTATTTGAAGCCTTAGACGGTAAGGAACCACATCACCACCACACTTGGAGGAAGGCTTTGATCTCCACCTGGTGAGAGAACTCTGGAGTCACCTCCAAGCTGGCTGCACTCTGCCTGTACCTGTTGTCCGGTGCCCTGGACTGCGGTTGCCTCAAGCTACAGTAAACCAGGTAAATACATTGCAAACCTGTGTCCTTGTTCTTCATCACACCATTCACCATCTTCACCTATAAACCACGAGCACTGGGGCCCTACTTCACCTGTGGGAAGTTATACCATCTACAGTAGCTGCCATACCATCACCCCAGAGGACCCCTTTAAGCAGCGTCGGCCCCTACTGACCGAATACCACAGGTGGCATTACGAACACGAACTTTATTCATAAAACCCGTAAAAGACTTTTCTTTTAATTGGGCGCCCAGGGCCAAGGACCGGGTCGCCGCCGTGACACATCCCCTTAAGTACTGGACCTGGTACCGAGTACCCCACGGCCCTGGCGGGCGATCTGGGTCATGTGCACCTTAGAAACTGGGATTAACGGTGTTGGAGTGTAAATTGCGCCTAAACCGCTGCCATTATAGCACCATGTGGCGTGCAGGAGGAAATGGGCGCGTTGTCGTGGGCAGCACCTGGAGGAACGGCGCAAAACTCATGGCCGCCCCTGATCAGTGTTACTATGTCCGAGAAATATACCTATCAACTAGAGAGGTCCGCCTCCTAATCTGGAATAGCGGGGAGAAGAAAAGGAACCGCCCACGAAGACGGGCGTGGTACAGCTAAGCCGCGGGAAACAACACCGAGGAGGCAGAATCGGTAATCAACATGGTGGAGGGAGGTGAACAGACCCCAGAGCGTGAGATGGAGCAAGAGGACTCTCCCAGCTGGGACCTGCAAGAACTGCACCCATCACCGACGATTAATCTCTGGACCTCCTGCAGAGAGAAGTGGAGGAACTGACCTGGCAGCTCACGCAGATGCAGCAGGAAACAATGACCGGTTGGAAGGAGGCCTTCATTGGAAGCCTTGCTGGATGACCGCTAGCTACCCTGACTGGTCCGGAGCCGAAGAGAAGTTCCGGTGCTCCGGAGGCAGAGGTAAGGGGCATGACCCTGACAACCCCGGTGGCGGAAGGCCCGATAGACATTCCCGACTCACCTCCCCCGTTATATACACCCAACCAGGGTTACGAGGCCCTCGGAGACACGCCACCGCACCTTGAGGGTATCCCGGCCTCCAGCTCTACACCAACCCCTGGGCCCGAAGACACCTTTCTAGGTCCCTTCCCAATCCTGCCAGCACCGCCACTCGGACAGACATGTCACCGGCTACCGCGGGACGCCAGCGGCCTAAGGCAGATGACAGCTCCACCAATCCCCATTAGTTGACCCCAGGATAGCTCCCCAGAGCCCTTGGTATTCGCAGAGGGACCCGCGGAGGAGGACATAATCGTGCTCCAGGGTGAGATCCCTATGATTACCTGGCAGGAGCACTGCAGATGTCTGGGGGACAGACAGGAATCCCTGGCCCGGGACAGACAGGAATCCCTGGCCCGTGAAGCGGCATTTGAGGAAAAACATCTGGCAGGGAAGGCCTGTATGCGCAAAGTTTTGCGGGCAGAAAGAGGACCACTGCGGCAAGGGGAACTAGTGGTTTTCAGCAAACAGAGAGGCTGGGGATTCATTAAAGAAACCGGCATGATCAATGAGATATTCATTAACCAGAGAGACATGGAATCCCATCTAATAGAGGGACACCCTGAAAGGGATTTAAATGCTGGTGACCGTGTTACCTACACCTGCCACATTGGTGAAAAGGGGTGGTATGTATTGGATTGCAAAAGACGTTCAACATCCTCAGTCTCTGCAAGCGCAGCAGGCCAGGCCAGGCCAATGCCCAAATGTGACCAATCCACTCAGACATCAGTAGTGGAACCAGTTAGCAGACCTTGGTGTGCCGTACCAATGGAACGTTATGACCCTCAGTTTTCCAGTTCAGGAAGTAGCTGCCATCCTGAGCACCATGGAAAAAGAAAGACTAAATCTTCACATTTAAATATGACTGCAAATAAGTTAACTGTTGCAAAGTTTCGTTTGACCTGATCAGGTTCCATTTAAAGAGAGTTCAGTTCAATTGTTTAAAGGACAATTGGATCATGGACAGTGAATGATTTACAAACTGTGTTGTAAATAGTTGCCACTTCTTAAGGTGCTTTCTATTGGTTTTACGTGGAGCTCTTAAAGGAACTGTTCCAATGTTGCCTTAATTGTTGATTTGTTTACATAGAGACCCGAAGAAAAACCCATTGGCCTGGCAGAACATCAGGTCTGGATACACGCCTTGTAGCCCGCCCAAGCCCTACGTTGGGAGTGGATATCGAGTCCCTCGCATCGTTGCTGCTGTTGAAAAGATATTGACTTGAATATCGTTTGCACCTTTAATTGCACTACCTCATGTTGACTTTGTTGCACTTTGAAAAGTGATAGTGTTTAATGATTACGTAAATAGTGTTTCTTATGCGAGATATTTAAAGTATGCAGATAGCATTGAATATTAAAGTGAGAGTTTCAGATAGTATTACTGTAAATATTACAGTGAGAGATGGTGAATGAAAATAAAACTGACATTTGTTTTGCACTTTGAAGTCCTAAAGATAGTATACCCGTAAGGGTAGTCGCTGTTACATAGTCTGGAGAAGTTATTTACATTACTGTAAATATGTTTAGTAACGTTTAAGAAATTAATTCCTCCCATAAAGGGAAGCTCTAGGTTATTAATTTACCTGTTAAATTTGTTATAATGCATATCAAAATTTGCATGTCTTATTAATACATGTTAATTGTTCTTTTCTTTTCCCAGTCCGGGAGTACTGGATTTAACCAGAGGGGGAGTGTGAAGCCCCAGGATCCTGGCCATCACAGTGGCATTGCTTTCCCCATGGGGAGAGTGATGTCACGCTTGGAGGCGATGAAGGATAACTTTCACCAGGTAAATCTCACATACAAAGCGTTCACACTCCAGGCCACAAGGGGGAGCTCTGAATCTGGATTAAGGGGAGCTGCTGTTATATATTCTGGCCGGAGGGGAAGTTAGGGGGCAGTTGATCAAGAGAGACCAAGGGAGAGAGAACATCTGACAGCAGACTGGAGCAGTCCGAGCACAGGGACCTGGTGCTGCAGCTCAAGCATTGAAAGAATTAAGAAAGACAAACAGATTGTGAAGATATTATAGGAGGGAGAAGAGCAGGAGAATAGCACCAGTGGAACAGAGCTGAGGAGTGGCTACCTCCCTGGCTAGTGCAGATTCCGGTAGCCAGAAGACCGTGGCCGTGCTGAACTTTATAGTGGCATAGCAGAAACTGGCAGGATAGCTGGATTGCAGATCACCTGTCCGCATTGATACCCAGAAGACACAGTGATATCTTTAGGGCCCAGGCCTTGATAGAGACCCTGTAAAACGGCCCAGTTCATCAGTCATACGGTGTCATGATCCCAATGGCAGGGGATCACTAAAGGACAAGCACAGATACAAACAAGCTCTAGGGCGATGGAACCTGAGCTGACCGCGACCCTGAACCTAACACACAAATAAAAGTAGCCGGGGAACGTGCCTACGATGATCCTAGACGTCTCGCTCCAGCCGAAGATCTAACTTCCCCTATTAGAAGAAACACAGACCTCTCTTGCCTCCAGAGAAATCCCCCACAGAAATAGCAGCCCCCCACATATAATGACGGTGAAATGAGAGGAAAGCACATACGCAGTATGAAAACAGTTTCAGCAAAATGAGGCCCGCTAAAGCTAGATAGCAGAGGATACAAAAGTGAACTGCGCGGTCAGCGAAAAACCCTTCAAAAAACCATCCTGAAATTACTTGAACTCATGTGCCAACTCATGGTACATGAGGAGCAATTTCAGCCCACTAGAGCAACCAGCAGCAAGAATCACATATCTGCAGGCTGGACTAAAAACCAAATAAAGCAAAACACCAAAACAGGAAAATCCAAACTTAGCTTGACC
Source organism: Ranitomeya imitator (assembly GCF_032444005.1). NCBI lineage: Eukaryota > Metazoa > Chordata > Amphibia > Anura > Dendrobatidae > Ranitomeya > Ranitomeya imitator. Next base: position 394,145,467 of record NC_091285.1, on the reverse strand, counting down.
AGAAGGTTCTAGGAGCAGGAAGCAGAGGTAACAAGACACACTGGATACATTGATAACCGGCGAGGAAATGCCAGCAAAGCCAGGTTAAATAGGAAACTCCCATATGCTGATGGAACAGGTGGAACCCAGAAACCCAGGAAAGACAAGTCACCCAGTACCATCAGTAACCACCAGAGGGAGCCCAAAAACAGAACTCACAACAGTACCCCCCCCTTGAGGAGGGGTCACCGAACCCTCACGAGAACCACCAGGGCGACCAGGATGAGCCCTATGAAAAGCGCGAACCAAATCATCAGCATGAACATCCGAGGCAACCACCCAAGAATTATCCTCCTGACCATAACCCTTCCACTTGACCAAATACTGGAGTTTCCGTCTGGAAACACGAGAATCCAAGATCTTCTCCACAACATACTCCAATTCTCCCTCCACCAGCACTGGAGCAGGAGGCTCAAGAGAAGGAACAACAGGTACCTCATACTTCCGCAACAACGACCGATGGAACACATTATGAATAGCAAACGATGCCGGGAGATCCAAACGAAACGACACAGGGTTAAGAATTTCCAAGATCCTATAGGGACCGATGAACCGAGGCTTGAACTTAGGAGAAGAGACCTTCATAGGAACAAAACGAGAAGACAACCACACCAAGTCACCAACAAGAAGTCGAGGACCCACGCGGCGACGGCGATGAGCAAACTGCTGAGCCTTCTCCTGGGACAACTTCAAATTGTCCACCACATGACTCCAAATCCGATGCAACCTATCCACCACCATGTCCACTCCAGGACAATCAGAAGGTTCCACCTGACCAGAGGAAAAACGAGGATGAAACCCCGAATTACAAAAGAAAGGAGAAACCAAGGTAGCAGAACTAGCCCGATTATTAAGGGCAAACTCGGCCAGCGGCAAAAAGGTAACCCAGTCATCCTGATCAGCAGAAACAAAACACCTTAAATAAGTTTCCAAGGTCTGATTAGTTCGTTCAGTCTGGCCATTCGTCTGAGGATGGAATGCAGACGAAAAGGACAAATCAATGCCCATCTTAGCACAGAACGTCCGCCAAAATCTAGACACAAACTGGGATCCCCTGTCAGAAACGATGTTCTCAGGAATCCCATGCAACCGAACCACATTCTGAAAAAACAGAGGGACCAACTCAGAGGAGGAAGGCAACTTAGGCAAGGGTACCAGATGAACCATTTTAGAAAAGCGATCACACACAACCCAGATGACGGACATTTTTTGAGAGACAGGGAGATCCGAAATAAAGTCCATGGAAATGTGCGTCCAAGGCCTCTTCGGGATAGGCAAAGGTGACAACAATCCACTGGCCCGAGAACAGCAAGGCTTAGCCCGAGCACAAACCTCACAAGACTGCACAAAAGAACGCACATCCCTCGACAAGGAAGGCCACCAAAAAGACCTGGCCACCAAGTCTCTAGTACCAAATATTCCAGGATGACCTGCCAACGCAGAAGAATGGACCTCGGAGATGACTCTACTGGTCCAATTATCCGGAACAAACAGTCTCTCAGGCGGACAACGATCAGGTTTAGCCGCCTGAAACTCCTGCAAAGCACGTCGCAAGTCTGGGGAGACAGCAGACAAAATCACCCCATCCCTAAGGATACCAGAGGGCTCAGAATTTCCAAGGGAGTCAGGCACAAAACTCCTAGAAAGAGCATCCGCCTTCACATTCTTTGAACCTGGCAGGTATGAAACCACAAAATTGAAACGAGAGAAAAACAGTGACCAACGAGCCTGTCTAGGATTCAGACGCCTGGCAGACTCAAGGTAAATCAAATTTTTGTGATCAGTCAAGACCACCACACGATGTCTAGCACCCTCTAGCCAATGACGCCACTCCTCAAATGCCCACTTCATGGCCAAAAGTTCCCGATTACCAACATCATAATTCCGCTCAGCTGGCGAAAACTTTCTAGAAAAAAACGCGCATGGCTTCATCACTGAGCCATCGGAGCTTCTCTGTGACAAAACCGCCCCTGCTCCAATCTCGGAAGCATCAACCTCAACCTGAAAAGGGAGCGAAACATCTGGCTGACGCAACACAGGAGCAGAAGAAAACCGGCGCTTAAGTTCCTGAAAGGCCTCCACAGCCGCAGGAGACCAATTAGCAACATCAGCACCCTTCTTAGTCAAATCCGTCAAAGGCTTAACAACACTAGAAAAATTAGTTATAAAACGACGATAGAAATTAGCAAAGCCCAAGAACTTCTGTAGACTCTTAAGAGATGTAGGCTGCATCCAGTCACAAATAGCCTGAACCTTGACGGGATCCATCTCAATAGTAGAAGGGGAAAAAATATACCCCAAGAAAGAAATCTTCTGGACTCCAAAGAGACACTTTGAGCCTTTTACAAACAAGGAATTGGCCCGCAGGACCTGAAACACCTTCCTGACCTGCTGAACATGAGACTCCCAGTCATCAGAAAAAACCAAAATATCATCCAAATACACAATCATAAATTTATCCAGATATTCACGGAAAATATCGTGCATAAAGGACTGGAAGACTGAAGGAGCATTAGAAAGTCCAAAAGGCATTACCAAATACTCAAAATGGCCCTCAGGCGTATTAAATGCGGTTTTCCACTCATCACCTTGCTTTATTCGTATAAGATTATACGCACCCCGAAGATCAATCTTAGTGAACCATTTAGCCCCCTTAATGCGAGCAAACAAATCAGTCAACAATGGCAAAGGATACTGATATTTTACGGTAATCTTATTCAAAAGACGATAATCTATACAAGGCCTCAAGGAACCATCTTTTTTGGCCACGAAAAAAAAACCTGCTCCCAAAGGGGACAAAGATGGACGGATATGTCCCTTTTCCAAGGACTCCTTAACATAATCCCGCATAGCAGTATGCTCTGGCACTGACAGATTGAACAAACGACCTTTAGGAAATTTACTGCCTGGAATTAAATTTATAGCACAATCGCAATCCCTGTGAGGAGGAAGCGAACTGAGCTTAGGCTCCTCAAAAACATCCCGATAGTCAGACAAAAACACAGGAATCTCAGAAGGAGTAGATGAAGCGATAGAAATCGGAGGTGCATCATCATGAACCCCCTGACAACCCCAGCTTAACACAGACATTGATTTCCAGTCAAGGACTGGATTATGAGTTTGTAACCATGGCAGACCAAGTACTAGAACATCATGCAAATTATACAGTACCAGGAAGCGAATCACCTCCTGATGAACGGGAGTCATACGCATGGTCACTTGTGTCCAGTACTGAGGTTTATTCATAGCCAAAGGTGTAGAGTCAATTCCCTTCAAAGGAATAGGGACTTCCAGAGGCTCCAGACTAAACCCACAGCGATTGGCAAATGACCAATCCATAAGACTCAGGGCAGCGCCTGAATCCACATAGGCATCGACGGAAATGGATGATAATGAACAAATCAGAGTCACAGACAGAATGAACTTAGACTGTAAAGTACTAATGGCAACAGACTTATCAACCTTTTTTGTGCGTTTAGAGCATGCTGATATAACATGAGCTGAATCACCACAATAAAAGCACAACCCTTTTTTCCGCCTATACTTTTGCCGTTCACTTCTGGACTGAATTCTATCACATTGCATTATCTCAGGTGACGGTTCAGACGACACCGCCAAATGATGCACAGGTTTGCGCTCCCGTAAACGCCGATCAATCTGAACAGCCATAGTCATAGACTCATTCAGACCAGCAGGCGCAGGGAACCCCACCATAACATCTTTAATGGCCTCAGAAAGGCCATCTCTAAACTTTGCAGCCAGAGCGCACTCATTCCACTGAGTAAGTACCGACCACTTCCGAAATTTTTGACAATAAATTTCTGCTTCATCTTGCCCCTGAGAGAGGGCCAACAAAGCTTTTGCAGCCTGAATCTCTTGGTTAGGTTCCTCATAGAGCAAACCCAATGCCAGAAAAAACGCATCCGCATTAAGCAACGCAGGGTCCCCTGGTGCCAATGCAAATGCCCAATCCTGAGGGTCACCCCGCAGGAAAGATATAATTATCTTGACTTGCTGAGCAGGGTCTCCAGAGGAGCGAGATTTCAAAGAAAGAAACAACTTGCAATTGTTCCTAAAATTCAGAAAACGAGATCTATCTCCAGAAAAAAACTCTGGGACAGGAATTCTAGGTTCAGACATAGGAGCATGTACAACAAAATCCTGTATATTTTGAACCTTAGTGGCAAGATTATTCAGGCTGGAAGCCAAACTCTGGACGTCCATGATAAACAGCTGGGATCAGAGCCATTAAAAGATTAAGAGGAGGAGGAAGTAGCCAGGCTGCAATAAGGCTAGGCAGCAAACTCTGAGGGAAAGAGAAAGAAAAAAAAAAAAAAAAAAACTTCCTCAGACTACTTATCCTCCTACTTCAGCCAATACAATTAACACTTTGTGGGCCGGTTATACTGTCATGATCCCAATGGCAGGGGATCACTAAAGGACAAGCACAGATACAAACAAGCTCTAGGGCGATGGAACCTGAGCTGACCGCGACCCTGAACCTAACACACAAATAAAAGTAGCCGGGGAACGTGCCTACGATGATCCTAGACGTCTCGCTCCAGCCGAAGATCTAACTTCCCCTATTAGAAGAAACACAGACCTCTCTTGCCTCCAGAGAAATCCCCCACAGAAATAGCAGCCCCCCACATATAATGACGGTGAAATGAGAGGAAAGCACATACGCAGTATGAAAACAGTTTCAGCAAAATGAGGCCCGCTAAAGCTAGATAGCAGAGGATACAAAAGTGAACTGCGCGGTCAGCGAAAAACCCTTCAAAAAACCATCCTGAAATTACTTGAACTCATGTGCCAACTCATGGTACATGAGGAGCAATTTCAGCCCACTAGAGCAACCAGCAGCAAGAATCACATATCTGCAGGCTGGACTAAAAACCAAATAAAGCAAAACACCAAAACAGGAAAATCCAAACTTAGCTTGACCAGAAGGTTCTAGGAGCAGGAAGCAGAGGTAACAAGACACACTGGATACATTGATAACCGGCGAGGAAATGCCAGCAAAGCCAGGTTAAATAGGAAACTCCCATATGCTGATGGAACAGGTGGAACCCAGAAACCCAGGAAAGACAAGTCACCCAGTACCATCAGTAACCACCAGAGGGAGCCCAAAAACAGAACTCACAACATACGGGTTGTGTCCTAACCTTTATGGGGGACAGAGAGGAACTGTGAGGACCTTATTTGAAGCCTTAGGCAGTAAGGAACCACATCACCACCGCACTTTTAGGAAGGCTTTGATCTCCACCTGGTGAGAGAACTTTGGAGTCGCCTCCAAGCCGGCTGGACTCTGCCTGTACCTGTTGTCCGGTGCCCTGGACTGCAGTTACCTGAATCTTCAGTAAACCAAGTAAAGACATTGCAAACCTTTGTCATCGTTTTTCATCCCACTATTCACCATCTTCAGCTATACACCGGGAACTCTGGGGACCTACTTCACTTGTGGGAAGTGATACGATCTAGCTGCCATTCCATCACCCCAGAGGACCCCTTTAAGCAGCGTTGGTCCCTACTGACTGAATACCACAGGTGGCGTCATGAACATGAACTTTATTCATAAAACCCATAATAGACCTTTCCTTTAATTGGGCACCCAGGGCCACGGACCGGGTGGCAGCCACTGAGACATAGCCTTTAAGTTCCGGACACGGTGCCGAGTACCCCACTGCCCAGGCGGGCAACTCATAACAACAGATTTGCCTGGTCCAGAAGTAACACCAACGGATATCCCTGGCCACAACACACCAGCCCAGGGATGAGGTATTAATATCCTGTTATTAATCCCCCTACCCCTTGCAGGACCTACACTTGCAAGTTACCATGACCTGTAATATAAGCCACTATTCCGCACTAGTGACTTTCCACCAAACAGACATACCCGATAACCAGACTCTGAACCAGACCTAGCCCCCACCACAGCCCTCGACATGTGACACTTTACGTGGCCTGGGCCTGCCACACCACCAAAGCTTGCTCAATACCATCTCTTAATCCCAACTACCTTAAATTAATCCCAATTTAATTGAGATGTACCCCATTCGGTCTCAAGTGCTCCCTTGATGGCACCTCCAAGTCCTCGTGCCTCCCCACTATACCACACCATTCCTTTCCACAAAACTGGCCCCTGTGCTCACTTTGAACCTGGTCTTATTGATCCACTCCACCAACATTTGTATGTACGCTATTTTTGGATACCTTGCCAAGTCCCTTGTCTTGTAAGCACATTTTCTGAGGTTTAAATTGCTTTTCCTATTATTATATAATAAAATATTTATTTTAAAGTTTGTAAAAGTTATTTTGTACTGAAAAGTACTTGGGCTATGATTATATACAATATGAAGTAGCATAACAGCATAGTTTTCTTTCTATAGATAATTGTGCCCTCTTCAAGTAAAAACAATCTGATTGTAAAACAGGAAAGTTGTCTATTTGCTTTCATTGCAAAATAAACAAGATATTTACAATGTGATTACAAATTAAACATATAGCTTCACAATGTTTAGTAATAAAAATATGAACCTCTTCTAAGGTTAGGATGCTGCACAGACTTTATAATAATATAACAATCCTAATGATAAAAACATAATCCTAACCACCTCCCTTTGAAATGTAACTTAACTTTTTTGTATTATCATAGTTAAAGAAGTCTGATTCTGGAGAGGATATTGAGGACTGTTGGGACAGTTTCATGATTTGACAATATTTTAGTTAGTATTTTGCATAACTTGCACCATCACAGTATTTTCCATTATTTGATACTTAAAATTCGCCAAATTTATCTAAATGGCCTACGTTGTTTTAAAAATCGAGTGCATTTTTTTTAGATTATTTAGTCTGAGTTTGTGCTAATATTTTGACTAATTTCACTACTTGGAGCATAATATGAAAAGCAGAGAAAGATGCAGTGGTGTTTGAAAGTTTGTAAATTCTTCAGAATGTTCCATATTTCTGCATAAATTTGACTAAATAACATTTTTACACATGTCCTAAAAGTAGACAGAGAACCAAATTAGACAAATGAGTCAAAACTATTAGACCCTGTCATTTTTTTGCTGCTGAGGAAAATTATCCAATGTCACACGCCTATGAGTGGCAAAAGTAGGTTAACCCTTTGGTTTAACAGCTAATTTAAAAAATAAATTAGAGTCTGGTATTCAATGGGATTACAATCAAGTGTGAGTGGATGACCTTTTTTATTTAAAGAACAGGGATCTGTCAACGACTAATCTTCATAATTTGTTTTGTGGAAGTGTATCATGACACGAACAAACAAGATTTCTGAAAAACTCGGAAAAAGAGGTGTTAGTGTTCATCAGGCGGGAAAAGATTCCAAAATCATCTTTGAATGGTTTGAACTGAACAAACTCACAGTCAGACAAATGGAGGAAATTCAAGACGCTCCCAGGAGTGACTGACCCACAAAGATGACTCCAGTAAAAATGCGTTTAATAGTGAGTGAGATAGAAAGGAACCCAAAGAAACCTCTCATCAACTAAAGGACTATCTCACAATTAACTCATATTTCTGCCCATCTGCAGTTTGCTAAAGATCACCTGGAGTTGCTAGGGGGCTATTGGAACAATGTTTTGTGTATGGAAGAGACCAAAATAGGGCATTTTGATTGAAATGAAAAGTGTTATGTTTGAAGAATTAAAAACATTGCATGAAACCTCATGCTCTCTGTGAAGTATGGCGACCGTAAAATCATGGTTTGGGCCTGTTTTGTTGCATCTGGTCCATGACAGCTTGTCATTCTGATTTTTTCCAGCAAATTATGAAGAAACATATTAGGACACTTGTCCATGAACTGAATCTCAAGAGAATGTGGGTCATACAACAAGACAAGGATACAAATCACACAAGTTGTTCTACAAAACAATGGTTAAACAAGAATAAAGTTAAAATTTTGGAATGGTCTAGAAAAAGTCCTGAGTGACTTAAAGGGAAACTGTCACCAGTTTTGTCATGTGTCAACTTAAGCTATCACCTTATTAAGCACCTACGCACTATGCGCTTCCCTACTGCGGGCAGAGGCGAAAACATCAGCACTGTTGTTTTTTTATTTACCAACGTAATTGCTCTCAAAGTCATTAAGAGTACTCAGATAGCAAACATGTATAGATTTGTTTTAAGTGGTGAAAAAACAATTCGGAAATTTGTAATTAAATTTTTGTTTTGCTTGTGTCGTCGTTTTCCGAGACCCATAATGTTTTTTCAGGATATGAGGCTGTGTGATTACTTATTTTTTGAGCCTAGGACTGATATTTTTACTAATACCATTGTAGGATAGATAAAATGTTTTAATCACCTACTATTACAATGTTGTGACAGCAAGAAAAACTTAATTCTGGTGTTTTTATTTTGCTTTTCATTACGCCATTTCGTATCAATTTATTTTATATTTTGATAGATCGGACATTTCTGAAAGTAGTGATGCCAAATTTGTGTATTTTTTTATTGTTTTGTTGTATTTTCAATGGGGCAAAATGGAAATGATTAGAATTTTTGTTCTTTTTTCACATTTTTATAAAATTTAATTTTCTCTTTTTACTGGATTTGTTAGTCCCCTTAGGGGACTTTAAGCTGCAATTGCCTAATCGCTTTTGCTATACAGTAGCACTGCTATGTATAGCAGAAATCACAATCTGCTATGATTGCAGGCCACAGGCCGGTGTTCACAGGTGGATCATAATGACAGACATAGGGGCTATCAGCATATTCCCGGCTGTTATTTCAACAATCGGTGCCCTGCAAACACAGACGTTTTACTTTTTTCACAAAAATGTACTTTAGAACCAAACTTTTTTATTTTCCAAGCGTATCAGGAGAAAATTGACCACAAAATGTGTGCAATTTCTCCTCAGTACGCCAAAACCCTGTATGTGAGAGAAAGCTACTGTTTTGGTGCATGGCAGGGCTCAGAAGGGAGGGAAAACTGACTTTTTGAATGCAAAATTGGCTGGAATCAACGACGGGCGCCATGTCGTGTTTGGTGGCCCCCTGATTGCACCTAAACAGTGAAAACCCCACAATTCTAACTCCAACCCTAACACAACCCTAACCTCAACACACCCCTAGCCCTAATCCCAACCATAGCCATAACCCTAATCACAACCCTAACTCTAAAACAACCCTAACTCCACCACGACTCTAACCCCAATGCATACTCTTACCCCAACCCTAGCCCCATCCCTAACCCTAGCCCAACCCTAGCCGAACCCTAACCCTAGCTCTAACCCTAGCCCCAACTTTAACCCTAACCCAAACCTAACCCAAGCTCTAGCCTCAACCCTAACTCTAGCCCAAACCCTAACCCTAGTCCCAACCCTAACCCTAGCCTAACCCTATCCCTAGCTCTAACCCCAACTTTAACCCTAGCCCCAACTCTAGCTCTAACCCCAACCCTAACTCTAGCCCCAACCCTAACCCTAATGGAAAAATGGAAATAAATATTTTTTTACATTTTATTATTTTTACCTAAGGGGGTGATAAAGGGGGGTTTGATTTACAATTTTTTTTTATTTTGATCACTGTGATGGGGTCTATCACGGTGATCAAAATGAACCAATAGGAAAAATCTATTGTTGCCGGGTGCGCCCACCATTATCTACCCAGAAGAAGATGCTGTGGGCCAGGGGACAGGACTGGAGGATTTAGGAGGTGCTGGACGTAGCGGAGGTACCGGGGGAGGCATGGGGGACCCCATTTCTCTCTCCTCTGATGTGCTAGATCATATCAGAAGAGAAAGATAAATGGGAAATCTATATATTTTTTGCTGTTGCCTTTATTTTGGGAATAACAGCGATCACAACACTGGGGGCAGTAAAAACCAACCCAAATCATGTTCTCCAGTAGCCAAGACCCTGGAGATTTTCCGACACAGGGGGGCGCTATAGCCTTACTTCTCAGAGCATTAAAAAGTGGTGCAATGCGGCGCTGAGGAATAAGTACCCTTAACTGCCGCCATTAAAAGGCATATCGGCAGTCATTAAGGGGTTAAGGCAAAGCTAGGGGGATGGGGTGTAAGATACTGAAGAGGTGGTGGAAGTTTAACTCCCATATGAGATCACATACACCCATATCTTTATCTGCATGGGAGGGCATAAGATTTGAGAAGTGATGATATTTTCCTGTACTTCATGGGTTGGGTACGGCTGTAACTGAAAGCTCATGAGCACATATGCAAAATCTTCAACAGGAGCCATAATTATTTTAGGTCTTCAATAGTATTGGTCTTCTTGTGTATTATATACTAAAGGAATCTTTTGGGTCCTCATAGAATCCAGAGTCTGGGAGCAACACCTTATAGTTATGTCCTTGTTCATAGGAAATCATAGACTGCCTTTCTTTCTGCGATGTAGTGCATGTACGAGACTGGTTATTAAATTGGCATTCACAACTACATATTAATAATGAAGGGGAAAAGTGTATAAATGCATCTCAGACTTGTCCCTATCTTGGATCTCATCATACCTAACAGACCGGTCATTCAGCATTTCCCACTCGCCCACAACCTCACCACCTCCTCACCTCGCCCCTATCCGTCGGAGTCCCACAAGGTTCAGTTCTAGGGCCCCTGCTCTTCTACATTTATACCTTTGGCCTGGGACAGCTCATAGAATCTCATGGCTATCAGTATTACCTCTATGCTGATGACACACAGATCTACATCTCTGGACCAGATATCACCTCCCTCATTCGTGACTTGTATTGTTTAAGATTATTATACTTATTTTTCATTATGTATACCCCTCCTCACATGTAAAGCGCCGTGGAATATATGGCACTTTAATAATAAATAATAATAATAGATGTAACTATAGTGGAATTAATACAAACAACAGGAATATTGATGGTGAGCAAGCATTACATGTGCAGAATAATGGCTGAAGTGCTTTATTAAGAAGCACACAGAAAACTCTTCAGACTGACAGAGTCTGGGGAAAATGATCTCCTGTTCTGCGAGCCCTTTCATTGTCTATGGGATTTCTGGGAAAATCTGAGCACGGTACTTGGCTATCTGCAGCATTCCCATAAACAATGATGTGTAGATTCATGTGCTCCATCTCTGCAAACCTCTGTTCTTGAGGTCATTATTGTGTGTTTGGACTCCCAGTGATAAGCAAGTTATTCCCTATTCTATGGATCAGTGATCAATACTTAGCAAAAACTTGTAAATGCAAGTAATTGAAAGGCTAACCATTGTCACAATGATAAAAACCACAAGTTAGTACTTGAATTTATTGTGAAAGTTTGAACAGCTCACAAAACTTTATTAAGACCATTGAAATTCAGTAAGATCTGGGAAGTCATTAATTCATTCTATGCTTCAGTTAAATGTCAAAATACCAAGTGACTGCTACATTGTTTAATATTATTTATTCTGATTTATGTATCTGTTCATGCTCGCCAATCAGCAGCCATTACAATGTGTATAGAACAATGGCTGAAAGATTGTTCTGTGCACATAGACTGTCATTTTTCTGGACAGCACATATCCTGTTTACACAACAAAATGTACTGCAAAGAATATTGATATTTTAGTATGCTTAAATTTTTTTTTATTTTGCTTGATGATCGAGTGAATGGCAGCTTGTGTACACTGGCAGATTGTGGGGAAGCAAGTGTGAAACGGTCAGTCAACAGAAAACAGACAGGAGACTATCAGACAGTAAAAATAAGAAAGAGCAGCTCAGTTTCTATCAGAACAATACTTCTTTTTCACTGATTTCAAAACGAGATATCACCCAAAGATTCTCAATGGAGGTTACGGAGTCAAAGAGAAATAAAGAAGCTTTAGCTCTCCTTATGACCTAGAGCAATATGTGAAGACATATCAAACAACACTGTGTTTCATGTAGGTCAACTGACCTTATCTGTTAATTGTTCAACCTGTATTAAGACAGACGTCTCCTCGGTAGTGCTAATAATTAAATACACTTCATTGAATAGAGCCTTGAGTAAATGAGTTGTTTCTGCTCTGATCTTTGTGAGGTTCAGTGATGTTGGCAATATGTCCTTCTTTATTTACTTTGGTATTTAATTCAAAAAGTCCAAGAAATGTCAGAGTAGCCTCCTTCGATCTGATTAAAGGAAATCTGTCACCACATTTCAGCTATCCAACCTATTAATATGGGCATACAGGTTATAGACAGCTGAAAAAAGTCGTACCTGTATGCCTCATGGATGATGCCTTATCGTGCAAAAATCTGCTTTTACTTTTTTTATGTAAATGAGCTCTTCCAGGCAATGGGGGGGTCGCTGCCCTGAAAATAACGCTGCCTACTTGCTTCATTATCCTATTTTTCTCTTCCAATATTGTCACTCTGTGATGTTAGGTGCACGGACAGAAATCATGCGCATTCCAACTTGCGTTGCTCTTCTTCAGTGTTTCGCCCTTCTATGGGCAGTGACTTCTTGTAGTTTCTGCGCAGGTGCCAGCGAGTAACTGGTAGTTCTGCTATGTCCATTGACAGTTCTGCCAAATGCTTTTGCAATATCCTATGTGTTTCATCACTTCTAGAATTGAAGTCAAGTATCCATTGTACCTTAGAATTTGAATCCTCTTTTTTGGGTTTATTTTTCAGAAGTTCAGTCCATTCACTATAACGTGCTATGACATAAACCAGAGAGATCGATTTCTCACCATATCTGCATCTCTAAATCATGCTTGTAGCTCCTCTGCTTGTTTTTCAAGAAAGAAGTCACTGGAGAATATCTTCGTAGCTCTCAGAAATTGCCAAATCAGGATATTATACAAGTTGGTTTGGATGTTGGGAAGTTGCATGCAGAAGGGTGTTAGCGGAGGTTCTCTTATGACATAAATTTGACTGAATATAGCCAGAACAATCCAACTGGCAGAACCACTGGGTCTTTGTGAATCTTGGAAAGAAGGTAAATGCCCTGAACTGTTGGTTTTTCTATCCACAGACCCTCCATTTGTATAGTTGTTAAGATTCATTGTTCTGCTGCTGAGGATAACATCTCTCAAAGTTCGATCCTCTGTTGATATTCTCGAATTCTTCTGACATCTCTTCCAAGATCTGAAGTACCTCATTCTCAGTGGTCATTTGAAAAATTGGGTCTATATTTTTATTGGAGTATAATTTCCTGTAAATCTGATTTCAAGCAAACAGTTGCAAATCTTTGACTGATGAGAATTTATAAAAATTTTAAGGATGCTTTCAGTTGGGTCCATTTCAATGTGTTATTAGCGTCATCTGTCTTCTTCCCATCCATCAGCGACCATAGTCCACCCTACATTTATTATATCTCAAAGGATATCTGTCATTTCTGAGAAATGATGCTGTAGACGTCACAGCAGTTGAAGCCTCTGTAGATTCCATAGTAGATATACATCAGGTTTGTTTGCTTTTTTGTTCTTAATATTGCATCTAAAATCCTTATTTTGTTTCTTATCTTGGAGGTGTCGTTGGAGTTTTTTTCTTTTTAATGGTAGACATCTTATTTTCCCATTTCATACAGTTCCTTTCGACTTCCTTTTTAAATTCCTCAATTTCTTCCTCAAAGCATTGTAATTGTAACTTCTTTTGTATCTCATCTATTTCCATCCCCAGTTCCTCATGGGCTTTACTATTAATTTCAATTAGTATGTCCATAAATGTAAAGGAGCATGTATTACATATAGTCTCCCAACAGAGGCAGAGACTATCGTCATCCACAGGGAGACAAAAAGACTTGCACTCTTAATCCACACGCGGTCAGACCCTTTGTAAGATAATTTCATAACAATACTTTATTCCACCAAGTCCGAGTCCTGCGATTTAATAGATTTGTTAAGAGTCTTTTTAAGGGCCACATTTTCAACTGAATCCTGCATCTGTGGTATTTCACTGGAGAAAACATTTTGAGCGTGTAAACTTTAAATAAGCCAGGACACATCTCTGCTCCAGTAATCCATACTGAACAGGATAGCCTTCACTGAAAAATATACAGAAACACCTCCAATTTAATCCTGAAAATTAGGCCATAAAGTACTCATCATATAGAGACAGCAAGAAAAGCACTTTGTAAAAAGGCCAAATTAAATATAAAAAATACTTTATTTTGACAATTTCTGAATATAATTAAGTCATAAAATGACAGATATAGGTATAAAAAGGAAAGACCACAGAGGAGGTAAATTGTGAAAAAACCTGGACATAATGTATACACAAAGTATATTACATAGATATGTATAATAAATAACAGCAATATATTCTTGCAGAGTCAAGAAAGGCAAGAACAATATATTAAGAGCCACACATGTAATTATTATAGCTACAAGTCATGAAATGATAAAACAATCAAGGCTATATATAAGATATTTAACACTCAATATATAGTATATTTATGTATCCCAGCACAGAAAAATGAGCTGTCTGGCAGGGTAGTAAAGTATGTCACTCACATTATATGATTATAAATATTTATTACTATAAATATAACATAATAATGTACACAATACAATATTCTGTATGCATGTGTGAAAATAGTATATGATGTATGGTACTACACAAAATATACCATATTTTGTGGAGTATAACACCCACAGGATTATAAGATGAACTCAAAATTTGAGGAGGAAAATAGAACATTTTTTAATGTGAGTTTTGCCTGGCTGGTTATCAAAAGTATAGGGCAACCCATGCCATTGTTTTTTAAAATTATTTATTTACAGCGTGGGAGACAGCTGATGAATACTCCCATCAGCTGTTCCTGCTCTCACTATTATTAGCAGCAGCAGGCATCGGCTGATGGGAGCAGTAGTCTCATCAGTTGACACCAGTGACAAGAGGTAAACCTTATACCTCCGATCACAGCTGCGTGCTCACGCTGTTATTTGACAGCTTGGGAACCATGGCTGTCTGACCGGCAGTGATGATTTTACTACTAATCTGAAGCAGTGTTTGTCGCGTTGTCATGCACATGATAATGTGGCAAACACTGGATGTTCAGGCTCACCATTCAAGTGAATGGAGTCCAGGTTCGGGTCCAGGTACTGTTCTGGTACCCGAACCCGAACTTTTTGTAACTGTTCGGCCGAACTCGCCTGACCCGAACAACCAGGTCTCCGCCCATCTTTACAAAAGAATAATCCATTTTTTTTCTACATTTGCTTTTTAGAAACACTCTTAAATTTAGTGTATTTCATTGATATTTCTTAGAAACTATTTTCATAACCTTAGTTAGTGGCCTTAATATTGAAAAGTCAAACGTGAAAAGCAACCTCTACTATGCTTGGGATACCAAATCTCTTCCTAATGATCCTGTCTTTAATAAAGCATTTTCACAAAGCCTAATTGTAACAATAAGAATTACAATTTGTGTATAGAATGAATTATATATTTATATATTATATATTTGATATGATGCATTAAAAAATAAATTTGCACATTATAGATATGTAGGGACAAACAAACCCGAGGATGTTTGTGTTCATCGGGTTCGACAGAGCTGGAGTTCAAGCAGGCAGTGTAATTATCTGATGGAAACTTTCTCTGTATGCAGGCATTTTAATACTCTGCAATTTCTTAGATTGAAAACAATGAGAAGAGCATCAAATAGGGGACATGTTGCTGGTGGTGTAGCTGCTGCAGGGAAAGAGAGGCCGTGGTCGATCTGTGACTGCTACGTGCCCAAATGAATGTGATGATGCGAAAGGGATGATAAGGTCCTAGACCCCACATGGAATCAAAACCATCCAAGCGACCAGGGTAGTTCGGAGAAAGAGGTGGTGGTCATGATTCCCCAGCTGCACAGATAAAGAGGGAGAAGGGTGCAGAAGCACTGAGGTTGGCCGCTAGCCATTAAGTTTGCTGCTATTGCACACACCAGCCATTCCCTAGCTTTTTATCTGTTCATTTTGTCTCCTCCTCTTACTCTACTACCTCCACCATCTCCTCACTGGTCTGAAAGTGCAAGCCATCTGTGAAAGATTTTATTGTTCACACCCTGCTGCTGCTCATCTGTCTGCACTGCAGCTTCACTTCTGCCTTCCTTCTCACCGCCTCATATGGGACATACCCACAAGGTGGAACTCCTCATTACACATTCTGGAGAGAGTATGAACTACGGCAAGAAAATGCTAAATTAAAAGGAGAAATAGAAAACCTAAAGAGCCAGACACCACCCCTAACACAGGAGGGGGACCCAGGGAAGGAGACAGGTGAAGACACAATGAGAGCTAACAGCCACACCACCACTAACTTAAATAACTGCCTAAATATTGAGGGCAAAAGAGAAAATAACCAAGAACCACAGGATGGGCCAGACCCAAGCACCAAACAAACCCCAAGTCTAGAACAAAAGCAGACCACAACAACAGGACAGAGCAACAAGAAGAACGTAAACAGAATCTCCCATAGGAGCAGCCAACCAACATGTCCTGATATAGTCCTGATTATAGACTCCAACGGAAAATACCTCAATACAAGGCGACTCTTCCCAGGAAAAAAGGTCTCCAAAATCCGCTGCTCAACTATAGAACAAGCAAAGGCCGTAATTGACAATCCATATTTCACCAACCCAAACCACATCGTCATACATACTGGCACCAAAAATCTCCAGGACCAACACCAGCAGGTAGCAGGACAATTGTGTCAGCTGGCAGAGACCACACAACAGAAGTTCCCCAGCAGCAAGATCATCCTGTCATCTCTGCTGCCAAGAAAAGATTCCTTCCAATACATCACCCAAGACGTCAACAGAGAACTAGTAGCCAAGATCAATACGATGCTAGACATCACCCTGGCACAACATCCCATCATAAACCTCCACCACCTGTATGATGACAAACATCTTAACAACCAAGGAGTCAGCCTTCTTGCCAAAGAACTTAAAGACATTGTACTCAACAGAGTCCCTGGACCAAGAATCCATACAAACCGAAAACCTATAGGAAGAGCACCAACTAACAGACCTAAAATGGAATATGCTCAACGAACTGAAAACTGCAACCTGTATGGAAAACCAGTCTATGAGAGACACAAACCATGGAAGACACCACCCTCCCCACACAGAGTGAAACAGAGCAGTGAGCTGGCAGAAATAAAGACCATGATCAGCTCTATATGCAAGAAACTCACGCGACTGGACCAATTGCCTACAACAAGTTCACCAGTCAGCAACCCAAGATGTCCTATGCAGGACAGCCCATTACAAGGTATACAGCTACACAATGTCAACTCTAATCATTAGTAGCTGGAACATCCAGGGCCTGAACACCTCAGCCTTCGGAAACATGGACTAAGGCCAATAATGAATCCTATGTCCCCATCGGATACAGGGAATTCTCTGTCTCCGCCCTGAAAAACAAAAACATCAAACAGGGCCGGAGCTCAGGAAGAATATTAGTATGGTACAAAGAAGAGCTCCATGAACATATCAGAGCAGTGAAGAGAGGAGACAGCCATATCTGGATAAGAATAAGCCGCTCCATCCTCACATCCGTGGCCGACATCTACCTCTGCGCAGTGTACGTAGCTCCTCCAGAGTCTCCATACTTCAACCCAGACAGCTTTGAGACCCTAAAGACTGAAGCTGCCCATTTCCAGACTCTTGGGAACGTTCTCATCTACGAAGACCTCAACGCAAGAACGGGAAGAGAAAAAGACTACCTGACCACTGATGGAAACATCTATATACTTGGAGCAGATACCGACTGTGACAACCCAGTACACACCGACAGGAACAGCTATGATTGCACAGTTAATTAAAGTGGCAGAATGCTGTTGAACCTGTTATGACCTGGTGGTCAGGACAATAATGGACCGGGTGGTTAAGAGCACACGGAATGACCTGATAGTTACTGATAATAAAGGACGAGCTCTGGGACGTGGGAACTCTGCTGACCGCAATCCCTAATCCTATCCAACACACTAGAAATTGCTTTGCGGTCAGCACAAAAACCAACAAAAAGACCACGCAGAGGGCGCAAAAAGACCCTCCGCACCGACTCACGGTGCGGAAGCGCTCCCTCTGCGTCCCAGAGCTTCCAGCAAGCAAGACAACAATAAAAATAGCAAGCTGGACAGAAAAATAACAAACCAAAGAAATACAAGCAGGAACTTAGCTTCTGCTGGGAAGACAGGTCACAAGAACGATCCAGGAGTGAACTAGACCAATACTGGAACATTGACAGGTGGCATGGAGCAAAGATCTAAGTGGAGTTAAATAGAGCAGCCAGCTAACGAATTAACCTCGTCACCTGTGGAAGGAAACTCAGAAACACCCACCAGAGGAAGTCCATGGACAGAACCAGCCGAAGTACCATTCATGACCACAGGAGGGAGCCCGACAACAGAATTCACAACATGAACCTATGCCGAAGCCTTGGACTTCGTATCCTCAATGGCCGCACCAAGGGAGACTCACTGGGAAGACATACCCTAAACTCCCATGTGGGCAGCAGTGTGATAGACTATGCCATCACAGATATGGACCCTACAAATATTGGCGCCCTTATAGTCACCCCACAAACACATCTGTCAGACCATAACCAACTGCTCCTATACATCAAATCCACAAAGAAATCACCCTCACAAACCCCGCAAAAGACCGGCCTCTTTAGCCTGCCACCATCCTTCAAATGGTCCAACATGTCGGCCCCAAAATACAAAGATGCCATCAACAGACCAGAGATCAAGGAGAAGCTCCAATGTTTCGATAATAACGTGTATGAACTCAACCCAGAAGGAGTACACCTAGCGGTAAGAGACCTTAACGACATTCTATATGCCATGGCAGAAATGTCTGACCTGAAAAGAAGCATCAACAAGAGACCGAGTAAACAAAATCCCAACAACTGGTTTGACAAAGAATGCAAGACCATACGGAAGGCCCTAAGAATGGCCTCAAATAAAAAACACAGAGACCCCAATAAGCCCACTCTGAGAGAAGCCTACCACACCGTACAACGAAATTACAAAGCCATCCTCAGAAAGAAAAAGCAAAACGACATCTCTACCAAACTCCTCCAACTCCAAGATGCCCTTGAAGACAACAAATTTTGGGAACTGTGGAATCACCTTGGATCCGACCAGAAAAGCAACAGCCTCCACATCCAGAGCGGCAACATCTGGCTCCAGTACTTCAAGGACCTCTACAATGACATCCCAAGTGAAGACCTGAACCTGGCACAAAAAGAGCTTGTGAAAAAAACTGAAAGATATGGAGGAAAAGTTCAAAGATTTCCAAAATCCTCTGGATACACCAATCACACTGACAGAAATAACAGAAAGGATCACACAGATAAAAGGTAAAAAAGCCAGTGGTCCAGATGGGATCCTCCCAGAAATGCTGAAATACAGCCCTCTAGACATCCAGGCTGCGATAACAAAACTATTTAATATTGTACTGCAGGCTGGCTGCTTCCCCAAAAACTGGAACCAAGGCCTCATAACCCCTATACACAAAAATGGGGACAAGTACGACCCAGCAAACTACCGAGGGATATGTGTCAGCAGCAACCTGGGTAAACTCTTCAACTGCATCCTGAACAGGAGGATCCTCACCTTCCTCACCGAGCACAACGTCCTCAGCAAGAGCCAAAGGGTTCATGCCAAACCACCGCACCACTGACCACATCTACACTCTGCACAGCCTCATCAAGGGCCACGTCCACAATACAAAGAACGGGAAGATATACGCTTGTTTTGTGGACTTCAAGAAGGCCTTCGACTCAGTGTGGCACCCAGGACTATTCCTAAAATTGCTGGGGAGTGGAATAGGAGGCAAAACATATGATGTCATCCGAAGCTCCTACACAGAGAACAGTTGCAGTGTGAAGGTCAACGGAAGGAGGACGGCCTATTTCCAACAAAGTCGAGGAGTGAGACAGGGCTGCAGCCTCAGTCCAACGCTCTTTAACATCTACATCAATGAGCTGGCAGTGGCCCTAGAGTCCTCCTCAGCACCAGGACTCACCCTCCATGACACCCAGGTGAAATTTATGCTGTATGCAGATGACCTCGTGCTGTTATCACCAACTGAGAAAGGCCTCCAAGATCATCTGAAAATCCTAGAGACCTTCAGCAGCACATGGGCACTGCCAATCAACGAGAAAAAAACTAATATCATGGTGTTCCAAAAAAGAAAGCAGAAACCCACTGGCAATCCTACCTTTATGATAGACAACCGTCCACTTACTGAAACCAACAGGTACACCTACCTGGGCCTAGAACTCAGCCAGTCAGGGAGCTTCAAGCAAGCCATAGAGTCACTAAAAGACAAGGCATCCAAAGCTTTCTATGCCATCAGAAGGTGTCTGTACCACCTCAAGGCACCAGTAACCGTATGGCTAAAATTTTTTTACTCCATCATTGCCCCAATTCTTCTATACGGTAGTGAGGTCTGGGGCCCAGTCTCATACCCAAACTGGTCAAAGTGGGACGCTGGGCCGACAGAAATATTCCACCTAGAGTTCTGCAAGCATCTTCTCCAAGTCCATCGGAGGACATCAAATAGCGCCTGCCGAGCAGAGCTGGGCAGATTCCCACTACACATCGCAATAAAGAAGAAGGCGCTGTCATTCAAGGCTCATCTACAAAGTAGCAGTCCCAGCTCCTACCATCACAAAGCCTTCCTACACCAGGAAGCCTCAGGAAGCCTCCCAAGAAAAAGTACCCAAAGCCAGTCTGACCAAGCCATCAACCTCCATGGCCTGACAAAAGGTGAAATCCAGAAAATGGTACACAAAGTCAAAGAGGAATATCTCAGCATCTGGAGGAACGACATAAACAAATCCCAGAAACTGACAATATACCGGAATCTACAGAGGGAGTACAAACTGGCCCCATATTTAGAGAAACTAGAAAACCCCAAAGATCGACAGATCCTGAGCCGGTACAGACTGAGCGCCCACAGCCTACTCATCGAATCTGGGTGGCACCAACAAAACTACAAGCCCCGAGAGAGCAGACTCTGCCAGCAGTGCCCCCAGGAGGCCGTGGAGGATGAGGCCCACTTCCTGCTGAGGTGCCCCAAATACTCCTCAGTGAGGGACACTCACTTCAAGAGACTGTCTGATCTCCTCCCAGACTTCACCTCCAAGGAGGAGGAAGAGAAACTGCCGATAATACTAGGGGAAGAGGAAAGTGCAGTGGCCGTAGCAGCAGAATATGTCAGTGCCTGCCACAGACTAAGAGGAGCCTGATATGTCATGGACTCCTGTATCCCAACACTGGACAAATCCCTATCCCCCGACTAAAGAGCCTGATATGTCATGGACTCCTATACCCCACCCTGGAAACATCCCCTATCCTCTAAAAGGAATTTGATATTCCCTGGACCTCTATATGCCCCCCACCCCCACCCCCGTATTTTTACCATATGCTTTGGCAATGCTAACAGGTACTTAGTCCTGCCAATAAAGCTCATTTGAATTTGAATTTGAATTTGAATTTGAGAGTGTGACAGCAGCAGGCGATACTAGAGTTTGAGCTGCAGCACGCAAAGGTGAGTCATTCTACGGAACAACACCACTTCAGGATCAATGAGTGGGCCTCCATGCAAGACATGTGTGCCATGTTGCGCAGCTTCGAGTATGAACACGGGCAACCCTGATAACGCCATTATCAGTGTTACTATCCCACTTCTATGTCTCCTAGAAAAAATAAGTTTCAGGCCATGATAGATGAGGTGGCGGCACAGGAGGAAAAGGAGGAGGAACAGAGACCATTCACAATTTCACACCATTATCAGGCCAAGCATCCACACATGTCTTGGAGAATAGGTTCCTGTACCAACAGTGGCCAGGTACACAAATGTCAAACCAAAGGATAGTTTTGGAGGATGAGGAGGAGGAATAGAAGGAGAATGAGGAACAATCATGTTCACAAAAAGTGGCACCCAAAGAAGCTCACGGGCATCACTGTAGCGTTGCAGGGTGGATACCTGGGATACAAATGATACAAAGGACCTAGACAATACACCTTCCACTGAGGACAGCTTTTAATTGCCTCTGGCAGCATATGAGGCAATACATGCTGCTGTGCCTGCGCAATAACTGCCGAGTTGCCTGGATGGTTACAAGTGATGATTAGTGTGTGGCCACCCTGTTGGATCCTTGCTATAAGAACAACATGCCGCATATCTTGACTGCAGTGTCAAGATATCTAGTCTGTACAGGATTTTTAGTGCCTAACCTATTAATCCAAAGTGAGTAGCTACACAGGCTTAACTTAAACACTGCCTCCTGCTAATATGGACCATATCAGATGGTGGTGCTGGATGTTGCAGCATGCTGAGTGAAGTTGTCCACATTTCTGTCATACAAACCCTCCCTTCCGAGGTCATGCTGGTGCCCCGGCTATGTTGGTGACTTTCAACTCCTCTGCCTTGTGCTTCAACCGAGCCCCAGCTGTCAGGTGAGAATACGGTCAGTAGTTCTTCTAATAGCAAGTGCATGTATTCCCACATTTCCCGATCATGCTCTAATGACACGCTGTATCATGTGCAACTTTGTCAGGGGGTCAAATGACTGAGAGGCAAAATAGAATTATTTTTAGTAACTCTATTGGTACAGACACGGCTGCAGGGTACACAGAGGCTTAAAGGCACAATACTCCCATAGGTTGGGGTTCAGAATACACACAAAGGCATAAAGGCACAGTACTCCCACAGGTGGAGGTGCAGAGTACACAGGCTTAAAGGCACAGTATTCCCACAGACCGGGGTGCAGAGTACACACAGAGGATTAAAGGCACAGTTCTCTGACAGATATGGGTGCAGAGTACTCACAGATGCTTTTTGGCACAGTACTCCCACATACAGTGGTGTTCAAAAGTCCTGCATAGGATAAATTGATTGATTTTTCAAGTTTTAAACGTTTTCTGTCTAATATTTTCGATGCTAATATGACATATTATATATCGTTTTGTTCAGTATACAATTTTGCATTCTTTCCCTGTAATATTTTTAGCTTTTGAAGCAGTTTTGCCTGAAATTATTGCAACAATATGGGAATTGAAAGCAGAACTAAACATTGTACAGCTTCAGATCCAAAATTAGCCAATCACAGATGAGGTTCTTGTGACCATCATAACCGGGATATGGCAGCCAATCACATTGCATTACATTGCATCACATCTGCTGCTTTGTTTGTTTGTTTTATCTGTTGGTCTATCAAGTGAATCATACTGTAGAGTTTTATGATGGGAGCCTTCAGATTTTTGCCAGCGGAGGATCGTGTGCGAGTTGTGGTGCTACATGAAGAGGGTTATACTGGCCCCCAGATCGCAAGGAGGGTCGGCTGTAATCAGAGTACAGTCGTAAGAATTTTGCAGAAACATAAGCAGCTTGGAATCACCCAGGACAGGCCCAGATCTGGTTGGCCCAGAAAGTCAACTAAAAGGGAGGATAGAGTACTGATAAGAACATCCCTTGCCAATCGAAAGCTCACCTCTCCTCAGCTTCTGCGAGAATGGCAAGAAAAGTACAATATTGAGCTAGCAACATCTACTGTTAGGAAGAGATGTTTGGAAGCAGGATTGAGAGGGTGCAAGGCACGAAAGAAGCCATTGATGACAGCCATACAAAGACAAAGGCGAAAACTGTGGGCATGTGATGAAAGCACTTTTTGCATTTTAGGAAATGATGGCAAGTCTTATGTGAGAAGGTTCCCACATGAAGAGCACAAGCCAGAGTGTTTGAGCTCCTCTGTGAAACATCCTATGAAAGTAATGGTCTGGGGCTGTATGGCAGCCAATGGTGTTGGAAGGCTTCATATTGTGGAGGGTATGGTTAATGCAAAAAAATACATAGACATCCTTAATAAGAAAATGCTGCCTTCTGCTCAACACTCTGAATTAAATAAAAAATAATAAATCTTAAAAAGTAAAATTTAAGTCTGTGTGAACTTGCATTGGAAGTTAGTGAACTTAGAAACCTGTTCACCATTCTACACACTGTACTAGTGTAGGTATGGTTATGCTGTAAAAAAAATATCAAAAATGCACATACCATAACAATTTATACACTTGGGACATTCAAAAATGAGTATGGCATACAATGAGGGATTACAGAAACATATCTGTTCCACCAGTTTCACTGTAGAGATGCAGAAGTATGAAACATATAGTTTTCTTCACGCCTATGCAGGACTTTTGAACACCACTGTATATGGGTACAGAGTGCACACTGCTGCTTTTTGGCACAGTACACCCACAGATATGGGTGCAGAGCACACACAGCAGCTTTTTCGTACAGTACCCCCACTGAGATATGTGCAAAGTACACACAGATGTTTTTTTTTTCAAATTATACTGTTTAATTCTGTTCCTCACTTGAGCTGTGTCCTGTCTCTAAGCTAATCAGAGCACAATGGCGGTGGCACTCGTGAAGGTCGGGTCAGATGATGCACCAGTCAATAACAGCCAAATACTTGGCATGACTGTGATGGCTCTGGAAGTGCCCACAGCCTAAAAGCTTGTTGATTGGCTGAGCTGCAGCCATTCAACAAACTATTCAGCATCTGAACCCGAACAGTACAAAGTCGAGCCAATAAAAAGTCTGTGTTTAGGGTTCGGTAACGGACACTAGGTGTCTGGTACAAACCCCGAACTTTCTAGTTCAGGTTCGTTCATCTCTGTAGATATGGTTTCTACAAAAATTACTTTTTTGGCTTAGTAAATTTAAGAAATATGTGTGTGATTATCCAGTCATTCCATGCAATTTGGAATTCAATACCAGCATAAAACACATTAAATTACTTCCCAATCAAACACATATCCTTGCAGCTCTGGAGTCCTGGGTTCAAATCCCACCAAGGACAACATTTACAAGGAGTTTGTATGTTCTTCCCGTGTTTGCGTGGGTTTCCTCCGAGTTCTCCGGTTTCCTCCGAGTTCTCCGGTTTCCTCCTACATTCCAAAGACATACTGATAGGGAATTAAGATTGTGAGCCCCATCGGGGACAGTGATGATAATGTGTGCAACCTGTAAAGCACTGCAGAATATGTTAGTGCTATATAAAAATAAAAGATTATTATAAAATAAATGATTAGATTTATAGAAATATGTATCTAAATAACATAAGGGGATGAGGTGTTTGCTTTTCTCTGGATCAATATTGCAGGGAATAGGTTCATCTACTTAGACTTTGGTTTATTTTCTTCTACTCAATTACCACAACCTTTGCTGTCACTACTATGGAAACATTAACAAAGTGATACTTTTAATAATTTAGGTTCCCCAGCTCAATATTCAGTGCCACTCTTTACCTCAATCCTATGAATGCTAAAGCTTACCAGGGTAGCAAAGAAGGCTAATTAGACTGAATATCTAGTGAAGGTGCATCATAGAAATAAATGGATTGGGCACTAACTGGGTACCCTAAGAGCGTCTCTATGTCCTAACCTAAAAGTACATAATTGGGTTAATAATTAAATATTGATTAGCAGGAGCCCATGAATACTACATAAGGGTACGTTTGGGCAATACAATTGAAACAAATACGTACAGTAATGTAAAGGATGTAAATATATATTACTATATTTATTCACTCTTTTCACCTGTGTCTGCACAACAGAGAATTATGAATATGTTACAATGGACTATGTGTCTGGACAATTTTTTTTATAGTACACATCTATTCATCTGATGTAATCGGGGTATATGGTGTGAAACAAACAAAGCAGAAAAAAGCCATATAAAATATAACTGTTACCTAGAATTAAGAGCAACATGCAAATTTAGTGGAGGATAAAAAACATATAGGATAAAAAAATGGACTATAGCAGGGTCAGACGGCGAGGAATAGGGACACCACTTCGTGTATCACTATTAGGCCGGGGTCACATTTGCAAGTTCAATGCGAGAAGCTCGTACGAGTCTCTCACATCAATACCCGGCACTGCCGTCGGCACTCGGGACCGGAGCATGTGTCTGCATATATTTCTATGCAGCCGCACACTCCAGTCCCAAGTCCTGGCAGCCGTGTCGGGTATTGCTGCGCGAGTTTCTCACATTGAACTCGCAAGTGTGACACCGGCCTAAGGGTTACAACCCTAGATTATGGATAGAAGAGGGTGAAAAATATCTCCTATATACTTTCCCTTTCATACAATCTATACATCCTATATATTTTTTTCTTCTCCAAATTTGCCTGTTGTTCTTAATTATAGGAATAAAAGTTATATTTCATAGGACTTTTTCTGTTTTCTTAGATTGATGGGACTCTGCAGAATCATGTTTTGCTTGTGTATTGAGTACATGGTGTGAACAGTGCCAACTATATTGAAAGCTTTTACTTCTGAGTCAGCCATGTACATTCAGCTGAACCTGGCGTACATTATTTCAATGTAATCTCACAGCACCTCTTGCCAGGGAAATAAAAAAATTAGACAGTTTGAACCCAACTGGTTAACAATTTTTTACTCAGTAGGGAGCCTGTTGGGTTGTCCCAATTTTTGATAGAAAGCTCATGTACACGGACAGGATCCTCTGACAAATATGGCACACATACGGCTATCATTGAGTATATAGAAAACAGACTGGTCATAGGATAAAAGAGGAATGAAATAATGATGCCTCTGGGAGGTGCCCTGCAGGATCCTTTCAGTCTGTCTATATGAATGTATTTCTTAAGAAAATGCACTGCTGCGGAGAGAATAGTGTATAATTATGTATGTAGAGAATATTTATGAACTTTTCATAATCATAACAAGAAAAAAAATGAATTTGCTGCAAGATTTATTGAACTTAGGGACTCAGTTTGACACAGTTCCTTTGTGTTTTCAATTTGCAATATTACAAGAATATGGTTTACTTTGTTATTTATGGAGACATTAAAAAGAGTGGTTTTGAAAAGCACAAATTCAGCAAATAAATGATACCATATTTCACAAGCAGAAGTAAATAATGATATCTTTTCTTGGCTATCTTCAAATGGTAGCACTTTAAAGCATGTGTTGCTGCCTTAGGCACAGAAGTTAATCCAGTTTTTTAATAGCTTTGTGGTCACTTACATCCATATATGGGGCAGGGATCTCTACTAGAAAGAGAGGACACAGCTAGTGTCACTTTGTAAATGTTAGCATGGCATAAGTACTGTTAATGGAAACAATGTGTTTTGATGGTATTGAGGTTAAATAGTGCAATTGTTTGAGTTGCTCCGTAATGTTATTCTGGGAAGAACTACTGAGAACTTCATTTTCCAAATTATGTATCTAACGTTCCATTTAGCTAAAAATAAGAAGGAATGTATTATATTTTGTTAGAGTGCTAAATGATTGTGAAGTGCATAAGTGTAAGATCCTTCTGGCAGTACGGAAGGTATTTAAAGGGCAAAGTTGTAGTTTATATACACATGAATGAAAACAATATCTTTAACTTGTAATAAACCAATAGTAAGGCTATGCCTAAGGTGACATAGTTTGCAGATGCATTATTTTCACCATTTTTAACTTTTACATATACTGAAAAGAATGTTGGCGAGTCACAGGAAATTACCAAGGAGACATAATTAGTTGAGAAATTTCCTCTTTCTTTAGTGAATAATGTACTGGCTCTACATGGCATGGAAAATATTTGCTTTCTGCTGATAAAAAAAGCAAAGGGTAGCAATAATCTTTGTAGTGATAAAGTTATAACTAATTATTCTATACATTTGTTCAAGTACTATTTCAGCCCGATGATTAATGAATAAAAAAAATAAAGTTTATATATATATATATATATATATATATATATATACAGTTAGGTCCATATATATTTGGACAGAGACAACATTTTTCTAATTTTGGTTCTAGACATTACCACAATGAATTTTAAACTAAACAATTCAGATGCAGTTGAAATTCAGACTTTCAGCTTTCATTTGAGGGTATCCGCATTAAAATTGGATGAAGGGTTTAGGAGTTTCAGCTCCTTAACATGTGCCACCCTGTTTATAAAGGGACCAAAAGTAATTGGACAGATTCAATAATTGTAAATAAAATGTTCATTTTTAGTACTTGGTTGAAAACGCTTTGTTGGCAATGACTGCCTGAAGTCTTGAACTCATGGACTTCAAAAGACGCTGTGTTTCCTCCTTTTTGATGCTCTGCTAGGCCTTCACTTCGGTGGTTTTCAGTTGCTGTTTGTTTGTGGGCCTTTCTGTCTGAAGTTTAGTCTTTAACAAGTGAAATGCATGCTCAATTGTGTTGAGATCAGGTGACTGACTTGGCCATTCAAGAATATTCCACTTCTTTGCTTTAATAAACTCCTGGGTTGCTTTGGCTTTATGTTTTGGGTCATTGTCCATCTGTAGTATGAAACGACGACCAATCAGTTTGGCTGCATTTGGCTGGATCTGAGCACACAGTATGGCTCTGAATACCTCAGAATTCATTCGGCTGCTTCTGTCCTGTGTCACATCATCAATAAACACTAGTGACCCAGTGCCACTGGCAGCCATGCATGCCCAAGCCACTACACTGCCTCCGCCGTGTTTTACAGATGAAGTGGTATGCTTTGGATCATGAGCTGTACCACGCCTTCGCCATACTTTTCTCTTTCCATCATTCTGGTAGAGGTTGATCTTGGTTTCTTCTGTCCAAAGAATGTTCTTCCAGAACTGTGCTGGCTTTTTTAGATGTTTTTAGCAAAGTCCAGTCTAGCCATTTTATTCTTGATGCTTATGAGTGGCTTGCACTGTGCAGTGAACCCTCTATATTTACTTTTATGCAGTCTTCTCTTTATGGTAGATGTGGATATTGATACGCCGACCTCCTGGAGAGTGTTGTTCACTTGGTTGGCTGTTGTGAAGGTGTTTCCTATCACCATGGAGATTATTCTCCTATCATCCACCACTGTTGTCTGGACGCTCAGGGCTTTTTGCATTGATGAGTTCACCAGTGCTTTCTTTCTCAGGATGTACCAAACTGTAGATTTTGCCACTCCTAATATTGTAGGAATTTCTCGGATGGGATATTTTCTGTTTTCGCAGCTTAAGGATGGCTTGTTTCACCTGCATGGAGAGCTCCTTTGACGGCATGTTTACTTCACAGCAAAACCTTCCAAATGCAAGTACCACACTTCAAATCAATGCCAGGCCATTTATCTGCTTAATTGAGAATGTCATAACGAAGTGATTGCCCACACGTGTCCATGAAATAGCCTTGGAGTCAATTGTCCAATTACTTTTGGTCCCTTTAAAAAGAGGGTGGCACATGTTAAGGAGCTAAAATTCCTAAACTCTTCATCCAATTTTAATGTGGATACCCTCAAATGAAAGCTGAAAGTCTGAACTTCAACTGCATCTGAATTGTTTTGTTTAAAATTCATTGTGGTAATGTCTTTAACCAAAATTGGAAAAATGTTGTCTGTGTCCAAATATATATGGACCTAACTGTATATACAGAAATATTTGGCCAGTCACCAAATCTTCGCGATTTGGACTCTGCATCCCACTTTTCTGTATTTAAAACTAAACAACTGAGTTACAATTGAAGTGAAGACTTTCAGGTTTAATTAAAAGGGTGAGAATGAAAATATCCTGTTAAACATTTAGGAATTGCAACCATTTTGCTACATTTCTTTGTAGACAATCTTTTGCAGGCAGTGACTGTCTGAAGTCTGGAAGCCATGGGCATCACGAAACACTCGGTGTCTTCCTTCGTGATGCTTTTTTAGTCCTTTACTGCAGCTGACTTCTATTGTTGCTTGTTTGTGCGTCTTTCAGCCTTAAGTTTTGTCTTAAGCATGTGAAATGCATGTTCGATGGGGTTGAGATCTGGTGATTGACTCTGCCATTGCAGAATATTCCGCTTCTTTGCCTTAAAAAAACTCCTGCTTTGCTTTTGCAGCATGTTTTGGGTCATTGTCCATCTGTACAATGAGGTACCGTCCAATTAACCTTGCTGCCTTTGGTTGAATCTTAGCACAAAGTATAGCCCTGTAGACTTCGGAATTAATCCAGTTGCTTCTGACTTCAATTACATGATCAATAAACACTAGACACCCAGTACTATTGGAAGCCATGCATGCTCATGCCATCACACTGCCTCCACAATATTTTACAGAGTATGTGGTGTGCTTTGGATCATGAGCCTTTCCAAGACTTCTGTATACTTGATTCTTCCCATCATTCTGGTACAGGTTGATCTTAGTTCTTAGTTTCTAGAACTGGGTTGTGTTCTTTAAGTGATTTGGCAAAGTCTAATCTGACCTTTCTATTTTAAGGATGATTAATGGTTTGCACTTTGTGGTGAACCCTTTGTATTTGCTCTCACAACGTCTTCTCTTTAAAGTAGACTTAGTTACTGAAACACCTACTTCCTGGTCAGTGTTCTTCACTTGAGTAGTTGTTGTGAAGGTATTTTTCTTAAGCATGCAAAGGATTCTGCAATCATCCACCACTGTTGTCTTCCTGGACGTCCAGGCCTTTTTGAGTTCCCAAGCTCATCAATGTGTTGTTGTTTTTTACAAAATATACCAAACTATTGATTTGGCCACTCGTAACATTTCTGCTACCCCATGAAATATTTCTTCTTTTTTCAGCCTAATGATGGTCTGTTTCTTTTTCCATTGAGAGCTCCTTTTATTGTATGTTGCGGATTCACAGCAACAGCTTCCAAAATGATAATGCCACGCCTGGAATCAGTTTTAGACCTTTTACCTGCTGAATTGATGTTTGTTTAATAATGGAAAAGCCTATGTAGCCCATTAAAGAGCTTTTGAGATAATTGTCAAAATACTTTAGGTCTCATGAAAAAGAGGCATTTGCATAATATAATTTATAATTGTGGAGGACAAAAGAGCAATCAGGTATAGTAAAAGTACAAAATTTATTAATACAAATAAACACTCAAAAGACAGTTACAAAAAACATTGTTTGCAGGAAAAAACACCATAGAGCACCAAGGACTCCATACTGAGTGCCAGACTTAAAGAAATATATGTAAATCCAAGGCATAAGGTGCAAGTGCAATATAAGCATTACATCTAGGCGGCATATCCGAGCACCCCATACCTAATACCACACCATTATATTTGACTAAGTAGTCCTGAGGTTAGGATGCTCACCTAAAGGTACACGTTGTGGAGTCCTGGGCTGGGCGTGAGTGCCCCTGACGCGCGTTTTGCGGGTGGAAGACCCCGCTTTTTCAAGGGGATCCCCTTGTACCCTTAGGTGAGCATCCTAACCTCAGGACTACTTAGTCAAATATAATGGTGTGGTATTAGGTATGGGGTGCTCGGATATGCCGCCTAGATGTAATGCTTATATTGCACTTGCACCTTATGCCTTTGATTTACATATATTTCTTTAAGTCTGGCACTCAGTATGGAGTTGTTGGTGCTCTATGGTGTTTTTTCCTGCAATCAATGTTTTTTGTAACTGTCTTTTGAGTGTTTATTTGTATTAATAAATTTTGTACTTTTACTATACCTGATTGCTCTTTTGTCCTCCACAATTATAATTAGCATTTTTGAGCGGGTTCTTTTGGTCGTTTTGGCTAGTTTTTTACAGCCATTTATGTGACATTGACATAATGTTATTGAGGTTTTTGTGTCTAGTATTTGCATAATATAGTGCTGCAATTCCTAAACCCTTACTCAAAGGCTACTTTCACATATCAGGTTTTTTGTTTCATGTACAATCCGGCAAGTTTTGAAAAAAACGGATCTGTTTTTTTACGCCGGAACCATTTTTTCTCATAGAGTTGAACTAGCGCCGGATTGCGCCTGATGGCCAGACGTTTCATCCTTTTTTTTCCGGATCCGTCCAAATAGTTGTTTCCAGCTGACAGAGAAAACGTCCAGAGGAACTTTTTTTGTGCGGCGAAAAAAAAGCACACAGTTACGGAGCCGGCCAAAACGCATGAAACGGAGATGTGAAACAATGAATCCAGCGTCCGGATCTGGTTTTTAAAGCATTTTCCATAGAAATCAAGCAGATTTTCCGTTCTGGTCTCTCTCTCTCTCCTTTTACAGGAAAGAACTCACTGT
The DNA here is from genome assembly GCF_032444005.1 of Ranitomeya imitator. Classification (NCBI taxonomy): domain Eukaryota; kingdom Metazoa; phylum Chordata; class Amphibia; order Anura; family Dendrobatidae; genus Ranitomeya; species Ranitomeya imitator. The sequence continues at coordinate 394,113,481 of NC_091285.1, read as the reverse complement.
AAACTCCATGTTAAAAATAAAAACGGATCCGGCAGAAAAACAGATCCATTGCATCAGTTTTTTCGCTATTTGCAACAGATCTGTTTTTTTTTAAACTTGCTGGATTGTGCCTGAAACAAAAAACCTGATGTGTGAAAATAGCCTAATTAGGATGTGAATACCATCAAATCAAAGATGAGAGTCTGCACTTTAGGTGCATATTGATTATATAACTGTATATTGAATATAGTTTGTTAACCCCTTAAGCCCCGGGGATGGTTTGCACGTTAATGACCGGGCCAATTTTTACAATTCTGACCACTGTCCCTTTATGAGGTTATAACTCTGGAACGCTTCAACGGATCTTGGCGATTCTGACATTGTTTTCTCGTGACATATTGTACTTCATGATAGTGCTAAAATTACTTTGATATTACCTGCGTTTATTTGTGAAAAAAATGGAAACTTGGCGAAAATTTAGAAAATTTCGCAATTTTCCAACTTTGAATTTTTATGCCCTTAAATCACAGAGATATGTCACGCAAAAAACTAAATAATTAACATTTCCCACATGTCTACTTTACATCAGCACAATTTTGGAAACAATTTTTTTTTTTGTTAGGGAGTTATAAGGGTTAAAAGTTGACCAGCAATTTATCATTTTTACAACAAAATTTACAAAACCATTTTTTTTAGGGACCACCTCACATTTGAAGTCACATTTAGGGGTCTATATAGCAAAAAATACCCAAAAGTGACACCATTCTAAAAACTGCACCCCTCAAGCTGATCAAAACCACATTCAAGAAGTTTATTAACCCTTCTGGTGCTTCATGAGAGCTAAAGCAATGTTGAAAGAAAAAATGAAAATGTAACTTTTTAGTCATGAAAACGATCTTTTAGCAACAATTTTTTTATTTTCCCAAAGGTAACAGGAGAAATTGGACTGCAAAAGTTGTTGTCCAATTTGTCCTGAGTACGCTGATACCCCATATGTGGGGGGAACCACTGTTTGGGCGCATGGCAGGGCTCAGAAGGGAAGGAGTGCCATAAGACTTTTTCAAGCTAAAATTAGCTGGAATTGAGATCGGACTCCATGTCGCGTTTGGTGAGCCCCTGATGTGCCTAAACAGTGGAAACCCCCAACAAGTGACCCCATTTTGGAAACTAGACCCCCTAAGGAACTTATCTAGATGTGTGGTGAGCACTTTTATCCCCCAAGTGCTTCACAGAAGTTTATACCGCCCGTGCGTAAAAATAAAAAAACGTATTTTTTCCACAAACATGATCGTTTAGTCCCCAATTTTTTATTTTCGCAAAGGTAACTGAAGAAACTAGACCATAAAAGTTGTAGTACAATTTGTCCTGAGTAAGACAATACCCCATATGTGGGGGGGAACTACTGTTTGGGCGCATGGCAGGGCTCAGAAGGGAAGGAGCGCCATAAGACTTTTTCAAGCTAAAATTAGCTGGAATTGAGATCGGACGCCACGTCGCGTTTGGTGAGCCCCTGATGTGCCTAAACAGTGGAAACCCCCCACAAGTGACCCCATTTTGGAAACTAGACCCCCTAAGGAACTTATCTAGATGTGTGGTGAGCACTTTTATCCCCAAGTGCTTCACAGAAGTTTATACCGCCCGTGCGTAAAAATAAAAAAACGTATTTTTTCCACAAACATGATCGTTTAGTCCCCAATTTTTTATTTTCGCAAGGGTAACTGAAGAAATTGGACCATAAAAGTTGTAGTCCAATTTGTCCTGAGTAAGACAATACCCCATATGTGGGGGGGAACCACTGTTTGGGCGCATGGCAGGGCTCAGAAGGGAAGGAGCGCCATAAGACTTTTTCAAGCTAAAATTAGCTGGAATTGAGATCGGACGCCACGTCGCGTTTGGTGAGCCCCTGATGTGCCTAAACAGTGGAAACCCCCCACAAGTGACCCCATTTTGGAAACTAGACCCCCTAAGGAACTTATCTAGATGTGTGGTGAGCACTTTTATCCCCCAAGTGCTTCACAGAAGTTTATTCCGCCCGTGCGTAAAAATAAAAAAACGTATTTTTTCCACAAACATGATCGTTTAGTCCCCAATTTTTTATTTTCGCAAGGATATCTGAAGAAATTGGACCATAAAGGTTGTAGTCCAATTTGTCCTGAGTAAGACAATACCCCATATGTGGGGGGGAACCACTGATTGGGCGCATGGTAGGGCTCAGAAGGGAAGGAGCGCCATAAGACTTTTTCAAACTAAAATTAGCTGGAATTGAGATCGGACGCCACGTCGTGTTTGGTGAGCCCCTGATGTGCCTAAACAGTGGAAACCCCCCACAAGTGACCCCATTTTGGAAACTAGACCCCCTAAGGAACTTATCTAGATGTGTGGTGAGCACTTTTATCCCCCAAGTGCTTCACAGAAGTTTATACCGCCCGTGCGTAAAAATAAAAAAACATATTTTTTCCACAAACATGATCGTTTAGTCCCCAATTTTTTATTTTCACAAGGGTAACTGAAGAAATTGGACCATAAAAGTTGTAGTCCAATTTGTCCTGAGTAAGACAATACCCCATATGTGGGGGGGAACCACTGTTTAGGGGCATGGCAGGGCTCAGAAGGGAAGGAGCGCCATAAGACTTTTTCAAGCTAAAATTAGCTGGAATTGAGATCGGACGCCACGTCGCGTTTGGTGAGCCTCTGATGTGCCTAAACAGTGGAAACCCCCCACAAGTGACCCCCTTTTGGAAACTAGACCCCCTAAGGAACTTATCTAGATGTGTGGTGAGCACTTTTATCCCCCAAGTGCTTCACAGAAGTTTATACCGCCCGTGCGTAAAAATAAAAAAACGTATTTTTTCCACAAACATGATCGTTTAGTCCCCAATTTTTTATTTTCGTAAGGGTAACTGAAGAAATTGGACCATAAAAGTTGTAGTCCAATTTGTCCTGAGTAAGACAATACCCCATATGTGGGGGGGGAACTACTGTTTGGGCGCATGGCAGGGCTCAGAAGGGAAGGAGCGCCATAAGACTTTTTCAAGCTAAAATTAGCTGGAATTGAGATCGGACGCCATATTGTGTTTGGTGAGCCCCTGATGTGCCTAAACAGTGAAAAACCCCCACAAGTGACCCCATTTTGGAAACTAGACCCCCTAAGGAACTTATCTAGATGTGTGGTGAGCACTTTTATCCCCCAAGTGCTTCACAGAAGTTTATACCGCCCGGGCGTGAAAATAAAAAATCCCATTTTTTGCCCACAAAAATGATCTTTTAGTCCCCGATTTTTTAATTTCCCAAGGGTAACAGGAGAAATTGGACCACAAAAGTTGTTGTCCAATTTGTCCTGAGTAGGCTGGTACCCCATATGTGGGAGAAAACTACTGTTTGGGCACACGTCAGGGCTCGGAAGGGAAGTAGTGACGTTTTGGAATGCAGGCTTTGATGGAATCGTCTGCGGCCGTTCCGTTCCGTTTGAGGAGCCCCTGATGTGCCTAAACAGTGGAAACCCCCCACAAGTGACCCCAATTTGGAAACTAGACCCCCTAAGGAACTTGTCTAGATGTGTGGTGACAACTTTGAACCCCCAAGTGTTTCACTAAAGTATATAACGCCCGGGCGTGAAAATAAAAAATCCTAGTTTTTGCCCACAAAAATGATCTTTTAGTCGCCAATTTTTTAATTTCCCAAGGGTATCAGGAGAAATTGGACCACAAAAGTTGTTGTCCAATTTGCCCTGAGTACGCTGGTACCCCACATGTGGGAAAAAACTGTTTGGGCACACGTTGGGGCTCGAAAGGGAAGTACTGACGTTTTTGAATGCAGACTTTGATGGAATCGTCTGCGGGCGTCATGTTCCGTTTGCAGAGCCCCTGATGTGCCTAAACAGGAAAAAAACCCACAAGTGACAACATTTTGGAAAGTAGACCCCCAGAGAACCTACGTAGATGTGCCAACTTTGGAATTATTCTATTTCCTGGAAAGTAAATTAGTAGTGCATGGAGGTGTGGTACAATTTAAAGCAATCCTTCATACACAGGCCAGGTTTGTCGGGGCAGGTGTCGCATTGATAGGTGGTGTCCCTTCGAATTCCTCTTTTGTAGCACACTCGGCACCTTTTTTGCGGCTTACCTTTTTTTTCAGTTGGCGGGACCACCCCAGGAAAATGCTGGCCTGGTACGATACGTGCACCTTCAGTTCCAGAAGTACTGGGGCCCGCTCCTTCCCTCGTGCCAAACATCAGGGCCTTAACCACTACCTCTTGGAAATGAAGGTACGACGTATCGGTGTTGTGTGCACATCGTGACAGCAGGAAAGCGTTGAGCATTGCCATTCGTACGATGTGCACGGACAGCTTTTTGTACCACACCCTGGCCTTTCTCAAAGCACTGTACGGTTGGAGGAGTTGATCAGAGAGATCAACGCCCCCCATGTTTTTGTTGTACCCAAGTACACAGTCCGGTTTGAAGACCTGTGCAGAGGTACCGCGAACAGTGCTGAGGGCGCTGCCATCACCGTGTATGGTGGTCAACAGAAGGACATCCCTTTTGTCCTTGTACTTGACAACCAGCAGGTGGTCGCTACATTGGGCTTTGCTCTCACCTTTTCTGAGAATCTGCCCAAGTAGCGTCTTTGGGAGGCCTCTCTGATTTTTGCGGACAGTACCGCAGGCTGCGGTACCTCACGCAAAGACAGATTTGTAGAGTGGGATGCTGGAATAAAAGTTATCGGTATAGAGGTGATAACCTTTATCCAGCAGTGGGTGCACCAAATCCCACACTATTTTCCCACTCACTCCCAGGACAGGGGGACACTCAGGCGGTTCAATCCTGCTGTCCTTCCCCTCGTAGACTCTAAAGCTGTGGGTGTACCCTGAGGTACTCTCACACAGCTTGTAGAGTTTGATTCCGTACCTGGCCCTCTTGCTGGGCAGGTATTGACGGAATCCGAGCCGCCCCTTAAAATGAATTAAGGACTCATCCACGCAGATGTCCCTTTGAGGCACGTACACTTCTGCAAACTTTTTGTTGAAGTGTTCGATGACCGGCCGAACTTTGAACAGACGGTCAAAGTTGGGGTCATCTCGTGCGGGACACCGTGCATTATCGGAATAATGCAGGAATTTATGGATGGCCTCAAAACGCGTCAGGGTCATGACCATTCTGAATACTGGAGTGTTATATAAAATATCCACACTCCAATATTGCCGAAGTTCAGGCTTTTTCAGAATCCCCATTTGGAGGACCAGGCCCCAAAACTGCATCATTTCAACTGCGTCTACAGGAGACCAGTTAGAATATGATGAACCCGAGTTTTGGTCCAAAAATTGCTGAGCATACAGATTAGTTTGCTCCACCATGAGGTTGACGAAAGCCTCAGATCAAAAGACTTTGAAAAAGTCTAGTTCTGTGAGGCCGGTGGTGTCAAACTTGATTCCTGATTCTGCCACAAAATCAGGAATCAGTGGCTCGTAATTTTCGGGGGGCCTGGTCCATATGGGATCCGCAGTGGGGTGTGCTGGTTCGTCTTCAGCAATGGTGGGCCTAGCCTCATCTTCTGTCCTGCGGCGTCTGCGTGGCGGTTCTGCAGGGCCGGAGGAGGAAGATGAGGAGTGGGAAGAGGATGAGGAAGAATCAGAAAAATAAAGAAAAGTGGGATCCTCTCCCTTGCTATCAGTGTCGGAGGCAAGGAAAGCATATGCCTCCTCCACTGAATAGCGCTGTTGGGACGAACAGGACGAGCGGGACATTTTTTTTGTAAGTGTGGTGCTTGAGTGTACTTTATTGGTAACTATGTGTAAGTGTTGGGGGATAGTGCTTGGTGCAAACTACTCTGAAAAGAAAAAGCTAAAGGAAAAAAAAATACCTGTGAAAGAAAAGTATAAAACAGCAGGCCCTAGCTCTGATAAGTGAACCGCGTCACTTACCAAAGTTTGGCAGCTGCTGGGTGTGTGAACGGGGATGTGAAAAAAAACCCGCAGGCACGAGAGCTCTGATAAATGACCGCGTCACTTTCCAAAGTTCAGCGGCTGCTGGGTGCGTGCACAGGGATGTGAGAAAAAAAAAAAAAAGGAAAGCACGGGTTAGATGCGGTGGGCTGAGCGCACGGAGATGTGGGGGGGGAAAAAAGGAAAGCACGGGTTAGATGCGCGCGGGGTGAGCGCACGGAGATGTGGGAAAAAAAAAAAAAGAAAGCACGGGTTAGACGCGGCGGGGTGAGCGCACGGAGATGTGGGGGAAAAAAAGGAAAGCACGGGTTAGATGCGCGCGGGATGAGCGCACGGAGATGTGGGAAAAAAAAAAAGGAAAGCACGGGTTAGACACGGTGGGGTGAGCGCACGGAGATGTGGGGGAAAAAAAAAGGAAAGCACGGGTTAGATGCGCGCGGGGTGAGCGCACGGAGATGTGGAAAAAAAAAAGGAAAGCACGGCTTAGACGCGGCGGGGTGAGCGCACGGAGATGTGGGGAAAAAAAAAGGAAAGCACGGGTTAGATGCGCGCGGGGTGAGCGCACGGAGTTGTGGGAAAAAAAAAAAAGGAAAGCACGGGTTAGACGCGGTGGGGTGAGCGCACGGAGATGTGGGGAAAAAAAAAAGGAAAGCACAGGTTAGATGCGCGCGGGGTGAGCGCACGGAGATGTGGAAAAAAAAAAAAAAAGGAAAGCACGGGTTAGACGCGGTGGGGTGAGCGCACGGAGATGTGGGGGAAAAAAAAGGAAAGCACGGGTTAGATGCGCGCGGGGTGAGCGCACGGAGATGTGGAAAAAAAAAAAAAAGGAAAGCACGGGTTAGACGCGGCGGGGTGAGCGCACGGAGATGTGGGGAAAAAAAAGGAAAGCACGGGTTAGATGCGCGCGGGGTGAGCGCACGGAGATGTGGGGAAAAAAAAAAGGAAAGCACGGGTTAGACGCGGTGGGGTGAGCGCACGGAGATGTGGGGGAAAAAAAAGAAAGCACAGGTTAGATGCGCGCGGGGTGAGCGCACGGAGATGTGGAAAAAAAAAAAAAAGGAAAGCACGGGTTAAACGCGGCGGGGTGAGCGCACGGAGATGTGGGGGAAAAAAAAGGAAAGCACGGGTTAGATGCGCGCGGGGTGAGTGCACGGAGATGTGGAAAAAAAAAAAAAAAAGGAAAGCACGGGTTAGATGCGGCGGGGTGAGCGCACGGAGATGTGGGGGAAAAAAAAGGAAAGCACGGGTTAGATGCGCGCGGGGTGAGCGCACGGAGATGTGGGAAAAAAATAAAAGGAAAGCACGGGTTAGACGCGGTGGGGTGAGCGCACGGAGATGTGGGGAAAAAAAAAGGAAAGCACGGGTTAGATGCGCGCGGGGTGAGCGCACGGAGATGTGGAAAAAAAAAAAAAAGGAAAGCACGGGTTAGAAGCGGCGGGGTGAGCGCACGGAGATGTGGGGGAAAAAAAAGGAAAGCACGGGTTAGATGCGCGCGGGGTGAGCGCACGGAGATGTGGGAGAAAAAAAAAAAAAAAAGGAAAGCACGGGTTAGACGCGGTGGGGTGAGCGCACGGAGATATGGGGGGGAAAAAAAAGGAAAGCACGGGTTAGATGCGCGTGGGGTGAGCGCACGGAGATGTGGGAGAAAAAAAAAAAAAAAGGAAAGCACGGGTTAGACGCGGTGGGGTGAGCGCACGGAGATGTGGGGGAAAAAAAAGGAAAGCACGGGTTAGATGCGCGCGGGGTGAGCGCACGGAGATGTGGGAGAAAAAAAAAAAAAAAAGGAAAGCACGGGTTAGACGCGGTGGGGTGAGCGCACGGAGATGTGGGGGAAAAAAAGGAAAGCACGGGTTAGATGCGCACGGGGTGAGCGCACGAAGATGTGGGAAAAAAAAAAAAAAGGAAAGCACGGGTTAGACGCGGTGGGGTGAGCGCACGGAGATGTGGGGGAAAAAAAAGGAAAGCACGGGTTAGATGCGCGCGGGGTGAACGCACGGAGATGTGGGAGAAAAAAAAAAAAAAGGAAAGCACGGGTTAGACGCGGTGGGGTGAGCGCACGGAGATGTGGGGGAAAAAAAAGGAAAGCACGGGTTAGATGCGCGCGGGGTGAGCGCACGGAGATGTGGGAGAAAAAAAAAAAAAAAAGGAAAGCACGGGTTAGACGCGGTGGGGTGAGCGCACGGAGATGTGGGGGAAAAAAAGGAAAGCACGGGTTAGATGCGCACGGGGTGAGCGCACGAAGATGTGGGAAAAAAAAAAAAAAGGAAAGCACGGGTTAGACGCGGTGGGGTGAGCGCACGGAGATGTGGGGGAAAAAAAAGGAAAGCACGGGTTAGATGCGCGCGGGGTGAACGCACGGAGATGTGGGAGAAAAAAAAAAAAGGAAAACGGCAGGCAAAAGCTCTGATAAGTGAACTGCGTCACTTATCAAAGTTTAGCGGCTGCGGGATGGGTGTACGGAATTGGGCAAAGGGGGCTGCTGAAAAAAAAGCGAGCACGAGTGTTGATCGGTGAACTGCGTCACCAATCAACGCTCGGCGGCTGCTAAACGTGCACACGGAGGCGGCGCAAAGAGGGACGGAGGGGGTAAAGAAGGGGGGGAAGGGGGGGATGGGGGGATGGGTGGAAGAGGGTGGGATGGGGGGGTGAAAAGAGACCGGGTAGGGGCTGTTAGCACTTACCTTTTGTAGTCTCTCTTCTTTCTTTGGTTTTCTTTCTTTGGTTTTCTTTCTTTCGCTTTTTTGTATCGCAGGGGATTGTGGTGTTACAGGCTTCTGTAGCACCACAAGGCCCAGCAAGACAAGATCTGGCTGTGTGACCGCTCAGCAGGAGTCCCTCAGCTAGAGTGAGGACCCCTGCAGAGCGGTCACACAGGTCACCTGCAGGTGACAGACAGGTCACAGAGCGGTCACACCGCTGCTGTGAGCTGTCATTGGTGGGATCGAATGATAACATCGATCCCACCAATCCCTGCAGGGCTTGGTGACCATGGCAACTGCCTAGGATCCCTCCGATCCTAGGCAGTTCACTGCCAGGTCACCAGCAGGGCACACAGCGGTCACAACGTGACCGCCGCTGTGCCCTGTGATTGGCGCGATCGTTGATCGCGCCAATCAGCTCCTGCAGGCCCTGCTGGGCCTGCACTAGTCACTGGCCTGTGATCGGTGCCATGGCAGCACCGATCCAGGCCGCTACAGCAGGGGGCAGGGGGTATGGGAGCAGGGGACAGCCGGCACGGGGCAGGGAAAAGCCGGGCATGGGGCAGGGAACAGCTGGGCACAGCGCGGTAACACCGCCGCTGTGCCCGGTGATTGGCGCGATCGTCGTTCGCATCGATCGCGCCAATCAGCCTCTGCAGGCCCTGCTGGGCCTGCACTAGGCTCTGGCCTACGATCGGTGCTATTGCAGCACCGATCCAGGCCAGTACAGCAGGGCACAGCGGCGATAATACCGCGATTGGCGCGATCGATACGATCGGCGATCGCGCCAATCAGGGGGTTTTTGCCGGTGCCTGGCGTTGCCAGGCACCGGCCCTAGGATCGAGTACATCGGTACTCGATCCTAGCCTGCGACCTCATTGTTTCAGCCGCTCCGATTGGCTGAAACAATGAGGAACGCTGTGATTGGCTGTTCAGAATTGAACAGCCAATCACAGCGATCCAGAGGCCTGGGGGGCGAAGCCATGCCCAGGGATGTCGGCGCCATCTTCCTCCAGGTAAGATGGCGCCGGAAATTTAATGCGATCACCGCGACTTAAGTCGCGATGTCGCATTAAACACTATGACGTACTATCCCGTCACTGGGAATTAAGTCCCAGGTCACCTGGACGGGATAGTACGTCATATGGGATAAAGGGGTTAAACAGCTAAAATACCAAAACTTGTGTCATTGTCCAAATATTTCTGGACCTAACTGTATATACAGTACAGTTACATCAAAACAGAATAAAGTTTATTGTCTTTCATAAACTTTACAGCTCCAAAATGGAAATAGATTTCTTCAGCACATATGAATAAACAAAAGCAGTGCTTTCATCAGAACATATACAATAAATAAACAAAACTAGTCCTTTCTTCAGCACAAAGGAATAAACAAAAACAGTCATTTCTCTGTGTATAACACAAAAAATAATAATGGTCTCATCAACTCAGTGTTTCAGGCACCACTCAGGCTGTAACACAGAGTATTCATCAGCTCCGTATTTCCCCAGCCTCAGCACACAACACTCTGCTAAACTAACACATATACTTGTTATTATGCCTTTAAGACAAAGACTGGAGTGATGTTTCCCATCAGTCTCTTTTCTTTGCTCTTAAATCCTGGACCAAAAATCAAGTTGAATCAAAACCCATGCAGTAACCTAGTGTTACTGGTACAGAATTCCTGGGACTTATATTAACATAGTTCTTAACATAGTTCTTAACATAGTTAGCAAGGTCCAAAAAAAGACATTTGTCCATTCAGTTCAGCCTATATTCCGTCAGAATAAATCCCCAGTCCTTCTAAAGAACATAACTGTAAGATACAATATTGTTATGCCAGGCGTCTCTTGAACCCCTTAACTGAGATCAGCATCACCACCTCCTCAGGCAAGGAATTCCAGATTCTCACTGCCCTAAAATTAAAGAATAAAGAGCCCCCTTGTGACCGTCTCCTTCCTTGGTATGAACAGATCCTTGGAGAGATATTTGTATTGTCCCCTTATATACTTATACATGGTTATTAGATCGCTTCTCAGTCGTCTCTTTTCTAGACTAAATAATCCTAATTTTGCTAATCTCTCTGAGTATTGTAGTTCCCCATCCCCTTTATTAATTGTGTTGCCATCATTTGTACTTGCTCTAGTTCCATTATATCCTTCCTGAGTACCGGTGCCCAAAACTGAGGCCAGCTGCCTCGGTGACACATACCGGGCATACAGAACCTTACTTCCTGCTTTCTTACATATCCTCTTGCCCAGAGCCAGGGGCTGGGCACAATCTGGCAATAACCAGTGTACCCTTGACAAAGCGTCCACATTTTCATGTAGGTTACTAGATCTATACTTTACAAAAGAGTAATTTTTCTCTCATGGGAAAGCATTCTACTCAAGAAGACTAAGATTGTCTGATAATAATAGCATGTTAGTCCTCACAATTCTGACTTCATGAGACATGGTACCGCAGTCTGTATGTATGTCCACCTAGGCCATGGAATAGTTCTTGGCATCTCCATGGATACACATCACCCGCACTCCTTCCTAGGGACCATCACATATGGAAATGTGGCAGTTACTAGGGTCACCAAACTCCATGAGTGCTGGAGTCCAGTCACAGTAAAACCATTCACCGTCACCTGGCACAGCTGAAATCCATCACCAGGGTGAGTTATGGCATTGCAAATGAAATATGCAAAAATAGAGAAACATCTCCTTACAGAACAGTCAATTGGTTCTGAAACCATAAGACCATGGGCTGATATATGACCTGTGGTGTGACACCTTAAACAGACAATGCTACCAGTTGTAGCCCTTGTACTTTGTTCTCTCCCCTCTGATTCTGCAGATTCACGATCATGTGGAGACTCAATACTATGCAGTGACGTTTTAGAACATCAATGCAGAGTAGGTGCAGGACCAACCAGATGTTAAAAATCTATTGTCAGTCAGGAAGCAGTTAAGTAGTCATTGTCATTGTCACCATCATCATCATCATCATCTACTTTTAAAGGACAGTACAGATGTATTGACATCCTTTGAGCAAATCTCTTGGAATGATATGTCTATTCTCTATTGTGATGTAGCCAATTAATATTCTTCTATCCCACAGGAACTGGCTTTTTGAGCCATTGAATACCACCTTGCAACATTCAGAACTTATAATCCAGATTTACAACCGTTTATTTTTTTGTTAATTTAATTTTTTATGTAATAATATTTTTATATTTGATAATTTATATTTTTGCGAATCAGTGGCGCCCCTATGGTGTCTAATTAATCCCATTTTTTAGCTATTCCTTATGTGGCATGGCAGGAGAAATTTTACATTGTTTTCTCCATCCCATTTATTTTCCAACGGCATAGCCTGTTATGGTCGTTTCATAGATGACCTGCTCCTTGTGCGGACTGGTCCTGAAGCCGTCATGCCAGATTTAAAAAAATGTATCAATGTAAATTATTTACACTTAAGGTTCACTCACTCTGCTCACTTATTTTCTAGATTTGATTCTACTAGGTGATCTTGTTACAAATGGTGTAATTTCGCAAGCCGAATTCAGGTAATGCTATTCTGAAAGCTAGCAGTTGTCACCTGACATACTATTAATTCAATATTATATGGAGAAATTGCCATTGCTATACATATCTGTTTCAAATGTGAACTCTTTAATCAACAATGTTCTACAATTTAAAAAAAGCTAAAGGATAGAGGTTTCTTTAACTAACTCCTATGGGATACTGAAAATAAAGTCATACAATGGCCATGTAATGTGAACAATAGAAAAAAAAAAACACAAACAAATTCTTCATTCAGTTTACCTTTTTTTTTTTCCACCACTTAAGGTACCTTCACACATAACGATTTAGTTAACGATATCGTTGCTTTTTGTGACGTAGCAACGATATCGTTAACGAAATCGTTATGCGTGACAGCGACGAACGATCAGGCCCCTGCTGGGAGATCGTTGGTCGCTGGAGAATGATCAGGACCTTTTTTTGTCGCTGATCACCCGCTGTCATCGCTGAATCGGCGTGTGTGACGCCAATCCAGCGATGTGTTCACTGGTAACCAGGGTAAATATCGGGTTACTAAGCGCAGGGCCGTGCTTAGTAACCCGATATTTACCCTGGTTACCATTGTAAAAGTAAAAAAAAAAAACAGTGCATACTCACATTCTGATGTCTGTCACGTCCCCCGGCGTCAGCTTCCCGCACTGACTGTGTCAGCGCCGGCCGGCCGGAAAGCAGAGCACAGCGGTGATGTCACCGCTCTGCTTTACGGCCGGCGCTTACACAGTGCAGGGAAGCTGACACTGGGGGACATCACAGGAATGTGAGTATGTACTGTTTTTTTTTTTTAACTTTTACAATGGTAACCAGGGTAAATATCGGGTTGCTAAGCGCAGCCCTGCACTTAGTAACCCGATGTTTACCCTGGTTACCCGGGACTTCGGCATCGTTGAAGACAGTTTCAACGATGCCAAAGTTGTTCCCCTGATCGTTGGTCGCTGGAGAGAGCTGTCTGCGTGACAGCTCCCCAGCGACCACACGACGACTTACCAACGATCACGGCCAGGTCGTATCGCTGGTCGTGATCGTTGGTAAATCGTTTAGTGTAACGGTACATTTACAGTCCTTAAGTTAATGAAATCAAAATTAATTCTCTTAAAATATCTACCAATTTTATATCAGGATTCCACACTTGAAAAAATTTTACAACAAGGAATAAAATGTGTTTTAAAAAAAAAAACCCTGATCATTAGGGAATCTTCTATCTCCCAGTTACTTTACTCACGATCAAACAAATAAACCCTGACTTGCCTCCAAATTTTCTTAGGTGCTTAGTCAACACGTGTCTAGTTGTCCATTTGTGTAGAAATTCATCTCCCACATTTCCAAGTTCACCACATTTGCTTGTGTACCATGCTTTTTATGCCCTTTTTTGCCAAATGATGGAGTGAATCCAGGGTTAATAAAAAATACATAGTTGCCAATTCCTTGAAGAAAGCAGTCCCTGCATTGTATTCTTAAGTGTCAGAAACATTTGGTCAGTTCTTTGAATCGACGTTGCTCTGGAAGGTGCCCTCCACCTTCGACTGCAGTGATTATGGTCAAGGACTTTATATTACTTCCACAGCCCATTGACTCAATATTTTAAATGGCTGTACAGCAATACGCAAGCAGCACAGGTGTTTACTTACATTTCCTCCTCAGGCGTCACTTATGTACCTTCTCTACAGCCACCTAAATTGAAATTTCACAATCCACAACAGCAGCAGAACAGAACATCAATGTCATACTAGATGGATTTTTGTCAACTACAAATGCGGAGCTTAGTAAGTGACAATACCAGAAACTTTATGGCTGCCATGTGTTTGGGCAAAGTAATATACCCATGACACACAGCCTCAGTTTCTTCTCAAACAAAAAATTACAGGATTCCATGATTACAATTTTTCCTTACAATCATCCTAATTTTTTGTTGTTGCAAAAATTAGCGTTTACTGTGGTGTAAGTAATGATAAATCCACTAGAAGGAGCTTGTGCAGGATTGTACCACTATGCAGGTGTGGACACAGTAGGCATATTTTTTTTTTCAAATAATAATAGCCTATCATGACTTCAGTTTTTCTTTACTATCATTGTTATTTTTTGCAAAAATGAGGATTTTCTGTGTTTCAGATGGTTTGAATTCCCTCAGTAAGAACTTGACTGGGATCCTGCACAGGGCTTTGCATAAAAGGTGGACATTATTTTCAAATAAAAAAGTTTTTCGCTTTATAAGATGCTCCGGATTATAAGACGCGCCCCAAATTTTGAGGCGAAAAATAGGAAAAAAATGTATTTTTAATAAAACGGTGGTGCTTCTTATAATCCATGTATCTTATTACTTACCGGGGTGGTGGCTGCAGTGAAGCAGGGATCCAGGGTCGCTGCTGGAGGAGGCAGTGCTGCTGATGTCTGGCGATGCTGCCCGATGCTCTGCGGGTGTCTCTGGTGCCTGGCAGTGCTGCGGGGGATGTCCGGCTTTGGGTGTCTGGCGCTGCTGTCTGCTGCTCTGCTGGTGTCTGCCACAACGGTACTGGTAAGGTACATTCGCATTATAAGACACTCCCTCATTTTCCCCCCAAATTTTGGGGAAACAAGTGCGTCTTAAAATAAAAAATACTGTAATTGGCTTCAAGCATTTCACCTGGTATGACTTACCCCCCAATAGGACCCAGTGACCCAGTGATGCATTGGATCCTTGTGGAGAACTGAGTACAATTTTCAACATTAAATTAATGGGCAGCAATTCATGACAACAATTTTCTTTACTTCCATTCTATTTTTTTGGTACAAATTTGTATTTAATTTGTATCAACCGGTGTGAATTCCATCGGTAAGATCCTGCATAGGACTGGACCTCAGTGCAGGGCAAAGCACAAAATGCAAATTAAATAAATAAATAAAATTGATGGACAGACAATCTAGGACTATAAATTTCGTTATCATTATTCTCATTTTTTGCTAAAGTAATCATCTTGTGTGAATCAGTGCTATGCTGCTAAGCACAAAAGGTTTGACAAATTCTGTCAGTCATAAAAATACAAAAATGTAAAAATACATCATCACTACCCCATTGAATAACATTGGTCCAAGTGATATCTAATTGGTAGTGTGAGTGACCCCTAAGGTGAATTCTTAACAGGTTCCTGCACGTGTGCAGGAAAATTCAGTCATTCTCCTGCCAGTGACAGAACAGTCTGCCTGATCACAAATACACTAAGTGAAACTGTCCACTTGGCTGCTCTAAGGAGGGTTACAGGCTTGATGCTAGCTACTCCATTCTCCAGATCTAAGGGCTTGACCTAGCCTTCATCCATTATCTCCTATGCAGGGATCTGGACTTAAAGAGAACCTGTCAGCAGGATTTTCCACAGTAACAAACTTAATGATATGCTCGTGCTCCAGAGCGGGTCTGTGGGTGGGACTTCATGTGGTGCTCTGATTAGGTATTCATGTGTATGGCTTCTGACAGGTCACTGATCCCTCAGTGACCTGCGCCCTAGTTTACAGCCAGTCTGCAGCCTGATCACATATGTAATGTGTTTATAATTAATTTCTTTGCTGTTCTCCATTTATTCCTAAAAAAAAAAAATCAGTTTGAAAATGTCGCCGGCCGTGCATGAGCAGTAGCAGCTATCGGTTATCGCCTGCCGCAGATGGTGTTTTTTTCCAAGATATATATAATATTCATTATGTAAACTAGGCGGCAGGTTAGTGAGGGATCAGTGAACTGTCAGAAGTCATACACATGAAAAGCTAAGCAGAGCACCTCATGAAGACCGACCCACAGACCACCCCAGAGCACGAGCATATTAACTCAAACCCGAAAATAAATATAAACCCCTTAAAGACCACTGATATGCCTTTTAACGGCGGCAATTAAGGGTACTTACTCCTCAGTGTCGCTTTTTAACGGTGCTGAGAAATATGTGTATAGTGCCCCCCCAGCGTCAGAAAACCTCTGGGGTCTTGGCTACCGAGGGTAGCTGAGATCCCGTATAACATGTTTGGGGTCGGTTTTTACCGTCCCCAGTCACGTGATCACCGTTATGCGGTGAAAAAAAGTCTGATTTTCCAGTCATTACTCTCTCCTCTGACATGATCTAGCATATCAGAGAAGAGAGAAATGGGGTCCCGCGAACCCACCCAGGACCTCCACCATCCCGGACCCTCCTGCTCCATGTCATCTTCCTGAATAAAAATGGTGGGCGCATGCGCAGTGCACCTGCCGAAATCTGCCACCCGGTTCCCGGCAACAATAGGAGATTTTTCCTGTTGGTTCATTTTGATCACTGTAATAGGCCCTATGACAGTGATTAAAATAAATAAAAGTAAATTAAATCCGCTTTGGTCACCTTCTTAGATAAAAATAATAAAATGTTAACATTTTATTTTTTCCATTCTTAGCTGTTAGAATTGGGGTTAGGTTAGTGTTGGAGTTGGTGTTATGGTTAGAGCTAGGGTTAGGGTTGGGGCAAGGGTCTGGGTTGGTGCTAAAGTTAGGGTTGTGTTGGGGTTACGGTTGTGCTGGGATTACAGATGTGGAGTTAGCGTTATGGTTGTGGTGTTGGGGTTAGGGTCGTGTTACAGTAAGGGTGTGTTGAGTTATGGTTGTCTTGGGGTTAGGGTTGGGATTAGAGTTGTGTTGGAGTTACAATTGTGGTGTTGGGGTTAGGGTTGTGTTGGGGCTTGGGGTAAGAGTTCTGGTTAGGGTTGTGTGGCGGTTATGGTTGTGGTTAGGGTTGGGATTAGGGTTAGGTGTGTTGGGGTTAGGGTTGGGGTTAGAGCTGTGTTAGGATTGGAGTTAGAATTGGGGGGTTTCCACTGTTTAGGCACATGAGTGGGTCTCCAAATGCAACATGTTTCCCGCTATCGATTCCAGCCAATTTTGAATTCAAAAAGTCAAACGGTGCTCCCTCCTTTCAGAACCCTGCCATACGCCCCAAACAGTAACTTTCCCCCACATATGGGGTAATGTCATACTCAAGAGAAATTGCACAACACATTTTGTGGTCCATTTTCTCCTGATACCCTTGTGAAAATTTGGTTGGGTCTAAAAAGTTTGGGTCTAAAGTAAAACTGTTTCTTCCACATTGCTTTAGTTCTCATGAAGCACCGGTTAATAAACTTCTTGAATGTGGTTTTGTGCTCCTTGAGAGGTGCAGTTTTTATAATGGTGTCACTTTTGGGTACTTTCTGTCATTTTGACCCCCCAAAGTATCTTCAAATGAGAGGTAGACTCTAAAAAAAATATTTTGTTGGAAAAATGAGATATTGCTCGTCAACATTTAAGCCTTATAACGTCCTAGCCAAAAATTAATGTTTACAAAATTGTGCTGATGTAAAGTTGACATGTGGGGAATATTATTTATTAACAATTTTGCGTGACATGACTCTCTGATTTAAGGGCACAAAAATTTAAAGTTTGAAAATTGCACAATGTTCAAAATTCTTGCCAAATTTCAGTTTTTTTTCATAAATAAACGCAAGTCATATCGAAGAAATTTTACCACTAACATGAAGTTCAATATGTCACAAGAAAACTTTCTCAGAATCAGTGGAATCTGTTGACGTTTTCCGGAGCTATAACCTCATAGAGTTACAGTGGTCAATATTGTAAAAATTGGCTTGGTCATTAAGGTCAAAATTGGCTTGGTCACTAATGGGTTAAAGAACAACTAAAAGATGGATTTCATCAGCCAGGGTATCATTTTAATCAGTATAATGGTGCCATCCTGACACTGTCTGTAGGTTACTGTGCACAATCCTTCTCCATGTTCTCTTTAATATAGATCCCTAGTCTGAGGCCGTCGAGTTAGCTGCCATTCAGTAGTATAAGCTGTCAAGTAGAACAATTCAATAGCCAGGTCAGAAACAGGAGGTCAGCACAAGAACAAAATCACAAGGCCAAAAAGTAGTCAAAAATGAGCCGGAACTCAGGGATGTCTACAGGGAGTTAAAGCAGGATTCTGAGAAATTCTGTTGGTGCAAGTCAAATTATATCTGGCAGTGGACAGAAGACTTTCAGGAGCTTAAATAGGGGCCACTTAGGAATGGACATTTAAAAGTTCAGTATGTGAACAGAAATATTTCTAATGGGAAATAAATTATTACTATTTATAACCATTGTAGCATGGACAAAAGAATCTCTCTTTGCTAACTATATAATATGTTTACTTATCCACAGGATGCCAAGTGACATCATCTCTTTTATCTGCAATGTTTTCAATGTTTAGTGATAGTAAGGGTACCGTCACACTATACGATTTACCTACGATCACGACCAGCGATACGACCTGGCTGTGATCGTAGGTAAATCGTAGTGTGGTCGCTGGGGAGCTGTCACACAGACAGCTCTCCAGCGACCAACTATGCCGAGGTCCCCGGGTAACCAGGGTAAACATCGGGTTACTAGGCGCAGGACCGCGCTTAGTAACCCGATGTTTACCCTGGCTACCAGCGTAAAAAAAAACAAACAGCACATACTTACATTCTGGTGTCCGTCAGGTCCCTTGCCGTCTGCTTCCCGCACTCACTGACTGCCGGCCGTAAAGTGAAAGTGAAAGCACAGCACAGCGGTGACATCACCGCTGTGCTCTGCTTTCACTTTACGGCCAGCAGTCACTGAGTGCGGGAAGCAGACGGCAAGGGACCTGACGGACACAAGAATGTAAGTATGTGCTGTTTGTTTTTTTTTAGTTTTACGCTTGTAACCAGGGTAAACATCGGGTTACTAAGCGCGGCCCTGCGCTTAGTAACCCGATGTTTACCCTGGTTACAAGCGAATGCATCGCTAGATCACATCGCTAGATCGGTGTCACACACACCGATCTAGCGATGACAGCGGGAGATCCAGCGACGAAAGAAAGTTCCAAACGATCTGCTACGACGTACGATTCTCAGCAGGATCCCTGATCGCTGCTGCGTGTCAGACACAGCGATATCGTAACGATATCGTTGGAACGTCACGAATCGTACCGTCGTAGCGATCGAAATGGCACTGTGTGACGGTACCCTAAGGCTAAGGAATGGTACTGAAATCTTGACTAGGCTGGACAAAAGATCATTAAATTTTGTAAAATTCAAAATCGGCAGCTTAGCTGAATTTTCCCCAAAAAATTTATTCTAAATTTGCTGTTTATTACAGTACTGCAAAACCTCGAAATGATCAGAAAATACATTTTCAACAGTTTCAAGTCTACCAGGATAGGGAACTATTAGATGTGTAAGCGTGTTAGATTCCCTTTCAGAAGCCATAAAACAGTTGCTATTTTGCTTTTATAGCGAGGATGTAAATCATGGATATCCCATAGTCATTGCTTAGCATGATGTTAAAAATACACCTGTTATCCCATAAGCATTTCACCATACAGATTGCCTTGCTTGCCACCACAACCAAGGGCTCATTGTTTCATTTTCACCACTCTGCTGAGACAATTGATTGTCATGGTTAATGCCGTCCTCGTTATTTTCAGTTATTTTCACTCTATCAGTTTCATGCCCTGTCAGTCATGATCCAGACCGGGTTTTGAGTCCTGTTTTCCCTTATTCCCATGTCTAGTCATGTCAAGAGTTAACCTTTATCAGCCTCTATCTGGGTTCAGGTTGGCTATTTTTGCTGTCGCTTACTGCAGGTGATGTCAGTTATAATTTTTGCCTAGTGCTGCTGTAGCTGACTCTGATTGCTCCGATTTGTCCTGCTGCATTTGCTGTCTGAACCTGTGTCTCTGTTTTCCCCTATTCCTGTCTTGACTCAGTGTTTCCCTTTAGTGTGCTGACTCCCTGGCTCTTGACCTGCTTCTGTCTTTTCTCTTTTGGCTTATTCTCTCCTCACCGTTACTGATCCTCTGGCTTGTCTCTGACCGTGAGTTTGCTTATTCCTATGGTACTGTGCTACAGTCTAGGATCTGACCCAGCTTGTGTTACTATTCTGCTGCCACCTGTGGTAGCCTCACTGCTGCACTGCAGGCCAGCTCTGTTTATGTGCAGTCCTGCTTCCACTCAACTGCTTCCAACTCAGCCTGCACCTACCTGCATTGCAGCAGCATGACACTGTCTGTGCCAACTCAATGTCCCCCTTCCACAACTACCGACTGCTGCTCTTCCTCTTCCTTCTTGATCTCCTACAGATCTTGCAACATGTAACAGCGTATAACATGTCCTTGAGAGTCGTCAAGAGATATAGGAAAGTAATAAACATGCATAAATTGCTGTCCTACTTACATTCTGGTGTTTTTCTCTATGTTAATTATGAGAGGATTATATTTTTGATTCCACACTTGTCCCTATGGACAAATTTTACCACCTCTTTAAAGGGATTCAGTATGCGAACTATCAGCTGCAAAAGGTTTGAGCTAAAAGTAGTCCACTCTTCATGGTCTAAATGGTCTCTGGTACATTATGGTGTTATATACCAGTCCAAAAAAGCATTTAGTTTTTTTCTGTATTCAATTACTTATCCATATAGTGTTACATGCTCTGTTGGTGACAGAGATGGCATAGTCACGTGAGACTCCCGAGGCAGTGACCAGATTAATATCGGAGCCAGAGGATACTGGTGTGAGAGTGAGGGAGGCAGGAACCTGTGGTCCAGAACTGGACGCTTTCTCGGAACCACCAAGCCCCGAACCCAGGCCCGAACCCTTGCCGCAGCTTTCACCTCTGGGTTTCTTGTGTACTGTGGACAGGAAAACCTGTTGAGTGGACTGCGGGGCCTAGGCTTGTCGGAGGAGGCAAGGAGGCGAGCCAGGACCAGGGCTGTAGAAATACTAGAGGGCCCTCGAGCTGCTAGGTACTGACAGTTGAAAGGTCATTATATATGACCGGCAGTGGATATGAGGTTCCATCAAAGAGTTTAGCACCCATCACCACATCTCATTCAACCAGCTGCTAGTAGAGACAGAACATTTGCCTGGAACGCTGGAAAAGCTGACAACAGGAACCAGGGTCACGTTTCTCAAAATGGAGGGGCAACATTGCTGATATGCGCTGAGTGTGATTCGAGAAGGAAGGCAGCAGGATGAGGCCTTTATGAGGAACAAATTAGTCTGGGAGATGCTTCTCAAGGCGGCTTGAGATGGGGCTACTACCATCCCCGAGAGATTGGACTGTTCGTGGGGTTCCCCACCTCCTATGCGGGAGCAGGCAATGGTGTAGGTGACACAGTGGGCTGTCTTCCATTTCAACATGTTGGAAGCTCTGGCTTTACCTGATGCCAGGTGACTTACAGCCCAGGCACCTGGGAATCGGGCTCTAAAAAGCAGGTGGAAGCAGTCTTCCCAGCTTCCTGAGGAAGGAGAAGAAGAATCAGACACCTGAAGAGGATTACTATATAACCCTACTTTTATTTTTTCCTGGCTTTGCACTTTTCTGCAACGTGTTTATGAAAGTAGGAGTACATCAATTACACTTTCAAAATATTTACATTCAAATTTTTTTCTTTATTCAATTATCCATCCATACATTTGAACGCAGTTTTTGTTACATAACAGTGCTATACAAAACTTTTAAAAAAGTTAAATTTTATTTCTGGATTCAATTAGTCATCCATACAGTTTAATGTTCTTTGTGTAAAAATTTTTAAATCCGCATGGCCTGTTACAGTTCACAAAATATATTTGTTCCAAAAGATGGCTATTGTCATATATACTATAGAACCTGCTTTGTGTGAAATTTCATTGGTTAGAAATAAAACACTAAATTAGCCTGTTACAGATGTAGAAATTTTTTTTTTTTTAAAATTGATTATTGTCGTACTGTATATACTCTAGAATTTGGTTTGTGTGAAATTTTGTTGGTCTGAAATGAAAACCTAAATTGGCCTGTTAAATATGTAGAAGTTTGGTTTTTCAAAAATTGACTATCGTTATATAGTGGATGCTTTCCTGAAACGGAAAGTACTTGCAAGCAGCATAATACAAAGAATAGCAGGTTTACCCAGAATCCTTTGCAGTAGGCGGAGCTATGCAAATCATCTCTTTCACCCCAGTCTAATCCACAGCGCTTGGAACCGCCAAGCGTGCAATGCTGCGGATTAGTTTCTAAATTCACACAGCCAACCAATTCTATGTATTTCCTTTAAGTAGAGGGCTTTTCGGTCTCTTTTGTCCCGCTACATTTAGCCCAACTTGGGTCTCTCCCTAAGGTGGCTAGCATATATGTATCGCTTGCTCACCGAGCCCCACTCCATACAGCCAACCAATTCCAGCCCTGTGCTGATGAGGGCCTAAAGCCCGAAACATGTGTCCACAGGTAGGAATTGGTTGGCTGTGTAAATTTAGAAACTAATCCGCAGCATTGCACGCTTGGCGGTTCCAAGCGCTGTGGATTAGACTGGGGTGGAAAGAGATGATTTGCATAGCTCCGCCTACTGCAAAGGATTCTGGGTAAACTTGCTATTCTTTGTATTATGCTGCTTGCAAGTACTTTCCGTTTCAGGAAAGCATCCACTATGTATTTCCTTTAAGTAGAGGGCTTTTCGGTCTCTTTTGTCCCGCTACATTTAGCCCAACTTTGGTCTCTCCCCAAGGTGGCTAGCATATATGTATCGCTTGCTCACCGAGCCCCACTCCATACAGCCAACCAATTCCAGCCCTGTGCTGATGAGGGCCTAAAGCCCGAAACACGTGTCCACAGGTAGGATTTGGTTGGCTGTGTAAATTTAGAAACTAATCCGCAGCATTGCACGCTTGGCGGTTCCAAGCGCTGTGGATTAGACTGGGGTGGAAAGAGATGATTTGCATAGCTCCGCCTACTGCAAAGGATTCTGGGTAAACCTGCTATTCTTTGTATTATGCTGCTTGCAAGTACTTTCCGTTTCAGGAAAGCATCCACTATGTATTTCCTTTAAGTAGAGGGCTTTTCGGTCTCTTTTGTCCCGCTACATTTAGCCCAACTTGGGTCTCTCACTAAGGTGGCTAGCATATATGTATCGTTATATAAACAGTTGAACTCGGTTTGTTTGAAATTTCGTTGGTTTGAAATAAAAAACAAAAATTTACCTACTGCAGGTGTACAAATCTGGTTTCTCAGTACTTGGTCCCCAGCAGTAAACAAATTTCACCTGTTGTGGCATCCCTGCCTTGTACCAGTACATGTCCAGGAACAGCACCAGTGCCCTTACCAATCCGGTAATACTGGGATTGTCTACTTAACGACTGACATGTGGACAAGCGGTTGTGGCCAGAAATGCAACATTTCACTGATGGCCCACTGGGTGAACATTGTGGAGGTCAAGGCCAAATCTCACCTTGGCACAGCACATGTGCTACCAACTCTGAGGATTGCTGGCCCTACTTCTATCAGGGTTTCTTCCACCTCCTACACCAAATTCCTGAACCCAATCCTGCACCTCCTCATTCTCTATCTCCGATGTACTGTCTCAGACCATGTTGCCCACATCAGCACTGCTCTGCAGCACTGCCTCAGTGAAATGGCAACATGCTTTGCTGAAGTTAATTTGTCTAGGAGACAAATCAGACACTGTGGTAGATTTGTTAAAATACATAACAGACCAGACATATCTGTTCTTTTTGCCACTGAACTTCCATGGTCATGTGTGATAATGGCTATAACCAGGTGGCGGCTGTGAAGCTTGGCATGCCATGCTTGGCCCACATGCTCAATTTGGAAGTTCAGAGTGTTAGGGCTAGCGGAACGCACCAAATAATAAGACTGATAGTGTACGGTGCGTTCGTAGCCCGGGGTCCACCGTGCAGAGATGGAACCTGCTGCTGAGTAATGACGGACTATATGGCGGTACTCATAAGTATACTCGCGTGGGTTAAACTTCACCCAACGTGAAGGAAGCGATCCTGTTGCGTCACAGGATCGCGGTACCGCACATAGAAGGCGAGCAACAGTCAGCGAACTTAACCCCAACTAGGATTGAAGTCCGATTAGACCACTTGCTGACACAACACCGCAACAGGGTGTGTTAGGCAACTCTTATAATTAGAGCACCGAAGTGCGAACTGTGCCGTGCTGGCAGGCACCACTAAGCACCCAGACGTGGGTCAGGAAGCGCACTACTGGCGCGTGGCGCCGCACTGGCGGTCACAGCAATAGACGCTGATACGTGTGTGACACGTTGAGTGATTTGTCGGGCGCTAGATAGCAGCCATACTCCATACGCGAACAGTCATACAATAGGGTAGGGGTATTTAATGAACAACTTGCACTCACAACAAACACACGTATTCAATTGTACACTAGCGCATGGCCGTGCGGTCATGCGCAGTTTATATAATTGCAGGACAGGAAGTGGCCACAGAAACTTTGCCCTTCCAGGGCCTGCCAAGAGGACCAATGGAATGCGCTGCAGAGCCAGAGCACATGACCCTCGATCTCCAACGGGAGATCTTGCTCTGGGCATGCTCAGTGTGCGCAAACAAGGACTTAGTCCCAGGGAAGTCCGCTCGCCGCTGACCAGCACTGACTTTAATGGCAGGAGCTGAAGAAGCAGCAGTAACTCTCTGTACAGAGTGAGAGCGAGCAAGACACTGGGAGCGATGTCCCTGCTGAGCAGACTCCACTGCGGCTGGAGGAGAATGGGAGACCGCAGCGGAGACGGATCGAGATTCCCCCTGTGCAGCAGAGGAAACTCGACTCCTAACATTACCCCCCCTCCTAGGGCCCCCCCCTCCTTGGGCCTCGCTACGCTCGAAGGCAGCAATGAGCTGTGGGGCCCGAATGTTTTGAGCAGGCTCCCAAGACCTGTCCTCTGGACCATAACCCTTCCAATCCACCAAATAAAACTTTTTGCCGCGTACCACCTTGCACCCCAAAATAGCGTTCACCTCGTAATCGTCCGTAGATGAACCCGATGTCCCGGCAGATGACTCGGAAAACTGGGACATGTATACGGGTTTCAAGAGGGACACATGAAAGGTGTCAGTGATACCCAAGCGTGGAGGAAGAGCTAGGCGGTAGACCACAGGATTAACCTGTTCGAGAACCTTGAAGGGACCCAAGTAGCGAGGAGCAAACTTAGTGGACTCAACTCGCAGCCTGATGTTACGGGCGGAGAGCCACACCAAGTCGCCAGGGGCAAAAGTCAGAGCGGGGCGCCGATGAACATCGGCGGAGGACCTCATTCTCTTCTTGGAGGCCCGAATGGCATCCTGCGTGCGATCCCAAATGTCCCGTGCCTCCACAGCCCAGTCTGCCACCCTGGGATCAGCGGAAGACACAGGCATGGGCACAGGAACACGCGGATGCTGGCCGTAATTTAAGAGGAATGGAGTCTGACCGGTAGAGTCGGCTACGGCATTGTTAAGTGCAAACTCTGCCCACGGTAGCAAGGATGCCCAGTCATCCTGTCTGGCAGAAACAAAATGTCGCAGATATGTGACCAAGGTCTGGTTGGCCCTTTCTACCAACCCATTCGTCTCGGGATGATATGCCGAAGAGAGATTTAACTCAATACTGAGTAGACGACATAGCTCCCTCCAGAATCGAGACGCAAACTGGGGACCCCGGTCACTAACAATTTTGTCTGGCATACCGTGTAAGCGAAAGATATGCTTGATAAACAAGACAGCCAACGCCCGTGCAGATGGTAGCCGTGGAAGAGGCACCAAATGCACCATTTTGGAAAAATGATCGGTGATCACCCAGATAATGGTGCAATTACGAGACTTGGGTAAGCCAACCACAAAGTCCATCCCGACCATCTCCCAGGGCCTGTCAGCCATGGGCAGAGGATAAAGCAACCCAGCTGGCCGTTGCCGAGGAGTCTTGTTCCT
Organism: Ranitomeya imitator; assembly: GCF_032444005.1. Classification (NCBI taxonomy): domain Eukaryota; kingdom Metazoa; phylum Chordata; class Amphibia; order Anura; family Dendrobatidae; genus Ranitomeya; species Ranitomeya imitator. The sequence continues at coordinate 394,087,575 of NC_091285.1, read as the reverse complement.
GGCGCAAGAGACACACGCCCGAACATACTCCGCGACGTCACGAGCCATATGCGGCCACCAGTATGTCCTCGCCAGTAACTCTGATGTCCTTTTAGTACCAAAATGTCCACCCACCCTGGACGAGTGCGCCCAAGAGAGAACCTCCGGTCGCAAACTAGATGGAACAAAAGTCTTGCCCGGGGGCACAGACTCCAGTGAAACCGGGGCCACGGTTCTCAAAGTCTCGGTGGGGACAATAAGCCGAGGCTCCTCCTCCTCCGCAGATGACACAACGGAGCGAGAGAGAGCATTGGCCCGAATGTTCTTCTCCCCAGAAACGAAATGGAAGGTGAAATGAAACTGGGAGAAGAACAAGGACCATCTGGCCTGGCGAGAATTCAACCGCTGAGCTGTCTGCAGATACACCAAATTTTTGTGATCTGTGAAGACTTGGAAGGGAAAACGTGCTCCCTCCAAGAGATGTCTCCACTCCGAGAAGGCCAACTTCATGGCTAGCAACTCCCTGTCCCCGATGGAATAATTCCTCTCTGCTGGTGCGAAGGTCTTGGAGAAAAAGAAGCAAGGATGCTTCCGACCTTGAGCATCCTTTTGGATGCTGCACCGCTTTAAGAGAATGAGGTTCCTGCCAGTCCATCACAGCCTGTAGTTTGGCAGGATCCATAGCCAATCCCTGGGCTGAGATGATGTAGCCTAGGAAAGGTAAGGACTCCTGCTCAAACATACACTTCTCCAACTTGGCATAGAGGGAGTTTGCCTGTAGGAGGTCGAAGACTTTGCAAACATCTCTCCGATGGGAGTCAATATCTGGAGAGTAGATGAGAATATCATCCAGATAGACTACGACCGAGGTGGAAAGCATATCCCGGAAGACATCGTTCACAAAGTCTTGGAAAACGGCTGGGGCATTACAGAGCCCAAAGGGCATCACCAGATATTCATAGTGCCCATCCCTGGTGTTAAAAGCCGTCTTCCATTCGTCCCCCTCACGGATGCGAATCAGGTTGTAAGCACCCCGCAGATCTAATTTAGTAAATACCCTTGCTCCCCGAAGCCTATCGAACAGTTCAGATATCAAAGGCAAAGGGTATTTATTCTTAACGGTGATGGCATTAAGACCCCTGTAGTCTATGCATGGACGCAATTCCCCACTCTTCTTCTGCACGAAGAAGAACCCTGCCCCAGCAGGTGACACTGACTTCCTGATGAACCCTCTTGCCAGATTTTCCTGGATGTACTGTGACATTGCCTCCATCTCCGGGAGAGATAGCGGATAGACTCGACCCCGGGGAGGCTCAGCACCAGGCAAGAGGTCAATAGGACAGTCATAGGGGCGATGGGGCGGAAGGGTCTCCGTCGCCTTTTTGGAGAATACGTCTGCATACGACCAATACTGCTTGGGGAGAGAGGAAAGATCTGCGGGTACCTCAGTTGTAGCTACCTGAGCGCACTCCCTCTGACACCTACCCCCACAAGATTCACCCCATCCCAGAATTCTGCCTGAGGACCACTCGATATGAGGAGAGTGGTACCGTAGCCAAGGTATTCCCAACAGGACTTCATCAATTCCCTCTGGAATGACGAGCAGAGAAATAATCTCCTGATGAGATGGCGACATGGACAGAGTAAAAGGGATGGTCTGGTGAGTTATCTGTGAGGGCAGAGTCGACCCATTCACCACTCGTACCGTTACAGGTTGAGCTAGCATAACCAGAGGTATTGCGTGGCATTGGGCGAAGGCAGAAGACATAAAATTGCCCTCCGCCCCAGAATCCACGCAGAGCTTTACCGAGTGGGAGAATGAGCCTATAGTAATTGTCCCCTTAAAGGACAATTTAGAGGCAAACGTCGCCGTGTCTAGTGTACCTCCACCTTCGACCACTAGACGCTGACGTTTCCTCGAACGCTGAGGACATCTGGTGGCTAAATGTCCAGACTGCTGGCAAACATTACAGACCCTGAGTGCACAAGCGGTCCGGGACTTAGGTCCCGCTTGTGACACTTCCCTGGCCTCATGTGACTCAGGAACCAGGACCGGAGATTCCAGAGGTTTGGCGAAAGTAGGAGCCAGCCGAAACCTCTGCCTACACTGGGCTCGCTCTAACCTCCGCTCGTTAAAACGGAGGTCAATTCGAGTAGAGACTGTTATTAACTCCTCCAGTGTGGCAGGAATCTCCCTAGTGGCCAGAGCGTCCTTTACATGGTCAGCCAAGCCCCTCCAAAATATGGGGATAAGAGCTTTATCCGACCATTCCAGCTCAGATGCTAAAGTGCGGAATTGGACGGCAAAATGACTGACCAAGGACTCACCCTGAGTTAATGCCAGCAGTTGGAGCGCAGTGTCATGGGTGACTTGAGGTCCTAAAAAGACCTGTTTTAAAGTGCTCAAAAACAGAGGAGCACTCTGCACCACATGATCGCCACGCTCCCACAGCGGCGTAGCCCATTCCAACGCCCTGTCCGACAATAGAGGCACAATAAATCCCACCTTAGCCCGCTCTGTGGGGAAACGTGCAGCCAGAAGCTCGAGATGAATAGAGCACTGACTCACGAATCCCCTACAAAATTTGCTATTACCAGAAAATTTTTCTGGCAGCGGGAGGCGAGAAAATGTCGGAACAGGGGTGGCAATGGACAAAGTTGCTGCAGCCACGCTGGCAGCCTGTACAGCAACTGCGGTAACATCCACAGCTGAGGTTGCGCTCTCGAGAGCCGCCAACCTACCCTCCAGCTGCTGTATATACCACAGGGATTGCTGTTTGTCCGTCATCACTAGCCAGACCCTGGCGCTAGTGTAATGTTAGGGCTAGCGGAACGCACCAAATAATAAGACTGATAGTGTACGGTGCGTTCGTAGCCCGGGGTCCACCGTGCAGAGATGGAACCTGCTGCTGAGTAATGACGGACTATATGGCGGTACTCATAAGTATACTCGCGTGGGTTAAACTTCACCCAACGTGAAGGAAGCGATCCTGTTGCGTCACAGGATCGCGGTACCGCACATAGAAGGCGAGCAAGCAATCAGCGAACTTAACCCCAACTAGGATTAAAGTCCGATTAGACCACTTGCTGACACAACACCGCAACAGGGTGTGTTAGGCAACTCTTATAATTAGAGCACCGAAGTGCGAACTGTGCCGTGCTGGCAGGCACCACTAAGCACCCAGACGTGGGTCAGGAAGCGCACTGGCGGTCACAGCAATAGACGCTGATACGTGTGTGACACGTTGAGTGATTTGTCGGGCGCTAGATAGCAGCCATACTCCATACGCGAACAGTCATACAATAGGGTAGGGGTATTTAATGAACGACTTGCACTCACAACAAACACACGTATTCAATTGTACACTAGCGCATGGCCGTGCGGTCATGCGCAGTTTATATAATTGCAGGACAGGAAGTGGCCACAGAAACTTTGCCCTTCCAGGGCCTGCCAAGAGGACCAATGGAATGCGCTGCAGAGCCAGAGCACATGACCCTCGATCTCCAACAGGAGATTTTGCTCTGGGCATGCTCAGTGTGCGCAAACAAGGACTTAGTCCCAGGGAAGTCCGCTCGCCGCTGACCAGCACTGACTTTAATGGCAGGAGCTGAAGAAGCAGCAGTAACTCTCTGTACAGAGTGAGAGCGAGCAAGACACTGGGAGCGACGTCCCTGCTGAGCAGACTCCACTGCAGCTGGAGGAGAATGGGAGACCGCAGCGGAGACGGATCGAGATTCCCCCTGTGCAGCAGAGGAAACTCGACTCCTAACACAGAGGTTTCTGAAAATCTACTCAGATTTGCCAGAGCTTCTGGTCAAGATACGCTGCATCAGTCCCCATTTCTGCAAATCAGCTACAGCAGCTTCTGCTCTGACAGTGCTGAAGCAGTGCATGCAAGTGCCAGTTCACCCACTGAAAGCCTTGCCAGCATGTGCTACAACTAGTGTTGAGCATTCCGATACTGCAAGTATCGGGTATCGGCCGATACTTGCTGTATCGGAATTCCGATACCGAGTTCCGATATTTTTGTGATATCGGAAATCGGTATCGGAGTGTGCGGTGCGTATGGTTCCAAGGGTCTGAAGGAGAGGAAACTCTCCTTCAGGCCCTGGGATCCATATTAATGTAAAAAATAAAGAATGAAAATAAAAAATATGGCTATACTCCCCCCTCCGAAGAACCCTGGCTGTCACCGCTGCAAGTGTCCGCCTCCGTTCCTGAGAATGTAGTGAGTGAAGGACCTTCGATGACGTCGTGGTCAGGTGAGCGGTGACCGCGACATCATCGAAGGTCCTTCACTCTCTGCAATTCTCAGGAACGGAGGTGCGCGCTCGCAGCGGTGACAGCCAGGGTCCTTCGGAGGGGTGAGTATAGCCATATTTTTTATTTTTATTCTTTATTTTTTACATTAATATGGATCCCAGGGCCTGAAGGAGAGTTTCCTCTCCTTCAGACCCTAGGAACCACAGAGGATACATTCCAAAATTTGTGTCCCATTGACTTGTATTGGTATCGGGTATCGGTATTGGCGAAATCCGATATTTTGCCGGTATCGGCCGATACCATCCAATACTTATACTTTCAAATATCGGAAGTTATCGCTCAACACTAGCTACAACTCAACACAGCACATGCTAGCAAGGCTTTGTGAGCAACATTGGCCAGTTGGGGAATACCGGCTCCAACACGCCTGTCGGTATTCTGGTCAGCCTCCACACATAACATCTGGGCATTAGTGATGAGCGAACATGTTCGCCACTACTCGTTACTCGCCCAAGTATCAGTGTACTCGCCGAGCACCGAGCATTTCCGGGATTACTCGGTGGGAACTGGTGTCTGCACCCAGTATTTTTGCAGAATTTAGAGACCCATTCATGCTGCAGGGATTGTTTGCCAGGCCATGAAATGCCGCAGCCATCTTTGTTATGGTCGTGCAGTGATTGGCTTAGCCGCACAGCATCATCACGAGTATAAGAGACCTGGCGGCGCCCTGCTCGCTGCATTCAGCTCCGGATTCAGCAAGTGTAGGGAGAGCTGCTGCAGAGATAGGGTCAGAATCGTGGTTTTAATAGTTAGTGTAGGTCTGCAACTGTTAAATCCACAACTCCTGAGAAACCAACAGTCCTTTTAAGGCTAATTCGTGGGTCCCGAGATTGCAGCGCTAGGTAGGCAGGGCACAGCATATCCACATCAGTGCAAGGCCTGCAGGCACTGTTTGTGAGTACATAGCTCCCACTGCATCCCTCCCAAAGCTCCATAACTGTCTGCTGCTGCTTATTTACTACATACCTAGTTGCAGTTTTCATTTTTTTTTGTCCAAAAATTCACCCCCCCAAAAAAAATATTTAGTCCGTTCTATCAGACAGATGCCTGTTTAAAAATCATAGTTGGTCAGGCATACGTAGCATAGTTGTGTTTGCTAGCCTTGTGCCACTGTTTTTTTTTTTAATTCATCCAAAAGCCCTCCAAAAATTAATACAGTCTGTTATGTCAGGCTGAGTCCTGGTGTATCTGTTTTTGAAAAACGTATTTCCACAGGCATACATAGCATAGTTCTGTGTGCTAGCCTTGGTCAAATATTTTTTTGTTTACATTGACCAAAAAGCAAAAAACACATTAATACAGTCTGTTAAGTCAGACTGAGTCCTGGTGTATTTGTTTCTGAAAAATCAAATTTCCGCAGTAGGATAGTTCTGTGTGGTAGCCTTGTGCCACTCTTTTTTTTTGTTTTAAATTCATCAAAAAACAAAAAAGGCCTCATATCCTCATATATCTGCGTGCTCCAAGTTTGGGCATTTTAGGCGGGTTTTCCACTGTTTTGATGTCTGTTACTCAACTTATATACAGCACTATTTTGCATTTAAAAAAATACAGGTCAACCATATTTGGCAGTGTGGTATTTCCGTGACAGGCCTCATATATATGCGTGCTCCAAGTTTGGGCATTTTAGGCCTGTTTTCACTGTTTTTGCTGTCTGTGACTCTACTTATATACAGCACTATTTTGCATTTTAAAAAATACAGGCCACATATTTGGCAGTGTGGTATTTCCATGAGCGACCTCATATATCTGGGTGCTCCAAGTTTGGGCATTTTAGGCCATTAGTCCAGTTTTTCCTGTCTGTTACTCTACTTATATACAGCACTATTTTGCATTAAAAAAAACAGGCCACATATTTGGCAGTGTGGTATTTCAGCGACAGGCCTCATATATCTGGGTGCTCCAAGTTTGGGCACTTTAGGCTGCTCTTCCACTGTTTTTGCTGCTTGTGACTCTACTTATATACAGCACAGCACTATTTTGCATTTAAAAAATACAGGCCACATATTTGGCAGTGTGGTATTTTCGTGACAGGCCTCATATATCTGGGTGCTCCAAGTTTGGGCATTTCAGGTCGGTTTTCCACTGTTTTTGCTGTCTGTTACTCTACTTATATACAGCACTATTTTGCATTTAAAAAAATACAGGCCACATATTTGGCAGTGTGGTATTTCCATGACAGACCTCATATATCTGCGTGCTCCAAGTTTGGGCATTTTAGGCCATTAGTCCAGTTTTTTCCTGTCTGTTATTCTACTTACAGTATATACAGCACTATTTTGCATTTAAAAAAATACAGGCCACATATTTGGCAATGTTGTATTTCCGTGACAGGCCTCATATATATGCATGCTCCAAGTTTGGGCATTTTAGGCCGGTTTTCAACTGTTTTTGCTGCCTGTTACTCTACTTATATACAGCACTATTTTGCATTTGTGTTGAGCTTTTGAAATAGTGCAGTAGTCCATTTAAAATGGGCAAGGCAAGGGATGGGGAAGTGGACGTGAAGCTGATGGTGCATGCAGATAACGAGGCTGTGGCCAAGGTGAAAGTGGACCACAACAAAGACCCACATCTTCTTGCTCAACCTTCCTGTCCCAGTTTGCAGTGTGAAATGGTTGTTGGTTGCATAGCGGATAATGCTTCCAGTCACTTAGCCACTACCACTACCACCATGTCTTCCACACAGTCAAGTCTGAGTAGCCGTGAGTGTGGCCGGGTTATTCCTCACCCTGATCCTCCTTCCTCCCACCATGTCAAGTGCCCTGAGACAACTGATCCCACACTTGGACACTCTGAAGAGCTGTTCAGTTTTCTATTTCAAGATTCCAGACTCTTGGCCGGTCAACTTGAAGTGGGGACAGATGAGATTGCATGTAGAGCTGCCCAAAGTTTTGACCAGCCCCGGTCACACGAAGGCGATGGTGGGAAAGTGTCACAAGAGGTGAACGATGATGAGACACAATTGCCAAAAAGTCAGGAGGAGGAGCAGGGTGTGGATGTGGAAGATGAGGTGGTGGATGACATAGTGACTGACCCAACCTGGCAGGAGGACATGCATAGCGAGGACAGCAGCACACATGGTGAAGGAGGCATATCCCCCAACAGGCAGGAAGAAGCAGTGTGGTGGCCATAGAGAGAAGGCGTGCATTCGTTCACCAACATGAGTGAAGTTGCCATTCCAGCTGTTAGATCTTCCTGAGTCTGGTAATTTTTTAAAGACTCTGCCGATAACCCCAAACAGGCCATTTGCAGCACCTGCCATGCCCGCATCAGCAGGGGTAGCAAAACAACCAGCCTGACCACTATCAGCATGATCAGGCACATGGCAAAAAAGCACCCCAGGCTTCAGGAACATTCTCTCTGCAGGTGACACTACTGCTTCTTCCATTGCTTTGCATAGAATCCAATCCCCAGTCCACTGTGCATGTGAACATGGCTCTAGCCTTTCACCCGTTGTTGCCCACAGTCAAGCAGCACCATTATCAAGCCCGTCCACTTCCTTGTCCCAGCAAAGCCTTTAGTTGTCTATACCCAAGTCTTTGGAACACAAGTGGAAATACCCAGCCAATGCCCCACAGGCCACAGTCCTAAATTTTAACATTTCTCTTCTGCTTGTGCTCGAAATGTTGCCTTTTAGGCTTGTTGAGATGAAAGCTTTCCACAACCTGATGGCAGCGGCCATCCAAAGGTATTTGGTCTCCAGTCGCCACTATTTCTCCTGATGTGCCATACCGGCGTTACACCAGCATGTGTCCCACAACATTACCCATGCCCTCAGCAATGCTATTACAGGGAAAGTCCACCTAAACACAGACATGTGGACAAGTGCTTGTGGGCAGGGATGGTACATCTCACTGATGGTACACTGCATTAATATAGTAAAAGCCGGGACCCAGTCGGACCTTGGGATGGAACACATCCTCCCCATGCTGAGGATTGCTGGCCCTACGTCAATCAGGGTTGCCCCCACAGTCTACAGCTCCTGCACAACCTCCTCCTCTTTATCCTCCATCTCTGAAATCAACACATCAGTTAGAAGCTGGAAGCACTGCAGCACTGCTTCAGCCAAGTGGCAACAGGCTGTGCTGAAGCTAATCTGCCTAGGTGACAAACCGCACAATGTAGAAGAGTTGTGTACAGCGCTGAAAGAGCAGTCAGACATTTGGATGACACCACTGAACCTACAGCCAGGCATGGTCGTGTGTGACAATGGCCGTAACATGGTGGCGGCTCTGAGGGTAGGCGAGTACACACGTACCTTGCCTGGCCCATGTGCTTAACCTCATGGTTCAAAGTTTTCTGAAAAGCTACCTGGAGCTGCCGGATCTGCTAGTGAAAGTATGCCATCTGTCTACCCATTTTAGAAAGTCAGCTACAGTTTCAGCTGCCCTTGCCGTGCTTCAGCCATGCTTCAGCAGCGTTTTCAGCTTCCAGCTCACCGACTGGGGTGTGATGTCCCCACGTGCTGGAACTCTATGCTGCACATGTTGGAAAGGATTTGTGAGCAGAAGAGGGCAGTTGTTGACTACCAACATCAACAAGGCAGTCGATATTCAGTTCAGACTCCACATATAAGCCCTCAGGAGTGGACATGAATGTCAGACATATGTACCATCCTTAAAAACTTTAAGGACTGCACCAAGATTGTGAGCGGAGATGACGCCATAAATAGCAGCACCATCCCGCTTCTCAGCATTCTGAAAACCTCTATAGTCACAATTACAGAGGATGGATTGCAGGCAGACCACGAGGACATGGAGCAAGGAACCATACAGGGGGATTACACTCATCCCAGCCTCATGTCTTCTCAACGTGGATTGGTAGGAAATGAGGAGGAGGAGGAGGAAGAGGAAGAACAGGAGCTACTTTCATGTGCTATAGATGGTACTACAAGCACAGGTTTCATACCATCTATTCAGTGGGGATGGTCTGAGGACAGGGAGGAGGAGGATGAGGACAGCATGCTCAGCCATCCTGTTGGTGAGGACACAGAAGTCTTGCCTGTGTTTCACGTGACCCTCGCATTATAAAAATCTTTGGTGACACTCATTACTGGTTGGTGACACTTCTACACCCACACTACAAGGAGAACTTTCAATCTCTTCTGCCAGAGGCAGAGAGGTGTACTAAAATGTTGCAGTACCAGAGGGCCCTTGTAGCAGAATTACTTAAAAAATTCCCATGTGAGAACGCTGGCAGCAGACATCAGAGTTTGTTGTACAACCAAGGAATCCAAACGAGAGAGACAGAAGTACAATCCAACTCAGGCAATGGAACAATGGCAAAGTTCTGGGACAGTTTTCTCAGACCCTCCCATCATGATGGCAAAGAAGCAAGAGGTGCTGACACAAGAAGTGCAATGTTTGGGAAGATGGTGAGGGAGTACCTTGCAGATTGTACAAACATCCTCCGTGATTCCTCTGTGCCTTTTAATTATTGGGTATCCAAGCTGGACACGTGGCATGAACTGGCTCTCTACACCTTGGAGGTCCTGGCCTGCCCTGCTGCTAGCATTCTGTCAGAGCGGGTTTTTAATGCCGCTGGTGGAATTATGACAGATAAGCGCATCCGCCTGTCAACTGAAAATGCTGACAGGCCGTCTCTTATAAAAATGAACAAGGGCTGGACTGGGAAAGACTTCTGTACACCACCAAGTGAAAACAGCGAAACATAACCTCAAATACATTCTCTGTTTTGGGAGGTGTATTCTCATGCACCTCTTCTCAACCACACATGGGTATACGCTTCCAAATTTGGTTTGTTTGCTGTTATCCTCTTCCTTATCCTTATCCTCATCATCCACAACCAGTAGTGCACCAAAGTGAACGGATTCCGTGATGCCAAAGTCAAATTTGTTTTTGCAAGGGTGTAAATATGATGCTCGTAACTAATTGGAAACCAAAACAAATGTTACTCCCACAGGGGAAAATTGGATAAAAAAGAGATATACATCTATTATTACCATTTATTCTTATATTTTCCATTTTCCCTAGCTCTGGACAGTCCTCTAATGAGGTAGTGTATACCTCTACAATAGAAAATTATTCAAAAACTTTTATATTATATTTTTATTTATAGCCCTGTCTTTGAGCTGTTGCTAGGGACAAACATATCTCATTGGTCACATTCAGGCTTCAAATCTATGAACCTGTATTCGTCCCTCCCTTTTGTTATTTACTTTCATCGGTGGATTCACATTTTTATTTATTTGTTTTATTTCGTTATGATTTAGCTTTATGTCTCCTCATTCTCCACCACTAGATCACCAGGCTTATCGGCTTCTATGCTGCTACAGGTTGTCAAATTTATTGCAAGGGTGTCTATGATGCCCATAGTATGTTTTTAATAAATGTATCCCCCTTGGGTAAATGTTTGTCAGCCTATACACTTAGTGTATTGGCATTACAAGTGTAGGAGACACACTCCTTTAAATTGGGCCTAGGTTTTAAAAAGGCCTTCCTCCACCTCTCATCATTTTCCACCACTAGATCACCAGGGTTCATGTGTTCCGCGCTGTTACAGACAGTCACATTTTTGGTAAGGGTGTCTATGATCCCCATGAAATATTTTTTTAAAATTTACCCCCCATGAGCAAATGCTTGTCAGGCCATGCTCTCCATTACAAGTCTCAGAGACACACACCCATACATTGGGTCTACGTCTTAACTCTGTTTCCTGCAATGTCTCTTCTTTAACTGCCACTAGATGACCAGGGTGAACGTGCTCTGTACTGTTATAGGCCAGTGAATTTTGGGCAAGAGGGCTGTGATGGCACTATTTTATTTATTAAAAAAAGGACCCTCCATTGGTGAATTGTTTGTCAGCTCATGCACTCCATTACAAGTCTCAGAGACCCACTGTTAGGAGTCGAGTTTCCTCTGCTGCACAGGGGGAATCTCGATCCGTGTCTGCTGCGGTCTCCCATTTGGTATCGGCCGCAGTGGGCTCTGCTCAGCGGAGACGTCGCTCCCAGCGTCTCGCTGGGGCTGATTCGGTGCATAGGGTCACTACTGCCTTTCCTGGCTTTCCTATGGTACCCTGCACTGATCTGCGGCGAGCGAGCCTCTCTGGGACTAAGTCCTTGTTTACTCACACTGAGCATGCCCAGGGCAAGGTCTCCCATTGGAGGTCGAGGGCCACATGTTCGGTCACATGCTCAGGTGCTGCAGTACATTCCATTGGTCCTTCTGGAAGGTCCTGAAAGGGCAAAACATGCTCAGGTACTGCAGCACTTTCCATTGGTCCTTCTGGAAGGTCCTGAAAGGGCAAAAACTTCAGTAGCAGCTTCCTGTGCTGCAACTATATAAACTGCGCATGACCGCACGGCCATGCGCTAGTATCCTCTTTTGCTATATGCTTTGCGCCAATGTGGTCATGTGTTTGTATGTGTTCAGGGACCCGGCTGAAATAAGCCCCTAGAATGCTGGCACCTCCGGCGAGGAGATTGTGTATAAGTGTGTTCAGGGACCCGGCTGAAATAAGCCCCTAGAATGCTGGCTCCTCCGGCGAGGAGATTGAGTATGCATGCATGACCACTCACTGCTCACATCTGGGTAGTTGGCCTGTGCCTCTGTGAAAGTCTAACAGGGCACAGAGCTCACCTCTCGCGGTTACTCTGTGAAGCTAACAGAGTTGGTATATACCGCCATATAGAGCCGCCATTATTTAGCAGCAGGTACTTTCCTGCACGGTGGATCCCGGGTTGCGAACGCACTAATTCTTTTAATAAACAATATATTTGGTGCGTTGCGCCAACCCTAACACCCACACCCCTACATTGGGCCTTCTTCTTAACTCTGTTCCCTGCAATGTCTCTTCCTTATCTCCAACGACATGACCTGGATGAACATTTTATGTACTGTTATAGGCCACAGAATTTTGAGCAAAGGGGGCTGTGATGACAATAGTATATTTTTAAAAAAGGTACCCCCATTGGTAAAATGTCCTTCATGACTTTTGTGCACCTTAAAGAGCTCACTTGAAAAGCTCCTTTTTGTGTTGCCTGGTTGCTCACATTGGACACAATACACTTCATTTACATTTGATAAAGCAATGCTGTTAGTTTGGGTCAGTAGTTCATTACAAATATTTCTTTGTCCACCATATTAGTTTCTCTCCTTGAGAGCCATAACTTTGGCTGCAACAATTGTACAAATGGCGAATATACAAATGACGATTTGGAATCCAGATTAAAATACTATATACCGAATGCATTCAGACCATTACATAGCTGCATTTCTTGTAAAACATTTACAGATGTTACAGACAATGCTCATAGTGACACAATCTTGACAAATGTTTGTTTATTCACTTCACAAACAGTTCTAAGCCTCTATATGTTTGCTGTTTGTCATTGTAAAACATTAAGGTTTACTGAAACTCTGCCTGTGGTGGTTTGATCTAAATCATTGTGTCTTTTATATTCTAGGGGTTTATTGTCCCTCATCTGATGACTCCATGATATCTCAGTTTCATACAACCTTGAAAGCTGGCCACTTAAAGGACTGGGTGAAACTAGAGTTACTACATTGTGTAAATCACTATATAAGACCAGAGAAACATGACTAGGACAGATGCAAAAACTGGGGTACTTGTCCATGTAAAGTGTGCTCATACTTGCATAATTGGGGACACCCATGCAGTGTAGTGAATCTCCCAGGGGTTCTCTGTCTTGGTGTTCCTTCTCTGATATTCCAGGATGATGTTTAAAAGCCTCTTGTTGATGATGTAAGTATACTGTATGTAGTTAATCTTTATATATACGTAATCATTATATGTATTTAACCCTCATATGTACTATTAACCTTTGTATGTTAACATATACAAAAGTGTACGCACTCATACTTTTCAATCATAATATTTCTTGAATTTTGTACTTTGCAATAAAATTGAGTTGTATTGCAAGTATTAGCCTTCTTCAAAGCTGTATCTGAACCTTAGTGTTAAAAACATGGCAAATAAAATTGCCAAATTCTCCTGTAAATTCTGAAAAGAGGGAACCATCATACCATTAAAAAATACAAATGGATTTTCATGGGCCCATCCAGTATGTGGGTTCCAAGGCGTAATGGGGTGCATATGACTATGCAGCAGGGCTGGCCTTGCTGCCAATGTGTAAAACAAAGGAGTACGGGAGTACAAAATGAATATTTTGAAGTGGATTTTCATGGGCCCATCCAGTATGTGGGTTCCAAGGCGAAATGGGGTGCATATGACCTTGCATTCAATGCAACATTTTTTCAGGAGGCCCTCCTGGAAATCTTATGAAAGGGGAATTTTGGTGCGTTGTAATTCTTGGCAGCCAATCCACTCACAGCGTAGGCTACAACGGTATAGGAGACCCACTGTTTAATAATGGCCTTTAAAACGATTAATGCCACCTGATGTCCCGGTAAAAATAGGCTCTGTGATTTTAAGAGTCCCTCCTTCATAAATGAAACAAGATGGGTCTGCTTATGTGCCACACACTACATGGCCAGCTAGGGTTGTTAAATGTTACAATGACATTTCCCAGTGAATGCATTTGTAGTGGTTGAAAGCAATGTTAAAGTTGAAAAACGCTTCAAAAACACTGCATCTGAACTAAGCCCAAGTGGGGGAGGGGGGAATTTTCGGTCTGGGGTTAATTATTTGGCCTTATAGGCAAGTCATTAACCTGCAAAGTCTGTGCCTTAACATATTTCCCAGCAAAATCCGTTTTGGTTTCTTATTAGTGTGTTTTTTGTGGCACCAAGAAAAATAACATCAATCTCGGAAAAAATTGTTTAAAGTTGTGAACTAGGAGTCAGGAATGCTTCCGGGGGCGATCCCCATGATGTTCCTGTGTCATTTGAGCAGTGTTTCCTTCATTTTCAGATGTTTTTAGACCTGAAAAGGACTCTCGGGGGGATCGCGGTAAAAATACTCGGGCCTCCCAAAGACTTACTTTGGGCTCGTTGCTCGAGTACCCGAGTATTCCAATCTGCTTGACCCGAGCATTTCAGTGCTCACTCATCACTAGTGGGCATGAATGTCTGACATTTGTGTGGTTCTCCAAGACTCTGAGGACTCCATAACGAGGGTGAGCGGCGATGATGCCATCATCAGTGCAACAATTGAGCTTCTGTGCTTACTTAAACAGTCACTGCTGACAAGTTAACATGCAGTTTTATTGTATGAAGATGTGATGGGCTGGGGCTGTTTTGCTGCATCAGGACCTGGAAAACTTGCTGTGGAAAATGGAACTATGAATTCTGCTACCAAAATAACCTGAAGGAGAATATCCAGCTATCTGTTTGTAACCTTAAGCTGAAGCGCACTTGGGTTATGCAGCAGGACAATGATCAAAAACACACCAACAAGTCCACCTCTGAATGGCTTAAGAAATTTGCAGTAGCCTAGTCAAAGTCCTGACATTAATTTTATTGAGATGCTGTGGCTCCTCCTGAGCATTATTGTAAATGCTTGATTGCAGTTGTTGCTGCTAAGGGTGACCCAACCAGTTATTAGACTTAGGGGACAATGACTTTTCAACACAGGACCCTGTAGGTTTGGATTTCTTTTTCCCTTAATAATAAAGACCTTAATTTAAAAACTGCATTTTGTGTTTACTTGTGTTATATTTGTCTAATCTTTAAATTTGTTTGGTGATCTGAAACATTTAAGTGTGAAGTGCATAAAAAAGCACCTATTATACCTGGGATTTCTATACCCCACTCTTATGTTATGGAGATTTTTAATACTAGATCTGTTGGGTAATTTGCAATAAAAACAGGCAATTTTGCTAAAAAAACACGCAATGAATCTCTATGATGCATGTACTAAAGTATCCTTTATGTCAGCTTCAGTTTAAATAGTATATAGGATCTGGGAATAAGTGCAATTTAAGTATCTGCCTATACTTTCTAACTTCTCTTATATTATGATTTTGGTGTCTGTTTTTGGCCTCTAATACCTCCCTTTCTGATATATTACATGTGCCATATGGTGTATCAGAAGCAGGGTACCACGTTTACCTGATTATCAACAGGGAGGTAGAGAATTTGATGAGTGGAAGCGCCAATGTGCAGAATTTAGGGTGCCAACTGCCGCTGGTAGGTAGGGAGTCTATAGTAACCTATTAGGCTATGTTCACACGCTGGGGATTTTGCTGCGGATCAGCATCAGTTTCCCATGCATTTACAGTACAATGTAAACCTATGGGAAACGCAATCCGCAGTGCCGATGCTGCGGACAAAAAAGCACGGAAACGCAGCGGTTTACATTCCGCAGCATGTCAATTCTTTGTGCAGATTCCGCAGCGGTTTTACACCTAGAAAACCGCAGGTGTAAAACCGCTGTGGAATCCGCACAAAAACTGCGGTAAATCTGCAATAAATCCGCAGGAAGAAAGCAGTGCTTTTGCCCTGCGGATTTATCAAATCTGCTGTGGAAAAATCCGCAGTGAACTTTTCTATGTGTGCACATACCCTTAGGGCGATCTCTCTTCCCCTTCTTCCATTCCTCATAATTTACAGACCCTATCATATATGTGTAAGCCTAACGATTTTTAAGAGGAAATCTGGCCTTCTGATTCCTCACTGCTACACAGTTTTAGCACAATCTTGTTAGATGTTGGAAGATCAATTTCACACAGCACAGAATCTTATCTAGTTAACTGACAATTTCCGTACCCATTTGTGAATACAGTGGGTACGGAAAGTATTCATACCCCTTTACATTTTCTGAATACTTATGACCATGTGATATTTCAGTTTTTTTTTTAATTAAATTTGCAAATATGTCTACATTTCTGTTTTTTTCAGTCAAGATGGGGTACTATTTTGAATTTATCAAATGGCTGCAATGAAGAAAAAATTTAAAGTTGTATGAATACTTTCTGTACACACTGTCAAATCTTTGTATGATTTAATAAAACTCATTTGATCTGATTTTTAATCAATCTGTAATCCACCGTATTTTTCAGACCATTAGGCTGCCGTCACACTCGCAGTATTTGGTCGGTATTTTACATCAGTTTTTCAAGCCAAAACCAGGAGTGGAGCAATTAGAGGAAAAGTACAACCAGGGCCGCCATCAGGGCATGACAGCCGTGACTGGCGTATGGGGCCCGGTGAGCAGAGGGGGCCCGCATCGGGCCCCGTCTCATCTGGTCACCGGGCCCCCCTGCAGGCGCTGCGGCAGCGGCACACTATTGACGTGCGGGCCCGAGCCCGCACGTCAATAGTTAACAGCCGCCAGCCAGTCTGAGGCTGGCGGCTGAATAGGGCCGCAGTGCGCACTCGCCGGCGTCGCCGGGGTCTGACGTCATTGTCAGCCGCCGGGCCCGGCGGCGAGTGCGTCTGTGTGGAGCCTGGAGAGGGAGCTTCACCCGGCGCTGGAGCTTGGCCAGGTAAGAAGTTGTGTTTTTTTTTTTTCTTTGAGAGCTGCTGCGATCCAGGGGGGCCCGGGGGGCAGGATGATGGACACACAGGGGCAGAAATGCTGGACACACAGGGGCAGAATGGTGGACACAGTGGGGCAGAATGCTGGACACACAGGGGCAGAAATGCCGGACACAGTGGGGCAGAAATGCTGGACACAGTGGGGCAGAAATGCTGGACACAGTGGGGCAGAATGGTGGACACAGTGGGGCAGAATGGTGGACACAGTGGGGCAGAAATGCTGGACACAGTGGGGCAGAATGGTGGACACACAGGGGCAGAATGGTGGACACAGTGGGGCAGAATGCTGGACACACAGGGGCAGAAATGCCGGACACAGTGGGGCAGAAATGCTGGACACAGTGGGGCAGAATGGTGGACACAGTGGGGCAGAATGGTGGACACACAGGGGCAGAAATGCTGGACACAGTGGGGCAGAAATGCTGGACACAGTGGGGCAGAATGGTGGACACAGTGGGGCAGAATGGTGGACACACAGGGGCATAATGGTGGACACACAGGGGCAGAAATACTGGACACACAGGGGCAGAACTGCTGGACACAGTGGGGCAGAAATGCTGGACACAGTGGGGCAGAATGGTGGACACACAGGGGCAGAATGGTGGACACAGTGGGGCAGAATGGTGGACACACAGGGGCAGAAATGCCGGACACAGTGGGGCAGAAATGCTGGACACACAGGGGCAGAAATGCCGGACACAGTGGGGCAGAAATGCTGGACACAGTGGGGCAGAATGGTGGACACAGTGGGGCAGAATGGTGGACGCACAGGGGCAGAAATGCTGGACACAGTGGGGCAGAATGGTGGACACACAGGGGCAGAATGGTGGACACAGTGGGGCAGAATGCTGGACACACAGGGGCAGAAATGCTGGACACAGTGGGACAGAATGGTGGACACACACAGGGGCAGAAATGCTGGACACAGTGGGGCAGAATGCTGGACACACAGGGGCAGAAATGCTGGACAGTGGGGCAGAAATGCTGGACACAGTGGGACAGAATGGTGGACACACAGGGGCAGAATGGTGGACACACAGGGGCAGAATGCTGGACACACAGTGGGGCAGAATGCTGGACACACAGTGGGGCAGAATGCTGGACACACAGTGGGGCAGAATGCTGGACACACAGTGGGGCAGAATGCTGGACACACAGTGGGGCAGAATGCTGGACACACAGTGGGGCAGAATGCTGGACACAGTGAGGCAGAATGCTGGACACACAGTGGGGCAGAATGCTGGACACAGTGGGGCAGAATGCTGGACACAGTGGGGCAGAATGCTGGACACAGTGGGGCAGAAATGCTGGACACAGTGACAGGGGCAGAATGCTGGACACAGTGACAGGTGCAGAATGCTGGACACAGGGGCAGACTGTGAGACCCAGGGGCAGAATGCGAGACACGGGGCAGAATGGAGATACGGGGCATGATTGGAGACACGGGGCAGGATGAAAGACATGGGGGCATGACTGGAGACAGATGGGGCAGGATTGGAGACAGATGGGGCAGAATGGAGACACAGGGGGCATGATTGGAGACAAGTGTCAGGATTGCAGACATGGGGGCATGGTTGGAGACATAGGGGGCAGAATGGAGACATGGGGCATGATTGGAGACACTGGGGGCAGAATTGGAGACAGATCGTGCAGGATCATGGGGCACGATGGATATGATGGAGACAGATGGGGCAGGATGGGGCGATCATATGGGGCAGGATAAGGAGATCATATGGGGCAGAATGGATACTCATGAGGGCAGGATGGGAGAATATCTGGCTGACGCCAGGAATGAGACACACGGGGCCAGGCTGGGTGATATTATTAATACCATAGGGGCTAATTTAGGGATATTATTACTGCAGTGATGTATTTATTTTATTTTTTGAGTATACTGTTTTAAATGGGGGGCGGTCCTGTTACTGTATAGAGTCATACTATGTCGCCTTCTTCATGTGGTGTAATGTAGAAGTTGTGAAAAATTAAGTAATGTGTTCTGCAAGCGGAGCTCGAGATAACTGTGTTATTTCCTGCAGAGAGAAGTCCTGGCTGGATGAAATGATGGCGGTCTGTGCTGGATGAAAGATGAAGGACTTCACCTAGAGACGTCACTGGTGAGTCAGTGTGTTACCTATACACTGACACTATACACTGTATACAGAGCTCCTGTGTATAATTTCACTAGTGATCACTATATTATCTGTACACAGACACTGCATACTAATTACAGATCTCCTGTGTATAATGGCACTTATGGTGATAGTATGGTGCTTTTTTAAAATTTACTGATCAGAATTGTAGTATTCAGTCACTATGTGGTGGTAATATGTGGTCTGGACATGGTGTTGTGGTATTTGTTCCTTGTATGTGATATTATTCGATCACTGTGGTGGTAATATGTGGTCTGGTCATGGTGTTGTGGTATTTGTTCCTTGTATGTGATATTATTCGATCACTGTGGTGGTAATATGTCATCTGGTCATGGTGTTGTGGTATTTGTTCCTTCTATGTGATATTATTGGGCATTTTAAAAATTGAAAAATAAATAAAAATATACCTAAATTGTATTGCATATTTTAACAAATATTTAATAGGTTACAGCAGAGTAGGGCCCGGCCAAAAGTGTCTACCGTGTTATGGTGGCGGCTTAAAAAATCTTTTGGCCAAAACAAAAGCTGCCTGCTATATGTGTGATCTGGTGATGGGAACTGTTAATGTGTGATTGGTGAGAAGTGGAGTTTTTCCAAGAGAGAGCGGTGGGACTGTGGACAGTTCGAGGGGTGGAGCCTGGAGGCGGGGCTGGGGTGGAGCCTGGGCGGAGTCTCAAGGGGGCCCCGAAAATTTTGCCAGTATGGGGCCCCGAAATTTCTAGTGGCAGCCCTGGTACAACAGAAACATATGCACCACTTCTGTATTTATCACCCACTCCTGGTTTTGGCTACAAATACTGATGTAAAATACTGGCCAAATACTGCGAGTGTGACGGCAGCCTATGACACACTTTTTTTCCTCCAAATTTGGGAGGAGAGTGTGGGGTGCGTCTTACGGTCCAAAGTAACGTGGGAAGGGGGCAGCGGCGGAGTGGGATCGCACTCGCAGGAGGCAGGAAAATTTTGCCGCTGAACAAATCTGGCACTGCAGAAACCACAAGGTACTTAAAATGAAGGAATATTCTTTAGCTGCTTCCCCACCCACCTGTCAGCGCCGAGCAGTGAGCGGGGAGCAGCAAATGAATATTCCTTCCCTTAAACAGTGGACCCATGTGGTTTCCCCAGCGCTGGATTCCTACAGTGGCTGGGGAGATCGTGTGTCCGGTGGAGAAGGAGGTGGCAGGATCAGGGTGCCACAGGAGAGATTGCCACATACCTGACAGCACAGCCCTGGCTGTGTTGATGATGAGTGCTCCCATATAGGACCTGTGGTGAGGTCATGAAGCGGGGGGCTGGAGCATCACATGACAGCACAGAGCCCTTCCTCTTCATTGTGTCATCACAGGTCCTGCAGACACCACGCTAGAAACAATGTAGCTTCCTCTTACATGACCTGTGGTGAGGCAAAAAGATAGAGGGCTCTGTGCGGTCATGTGATGCCCCAGCCCTTCATTACCTGTCACCACACTGTGGCTGGCTGGCTGCGGGACCTGCACTGCCTGTACAAGTAAAAATTAATTAAAAGATTAGTAATTACAACACATAAAAAAGCACTCTGCCACTACTGTGGTGAACTATAACTCCCAGCATGCCATAGGATCTGCAGGATATGCTGGGAGTTATAGTTCTCCCATGGGATCTTAAAGCAGCACTCTAGTGTTATTTTTCAGTGCTGGAGTGGTGCTTTAAATATAAGCCCAGTGCCCCCATTCTTATACTCACCCCCCAGTGTCCTCGTACAGTACTTTACAGACACCACACTGGTCCCACAGTACCATTTTCTACCCACCCGTAGCTTCCAACATAATAACATACTCTTATATATAACAACACCACATATAATAGCATATTATTTATGTTATTAAATATTTTACCACATTTTTGCTTCAAATCTTTTTTTCCCTTATTTTCCACCTCTAAAACTTGTGTGCATCTTATAGTCCGGTGAGTCTTATAGTCCGAAAAATACGGTAACTGTTATTCTATCCTATTCATGTTATTTAATTTACATGAAAACCGTTCAAGAAGAATCACAATATGTGTCTTTAATTCCAACTGCTCTTATTTTCTATTTTTTCCCACTTTTTCCCCACAGTACTTAGCAGCAGTTCCAGTTCCTGGATTCTATTCGTCTTCAGTTTCTTGCTATATTGTCTTAATATACAAGACAATAAACTACATGGTTAGTTCTATGACACATACAGTATATATATACAGTACAGACCAAAAGTTTGGACACACCTCATTTAAAGATTTTCCTGTATTTTCATGACTATGAAAATTGTAATTTCACACTGAAGGCACCAAAACTATGAATTAACACATGTGGAATTATATACTTAACAAAAAAGTGTGAAACAACTGAAAATATGTCTTATATTCTAGGTTCTTCAAAGTAGCCACCTTTTGCTTTGATGACTGCTTTGCACACTCTGTGCACACTCTTGACACATCTCTACAACAACTGCTAAGATACTTTGTGCAGCAGGCCTTCATGGTAAAATAGCTGCTAGGAAACCATTGCTAAGGACAGGCAACAAGCAGAAGAGACTTGTTTGGGCTAAAGAACATGGGGAATGGACATGGCCTCACAAAACCCATTCATACAAAGAAAACACAAAACACTATTGATGTGGATAAAAATGGCCGTGTAGTTTATTTAGGGTTACATAAATTAAATAAATACCAATAAATAAACTCTTCAATTAAAACCAAAGTTCCATACTTCTCCAGTAAACCAATCCACCCATACATGGGTGATTTTCCCACAATTAAACTACACGACAGTGAATTACAAGCATTAACAAAGGAGGAGGGAGGGTGGGCTTCTTCTTTTCTTCTTTCTCCGGCAGAATGACCAAAAACCCCTGAAACCAGGGTTTATATACACAAAAATTGGGCGCCAAACACCCCAACAGCCAATAAAAACGGCTAAAAAAGGCGCCAGGCAGACCAGAAAAAACTGGATATAACCAGTTTCTAATCTCCTCACCTGACTGACCTGACCTTTAGATGACCCATCAGTAAAGAATGCCATATTACTACCAATAGGGTTTATGAGGCCATGAGACCCCCGCTGCATTCTTTCTGTGTTTACGCGGGGGGGGGGGGGCTAACATTAGATCAGTGGAAATCAGTGCCTTGGTCTGATGAGTCCAAATTTGAGATCTTTGGTTCCAACCACCGTGTCTTTGTGAGATGCAGAAAAGGTGAACGTATGGACTCTACATGCCTGTTTCCCGTGAAGCATGGAGGAGGAGGTGTGATGGTGTGGGGGTGCTTTGCTTGTGACACTGTTGGGGATTTATTCAAAATTGACAGCATACTGAACCAGCATGGCTACCACAGGATCTTGCAGCGGCATGCTATTCCATCTGGTTTGCATTTAGTTGGACCATCATTTATTTTTCAACAGAGCAATGACCCCAAACACACCTCCAGGCTGTGTAAGGGCTATTTGACCAAGAAGGAGAGTGATGGGGTGCTACGCCAGATGATCTGGCCTCCACAGTCACCAGACCTGAACCCAATCGAGACGGTTTGGGGTGAGCTGGACTGCAGAGTGAAGGCAAAAGGGCCAACAAGTGCTAAGCATCTCTGGGAACTCCTTCAAGATTGTTGGAAGACCATTCCCGGTGACTACCTCTTGAAGCTCATCAAGAGAAGGCCAAGAGTGTGCAAAGCAGATGTGACGCCCGAGAGACCGGGGTACCCAGCACCGGACCAATGGGGTCTGTATCTTGAGGGGGATGTCACGGGTGGCTTGACCCGGTGCTGTGGCCTCAGGCAATGCACAGTGTAAAGGGTATCGTGAGGGAACAGGCACTTACTTGATCAGCAGCAGGTTCTCCCAGCGGTGATGATCCCAATCCTGGATAGATGGCTATTGTCCAAATGAAAGACTGAGGCACTGAAACGTTTAATCAGTTTACTTTAACAAAAAATGATTTACAACCAGTCCTGTCACCGGAGTCTGTATGGGAACTCTGAGTTACTTTGACCCTGCCGGGGTCTTCGCCTCTTATTGTACACAATATCTGTGTGGCCCTGCTGCTGTATGTGAATTGGCTGCCGGCCCAATCTGTCCCCTCCGGGTCCTGGTTCGACGGGCAACCCGAGTCCTTTTATCGGCTTACCCCCTCCGGGAGTACCGCTGAACTCTGTGTCTGTTGCTGCGTCCGACCCTAGTGAAGCTGATATCACCTCACGTTTTTCCGGTTGCTGTATTATATGTAATGAATACAGCCACGGATCCGGTATCCGTCTTTGCGCCTGTTCTGGGTAGTGATTAATGCTACCCGGTTCTCACAATGTCCTTTTTCTCTATCCCTCTTCTCCTCAGGCCGGTGATTTGGGCCTGGAAACCGTCATAGGGCTGTTAGAAATTCAGCTGTATGACCTCTCACTTTCAGCTCCTTAGCCCAACTGCCAGTTCTTCTCTCAGACCAGAATAGATCAAGGGGAGTCTCTGGAGCTCCCCCTTCTGGCCGGAGGTGGTAGTGCAGTCTTGCTATTTTAGTATTTGTATCCAGTGTCAGTAACTGTTTTTGTGGCAAATACCCCTAGGGGTGCCACATTCCCCCTTAGTTAAGAACAGTACTCCGGGACTGTGGGACGATAACATTTTGAAATAACAATTAATATGTACAGAGTCTTAAAAATGAAAAGTTACAAAAACCACTCAAGGAAACAAAAATAGAGTTCTGTAAAAAGTCACTCCAAATAGCGTCCATTAATACAGTTCTATCCTTGAAGGTACTAGGAAAGGCACTGCACTTTGTGTCCAAGAATTTAGTTCCATTTTTCCAACGGAGTTACCAATATAAAGTCTAAAGAAAGTTCAAAATGAGCAAAAAGCAAAGTTCAAAAAGCAGTCTTTCCGGAGCTTTGATTTAGTGCCTCCGGGCTGATAAAAAGTTCAAGAATATGCAATAAGTTCATACAGACAAGTCTCTGTAGGTACTGGGCTTAAACGTTGCAGAATGATAACAATGACTATAGTTTTATAGTTGGTAATCCGCATACCTGGCCGGTAATTGACCCTGGGTACTACGCTGTGATCTACGTAATAGCGGTGTCTCTTCATGTGGTGTACTACTGTCTACTGCGGATGTAGTATCTGCCCGCTCTGCTAAAGATAATTCCACGACTATGGAGTTGGCAAGTCCACCGTGAATGGGATTACTCTGATCAGGAATCTGTTCTTCCTGGCCTGGAACCTCCCGTAGTACGGGGTCAGCCTCTTCCTGTCTTGGGACTTCTGGTATTGGGTGCAGTGTTGGGTAAAAGGCCACCATGGGAACCACTACTGCACCATGGTATGTTAGTAGGGTTTTGGGAAAGTCTCCTATACAGGTGTGATACATTTCCTCTTCTTTTTCCTTTACTGGTTGGACCTGCATGGGTTGAATAACGTCTGGTTCTGGCTGGACAACTTCTGGCTCTTTCAATGCTTCCGGACATAATTTAAGATTGTCTCTTGACACTAGTACAGATGTTAAGCCTCCGTTTTTGCTAATGAGACACATTTTAGGATTATCCATTCTTGTTGGTAAAACTGTGTAGGGTACGGTTTCCCATTGATTGTCTCGTTTATTGGTTCGACGATTTCTCTTGAGCACTTGGTCACCCGGTCTTAATGGGGTCGCTAGAGCATTCTGGTTGAAAGTTCGCTCTTGTTTTTCTCTAGTTTGCTGAAGGCTTCTTTCCACACTCTCTTGCACTTGGCGATACTGCTTTTGCCGTATGATATCCCAATTGGAGTCTTGAACATCTGCATCTGGTTTCAGAATTCCCATTTCTAGATCGATTGGTAATTGGCCGGGTCTTGCACGCATAAGGTAAGCTGGGGTGCAGTTGGTGGAGCTCACCGGGACATGATTATACAGATCCACCAAGTCAGGCAATTTCTCTGGCCATTGATTCCTTTCTGTCTCAGGTAAAGTCTTTAGTAGTTCTATTACAATATGGTTCATCTTCTCGCATAAGCCGTTTGTTTGTGGATGATAGGCCGTCGTCCGGATCTTTTTGCAACCATACATATTACAGAATTCTCTGAAGATCTCTGATTCAAAGGCTGTACCTTGGTCGGTGAGAACCTGTTCCGGATATCCATGGGGTCTACAAAAGTATGTTTGGAACGCTTTGGCTGCTGTTTTTGCTGTCAGATCTTTTACGGGTACTACTACCAAGAAGCGTGAATAATGGTCCACGATGGTCAAGGCATAGACATAGCCGGATCGGCTTGGTGTCAACTTCATGTGGTCCATGGCTACAAGTTCAAGTGGTTGTTTGGTGATTATGGGCTGCAGTGGTGCTCTTTGGTTCTTTTGATCGTTTCTTCTGAGGTTGCACGGGCCACAATTTCTGCACCACTGTTCGATTGATTTTCTCATCCCGACCCAATAAAATCTTTCTCTTAGAAGTACTTCTAACTATTTCCAACCGAAGTGACCAGCACCATTATGGTAAGCTTCGAGGACCATCTTGACATCTTGTTTAGGCACGATAATCTGCCAAACCAATTCATGTGTTTTCGGATTGGTGTACCTTCTACAGAGCTTCCCTTGATACAGGAACATTTTGCCTCTCTCTTTCCAGAGTTGATGCATCTCTTCTGGGGCATCCTCATCGGGATATGCACTTTGCTCAGTTAACAGTTCCTTCACCAACTTCACAGCCGGATTACTGTCTTGGGTGTCAGCCCATCTATGGTGTGCTAACGGATTAAAATTCACCTCTTGTTGTTTCTGATAGGTATTTGACTGATGATGTTTTGCCTTGGGATGATGGAAGGCTGGTAGTTCAATTTCTTCAAGCTCCCCCGTTTCTTCTTCTACATCTCTCAAGTGTGGCATCCGGGATAGGGCATTGGCATTTCCATTCTTGCGACCTGCTCGATACTTGATCTTGAAGTTGTAATTAGATAACCGGGCTATCCATCGCTGTTCTAATGCACCTAATTTGGCTGTGTCCAGGTGGGTCAACGGATTGTTGTCAGTATAGACAATAAATTCTGCAGCAGCCAGATAGTGTTTGAAACGTTCAGTCACAGCCCAAACTACTGCCAGTAGTTCCAATTTGAAGGAGCTATAATTTTCTGGATTTCTTTCAGTAGGCCGGAGCTTTCTACTTGCAAAGGCGATGACTTTCTCCCGACCTTCTTGCTTTTGTGACAGCACCGCTCCTAGTCCCACATTACTGGCATCGGTGTAGAGGATGAAAGGTTGATGGTAATCTGGGTATGCCAGAACCTCTTCTCCGGTTAGTGCCTTCTTTAGTTGTTCAAAGGAGTCTTCCCTTTCATCGTTCCACTGAAAAGGAGGGTTTCGGTTTGAAGGTTTCTTCGTCTGCCCTACCAAGGCGTCTTGCAAGGGTGCTGCCAATTTGGTAAATCCTTTTACAAATCTGCGATAGTAACCCACCAATCCCAGGAATTGCCTCACTTCTTTTGCGTTGGTAGGTCTTGGCCAATCCCTTATGGCGCTTATTTTCTCGGGATCCGGTGCTACTCCCTCCGAACTCACGATGTGTCCCAGGTACTGTACCTTTGGCTTGAGAAGGTGACATTTGGATGGCTTGATTTTCATGCCATACCTGGATAAGGCTTCGAACACTTCTGCCAGGTCTATTAAGTGTTGTTCGTAAGTCTTTGAGTAGACGATCACATCATCTAGGTACAGGAGGACGGTCTCGAAGTTCTTGTGTCCGAGGCAGCATTCCATCAGCCGCTGGAAGGTACCGGATGCGTTGCAGAGTCCGAATGGCATGCGATTAAATTCACATAGACCCATTGGTGTGGTGAATGCCGTCTTTTCCTTATCTCTCTCAGCCACAGGGACTTGCCAATACCCGCTTGTTAAGTCTAAGGTGGAAAAATAATTAGCAGATTTCAAAGCAGTCAAGGACTCTTCTATCCTAGGCAAGGGGTAGGCGTCTTTATGGGTGATGCTATTAATCCGCCGGTAGTCTACGCACATTCTCATGGTTCCGTCCTTTTTTTTGACAAGCACTAGAGGGGCCGCCCAGGGGCTACAGCTGTCTCTTATTACCCCGGCCTGTTTCATCTCCCTCAGCATATCTTTTGCACATTGATAGTGAGCGGGCGGTATGGGTCTATATCTTTCTTTTATTGGGGGATGGTCACTGGTGGGGATTGTGTGTTCTACCCCTTCTATCCGTCCGAAGTCCAATGGGTGTTAACTGAAGACTTGTTCATATTCCGTCACTAGCCTATACACCCCTTGTTTTTGATGGGTAGGTGTTGAATTTATGCCCACGTGTAGCTGTTGACACCAATCCTCCAATTCTCCGTCTGAGCCGTTGCCTTCCACCTGATAGGTTGGTTCTAAGGGCTCAATGGTTGTGATGGCATTGTTGTCAACAGTATATAGCTTTGCCACTGTAGCATACCTTGGCAAAGTGACCTCTTCCTCTCCACAGTTCAAAAGTCGTACCGGCACTCGTCCCCGATGTACCTCGACTACCCCTCGTGCTGTGAGTATAGTGGGCCTGCTGTCGGTGTACACTGGTTCTATTAAGGCTTGATAATCTCGTCCCTTAGTACCAATGGCTGCTCTACACCATACCAGCATTTCTGTTTTTGGTGGGATTACAAT
Organism: Ranitomeya imitator; assembly: GCF_032444005.1. Classification (NCBI taxonomy): domain Eukaryota; kingdom Metazoa; phylum Chordata; class Amphibia; order Anura; family Dendrobatidae; genus Ranitomeya; species Ranitomeya imitator. The sequence continues at coordinate 394,060,082 of NC_091285.1, read as the reverse complement.
AGATGTTGGATCACTTACCCTCACACTGCCGATTTCTCCACCTGCAACTTCTACCTGTTGCCTTAACATCAATACTTTTATTTCCCTTTGGAGAACTCTCTGCTGGCAGGATTGGGCAGTTTCAGCAATTTGCTGTAAGACAGAAATAATTTCGGAAAAGCAGTTCTCTAACACATTCATTCCTATCAATACAGTTGGTTCACAGTTCCGCCGGTCAACATCAACAACAATTATACCCTGTTTCTTCAATTCTACTTTACCAATCTTTATGGTCATCTCCCTGAATCCTAGTTTCGGTACCAACTTACCATTACTGGCCCATATATCTAGTTCAACATCAGAGGGCCCTTTATCAATATCTGCATCAGCCCAGTACCTCTTATATTGGATATACGGTATAGATGAAATCTGGGAACCTGTGTCCAGCAAAGCGTTGAGGGGAATTCCGTCCAGCACGATAGGGATAATGGGTCATCCTCCGATGTACCTGTCGTGCCAGGGTGTTGGGCCTTGAAAGTTCATTCCTGGCTGCTGGAAACGGCGGCAAATGGGCCGTCCATCCGGTTGGTAGCGGTCGCGGGGTCGTCCTCTCCATGTCGGGTATTTCCGGGGTTTCATCCATGGAACATCCTCTCTACGGTTTGCCAACTCCATCTTGGGTCCTCTCATCTCCTGCATGGTTTTAGCCATTGAAGCAACAACATCAGTTAAAGAGTCAAGCTTTTGTTGAAGAGCCTCAGTCATTAGTACTGGGCCCCAGGGGCTTAGCAATGGCCCCAAACATAGCTGATGTCACTGGCACTCCCTGTTGTTGAGGTGCCTCTGCCATAGGTTGCGCAGGATCCTGATCCCGAGGTGCCTCTGCCAGCTGGAGACGTATAGCGCTCTCCTTTAATTGAGCAAATGTCAATTCAGGGTTCTTAAAAACAAGCATGCTCACATGCCCCCGGTGAGAAGGGGTGTAGAGTCCCTCCATAAATTGATCTCTTAGCAGTTTATCCGCTCCGGTGTTAAAAATGGGTTCAGCCAGTGTAAGTGATTTAAGGGCTTCCTGCAGGTTTAAGGCAAAGTCTCTCACGCCCTCATTAACTTTTTGTTTGCAATTAAAGAATCGTATTTTAGCTTTGCTGCTGGCAGTGGTTTCAAATGTAGCTTTTAATCTAGCAAATATGCGTTCAACAGTGCCTTTTAGATCAGCTGCCCATGCTGTGACTTCTCGCTTAGCATGGCCACTTAACTGCATCATCAGGAGACTAACACGCTGAACTTCACCCACGGGGAACATGTTAAAATGGGCCAGCATCTTTTCTCTGAAATCGTCAAGGGTATTAGGCTCACCTTCATACATTGGAAGCCACGGGCCACCTGGGGTATATGGCATCAGCACCGGAATGATGGGCGCCACTCCTTGCACCGCTGCGCTACCAGACGCTCTATCGACACTCTGTCTTTCAGCTGCATTAGCGCCGCCGGGTGCTGCGGCGTCTCCGTGCTGCGACATACTGTGCCCCCTTAGTTAATCCGGACCCTTCCGGTCCTCCGCTTCCGTCGGGATAGTGTAGATTCGTTCTGCTGTGCAGCAGGATTGGTTTTCCCCTTGCTCTGACGTCAGAGCGCTCAGCTTGGTGCCGCCCACAATGACACGCCCCCTGCTGCTCCCGCCCGCCGTGCGCTCTGTAATGGCGGATTCTGAAGTTTTTCAGTTAGACTGGGGCTCAGGTAATGGCGTAGCTCAATTAACAGTCTCGCGCCTAACGGTTATGAGGTGATTACCTCAGGGGATGGCGGCCATCTTTACTCCATTATAGCCAATGGGGAAAAGTCACTTTCAATAGTTTTTAATGGGAAATGGAATTTTCTTTAATAAAGTCAATTTTCACGATTTTTCATCCAAGTTTTCAAAGTTTTGGGCTCCAATCACGGCACACAATACCCGGTATATGGGCTGGCTCGATCCTGTTTGTGACGCCAATTGTGACGCCCGAGAGACCGGGGTACCCAGCACCGGACCAATGGGGTCTGTCTCTTGAGGGGGATGTCACGGGTGGCTTGACCCGGTGCTGTGGCCTCAGGCAATGCACAGTGTAAAGGGTATCGTGAGGGAACAGGCACTTACTTGATCAGCAGCAGGTTCTCCCAGCGGTGATGATCCCAATCCTGGATAGATGGCTATTGTCCAAATGAAAGACTGAGGCACTGAAATGTTTAATCAGTTTACTTTAACAAAAAAGGATTTACAACCAGTCCTGTCACCGGAGTCTGTATGGGAACTCTGAGTTACTTTGACCCTGCCGGGGTCTTCGCCTCTTATTGTACGCAATATCTGTGTGGCCCTGCTGCTGTATGTGAATTGGCTGCCGGCCCAATCTGTCCCCTCCGGGTCCTGGTTCGACGGGCAACCCGAGTCCTTTTATCGGCTTACCCCCTCCGGGAGTACCGCTGAACTCTGTGTCTGTTGCTGCGTCCGACCCTAGTGAAGCTGATATCACCTCACGTTTTTCCGGTTGCTGTATTATATGTAATGAATACAGCCACGGATCCGGTATCTGTCTTTGCGCCTGTTCTGGGTAGTGATTAATGCTACCCGGTTCTCACAATGTCCTTTTTCTCTATCCCTCTTCTCCTCAGGCCGGTGATTTGGGCCTGGAAACCGTCATAGGGCTGTTAGAAATTCAGCTGTATGACCTCTCACTTTCAGCTCCTTAGCCCAACTGCCAGTTCTTCTCTCAGACCAGAATAGATCAAGGGGAGTCTCTGGAGCTCCCCTTCTGGCCGGAGGTGGTAGTGCAGTCTTGCTATTTTAGTATTTGTATCCAGTGTCAGTAACTGTTTTTGTGGCAAATACCCCTAGGGGTGCCACACAGACATCAAAGCTAAAGGTGCCTACTTTGAAGAACCTAGAATATAAGACATATTTTCAGTTGTTTCACACTTTTTTGTTAAGTATATAATTCCACATGTGTTAATTCATAGTTTTGATGCATTCAGTGTTAATTCACAATTTTCATAGTCATGAAAATACAGAAAAATCTTAAAATGAGGTGTGTCCAAACTTTTGGTCTGTACTGTATATATATATATATATATATGTATACTAGATTGTGGCCTCGACCAATCAGAGACGCAGGATGTCTACGTCCTTTATGACATCATCGTCGCTGTGCCCGTTGCTGATTGGTCGAGGCCTGGAGGCCTCGACCAATCAGAGACGCGGGATGTCTACGTCCTTTATGACATCATCGTCGCTGTGCCCGTTGCTGATTGGTCGAGGCCTAGCGGCCTCGACCAATCAGAGACGCGGGATTTCTACGTCGATGCTGTGCCGGTCTCTGATTGGTCGAGGCCTGGCGGCCTCGACCAATCAGAGAGCCGGGATTTCCAGGACAGACAGACAGACAGACAGACAGACAGACAGACGGAAAAACCCTTAGACAATTATATATATAGATATACTGTATATATATGTATGTATATATATATATATATATATAAATATATATATATATATGCTTTCTTATAAATAGAAGATGGAAGCTGCAATGGTTAAATCTAATCACATTGTTATTAGTCCTGCAGAAGTGTAATGACCACATAATTAATATTTCCACACCTGTACAGATAATGAAAATGCAACTAGAAAACTAAATCTCATATGATGAGCAATTAATCCCTTTAAAGGCTTGTCTCCATGAAATTGCAGTCCAATCTGCAGACACCATGTTATAGAGCAGGGGGATTTGAACAGATTGATGTATAGTTTTGTAAGAAAAGATTCAGTATAATCTGTACTTTCAGCAGTATACATCTGCCCTCTGAGATTTTAGGTCCACTGGGCGGTCCTTTCAGTGACTGACAGCTTTCTTTGTATAAGTGTGCATGCAAAGATAACTCTCAGTCACTGGTAAGACCGACCACTGGACCCAAAATCCCCAAAAGAGCAGTGGTATAAATGATGCTGAATCTTTACTCACAAAACTATATATCAATCTGGGAAAATAGAAAATCAAAAATCACTGCACTCTTTGACCAGAAAGGGTTTGCTTCATGTGAAAACAGTTTAGGAGCTCTTCACCTATGAATAAACTGTTTTCACTTGAAGCAAACCCTTTCTGGTCAAGGAGTGCAGTGATTTTTTATTTTCTATATTTATGGGACCTCCGGTCCCATTCACTAGCACCACATATCCTAATCGTGTGCCAGCCATTCATTTCTGCTTCTATATATCAATCTAATCAGCTCTCCCTGCTCTATAACATGGTGCCTGTAGATTAACCCCTTAAGGACCAGGGGTATTTAAATTTTTGCTTTTCCATTTTTTCTCCTCTTCTTCCCATGGCCATAACTTTTTTATTTTTCCTTCAATATAGCCATGTGAGGGCTTGTTTTTTGCAGGACGAATTGTACTTTTGAAAGGCACCATTGATTTTGCCATATCATGTTCTGGAAAATGGGAAAAAATCCAAATGTGGTGAAATTGTAAACAAAGTGCAATTCCAGAATTCTGACGTTTTTATCGATACAATTTTGGTGTGTATGCAATAATTTGATAGTTCATTATTGCATTTTATTGCACTATAGCAACTACCAAAGAAACGTAATTCTGGGGTTTCAATTTTTTTCTTGTTACACTATTTACCGATTGGATTACCGTATATACTCGAGTATAAGCCGACCCGAGTACAAGCCGACCCCCTAATTTTGCCACAAAAACTGGGAAAACTTAGTGACTCGAGTATAAGCCTAGGGTGGAAAATGCAGCAGCTACTGGTAAATTTCAAAAATAAAAATAGATACCAATAAAAGTAAAATTAATTGATACATCAGTAGGTTAAGTGTTTTTGAATATCCATATTGAATTAGGAGCCCCATATAATGCTCCATACAGTTTATGATGGGCCCCATAAGATGCTCCATATTAAAATATGCCCCATATAATGCTGCACAAATGTTGATTATGGCCCCATAAGATTCTCCATACAGATATTTGCCCCCATATAATGCTGCACATGGCCTCATAAGATGCTCCATACAGATATTTGCCCCATGTAATGCTGCACATGGCCCCATACAGATATTTGCCCAATATAATGCTGCACATGGCCCCATACAAATATTTGCCCCATATAATGCTGCACATGGCCCCATACAGATATTTGCCCCATATAATGCTGCACATGAGCCCCATACAGATATTTGCCCCATATAATGCTGCACATGGCCCCGTAAGATGCTGCATACAGATAATTGCCCCATATAATGCTGCACATGGCCCCATACAGATATTTGCCCCATATAATGCTGCACATGGCCCCATGCAGATATTTGTCCTTGTAATGCTGCACATGGCCGCAAACAGATATTTGCCCCATATAATGTTGCACATGGCCCCATACAGATATTTGCCCCATATAATGCTGCAAATGGCCCATAAAGATGCTCCATACAGACATTTGCCCCATATGCTGTTGCTGCGATTAAAAAAAATGACATACTCACCTCTCGTCGTTCAGGCCCCCGGCACTTGCTATATTCACTTGCTCCGCATTCCACTGCCTGACACCGCTGTGTCTTCCACGTCCTCTGCACTGACTGTTCAGGCAGAGGGCGGCGCACACACTAATCATGTCATCGCGCCCTCTGACCTGAGCGTCACTGCAGAGGATGTGGAAGATGCAGCAGTGGCTGGCGGTGGAACTGGGAGCAGGTGAATATCGCGCACTGTGTTATACTCACCTGCTCTTGGCACGGTGTCCCTGGTTCTCAGGTGTCGGCAGCTTCTTCCTGTATTGAGCAGTCACATGGTACCGCTCATTTCAGTAATAAATATGCAGCTCCACCCCTATGTGAGTGGAATCAGGTCCATATTCATTACTGTAATGAGCGGTACCATGTGACCGCTCACTACAGGAAGAACTGCCGGCATCGGAGAACCAGGGACACTGCGCCAGGAGCAGTTGAGTATTATTACACTGCTACCGCTCCCCCTCCCCTGCCGACCCCTGGGTATGATTTGAGTATAAGCCGAGAGGGGCAATTTCAGCGTAAAGAAATGGGCTGAAATTCTCGGCTTATACTCGAGTATATACGGTAAGTCTTTTTACATATATTGATAGATCGGGCGATTCTGAACGCGGCAATACCAAATATGTGTATATTTGATTTTTTTATTGATTTATTTTGAAAGGGGCAAAATGGGGGTGATTTGAACTTTTATATTTGTTTCTTTTTTATATTTTTAAAAACATTTTTATACTCTTTACTTGCTTCAATAGTCGCTATGGAAGACTAGAAGCTGCAATCATCCAATCGCTTGTGCTACATAGAGCAGGGCTGCAGCCCTGATCTAAGTAGCAGATATGCTCACTTGCTATGAGCACCGATCGCTGGGTGATGCCCATAGCTATTCAGCTATGCCAACCCATCGGCAACCCGCAGCCATGTGACACAGACACCGATGGGAGGAGGTAATGATGTGCTTTCTGCTCGTGCGTATTATATGCCGTTGTCAGAGTTTGACAGCAAAAATTAAACATGTTAACAGCCATGAGTAGATTGCGAATACCCCAAGCTGTTAGGGGTACATGACAGCTGATCAGATCAGCTGTCATGTGTCGGAAGAGGTGCGGGCTCATCGTCGGAGCCTGCACCTAACAGCCATTGGATATTAAGGGGTTAAACTGCATTTTCATGGTGACGGGTTCCCTTTAAAGGCTTATCATATGAGATTTCTGTTTCTAGTTGTGCTTCTTTTAAATACACGTTAGGTAATCTATCACATATGCATGCAAGAAGTATTAGCCATTTTTTAATGTCATAACTTTGCATCAACATTAAATATGATAAATAACAATAATGAAGCATGGCAGGAAGAGATGAATAAACAAAAGTCTTTCATTTAGTGACTCATTAGCCCACAGGCACGGTATGGGCTTTTCAACCCAGCTCATTGTTTTTATAGTGTGGTTGAGTGGCAGCTGAAAGGTTGAAGTAAGAGTCGTCCACACATTCACCTGAGACACTTGTCTTCCCTGCAGGCCTTAGTCATGCTAGTTGTAATTGAAGTATTTTTCATTCCTAGGGCTCTTGGATTACCAATGAATGAGAGTGCATTGTTTCTTAAGTGTAACATTGATCTCTTGCATAGAGCAATCACTTGACAATTATACCTATAATTTGCATTTTGGTCTTCTCTTTGTCATTGCGCTTCAAACAAAAAAGGATCTGTACCCACGTCTAGAAAAGTCACTGATATGTCCCACCATATGAGGAGTAATGAGTGCAAAAAATGGTAATCTGGGTGTCTAAAGTGACTATCATTTCATTCTGCAGGTCTGCTCGGTCACTCAGAACATTTATGAGACATGAGGACATTTTATGGTAGATCATAATTTTTATTATAGTGTGTTCTAGTAATAGAAAAAGGATTGTAATGAAGAGTAATGTCAGTGATTTGAGTGAGAAAATTGTTATAATTTCCAAAAGCTGTGTGTGCATCCTTCCAGCAAAAGTGTATATACTGGCAACTTAGAGGTTGCTGAATCATTTTGTATTGCACGTGGGTTCAGTCGCCTAAAAAGCTTTGAGCACTTGAATGTTTAAAAGAAGCCAGTAACTGGGGATCATTGTAGCCGCCATAAACAAATCTCACACATTATACTGGTCATTATGTGCGGGAGCTAAGGGGCAAAAAAGTCAGAGAACGACCGACAGGTGGATTATTCCACACTGCTGGAGGAAAAATTAGGATCCAGGATAAGAGAATCTGTATTTTGTGGTTTTAATTATGGACGCGTTTCAATGTATAACACACTTCTTCAGGAAACAACCACATATCGAATCGATAATTAAAACCACACAAATACAGCTCCTTGTATCATTGATCCTTATTTTTCCTCCAGCAGCACAGAATAATACACATTTTTCCTTCATCGCCTTTAAATAAATATCAGTTGCTAAGATCATTTGCAAATATAGCAGTCTATAAATAGTTAAGCTGTTCACAAGAGTTAAAACATGGCTGAAATTGCTTTTTTGGCTTCTTCAGCTAACCATGTTTTGTAAGTACTGCAAGTGATCTTTTGTGATAGTTGAAGTAATCTATTAAGTTGAAAAATGTCAACAAGGGGTCCACTGAAACTAGATTTGACTGTGTCATAATAGGCCAAATGTATCTGAGAATCTGCTATTATGAACAAGTGTATTGCATAGTTCTGTTATGTTTTTCCTAAATAAATGTTTGATCTAAAACTGAACATGGACAAAACAGAATTTATCATCTTTCCCCCACCTCACTCTACCCCTCCACCCGACCTATCCATCAATGTCAATGGCTGCTCGCTCTCCCCGGTCCCGCACGCTCGGTGCCTCGGGGTGATCGTTGACTCTACCTTCTCTTTCAAGCCACATATCCAAGCCCTTGCCTCCTCTTGCCGATTCCAACTCAAAAACATTTCCTGGATCCTTACATTCCTTGACCACGAAACCACAAAAACACTAGTACATGCCCTTATCATCTCCCGCCTCGACTACTGCAACCTCCTACTCTCTGGCCTCCCTTCTAGCACTCTGGCACCACTCCAATCCATCCTAAATTCTGCTGCCCGACTAATCCACGTGTCTCCCCGTTACTCCCCAGCCTCTCCTCTCTGTCAGACCCTTCACTGGCTTCCTATTTCCCAGAGGCTACAGTTCAAAACACTAAAAATGACATACAAAGCCATTCACAATCTGACTCCTCCATACATCTGCGACATGGTCTCCCGCTACCTACCTACACGCAACCTTCGATCATCTCACGATCTTCTACTCTACTCCTCTCTCATCTCTTCGTCCCACAACCACATCCAAGACTTCTCCCGTACTTCCCCATACTCCGGAACTCTCTACCCCAACACATCAGGCTCTGACCTACCACGGAAACCTTCCAAAGGAACCTGAAGACCCACCTCTTCCGACAAGCCTACAACCTGCAGTGATCCCCAGTCTACTGAACCGCCCTGTGACCAGCTCTACCCTCTCCTAGTGTATCCTCACCCATCTCCTGTAGACTGTGAGCCCTCGCGGGCAGGGTCCTCTCTCCTCCTGTACTTGTGTGTGCCTTGTTTTACTCATGTTTATTGTACTTGTCTATATTTGCCCCATTCACATGTAAAGCGCCATGGAATAAATGGCGCTATAAAAATGAATAATAATAATAATAATCTTCCAGTTAAGTATTGGAAGAAGAACCAAAGCATTCCATTTGTAATCCAAAACCTGAAAAAGGTTGAAGCATTGCATTAAGTTTGATGATTAATAAATACAATTAGTTGTAATTTGCACAATTGGTTTAACAGTTCTTTTTAGGTCTTGTCTATATTAAGTCCATGAACCAGGGATTGGACAGTAGAGATGAGTGAACTTGTTTGGAAAACGTTTGGCAATCTCAAATTTGGCCAGAACGTAGCACATTCAGATTCGTGTTCAGTTTCAAAAGCATTTTTACTCAAAGTCTGTAAAATTAGGTCACAGTTCAGTAAATCATTGCATTTCTTCTAATGCTTTTGCTTTCACCTTGTCTAGAATAGTGGTGCTGTATGATGAGTGGGGTGGATGGGGGGTGGAGATGCGTTTGATGAGGGGAGGGAGTGTGTCTAGGTTAGAGGAGCAGTGGACTGATTTTTATTTTTCTTAACTTTATGTGTGTACATTCCAGCAGCTAATCAGGGTGCAGAAACTATCCATAATATCATAACATCATAGCATAACATCTTCTGTGATTGGCTGCAGGCGTCACATGTCCATGTCCGTATAAAAAGCTGACATCTTGTTTTGCTGTCGCCATTTTCTCAGTGTCACAGTGCAGAGAAGCTGCTACTGCTAGTGCTGCAGAAAGTGAACTTGTCAGTTAGCTAGATAGGATTCTGTGCTGTGTGAAATTGATCTTCCCACATCTAACTAGATTGTGCTTAAACTGTGTTGCAGTGAGGAATCAGAAGGCCAGATTTCCTCTTAAAAATCGTTAGGCTTAACCCTCCGTCACATACAATATTCGGACTAACGAGTTCACATACAATGTGCCTGTCAGGCGCCTGCTGGAAAAATACCTATAATATCTAATGTTTGCAATTTCAGTGCTCTAAAAGTGATCAGTGACCTTCATAGGGATGTAATAAAAGAGACTACACATAATCAGTTGCAAAAAAAAACATTTACTTAACATAAAACTAATAACTATGACATACAAACTTTTCAAAACTCCCGCCAAATAGTCCCCAGTTCGACTCTCTCAAAAAAATGTACAAAGAAAATTTTTGAACACAAACTTAATTTTAAGGTACCTTAAGTACTATTAAAAACATATTCAATCAGAAGTAGATGCTGAGGTTTCCCCAGAAAAGTCACACTTGCAGAGCAAATAGCAAGAATTACACACCATTTTTGCATGTGTCAGGCAAATTGCTTTATGACATTTGAGACATTCATAATTTGAAAGCCTTCTGGTTCCGCTTTCCGTTTGGCAGGTGGTGCATCTCCTTCTTTTGTGAGGTGGTGCAGATGGTGACTTTTCACCATCATCTTCTGGGCGGAACCTTTTGAGCTGAACTTGAAGGCGAGAGGGGATACCGATTGTTTTCACGCTTCTCCTGCGTAGCTCTCCAAGTACTAGTTCATGGGCCAATTTTTTCAGATACAATCGTCTACGGAGTGGTTCAAGCTTGTTTTCAAGATAAATTACTTGTGAATTTATACCACCCAAATTCAACATAGCAAAAAATATGACCATTGGCCAGCGTTTGATGTTTCTGCTGACGTTGAAAGTGGAGCACATCTGATCTGCTGTATCCACACCCCCTTTGGTGGCATTGTAAAATGTAATTATCTCCGGTTTTTTTTCTGCCCCAGTCCCAGGATCGATGGCAGCATCATCATGAAGTGTTGATAGAAGAAGTACGATTTTTTTGGCATGTGGTACATAGGAAACTAAAGCCTTTCCATTATGGAATGCAAACATACTGCTGTACTGTTGTCTCTCTTTCACACTTACAAACTGTGGCGGCAATTCCCTTTTGTTTTTTCTTACAGTTTCCACATATGACAGCTTCTGAATTTTCAGATAATCAATCAGATCACAACTTGTAAACCAATTGTCAGCTGTAATATTGCGACCCGATCCAAATAAGGGTTCAGCCAGTCTTTTTACAACATCAATGGGTTTGTTGCTCACACAGTAAGGACCTTCTGGTTGTTTTCCTGCATAAACTTCCAGGTTGTAAGTGTAGGTCTTACTGGCATCAACAAGGGCATAAATTTTTATTCCATATTTGTTTGGCTTTGATGGAATATATTGACGAAAGGCACATCTACCACGAAAACCAGGGAGCATTTCGTCAATAGTGAGATTCTCTCCAGGGTAATAACTTTGTTTACAGTTTACAACAAATCTTTGAAATATATCACGAATTGGAGCAAGTCGGTCATAGTAACATAGTAACATAGTAACATAGTTAGTAAGGCCGAAAAAAGACATTTGTCCATCCAGTTCAGCCTATATTCCATCATAATAAATCCCCAGATCTACGTCCTTCTACAGAACCTAATAATTGTATGATACAATATTGTTCTGCTCCAGGAAGACATCCAGGCCTCTCTTGAACCCCTCGACTGAGTTCACCATCACCACCTCCTCAGGCAAGCAATTCCAGATTCTCACTGCCCTAACAGTAAAGAATCCTCTTCTATGTTGGTGGAAAAACCTTCTCTCCTCCAGACGCAAAGAATGCCCCCTTGTGCCCGTCACCTTCCTTGGTATAAACTGATCCTCAGCGAGATATTTGTATTGTCCCCTTATATACTTATACATGGTTATTAGATCGCCCCTCAGTCGTCTTTTTTCTAGACTAAATAATCCTAATTTCGCTAATCTATCTGGGTATTGTAGTTCTCCCATCCCCTTTATTAATTTTGTTGCCCTCCTTTGTACTCTCTCTAGTTCCATTATATCTTTCCTGAGCACCGGTGCCCAAAACTGGACACAGTACTCCATGTGCGGTCTAACTAGGGATTTGTACAGAGGCAGTATAATGCTCTCATCATGTGTATCCAGACCTCTTTTAATGCACCCCATTATCCTGTTTGCCTTGGCAGCTGCTGCCTGGCACTGGCTGCTCCAGGTAAGTTTATCATTAACTAGGATCCCCAAGTCCTTCTGTGTTTTGCGTTCGGGTAGTTCTGTCGTCAAACCGAAGGCAACGAATTAGAATCTTGAATCTGTTTATGGACATAACAAGGCTAAATTTTTCAACTCCATCCCCATCTTTACCCCAAAGTTCCTCCAAACTTTGTCTATTTGCCCTATAAGCTCCTGCAAGGTACAGTAATCCAAAAAAAGCACGCAGTTCTATTTCATCTGTGGGCTTGATGGTTCTGTTGCAGATGTACTTGTCCTTTATAATGTCTATATATTGGTTGGTATATGTGACAATAGAGTCCAGAATGTCATCTGTAAATATACTGTTCCAGCATTCAACTGCAGTTTTTGCATTACGTGCAGTTCCTATTACTGCAGGAAGGTGAGTAATAATGTTTAAAGGTTCCCTACGTTTTTTCTGGAATGGCTTCTTGTTCCATTTAGTATTTTTATCTTTTCCAATATAATATGATCCAACTTCTTCATCCTCACCACTGTCACCATCTTGCTCTGTTTCAGAATCCAGGACACATTCTTCCACCTCATCATGAGAATCAATCTCACTTTCCTCTCCTAAATCCTCATTCAGTGTGAGGTCTCTATCATCTAACAGCATGTTTGTTACTTCCTCAACATCAAGTTGTTTGGATAAATTGTACATTTTCCTCTCCATTTCAGCAGATAATCTGAAGCAAGAGAAGGAATATGTTAGGGAACTACTGTATATGCCTGAGCAGCACACTTTCTTTTATAAAATCTCCCTTATTTCTATGAAATATCCTCACATTTTGTGCTATACATTCATAAAACAAGCTAAATAAACTATTGTGATGAATAAAAATATAAAATACCAACCTTACTGAATGTGACGTATTCACATACAATGAGCCTGAGAGATCTGTGCAGCTATATCCTCTCCCCTGAAGCTCTGAAATCCAACTGTGATATCAGGTTTCACAGACCTTCAAGAGACAGGAGACTACCTGGAGGGAGGGGGTTTCCTCACAATCTGGTGAGGAAGGAGAAATGAAAGTAAAAGAGAAGCGCCTGTCAGATCAGTTGTATGTGACGGAGGGTTAATATAATGCCTTGTAGATGAGGGCTAGAAAGAGCATGTGCTGCAGTGGATTGCAAGTGCTGCATCAAGTAAGTGGTCTCTCCTCCTCTTCCACCACCTTAACATCACACACAGTAGATTCCTCAGAGGTGACACCCCAATCAACCTTGTTTTCCCCCACAGACTCAGAGGAGAAGCAGAATAGAGCACCTCTGGGGGTTACAAGACCTTAAGATACTGCAGCCAGGTAGGACCTAGTGCAGAGTAGAGCTGCATTGCGTGAGGTGAACAAGGCAGTCATGCACTCAGTGCTGCCCTGGACGAAAGGAGGAGTAAGGAGCGGGCATGGTCATACTGCAGGAGATTCGACCAATTATCCACCACAGCGGTAGAGACCCAAATCCCGGACTGTCCCTCCGTATCATGGGCAGATGAGAGCTATGTCACCCACCAGTATTTTGATTATAAACCGACACAGGACACAACACGGCTTTTATGTATTAGATAAGGATAGTCATGTAAAGTTGAAATAACTGGTCATCAGCCAGTATCTGTACATGTCCTACTATAAAGTGCTGTTGAGTGCATGGCATGTTTGGGACCATATACTGAGGAAAATGTAGAAAGAGAGAACTGAGAAAGGTTAAATTAGTGAGGTTATATAAAAGCCCTGCCTAAAAAATGTGGTGTTTTTAGGCTATGCTTAAATCTAGACAGTGGGATTAACCTGAGTGACTTGGGTAGTGCATTCCAGTAAGAGATAAGTCTCAGAGGCAGGAGTGGAAACTATGGATTTTAAAAGACTTTATTTTCAGATTATTAGTAGTACAGGGGCATGAGGAAAATGCTATACAGAGATTGAGGAGCCGTTGTTGGGTAGTGCAGCACTGTGGAGAGCTTTGTGGATGAGAGTCATACATTTATATTATACTAGCTATTGAACCCGTTCTACGCCCGGGTGGCGAGCATTTATATTGGTATATTGTCTCCATCATGGTATGTGCTGCTCCATCCTGCGTCCCCATCCTGTCATGCGCTGCTCCATCCTGCGTCCCCATCCTGTCATGTGCTGCTCCATCCTGCGTCCCCATCCTGTCATGCGCTGCTCCATCCTGCGTCCCCATCCTGTCATGTGCTGCTCCATCCTGCGTTCCCTTTCCTGTCATGCGCTGCTCCCATCCTGCGTCCCCATCCTGTCATGCGCTGCTCCCATCCTGCCTCCCCATCCTGTGATGCGCTGCTCCCATCCTGTGATGCGCTGCTCCCATCCTGCGTCCCCATCCTGTCATGTGCTGCTCCATCCTGCGTCCCCATCCTGTCATGCGCTGCTCCATCATGCGTCCCCATCCTGTCATGCGCTGCTCCATCCTGCGTCCCCATCCTTATGTGCTGCTGCATCCTGCGTCCCCATCCTTATGTGCTGCTGCATCCTGCGTCCCCATCCTTATGTGCTGCTGCATCCTGCGTCCCCATCCTTATGTGCTGCTCCATCCTGCGTCCCCATCCTTATGTGCTGCTCCCATCCTGCGTCCCCATCCTTATGTGCTGCTCCATCCTGCGTCCCCATCCTTATGTGCTGCTGCATCCTGCATCCCCATCCTTATGTGCTGCTGCATCCTGCGTCCCCATCCTTATGTGCTGCTGCATCCTGCGTCCCCATCCTTATGTGCTGCTGCATCCTGCGTCCCCATCCTTATGTGCTGCTCCATCCTGCGTCCCCATCCTTATGTACTGCTGCATCCTGCGTCCCCATCCTTATGTGCTGTTGCATCCTGCGTCCCCATCCTTATGTTCATGCTGCATCCTGCATCCCCATCCTTATGTGCTGCTGCATCCTGCGTCCCCATCCTTATGTGCTGCTGCATCCTGCGTCCCCATCCTTATGTGCTGCTCCATCCTGCGTCCCCATCCTTATGTGCTGCTGCATCCTGCGTCCCCATCCTTATGTGCTGCTGCATCCTGCGTCCCCATCCTTATGTGCTGCTGCATCCTGCGTCCCCATCCTTATGTTCATGCTGCATCCTGCGTCCCCATCCTTATGTGCTGCTGCATCCTGCATCCCCATCCTTATGTTCATGCTGCATCCTGCGTCCCCATCCTTATGTGCTGCTCCATCCTGCGTCCCCATCCTTATGTGCTGCTCCATCCTGCGTTCCCATCCTTATGTGCTGCTCCATCCTGCGTCCCCATCCTTATGTGCTGCTCCATCCTGCGTCCCCATACTGTTATGTGCTGCTCCATCCTGCGTCCCCATCCTTATGTGCTGCTCCATCCTGCGTCCCCATCCTTATGTGCTGCTCCATCCTGCGTCCCCATCCTTGTGTGCTGCTCCATCCTGCGTCCCCATCCTTATGTGCTGCTCCATCCTGCGTCCCCATCCTTATGTGCTGCTCCATCCTGCGTCCCCATCCTTATGTCCTGCTCCATCCTGCGTCCCCATACTGTTATGTGCTGCTCCATCCTGCGTCCCCATCCTTATGTCCTGCTCCATCCTGCGTCCCCATCCTTATGTCCTGCTCCATCCTGCGTCCCCATCCTTATGTCCTGCTCCATCCTGCGTCCCCATACTGTTACGTGCTGCTCCATCCTGCGTCCCCATCCTTATGTGCTGCTCCATCCTGCGTCCCCATCCTTATGTGCTGCTCCATCCTACGTCCCCATCCTTATGTCCTGCTCCATCCTGCGTCCCCATCCTTATGTGCTGCTCCATCCTGCGTCCCCATACTGTTATGTGCTGCTCCATCCTGCGTCCCCATCCTTATGTCCTGCTCCATCCTGCGTCGCCATCCTTATGTCCTGCTCCATCCTGCGTCCCCATACTTATGTCCTGCTCCATCCTGCGTCCCCATACTGTTATGTGCTGCTCCATCCTGCGTCCCCATCCTTATGTGCTGCTCCATCCTGCGTCCCCATCCTTATGTGCTGCTCCATCCTGCGTCCCCATACTGCCTCTGACCCGCTCGGCGCCGAGTGCTGGGGGGCCTGAGCAGGCGGGGACACCTGCGCGCTGTGGGGGTCAGGTGCCGGTATCGCCGCCAGCTCAGGCCCCCCCAGCACTTACTATACTCACCTGTCCGGCGTTCCATCGCTGAGCGCCGCCATCTTCCCGGTCTCCTGGCTGTGACTGTTCAGTCAGAGGGCGGCGCCGGCGCGCATTAAGCGCGTCATCGCGCCCTCTGAACTGAAGGCCACAGACCGAAGACCGGGAAGATGGCGCCGCTCAGCGATGGAACGGGGACAGGTGAATATAGGCCGATACTCACCCTCCTGGCGGTCCCTGCTTCTGCTGTGGAGATCGCGGTGTGTGTTCAGTGTGAACGCACACCGCGATCTCCTGGGAGCGTCGCTCTGTGAGGCCCAGACTGCGCCGGCGCTTGCGCTTGCGCAGTCTATAGAGGCTTCGGACAGAGTGACGCTCCCAGCGTTATATTATAGATTTTTAGCTGATGGAAACTAGTGCCATGACTGCCTAAGAATGAGACATTGATGTAGCAGCTGCATAGAAATACAAGCCTTGCTGCCATGTTCAGGATAGATTGGAGACTTCAATAGTTTAGTGAGAAGAAGACCGATTAATAGAGAGTAGCAGCAAATAAGATGACATTGAGTCAGATCATCAGTAAAAGTTTTTGTAGTCTTATTGTAAGAAAAGCATGAATTTTGAAGATGTTTTTAAGGCACACATAACATGAGCAGGGCTGCCATCAGGGCGTTACTGCCCTTACTGGCGTATGGGGCCTCTTTTCTTCCTGCTTCTGCTCACCAGGCCCCATAAGATAAGATTCTGCTAGTTCAGTAACTGAACATGCTTTCTTTGGACATACATTCAGTGAAAATATATGGTCTTGCGGGAGGCTGATGGCTTCCTGCACAGCAATAGTTAACAGCTGCCAGTCAATCACAGGCCGGCAGATGACATCGGCATGCACATCGCTGGCGTATGACATTACTCTTGTGCGCCGGCTCGTCCTTGTCTCAAATGGATGAGGGAGAGGACACTGCTGAACTGTGGCCAGCTAAGGAGACACATGGGGCAGAATGAAGACACATGGGGGAGAATGGAGACATATAGGTTCAGGATGGGAAAACAAATGGGGGCAGAATGGGAGAACATATGGGGCAAGGAGAGGAGAACATATTGGGCCATGACCGCATATGCCGAGTACGGTCTTTTCCTACGTATGTAACCTAACCACCAAGACTGCCCACCGACCAAACCTTTTCCTTAAATAAAAACATAACCAATTATTCTTTTGGATATTTTGGCCACAGCGGCCAACTTTTATTAACAAAATTAACATAAACATAAATACAACAGTATAAATTCGAGGGGAGGGTTCTTGGAGCTAAAAAGATCTGGCAAAAAACCCCACAAGAGAAGATCGACCACCATATTACCC
Organism: Ranitomeya imitator; assembly: GCF_032444005.1. NCBI lineage: Eukaryota > Metazoa > Chordata > Amphibia > Anura > Dendrobatidae > Ranitomeya > Ranitomeya imitator. The sequence continues at coordinate 394,042,456 of NC_091285.1, read as the reverse complement.
TCAGCCGTGAAAACCAGCTCGAGGGCACCGTACATCCCGTTCCGGGAAGAGAAAAAACCAACGACAGCTCCCAGGGTAAAACCCCGTCCAGAGCCCATACCAAAATGCCAGATCCAACCCCACCACATTTTAAATTGCCTGCAATTATGCTCCAATTCCTTCCCCCAACCAATCAGCGTCAACTCCAAGAACCCCCGCCCCCCCACTGCCACTGTGACAATAAACGAATAAAATGCAAATAATGACCAAACACCCGCATACAAAGTGTAATCCCAAACCCCAAAATGCCTTCTTTTTTTTTTTTTTTTTTTTATCTTTTAACAGATATATAACTTCCTTCGCCAAATCAATATATAAGCTCTGCCCAACAATTCCCCCCCCCTCATTAAAAAACCCCCAAGCACAAGCCAACAAGGGAGAATGGGTGGGTCTTCCTTCCTCTGGATTAAGGTAGGGAGTGGCGGTTTTCCCGCACTTTCCCTACTACCTCCCCCTTCTAAACCCCTCCCCCCCTTTCCATTCTCCTATCCCCAGCCGTAGCATTATTTAAAAAGACCGCCCGGCTCAAAGCAGTCATGGGGGGCCTCCTCCCAGCTGCGCTTTGTTCCAGCCCCCATCTTGACCGCATATGCCGAGTACGGTCTTTTCCTACGTATGTAACCTAACCACCAAGACTGCCCACCGACCAAACCTTTTCCTTAAATAAAAACATAACCAATTATTCTTTTGGATATTTTGGCCACAGCGGCCAACTTTTATTAACAAAATTAACATAAACATAAATACAACAGTATAAATTCGAGGGGAGGGTTCTTGGAGCTAAAAAGATCTGGCAAAAAACCCCACAAGAGAAGATCGACCACCATATTACCCTCAGCCGTGAAAACCAGCTCGAGGGCACCGTACATCCCGTTCCGGGAAGAGAAAAAACCACCGACAGCTCCCAGGGTAAAACCCCGTCCAGAGCCCATACCAAAATGCCAGATCCAACCCCACCACATTTTAAATTGCCTGCAATTATGCTCCAATTCCTTCCCCCAACCAATCAGCGTCAACTCCAAGAACCCCCGCCCCCCCACCACACACGAACAGCCCTGACCACCTCAGGCTCGTGAGTGCCCCAACGCCACCAACGCCCGTTCAACTCCCTCTTGCAATGCTAAAGTCCACAAATCAATCCCAATCGCGTTTAAGTGGACTCCGTCCTCCAACCAATAGTTACCAAGCCCTGACTCCAATTCAAAATGTCTCACACTAATCCCCCCGTTCCTGGAAACAAAACCCGCTATTGCCCTATTCAACTTGACCCTAGCCCTATTAATACCCTTCAAAGATCTAGCCCCCCTCCACCGTTGCCTAGGCACAATATCTGACCATACAATCAACACCCCAGGAAATGATACCTGCAACCTCAACAAATCGAACCGTATGTCCCTAATCAACTCCCTGACAGGCCGCACACCCAAGTCGTTCCCCCCCAAATGCACAATTATAATGTCAGGTTGTCTATCTAAACGAACCGCCTTAGAAAATTCAGAAAGGGCCCTACTCCATACCATCCCCCTATATCCCAACCACCGAATGACAACTTGACGCCTACTAAACCCCAGTTGCCTACCGTCCGGCCTGACCTCGGCCCGCAGCGCCCCCCAATGAACGAACGAATGTCCGAAGATCCAGGCTAAGTAAGGGGACACACCTGCAACAAGATGCATGAAGAAAAAACACTTGGGTCAAATACAAAAATCATAATCACCCACTAAATTAATGACGGACGTAACTTAAGTAACGATTGGAAGTCCACCTGCCAATTCTACAAATGTCTTCCGCGCCCAAACCCAAACTATCTGCTTCTGATGCCGCCCCGATACGAAATGAATGCGACCCAAACAAATCCGGAGAAAGGCCCAACTCCCGCAAGCCCCTTCTTAACACCGCAATGAACTGAAAGCGTGACAAAAAGGACCCATCTACGTGACACAACAAAGGGCCAGATCTGCCTGACCATAACTGCCAGTATGCTTCCAGACAACCTCTAGGGCACATCAGAGACCCGTTAACCCTCCCCAGCACCACACGTTTTCCTCTCCCCATTTGGTCAGTCTTTGAACGCCGAATCCAAAAACTTCCACATCCTCCGCCAACAAACCCCCTGCCCGAACTCTGGAACTCGACACCAGCTCCCCAACACGCAATGCCCCAAAAAATGCTAATGAAAAAGCGAGACGAAATAACGCCAACTCAAAACTCGAACCACAAATAATCTCCAAAACTCCTCCCAACCGTTCCAAAAGGCTAAACGAAATGGGGCGGCGACGGTCAATCGACTGATTGCCTCTCCTAAAACCCCTAAGTGCTTGTCTGACCAAAAAATGCTTAGTCGCGTCCACCAACCCCTGCAACTTAAAAGCAAAAGCCAATCCAGCAACAAATTTGTTTACCTTCGAAATCGACCAACCTTCCTCGGCCGCCTTACCGATCAAGAATAACACCGCCAACATCCTATCTTCGTCAGACACCAACTGGCCCCACACCAACACCCAACTTTGCCATACCCTCCAAGAGGCTTCGTATGATGCCCAGGTTTGACTCGTCACAGACTCCCGAATCAACCGGCCCGCTCGTCCATAATCACGCTCCAAAGATGCGAAGGGCATTCCTCTCCCGAGATCTCCGCGTCCGGCGCCAATTCCCGAAAACGGTCCCACTGGAAACGAGACAATGCATCGGCTATTGAGTTCTGCACACCCGGCACATGCACAGCCGAAATACAAGCGTTCAGCTCCAAGCACCGGAAAACCAACTCCCTTACCAACTTAACCACCGGGGGGATGAGGCCGATAAACTGTTCATCACCGACACGACGCTCATGTTGTCGCAATGAAAACGAATCCTCCTGTTAGCAAACATTTCACCCCAAATGGAAACCGCCACCACGATGGGAAACAATTCCAGCAAAACCAGATTTTTTGTAAGGCCCAACTCCCTCCACTGGCCCGGCCACCGTCCGGCACACCAACGACCACCGCAATAGGCCCCGTAACCAGCCGAACCGGCTGCATCCGTATAAATCTCGCAATCAAAGTTTGTTAAGACCTCCTGCTGAATCAACGACCGCCCGTTGTAATTGCACAAGAAACGTTGCCACACTAGCAAGTCGTCTTTGTGTTCCTTGCTCAGGCGAACAAAATGATGCGGCTCTTTCACACCTGCTGTTGCAACCGACAACCTGCGACAAAATATCCTGCCCATGGGTATGATCCGACATGCAAAATTCAATCTACCCAAGAGAGACTGCAACTCTTTCAAAGTCAGCTTCCTCCTCCTTCTAGCTCTATCAACCTCCTGCTGCAGCATGGCCAACTTATCCTCCGGCAACCGACACTCCATTCTCTCGGAGTCAATTAAAATTCCCAAAAAACTCAACACTGTGGTGGGACCTTCCGTCTTATCCGCCGCTAATGGGACTCCAAAAAGTTCTGCTACCCAAAACATAGCCGTTAACGTATTACGACACACTGCGGAATCAGGCGGCCCAATAAACAAAAAATCATCCAAATAATGGATAACCGACTGAACTCCCGCCACGTCCCTAACCACCCACTCCAGAAAAGTACTAAATGTCTCAAACAATGAACAAGAAATGGCGCAACCCATTGGCAAACATCTGTCCAAATAGTAACCACCATTCCAAAAGCAACCTAACAACGGAACACTGTCCGGATGCACCGGAAGCAACCGGAAGGCCGATTCAATATCCGTCTTTGCCAACAGCGCCCCCGGGCCATGCCTTCTCACCCACTGTACCGCTGCATCGAATGATGTATACTCGACAGAGCACAGTTCCTGGGCGATGCCATCATTTACCGACCGACCCTTTGGATACGACAAATGTTGAATCAACCGAAATTTATTCGGCTCTTTCTTAGGCACCACCCCCAAAGGGGAAACCACCATACCCTCAGTCGGCGGGTTCAAAAACGGCCCAGACATCCTTCCCAACTCCACTTCTTTCTTGAGTTTAACATCAACCACTTCGGCATGCAACATTGCCGACCGCAAATTCTTAATCGAAAAAGGAACCTCGTGACTCGGAGGAGGAATCCTAAAACCATCCGCAAAACCATTAAAAATAATACCTGCCTTCACCTGATCAGGGTACCTATTTAGAAAGGGGGCCATCTCGTGAAGCCTCACCGGGCTCTCCCCCTTGACCGGCACCCACAACTGGCTTTCCTTTCCCCTTCCTGAAACACTTTGAAGCCCCGTGTGAACTTCCATTACAGTGGGAACACACGTGCTTAAATTTACAGGTGTTACCGTATTTACACTGCCCGTCATTAAACTGCCAGCAGGTTCCAGACTTCTCCTTTGCTCCCTGTGCACCCTGACTACTGCTTCCGTGTCCCGCCTGCTGGCTGCCACCACCCCCGGACCCATGAAAGGACTGCCCATGTCTAGCTGGGGCCATAACCTTCAGCCAAAGGCCTATATCCTTCTGGTCCCACCTAATTTCCGGCCTCACCGCCTTCCTCTGCCTAAACTGCTCATCATACCGCAGCCACGTCTGACCGCCGTATGTACGATGCGCCTCCCCAATCGAGTCCAGATAACAAAACAAACCCGAGCAATTCTCGGGCGCTTTCTCCCCCACTACGCTCGCCAATATTGCGAATGCCTGTAACCAATTCGCAAATGTCTGTGGAATTAACCGCCACCTCCGCTTTTCTTCCTCCTCCTTTTTGCTATCGTCTTTTTTCCCTTTATCCAAGTTAAACTTCTCCAACGGAAGCAGGGAAAAAATTTCCACATACTCGTCTCTCCAAATCTTCTCCTTCACCTCCTTTTTTAAATGCGCTCCCAACGGCCCTTCAAAGCACACATAAACTTCCCCTTTCGCTCTGTCATCTAATTTAACCGTATCGCCTTTCTCCTTCTCTGTCTGAACCGAAACCGATACACCTGCCGATGCCACCTCCAATACCCGACTAGGGCTTACCAACCCACTTCCCGACGGGGGTACCACCCCTCGCCCGGCCAACCACGCCTCCACCGGCGATGCGGCAACCCCAGTTGCTGACCCCCCCTCCAATCTACGCAAAATTTGTGACATACCCTGCAATAAGTCCTGCATACCTGGCACCTCTGCCACAATCGGCCCACTCCTCTGCCGTTCCTCACACACCGCCACCCGACGTCCCCTAACTTCCTGCAACCCGGCCCCTGCGGGCGACAAACCAGACATAGACTCATACTCACAACGCTGCGCGGGTGCTGTGTCCCCGCCAGCCGGACCTCCGGATCCCTGTCGCTCCGACCTCCCTTGACGATCACCGCTGGACTCCGACACCTCCTCACTGCGTCGATGCCCTGGGCCCGCGCCCCTGGCCTCCTCGTCACCAGGGGGGACCCGAGCGTGCTGGAACTGCTGCGCCGCTAGCCCTCTCTGCCCCAGGCCCGCGCCCCTGGCCTCCTCGTCACCAGGGGGGACCCGAGCGTGCTGTAGCTGCTGTACCGATCCACTCCTCCGTCCGCCGTCAGTATCCCCCGCCACCCCACCGTCCGATGGGTAACGGGTAAACGCTGCTCTATGTTCCGGAGATCTCCTGGGCGACCGCGACCGATCCCCGCGTTCCAACCCGGGCGAGCCCGCCCGGTCGTGTAACATTCTTCGCTCCCGAGCAGGCAGCTCGACACTGCTGCCTGCATCTCTCCCTCCGCTGCGCCGTTCGGTACAAGCGGGACGTATAAGATCCCCCGACCGCTGACCGTCCGCCGCCTGTGTACTCCTCGTGGTCATCCCAGCAGGCACCCTGGGAGGTGATGGGCTGTGGGTGCCTGCCGCCGGTAAAGGGTCCGGATTACTGGCTGCTGCTGCTGCTCTTCCTGGCCGTGCTGCTCTTCCTAGCCGCGCTGCTCCTCCTGGCTGTGCCACTCTGCCTGGCTGTGCTGTTCCTCCTGGCAGCTCTGCTCTTCCTCTTCCTGCCGCTGCGCGCCCCCTGGGCGCTGTGGATCTGCAGGGGGCAGGGGGAGCGGCGGCCGCTCTCCCTCTGGACACCGGCACAGCAGGAGAAGCCGGTGGAGCGGCGGCCGCGCGTCCCCTGGGAGCAGGAGACCTGACAGGAGCTGGGGAAGCTGCGGCTGCGCTCTGCCTGGATCGCGCAGGCCGCACTTCCGGTCCGGCGCTCCCGGCAGCAGCGGCGGTATCCTGGGCCCGACTCCCGGCGCCTGCAGACCGGGCACTTGGATTCCTGCCGGCGCGGGAGCGAACGGAGGGGGCAGCGCCGCCGGACTCACCGGCCGCAGGGTCCCCGGAGGGGCTCCGGAGCCTGCGCCTGCCACGCGCCGGGACTTCGGGGGATAGTCTCTCTGGGGGCCTGGTCCTCCTGCACCGTGAGCTCTGCCCGGATCCTCCTGCAGCACCGATGATGGAGGCCAGCTGGGCCTCAAGCCAGCCCCCTCTCCTGGACCTGGCCATCTCTCTCAGCTGGGACATCATTGAATCCGCCGACGCCATCCTGCACGTCTTCCTTCCTCTGGATTAAGGTAGGGAGTGGCGGTTTTCCCGCACTTTCCCTACTACCTCCCCCTTCTAAACCCCTCTCCCCCCTTTTCATTCTCCTATCCCCAGCCGTAGCATTATTTAAAAAGACCGCCCGGCTCAAAGCAGTCATGGGGGGCCTCCTCCCAGCTGCGCTTTGTTCCAGCCCCCATCTAGAATGAGACACAAGGGACCAGCAATGAGATGCAAGGGGGCCAGAATGGAGGGCATTATTACGGTGGGGCTAATTAAGTGATATTATTACTGCTGTGATGTATTTTATTTTTTGAGGACACTGCTTTCAGTGGGGGGTCCTGTTACTGTGCAGGGCGGCACTATGTCTTTTTTTATTCATCTGATGTAGTGTAAAAGTGGGTGTTTGGTACAGACGCCGAACTTTACTGTTCGGGTTCGCCCATCTCTACAAAACATTCACTCCTCTTGTTTCAATTGTTGAATAATGTGATTATCTGTGATGTTCGATAATATTTGTACATGTAACCTCTGAAATTTAAAGTGCTGTGCAATGTGTAGGTGTCAAAGAAATAAAAAAAATATTATTATTTATGGCTATTGACTTACTATGTATGATGAGAATTGAAGAGAAAATCCTTCCAGAAGAGAAAGCTTGACACATAACACTACAGTTAATTATACTCATAAAAGCCAATTTGCTTAAATACATAATTGCACTGTCTAATTTTCAACATTTGGATGATTGATTACATTTTTAATAAAGATGGTAATAATTTTAAATCTATTATATACCCGAGACTTAGGTTTTTCTTTATTTGGAACCCATTAATCTTGCTTCTATCATTATTATCAATAAATTTATTTTTATTAGACAATATGTTTCGAAAACTAAAGTAAAGACATATAGTGAAAAGCCAGTAAAGGTCTGGTATTTTACATGGTCCACAGTGACCACCCTGTCTTTATTGACATAAATTCACTCATGACTTGATGCAATATGCTCGTTATACATTTGTTGTATGTTATGTTAATACTAAATGGGTTATCCTACAAGCAACATTAATCCGCTAGTTGTGACATCCTCACTGATCATGAGAATGGGGGGTTCTAAAGTCCCACAAGTGACCATTGCTTGACTCACTTCTATGAGTTTCTGGAATCCATAGTGCACCACTCAGTTACTACATTGATGCCTCCAACTTGTGCCAGTTATTACAATGGTTAGCCATCTGCTAAGGAGTCCAAGATAAACTTATCTCCCTCACCCACAACGCTCTCCTTGGTTATGCACCATCAAACATCTCCTTCCTCATCTCTGTCTATCACCCTACTCGCGCTCGCTGCCTTGCCTCTGATCTAAGACGAATATCCTCCATAAGATGAATCTCCCACTTCTGTCTCCAAGACTTCTCTCATGCTGCCCCAGCTTTCTGAAATGCACTCTCCCAGACAATCCAATTAATACCCAACCTCAACATTTTTAGGCATGCTTTAAAAACACAATTCCTTAGGCAGGCCTATCACCTCACTTCAGTAATCTCTTTCTTGTTCCACCTTTAAAAACTTTTCTCAGAATCTGGTCTCTCCTATTAAGCTGTCTCCACATTCTCAATGCACCGATAAGCATTTGGTAACTGTACATAGTGTGAGGCAGGGAGAGGGATCATATGCGAGGGTTGATATATATCCCCCAAGGATGCGGACGGAGTCCTATTTGACCCACTGGAGTGCCTTGTGGTCACAGCAGGATGCCTGCATGCAGGCAGAGCGGTAGCCTCTGCAGATCTCAACTGCGTGAGGCAACACAGAGCCAAATAGAGCCACGAGGCCTTACACCCTCAGGGTACACGGCTGTGCAGTCGCCCACAACAACCAGTCACGGACTGTCTTTGTTTCCCGGATGCGATCCAGAGGATCTGATTTACTTTCTTTATTTGTGAATACGCTGTTTTATTAAAAGAGAAGAGACTTTACTTTGAACTTTTTCTGGGTCACTGCCTCATCCCTGCGCAGTGTGGACACCACTGCACTACAATAGTTACAGGCTGATGACCGGATCATGCAGCTTTATTTGAAAACCCTTATTTATTATAATGATAGCTGGACCATATGTGACAAGCAGTTTTTATCTATTGTGTCCACAATATTTCCTTATAGATTATAAGCTTGTGAGCAGGGCCCTTACTCCTCCTGTAACAAATTATGTGTTACTGAATAATGTCATTATTGTCTGTACATGTCCCCACTTTTTTTAAATCCTGTAAACAGTGAATCGTGTGGTGGACTGAGGTTGATTTTATGCCCCCAAACAAGGATAATTATTGCACTTAACTGTGTGAAAATGCTACATCTTCTGCTCATCGTGCCAATCTTATAAACAATGGCACTGCATGCATCTTCCTCCCAAAAGTGATAATTTTTAGATAATTTATACAATTTAGGTAGCCTAAAGGCCCCTTCACATTTAGCGACGCTGCAGCGATACCGACAACGATCCGGATCGCTACAGCGTCGCTGTTTGGTCGCTGGAGAGCTGTCACACAGACCGCTCTCCAGCTACCAACGATGCCGGTAACCAGGGTAAACATCGGGTAACTAAGCGCAGGGCCGCGCTTAGTAACCCGATGTTTACCCTGGTTACCATGCTAAAAGTAAAAAAAAACAAACACTACATACTTACCTACCGCTGTCTGTCCTCCAGCGGTGCGCTCTGCTTCTCTGCTCTCCTCTTGTACTGTCTGGGAGCCGGAAAGCAGAGCGGTGATGTCACCGCTCTGCTTTCCGGCTCACAGCCAGTACAGGAGGAGTGCAGAGCGCAGCGCTGGAGGACAGACAGCGGTAGGTAAGTATGTAGTGTTTGTTTTTTTTTACTTTTAGCATGGTAACCAGGGTAAACATCGGGTTACTAAGCGCGGCCCTGCGCTTAGTTACCCGATGTTTACCCTGGTTACCAGTGAAGACATCACTGGATCGGTGTCACACATGCCGATCCAGCGATGTCCACGGGAGATCCAGCGACTAAATAAAGTTCTGGACTTTATTCAGCGACCAACGATCTCCCAGCAGGGGCCTGATCGTTGGTCGCTGTCACACATAACGATTTCATTAACGATATCGTTGCTACGTCACAAATAGCAACGATATCGTTAACAATATCGTTATGTGTGAAGGTACCTTAAATGTTTGATACTGCAGTGTATTGTTAAGTGAGCTATTAGTTATCTCTCGTTACCATCCTTTGGACATTAAAAATGATGTGTTTGAATGACAGAGCTCAAAACATGTTCAATTGACTCCAGTGGGAACTCACTGTATTCTGCACATTTTTTAAGGGGCTCCCTGCGTGCTTCCCTGAGACCCTCGGAGCAAAATGATATGATCACGTTGCTCCGAGCATCTCCTACCTCCTTCTCCCTGCAGGCCCCATATCCAAAAATGGCCACGGGGCTGCTTCCGGGTCCTGCAGGGAGGTGGCTACAAGCGCCTGCTCAGATCAGGCGCTGGTAAGCCAGGAGCACTGTCTGTCAGATCGCTGATCTGACACAGTGCTGTGCAAAGTGTCAGATCAGTGATCTGACACTATAGTGTGATGTCCCTCACTGGGGCAATGTAAAAACGTAAAAAAAAAATATTTACATGTGTAAAAAAAAAAAAAAAAAAATTACTAAATAAAAAAAAAATATATTGTTCCAATAAATACATTTCTTTATCTAAATAAGAAAAAACAATAAAAGTACACATATTTAGTATCACCGCGTCCATAACGACCCGACCTATAAAATTGTCCCACTAGTTAACCCCTTCAGTGAACACCGTCACAAAAAAGAGTAAAAAAACATCGCTTTATTATCATACCGCCGAACAAAAGTGAAATAACACGCAATAAAAAAGGATATAAATATCCATGGTACCACTGAAAACATCATCTTCTCTCGCAAAAAAAGAGCCGCCATACAGCGTTATCAGCGAAAAGATAAAAAAGTTATAGTCCTCAGAATAAAGCGATACAAAAATAATTATTTTTGCAATAAAAAGCGTCTTTTAGTGCATGACAGACAATCATAAAAATCCGCTTAAAAACCCGCTATAAAAGAAAATCAAACCCCCATTCATCACCCTCTTAGTTAGGGAAAAATTATAAAATTTAAAAAATTTATTTATTTCCATTTTCCCATTAGGGCTAGGGTTAGGGCTAGGGTTAGGGTTAGGGCTACCGTTAGAGTTGGGGCTAAAGTTAGGGTTAGAGTTGGGGCTAAAGTTAGGGTTAGGGTTTGGATTACATTTACAGTTGGGATAAGGGTTGGGATTAGTGTTAGGGGTGTGTCAGGGTTAGGGGTGTGGTTAGGGTTACCGTTGGGATTAGGATTTCAGTTAGAATTGAGGGGTTTCCACTGTTTAGGCACATCAGGGGCTCTCCAAATGCAAAATGGTTTCCGATCTCAATTCCAGCCAATTATGCGTTGAAAAGGTAAAACAGTGCTCCTTCCCTTCCGAGCTCTTCCGTGTGCCCAAACAGGGGTTTACCCCAACACATAGGGTATCAGCGTGCTCAACACACATTGGACAACAACTTTTGGGGTCCAATTTCTCCTGTTACCCTTGGGAAAATACAAAACTGGGGGCTAAAATATAATTTTTGTGCAAAAAATAAGATTTTTTATTTTCGTGGCTCTGCATTATCAACTGTAGTGAAACACTTGGGGGTTCAAAGTTCTCACAGCACATCTAGATAAGTTCCTTGGGTGGTCTAGTTTCCAATATGGGGTCACTTGTGGGGGTTTCTACTGTTTAGGAACATCCCAGGACTCTGCAAATGCAACATGACGCCTGCAGACCAATCCATCTAAGTCTGCATTCCAAATGGTGTTCCTTCCCTTCTGAGCTGTGCCATGCACCCAAACGGTGGTTCCCCCCCCACATATGTTGTATCAGCCTTCTCAGGACAAATTGGACAACAACCTTTGGAGTCCAATTTCTCCTGTTAGCCTTGGGAAAATACGATACTGGGGGCTAAAAAATAGGTTTTGTGGAAAAAAAAAGAATTTTTATTTTCAGGGCTCTCCGTTATAAACTTCTGTGAAGCACTTGGTGGGTCAAAGTGCTTACCACACATCTAGATAAGTTCCTTAGGGGGTCTACTTTCCAAAATGGTGTCACTTGTGGGGGGTTTCAATGTTTAGGCACATCAGGGGCTCTCCAAACGCGACATGGCGTCCTATCTCAATTCCAGTCAATTTTGCATTGAAAAATCAAATGGCGCTCCTTCCCTTCCGAGCTCTGCCGTGCGCTCAAACAGTGGTGTACCCCCACATATGGGGTATCAGCGTACTCAAGACAAATTGCACAACAACTTTTGGGGTCCAAATTCTTCTGTTACCCTTGGGAAAATAAAAAATTGGGGGCGAAAATATCATTTTTGTGAAATAATATGATTTTTTGTTTTTATGGCTCTGTATTATAAACTTCTGTGAAGCACTTGGTGGGTCAAAGTGCTCAACACACATCTAGATAAGTTCCTTAGGGGGTCTACTTTCCAAAATGGTGTCACTTGTGGGGGGTTTCAATGTTTAGGCACATCAAGGGCTCTCCAAACGCGACATGGCGTCCTATCTCAATTCCAGTCAATTTTGCATTGAAAAGTCAAACGGCGCTCCTTCCCTTCCGAGCTCTGCCGCGTGCCCAAACAGTGGTTTACCCCCACATTTTGGGTATCGGCGTACTTAGGACAAATTGTACAACAACTTTTGGGGTCTAATTTCTCCTGTTACCCTTGGTAAAATAAAACAAATTGGGGCTGAAGTAATTTTTTGGGGAAAAAAAATTAAATGTTCATTTTTTTTAAACATTCCAAAAATTCCTGAGAATCACCTGAATGGTTTAAAATCTTCTTGAATGTGGTTTTGAGCACCTTGAGGGGTGCAGTTTTTAGAATGGTGCCACACATGGGTATTTTCTATCATATAGACCCCTGAAAGTGACTTCAAATGTGATATAGTCCCTAAAAAAAAATGGTGTTGTAAAAATGATAAATTGCTGGTCAAATTTTAACCCATATAACTCCCTAACAAAAAAATTTTTGGTTCCAAAATTGTGCTGATGTTAAATAGACATGTGGGAAATGTTACTTATTAAGTATTTTGTGTGAAATATCTGTTAGGGCTAGCGGATCGCACCAAATAATAAGATAGGTAGAATAAGGTGCGTTCGCAGCCCGGGGTCCACCGTGCAGAGATGGAACCTGCTGCCAAGTAATGACGGACTATATGGCGGTACAATGTGAATACACACGGGTTAACTTCACCCTGTGTGAAGGAAGCAAACCCTGTTAAGTCACAGGGCCGCGGTACCGCACATAAGAGCAAAAGCAAGGAGTCTCCGAGCTCAGTCCTAAGACTTGGGATCTGAGTCTGTGTAGACTATTTGCGGTCGACACCGCAACTGGGGTGTCAGCGTAACCAAAATAATAACAAAGGAATGTACGAGAGTGCGTGCGGTGCCGCACTGGCGGACGCCACTAACCACCCAGGCTTGGGTCAGGAAAGCGCACGGCGCCGTACTGGCAGACACAGCAACTAGACGCTGTATTAGTGTGTAACGTGCTGTTGGATAAGTCGGGCGCTAGATAGCAATCATACACCTTCCGCGAACAGTCATCCAATAGGGAGGGTTATTTAGAGAGCGACTTTCACTCACAACACACACACTTTTACAAATGTACACTAGCGCATGGCCGTGCAGCCATGCGAGCCTTAAATAGCTGCAGCACGTATAGGACCTTCCAAAGAAGGACCAATGGAATTGCTGCAGTACCTGAGCATGTGACACTAGATCTCCACTGAGAGATCTTGCCCTGGGCATGCTCAGTGTGCAAAGCAGAACTTAGTCCTAGTACCTACAGGACCTTCCGTGAGAAGGACCAATGGAAGTCGCTGCAGTACCTGAGCATGTGACCCTAGATCTCCACTGAGAGATCTTGCCCTGAGCATGCTCAGTGTGTGCAAAGTAGGACTTAGTCTCAGAAGCGTCTGCTCGCCGCTGCCCAGCACTGGCTTGAATGGCAGAAGCTGGAAAAGCACCAGCAACCCTATGCACAGAGTGAGACTGAGCAAGACGCTGGGACCGACATCTCCACTGAGCAGACTCCACTGCGGCTGGAGAAGAATGGGAGACCGCAGCAGAGATGGTTCGAGATTCCCCCTGTGCAGAGGTGGGAACTCGACACCTAACAATATCTCTGTGATTTAAGGGCGTAAAAATTCAAAGTTGGAAAATTGCCACATTTTCAAAATTTTCGCCAAATTTCAAATTTTTTCACAAATAAACGCAGGTAAACTTATAGAAATTTTACCACTATCATGAAGTACAATATGTCATGAGAAAACATTGTCTGAATCATCAGGATCCGTTGAAGCATTCCAAAGTTATAACCTCATAAAGGGACAGTGGTCAGAATTGTAAAAATTGGCCCGGTCATTAACGTGCAAACCACCCTTGGGGGTAAAGGGGTTAAGCTAATTATTTGTGCACATAATAATGAGTGATCTAAAATGTAACTTTTATTACAAGATTATTAAAATGAAAGAGACTACCACAGACAAAGCCCAGGCCAGGCTAAAATGCTCAAAAAAACATATACAGACACAACCATCAATAACCTTAAACACCACCACCTGGGTAGTAATATGTTGCTTTCCTCTACTTATATCAATAGCCACCACCCCTCTACTGGTGTAAGGCAAATAAAAGAAGAACCTTCCTTTACTACCTAGAGAGAAAATTAACAGCCATATGAATCAAATCAGAACATTCTCACCAGTTTCTGCAGTAAAAGGATGCTATAGACGTAGCGGTTGCATAGCCTGTAAAGCGATCACACAGACAAAAACCTTTACGAGTAATGTCACAGGGAATACTTATAACATCAGAAGTTTCACTAATTGCAGACCCAAAGGTGTCATCTACAAGCAGGGGTGGATTATAATAGGGTCAATCTGGGCGGTATCCCAGGGCCCAGTGGTGTGGGGGGGCCGTGGCCTACTGCTCACATTGACCGCCACCATCAGGGTATTACTGCCCTGACTGGCGTATGGGCCCGGTGGGCAGAGGGGTCCGCATCGGGCCCCGTCTCATCTGCTCACTGGGCCCCTACCGGAGCTGTGGCAGTTAAACACTATTGATGTGCGGGCGCGCGCCCGCACGTCAATAGTTAACAGCTGCCAGCCAATCGGAGGCTGGAAGCTGACATCAGCCGCAGCACGCACGTCGCCGGCGTCTGATGTCATTGTCAGTCGCCGGCGAGTGCACGCTTCAGCTGCAAGGAGAAAGCTTTGCCAAAGGAGCGCGGACAGGTGAGGAGAACTTTTTTTTAAATTGCGAACACAAATCCAGGGGGCCCGGGCCAGTATGCTGGACACTGGGGGCAGAGATGCTGGACACACTGGGGGCAGAGATGCTGTACACACTGGGGGCAATTTGCTGGATACACTGGGGGCAATATGCTGGAGACACTGGGGCAGATTGCTGGACACACTCGGGGCAATATGCTGGACACGCTGGGGCAATATGCTGGAGACACTGGGGCAGATTGCTGGACACACTGCGGGCAACATGCTGGACACGCTGGCGGCAATATGCTGGACACACTGGGGGCAATATGCTGGAGACACTGGGGCAGATTGCTGGACACGCTGGGGGCAATATGCTGGACATGCTGGGGACAATATGCTGGACACACTGGGGGCAATATGCTGGACACACTGGGGGCAATATGCTGGACACAGAGGGGGCAATATGCTGGAAATACTGGGGGCAATATGCTGGACACAGTGGGGGCAGGATGCTGGACACACTGGGGGCAATATGCTGGACATACTGGGGGCAGGATGCTGGACACACTGGGGGCAGAATGCTGGACACACTGGGGGCAGAATAGTGGACACACTGGGGGCAATATGCTGGACACACTGGGGTCAATATGCTGGACACACTGGGGGCAATATGCTGGACACACTGGGGGCAAGATGCTGGACACACTGGGGCAGAATGCTGGACACACTAGGGGCTGAATGCTGGACACACTGGGGGCTGAATGCTGGACACCCTGGGGGCTGAATGCTGGACACACTGGGGGCAATATACTGGACACACTGGGGTCAGAATGCTGGACACACTGGGGGCAATATGCTGGACATACTGGGGCAATATGCTGGACACACTGGGGGCAGGATGCTGGACACACTGGGGCAGAATGCTGGACACACTGGGGGCTGAATGCTGGACACACTGGGGGCTGAATGCTGGACACATTGGGGGCAGAGATGCTGGACACTGGGGGCAGAGATGCTGGACACACTGGGGGCAGGACTGGAGACAGATGGGTGTTGTGAATTCAGCTTTTGGGCTCCCTCCGGTGGTTGCAGAGGGTAATGCAGTTGTGCCTGGACTGCAGGAGTGGACAGGTGTATCTACTAATTGCAAAACTGACTGGGGTATATAGCTTTGCTGGATCCTTTGGTCAGTGCCAGTTGTCCGTTGTTCTTCAAGGATTCACTTCCCTGCTGGTCTCTCCAGTTTGCTGTGTTTTTCTACAAAGATAAGTCCTGGCTTTGTTTTTGCTGTCCACCTGCAGTGGACCTTATAGTTCTGTGCATTTTCATGTTTTTGTCTTGTCCAGCTTAGTCTGTGAAGGATTTTTTGCAGCCTAGCTATTTCTCTGGAGATGCAGATATACCCCCCATGTCTTTAGTCAGATGTGGTGATCCGTATTTTCTGCGGTGGATATTTTCTAGTGTTTTTATACTGACTGCATAGTACTCTGTTCTATTCTTTCTTTTTAGCTAGTATGGCCTCCTATGCTAAAATCTGATTTCATATCTGCGTATGTTATTTCCCTCTCCTCTCACAGTCAATATTTGTGGGGGGCTATCTATCCTTTGGGGATTTTCTCTGAGGCAAGATAGGTTTCCTGTTTCTGTCTTTAGGGGTAGTTAGATCTTAGGCTGTGCCGAGGGGTCTAGGGAGTGTTAGGTACCCCCCACGCCTACTTTTAGTTGCACTGCTAGGTTCAGGGTTTGCGGTCAGTACAGGGACCACCTTCTCCAGAGTACGTCTCATGATGCTCCAAGGCCACCAGATCATAATAGTACAACTGGCCAACAATGAGTTAATTGCATCTCAGAAGAAGGGTGGAAAGATTTTGAGCCATTTTTTTTTTCCTTAGCCTGTTTGGTCTGTTCCTCCCTCTTTACCTCTGGGTGGCTACGGAGTCTAGTATTAACATGAATGTTCAGGAGTTAGTTTCTTGGGTGGATCAGTTTGCTGCTAGGGTACAGGGTATTTCAGATTTCATTGTTCAGACTCCTGCCTTAGAACCTAAGATTCCCACTCCTGATTTTTCTTTGGTGACAGATCCAAATTTTTGAGTTTCAAAAATAACTGTAAACTGTTTTTTGCATTAAGACCCCGGTCTTCTGGTGATCCTATTCAGCAGGTTAAAATCATCATATCTCTGCTGCGTGGTGACCCACAGGATTGGGCATTTTCCCTGGAATCTGGCAATCCTGCTTTGCTTAATATTGATTTGTTCTTTCAGGCATTGGGGTTGTTGTATGATGAGCCTAATTCTGTGGATCAGGCTGAGAAAATCTTGTTAGCCCTGTGTCAAGGTCAAGAAGCGGCAGAATTGTATTGCCAGAAATTTAGAAAATGGTCTGTACTGACTAAATGGAATGAGGATGCCATGGCGGCAATTTTCAGAAAGGGTCTTTCTGAATCCGTTAAAGATGTTATGGTGGGGTTCCCCACGCCTGCTGGTCTGAGTAATTCTATGTCTCTGGCCATTTAGATTGATCGGCGCTTGCGCGAGCGCAGAGTTGTGCACACTCTGGCTTTGTCCTCTGAGCGGAGCCCTGAGCCTATGCAGTGTGATAGGATTTTGTCTAGAGCTGAACGTCAAACATTCCGGCGTCAGAATAGGTTGTGTTTTTACTGCGGCGATTCTGCTCATGTTATTTCTGATTGCCCTAAGCGTACTAAGAGAATCGCTAGTTCTGTTGCCATCAGTACTATACAACCTAAATTTCTGTTATCTGTGACCTTGATCTGCTCATTATCATCATTTTCTGTCATGGCATTTGTGGATTCAGGCGCCGCTCTGAACTTAATGGACTTAGAATTTGCCAGATGTTGTGGTTTTCCCTTGCAACCTTTGCAGAACCCTATTCCTTTGAGGGGCATTGATGCTACACCGTTGGCTAAAAATAAACCTCAGTTTTGGACACAGCTGACCATGCGCATGGCGCCAGCCCATCAGGAAGATTGTCGTTTTCTGGTGTTGCATAATTTGCATGATGATATTGTGCTGGGTTTTCCATGGTTGCAGGTACATAATCCAGTGTTAGATTGGAAATCCATGTCTGTGACTAGATGGGGTTGTCAGGGGGTTCATGATCATGTTCCTTTGATGTCAATCTCCTCTTCCCCCTCTTCTGAAGTTCCTGAGTTTTTGTCTGACTTCCAGGATGTATTCGATGACCCAAATCCAGTTCCCTTCCACCGCATAGGGACTGTGATTGTGCTATTGATTTGATTCCAGGTTGTAAGTTCCCTAAGGGCCGACTTTTCAACCTGTCTGTGCCTGAAAATACCGCCATGCGGAGCTATATTAAGGAGTCTTTGGAGAAAGGGCATATTTGGCCATCCTCTTCACCGTTGGGAGCGGGGTTCTTTTTTGTTGCCAAGAAGGATGGCTCCTTGAGACCCTGTATTGATTATCGCCTCTTGAATAAGATCACGGTTAAATTTCAATACCCCTTGCCTTTGCTTACTGATTTGTTTGCTAGGATTAAGGGGTCTAGCTGGTGTACTAAGATTGACCTTCGAGGGGCATATAATCTTATTCGTATCAAGCAGGGTGACGAATGGAAAACTGCATTTAATACGCCCGAAGGCCATTTTGAATACCTTGTGATGCCATTCGGATTCTCTAATGCCCCATCTGTGTTCCAATCCTTCATGCATGATATCTTTCGAAGTTATCTTGATAAATTCATGGTTGTATATTTGGATGATATTTTGATTTTTTCCAATGATTGGGAGTCTCATGTGAAACAGGTCAGGATGGTATTTCAGATCCTCTGTAATAATGCTTTGTTTGTGAAGGGGTCAAAGTGCCTCTTTGGAGTGCAGAAGGTTTCTTTTTTGGGTTTCATTTTTTCTCCCTCATCTATAGAAATGGTTCCGGTAAAGGTTCAGGCCATTCATGATTGGATTCAGCCCACATCTGCGAAGAGACTTCAGAAATTCTTGGGCTTTGCTAATTTTTATCGTCGTTTCATTGCCAACTTCTCCAGTGTGGTTAAACCTCTAACCGATTTGACCAAGAAAGGCGCTGATGTGACGAATTGGTCCTCCGCGGCTGTTTCTGCCTTTCAGGAGCTTAAATGCCGATTTACTTCTGCCCCTGTGTTGCGTCAGCCAGATGTTTCTCTTCCATTTCAGGTTGAGGTTGACGCGTCTGAGATTGGGGCAGGGGCCGTTTTGTCTCAGAGGAATTCTGATGGTTCCTTGATGAAACCGTGTGCCTTCTTTTCTCGGAAGTTGTCGCCTGCGGAATGCAATTATGATGTTGGCAATCGGGAGTTGTTGGCTATGAAGTGGGCATTTGAGGAGTGGCGACATTGGCTTGAGGCGGCCAAGCACCGTATTGTGGTCCTGACCGATCATAAGAATCTGATTTACCTCGAGTCTGCCAAACGGCTGAATCCTAGACAGGCTCGATGGTCCCTGTTTTTCTCCCATTTTTATTTTGTGGTCTCGTACATTCCTGGTACTAAGAATGTTAAGGCAGATGCCCTCTCTAGGAGTTTTTTTCCTGATTCCCCTGGGGTTCTTGAGCCGGTCGGCATTTTGAAGGAAGGGGTGATTCTTTCTGCCATCTCCCCTGATTTGCGACGGGTTCTTCAGGAATTTCAGGCTGATAAGCCTGACCGCTGTCTAGTGGGGAAACTGTTTGTTCCTGATAGATGGACTAGTAAAGGGATTTCTGAGGTTCATTGTTCTGTGTTGGCTGGCCATCCTGGGATTTTTGGTACCAGAGATTTGGTTGGTAGGTCCTTTTGGTGGCCTTCTTTGTCACGGGATGTGCGTTCTTTTGTGCAGTCCTGTGGGATTTGTGCGTGGGCTAAGCCTTGCTGTTCCCGCGCTAGTTGGTTGCTTTTGCCATTGCCGGTCCCTGAGAGACCTTGGACGCATATTTCTATGGCTTTTATTTCCGATCTTCCTGTTTCCCAAAGAATGTTGGTTATCTGGGTTGTCTGTGACCGATTTTCTAAGATGGTTCATTTGGTGCCTTTGCCTAAATTGCCTTCTTCTTCTGATTTGGTTCCGTTGTTTTTTCAGCATGTGGTATGTTTGCATGGTATTCCGGAGAATATTGTGTCCGACAGAGGTTCCCAGTTTGTTTCTAGGTTTTGGCGGGCCTTTTGTGCCAAGCTGGGCATTAATTTGTCTTTTTACTCTGCATTTCATCCTCAGACAAATGGCCAGACTGAGCGAACTAATCAGACGTTGGAGACCTATTTGAGATGCTTTGTGTCTGCTGATCAGCATGATTGGGTGGCTTTTTTGCCATTGGCCGAGTTTGCCCTTAATAATCGGGCTAGTTCGGCTACTTTGGTTTCGCCTTTTTTGTGTAATTTCGGATTTCATCCTCGTTTTTCTTCTGGGCAGGTTGAGCCTTCTGACCTTCCTGGTGTGGATTCTGTGGTCGACAGGTTGCAGCAGATTTGGGCTTATGTGGTGGACAATTTGGTGCTGTCTCAGGAGGAGGCTCAGCGTTTTGCTAACCGTCGTCGGTGTGTGGTTCCCGGCTTCGGGTTGGTGATCTGGTTTGGTTATCTTCCCGTCATGTTCCTATGAAGGTTTCTTCCCCTAAGTTTAAGCCTCGATTTATTGGTCCTTATAGGATTTCTGAGATTATTAATCCGGTGTCCTTTCGCCTGGCGCTTCCGGCCTCTTTTGCTATTCATAATGTCTTCCATAGATCTTTGTTGCGGAAACATGTGGAGCCCGTTGTTCCCTCTGTTGATCCTCCTGCCCCTGTATTGGTCGATGGGGAGTTGGAATATGTTGTTGAGAAGATTTTGGATTCCTGTTTTTCGAGGCGGAAGCTTCAGTACCTTGTCAAGTGGAAGGGTTATGGCCAGGAGGATAATTCTTGGGTTTCTGCCTCTGATGTCCATGCCGTTGATTTGGTTCGTGCCTTTCATCGGGCTCATCCTGATCGGCCTGGGGGCTCTGGTGAGGGTTCGGTGACCCCTCCTCAAGGGGGGGTACTGTTGTGAATTCAGCTTTTGGGCTCCCTCCGGTGGTTGTAGAGGGTAATGCAGTTGTGCCTGGACTGCAGGAGTGGACAGGTGAATCTACTAATTGCAAAACTGACTGGGGTATATAGCTTTGCTGGATCCTTTGGTCAGTGCCAGTTGTCCATTGTTCTTCAAGGATTCACTTCCCTGCTGGTCTCTCCAGTTTGCTGTGTTTTTCTACAAAGATAAGTCCTGGCTTTGTTTTTGCTGTCCACCTGCAGTGGACCTTATAGTTCTGTGCATTTTCATGTTTTTGTCTTGTCCAGCTTGGTCTGTGAAGGATTTTTTTGCAGCCTAGCTATTTCTCTGGAGATGCAGATATACCCCCATGTCTTTAGTCAGATGTGGTGATCCGTATTTTCTGCGGTGTTTATTTTCTAGTGTTTTTATACTGACCGCATAGTACTCTGTTCTATTCTTTCTTTTTAGCTAGTATGGCCTCCTATGCTAAAATCTGATTTCATATCTGTGTATGTTATTTCTCTCTCCTCTCACAGTCAATATTTGTGGGGGGCTATCTATCCTTTGGGGATTTTCTCTGAGGCAAGATAGGTTTCCTGTTTCTGTCTTTAGGGGTAGTTAGATCTTAGGCTGTGCCGAGGGGTCTAGGGAGTGTTAGGTACCCCCCACGGCTACTTCTAGTTGCGCTGCTAGGTTCAGGGTTTGCGGTCAGTACAGGGACCACCTTCTCCAGAGTACGTCTCATGCTGCTCCAAGGCCATCAGATCATAACAGATGGGGCAGGATTGGAGATATGGGCAGGATGTAGATATGGGGCATGATTGGAGACACGGGGCAGAATGAAAGACATGGGGCAGGATTGGAGACACCGAGGGCAGGATTGGAGACAGATCGTGCAGGATCATGGGGCAGGATGGATACAATGGAGACTGATGGGGCATGATGGGGAGATCATATGGGGCAGGATGGGAAGATCATATGGGGCAAAATGGATACTCATGAGGGCAGGATGGGAGAACACATGGCTGAAGCCAGGAATGAGATACACGGTGCCAGGATGGGGGATATTATTATTGCCATAGGGGCTAATTAAGGGATATTATTACTGCAGTGATGTATTTATTTTATTTTTTGAGGACACTGTTTTAAATGGGGGGCGGTCCTGTTACTGAGTAGAGTGACACTATGTCGCCTCTTTTTCTTCATGTGGTGTAATGTAGAAGTTGGGAAAAATTAAGTAATGTGTTCTGCAAGTGGAGCTCGAGATAACTGTGTTTTTTCCTGTAGATATGAGCCCTGGCTGGATGAAGTGACGGCGGTCTGTGCTGGATGAATGATGAAGGACTTCACCTAGAGACATCACTGGTGAGTCAGTGTTACCTATACACTGACACTATACACTGTATACTATATACAGAGGTCCTGTGTATAATGTCACTGGTGATCACTGTATTACCTCTACACAGGCACTGCATACTAAGTACAGATCTCCTGTGAATATTGACACTTATGGTGATAGTATTGTTTTTTTTTCTTACTAACTGAAGAGTAAATTGACTAGATCAATGGATGTTTGACAGGTTATAGTTTCACACAGCAACTATTTTTCTGGAATAATCTGGTTGAGGTATATGATGACCCCATCACATGACCGGGGGGCCCCACAGTGTCTGAACAGCCCGGGGCCCTGGCTACCCTTAATCCACCCCTGTCTACAAGACAATATGTGACTGTGGTTTAGAGTACGTAGGCAAGACAAAAAGGGATTTTAGGAGAAGAGTAGGGGAGCATCTTCGAGACATAACAGAGAGATACACCTTTGGCCAGCATGTGATCAGCCAACACCAAGGCCACACTCAAGTGATTAAATTCATAGGAATCGATCTTATACCCACACCAAAGAGGAGAGGTGATTGGGATAGCAAGATATTACAAAAGGAGACATACTATCGGCTTCATATTGTTGCCCTACAGGGTTTGAGTGAACAATTATCTTATCAATGTTTTCTATGATAAACAAGGGTTTACTAAGGTAAGGAGAGTATGGTGAGCTGTCAAGAAGTGGGGGAGCCATTGGTCAGGGTCCCTAGGGTCCCAACCTTCACTGATGGGTAGGGTACAGCATGTCAGCATGTACCAGGTTTGGAGCTTACTGATAATATCCTATCCCACCTTGGGGTATCCTCTTATCTATAACACCTCCTCCCTCATTTATTAATAATCGGTCTTTTCCTCTTGATTGTGAATGTTTCCAGTCATATAAGCAAAAGAAAATGTTTATCTTTTCTCAAAAATGATTTTCTATTATAAAGCCTTTTTAATAAGATATGTTGTCAGCAAGTGTACTTGACTATGTGTGAATGGGTTTATAGTTGTCCTTATATACCTGTAATTAGCAGCGTCCTAGGTGGTTTATGACTTTACTAGGTATTGGAATATTCTAGCTTTTCCCCTAGGGGATAAGTGGATCTGGGAATATTCTCCAGATCCACATGTATGTACAGCAGATGCATGCAGCTGTATTTCTGCACAGGCTGATCTCTTGCTTGATAGCGCATAGCAGAGTTCAATAAGGGGTTAATAAAAGTAAGTTCTAACGTATATGTCAGCTTTAGGTTTGTGCAGATGAGCGCAGGAAGCGGAAATGATGTAATACTGTCATGTCGGCTGAGGCGTTCCATACCCCGGAAACCCTGCACAGATGACAGGGCTCTGGGGAGGTCAACGCTGCCTAGCGACAGCCTTGAAACCTAAAAGATCTGTAGAAAATTTGTATGAAGGAGTGGGCCAAAATCCCTACTGCAGTGTGTGCAAACTTGGTCAAGAACTACAGGAAACGTCTGACAGACTGTAATTGTAAACAAAAGTTTCTGTACCAAATATTAAGTTCTCTGTTTTTCTATTGTATAAAATACTTAATTCATGCAATAAAATGCAAATTAATTATGCAAATATCATACAATGTGATTTTTTATAGATTGTAAATGTTGTTGTATTACTGGTATACAGTTACCAACTTTTACAATAGGCTGGGCTATACATTGTTGGCTTGGTAAATGTGGGTGGTGGTATTCATGATGCAGACCTCTGACTCATCTTAAAATGTGCCATGTAATTTGTACACTTTTTGTTAACCACAGGAAAAAGCATTCATAGACATAACAAAAAAAACATTATTTTGAAGTCTTGGTTGCTGGTATCATTAAAGTAAATGTAGACAATGCCATTATTTCTTCTTACTGCTGCTATACAAAACATTCCTGCTACTGCAAAAAGCCACAGTGTAACCTGTCTTAAGGGACTACAACATCACCGAGCTATGAGGAAGGCTTTTAACTCCACCCGGTAAAGGGAAACTCTGGATTCACTTCCAAGCCGGCTGGACCCTGCCTATCCTGTGATCTGGTACCCTGGACTGTGGCTGCCTGAAGTCTTCAGTAAACCAGGTAAAGAGACTGCAAACCTGTGTCCTTGTTCTTTACTGCACCATTCACCATCTTCCATCTACACACTGGGAGCCCTGGGGATATACTTCACCTGTGGGAAGTTGTGCCATCTAGCTGCCATAACATCACCCCAGAGGACCCCTTAAACCAGCTTCAGTCTTCACTGACCGAATACCACAGGTGGCGTCACGAACATAAACTTAATTCAATTTTCCTTTTATATAGACGCCCAGGGCCATGGCCCGGGTCGCCACCGTGACATCCCCCTGTGAATACCGGACCCGGTACCGGGTACCCCACGGCTCTGGTGGGCGACTCATATACAGTTATTGGCCAATGGATTTACATTATCTAAACTAATGCCACATGAGATTTTTTTGACATTTTTGGCATATATAGTATGAGTATTTGGGGTGAGTGGATCTGCCAAGATACAAATTCACCAAATTTGAATCACACAGATTTTACCGTGAAATTCGATTTGTTATTCTCCGTGAATTGAATGTTCCCTAATAGACTCTAGAATCTAAGACCCAAAATCCTAATAAACGTAACATGTAAGAAATGAGGATGCCTTAGGCTATGTGCACACGTTGCTGACTTTGATGCGTTTCCACAGCGCTTTTGGACAAGCGGAATTACATCAAATCAGCAGTGTAGTGCACAAGCAATGGTAGTCAATGGGAAATTGGGATAATTGGTGTGCACATGGTACGGAAAAAAACATGCGGATTTGCAGCGTTTAATTTTCCGCAGCATGTCAATTCTTTTTGCAGATCTGCAGCGTTTCTGCACCCATTGACTTCCATTGATTCAGTCAAGTCCGCAGCACAACCGCAGGTTTAAAAAGATCTGCGGTTTTGCTGCAGAGTTGTGTGCGAGAAATGCTGCAGATCGGAAAAAAGAAGAGTGTGTGGGCGGAGTGTGGGCAGAGACTATGTGCATGTCTGTCGGTGGGAGTCTGCGTGTATGTGTGTGTGCGGGTGTCGGTGTGTGTCTCTGTGTGTGTGGGTGTCTGGGGGCTGTGTGTACGATAAAAGCAATGATAATCAATACTAAACACAATGAATATACTCAAAAAAAAATTATTTTTCTACATAGGCTCCTATCAAGTCTATACATTTAGTCCATCTCTTTTCTAAACTTAGAATTCCCTTCGAAAAAAATTCTTGATCTTGACCCTCAAAAAAATCCCCAACAGCGGTTATCATGTCGCTATTGTCGTCAAATTTCTTGCCCCGGAGGTGTTCCATGAGCCGAGGAAAGAGAAAGAAGTCACTGGGGGCTAGATCTGGCGAATAGGGGGGGGGGAGTATTCCACCAGTTCAAAGCCCGCTTCTTGAATGGTAGCCATGGCAACTGCAGCTTTGTGAGCTGGCGCGTTATCTTGGTGAAACAGCACTCCAGCTCGCAGTTTGCCACACCTTTTTTCCTTGATAGCCTCCCGCAATCTTCTTATTTGTTCTGCGTAGTAGGAGCCCATAATAGTGGCTCCCTTCTCCAAATAGCCCACCATAATAGTTCCTTTAGCGTCCCAAAAAACGGACGCCATAACCTTCCCTGCTGAACCTGACACTTTGAATTTCTTCGGCGTCGGTTTGTCGGCTCGTTTCCATGTCATCGATTGTTGTTTAGTTTCGGGATCAAAGTGGTGGATCCAGGTCTCGTCCATGGTCAAAAAACGTGACAAAAAATTTTCCTTGTCTGCTTGGAACTTTTCGAGATTTGCTATTGAAATGTCAACTCATTTCTTCTTTTGCTCGTCGGTTCAAATTTTTGGCACCCAAAGCGCGGAGACATTTCTCATATGCAATTCTTTTGCAAGGATTCTTTGAATACTGCCATATGAGATCCCTGTGACCTCAGCTACATGCCTGATAGTCACTCTTCGATCAGCCAATACAACTTCTTCAACTTTTTTCACGTTTTCTTCATTGAGGGACGTGGATGGGCATCCTTCACGATGTTCATCTTCCGTCGATGTTCTTCCCAGCTTAAATTCCTTGGCCCAGCGTGCAACTGTGGAATATGGAGGAGAAGAGTCCCCCAATGTTTCCACCAAGTCGCTGTGTATGTCTTTGTAGTCTTTTTTTCATGCAGAGGTATTTGATGACAGCTCTGAGCTCGTTTTTTTCCATTTTGATGTTCACTTTTCGGCAGTTCATATTCAAATGAAAGTAGCTCCCGGGATTCGTGGTCTATTTAAGTGATTTTTTTTTTCCTGGACTAGTGGGTACCTAAGAGAGAAGAAAACATTTTATTTTAATTTCTGTGTGCAATAGAAATAACCGATTATCATTACTTTTGGATCGCCCCTCGTATGTGTGTGTGGGTCTGTATGTAGGCAGTCATCGTCCGATGGAACTACTAGTCCCATCCGGCTATGCCTGCTCCAATGACAGCTTGCTGAAGATGGGACAGTAGTAGTCCCATCATCCGACTACTGTGTTCAAGTGTAAAAAAAACAAACATACATACACACATATACACTGCATTCTCACTAAACAGCTAATCCCCGACACCCTCGATCACCTGTACAAAAATTAAAATAATAAATGAACAGTGCACTCCTTGTTCTGAGGAATCCATTTAATCATGAGTGTCCCACGACGATCTCCACTGTAGAGCTGTCACATCGGGAGATGTGATCGCTCCCCAGGGGCCTCCAGTGATACAGTGATGGGAGGTATCCTTCCGCAGTGGATCACTCTGCCATCAGAGGTTGCTGTCACTTATGGGACCGCTGCGTTGGAAAATTCTCGCACAGCAGTGCCGTAAAGAGACAGCATGAACTCTCAGTGATAATACTGCAGGTGCCATTATCTACTGTCAGTGTGTCACTGTAGATCCTGTAGAGAGGTCACATATCCTGATGTGACTGTTCTATAAGGGAGATCATCGTGGGACAGTCTTTATTAAATGGACTACGTCAGAACAGGGAGTATTTGTGTTAGTTTATTATTTTATTTTTTTTACAGGAGATCGAGGGCGGTGCATGGATTAGCTGAATAATAAAGATGACAAACTGTGTAGTGTTTTATTTCATTAAAATACTTTATTCTTTTTGTGTGTTTATTTAACCCTATACCAACTATAGGATTAGTAATGGATAGGTGTCTTATTGACGACTCTCCATTACTAAGCCGGCTTGATGTCACTTTACAATACAGAGGTGACATCAACCCCACAATTATTACCCCATATGCCACCGCTACAGGGCAGTGGGAAGAGAGAAGATAAGTGCCGGAATTTGCGCATCTTAGAGATGCGCCATTTCTCTGGCGCCTGTGAGCTGGTGTTTGTAGCCAAGGGGGCGAGAATATCCATGACCCCTTCCAAGGCTATGAATATCAGCCTGCAGCTGTCTGTATAGCCTTTTTTGGCTAGTAATTATAGGGGGACCCTGTTGTGAATTCTGTGGTCAAGCTCCCTCCTGTGGTCATGAGTGGTACTTCGGCTGGTTCTGTCTATGAGCTTCCTCTGGTGGATGTGAGTGGGGCTGCGGCTTCTGAGTTTCCTTCCTCAGGTGACGAGGTTAAGTCGTTAGGTGCTGCTCTATTTAACTCCACCTAGTTCTTTGTTCCTGGCCTCCAGTCAATGTTCCAGTATTGGTCTTGCTCTCTCCTGGATCGTTCTTGTGGCCTGTCTGTACTGCATAAGCTAAGTTCTGTGTTGTGAATTCTGTGGCCAAGCTCCCTCCTGTGGTCGTGAGTGGTACTGCGGCTGGTTCTGTCTATAAGCTTCCTTTGGTGGATGAGAGTGGTACTGCGGATTCTGAGTTTCCTTCCTCAGGTGATGAGGTTAAGTCGTTAGGTGCTGCTCTATTTAACTCCACCTGGTGCTTTGATCCTGGCCTCCAGTCAATGTTCTAGTATTGGTCTTGCTTCCTCCTGGATCGTTCCTGTGGCCTCTCTATCCTGCATAAGCTAAGTTCTGCTTGTGTTATTTTTGTTTGCTATATTTTCTGTCCAGCTTGCTATATTGGTTTTTCTTGCTTGCTGGAAGCTCTGAGACGCAGAGGGAGCACCTCCGTACCGTTAGTTGGTGCGGAGGGTCTTTTTGCCCCTCTGCGTGGTTGTTTGTAGGTTTTTGTGTTGACCGCAAAGCTATCTTTCCTATCCTCGGTCTATTCAGTAAGTCGGGCCTCACTTTGCTAAATCTATTTCATCTCTGTGTTTGTATTTCATCTTTACTCACAGTCATTATATGTGGGGGGCTGCCTTTTCCTTTGGGGAATTTCTCTGAGGCAAGGTAGGCTTATTTTTCTATCTTCAGGGCTAGTTAGTTTCTCAGGCTGTGCCGAGTTGCATAGGGAGCGTTAGGTGCAATCCACTGCTACCTCTAGTGTGGTGTGTTAGGATTAGGGATTGCGGTCAGCAGAGTTTCCACGTCTCAGAGCTCGTCCTATGTTTTTGGTAAATGTCAGGTCACCTTGTGTGCTCTGAACTTCAAGGTCCATTGTGGTTCTGAATTACCTGTTCATAACAGTACTGGAGGCCCAAAGTACTAATGCTTCTCAATAGAGGGAAAAGAGAAGTTCTGAGACCATTTTTTTTTCTTTGCACTGTGTTCTGTCTTTCTTTTCCCCTTTACATCAGGGTGATTCAGAACACAGGTGTGGACATGGACATTCAGGGTCTGTCCTCTTTGATGGATAATCTCACTATAAGAGTACAGAACATTCAAGATTTAGTGGTTCAGAATCCTATGTTAGAACCTAAAATTCCTATTCCTGAGTTATTTTCTGGAGATAGAGCTAAGTTTTTGAATTTTAAAAATAATTGTAAACTGTTTCTGGCTTTGAAACCCCGCTCCTCTGGTGACCCAGTTCAACAAGTTAAAATCATTATTTCTTTATTACGTGGCGACCCTCAAGACTGGACATTTTCCCTTGCGCCAGGAGATCCTGCATTATGTAATATTGATGCATTTTTTCTGGTGCTCGGATTGCTGTACGACGAACCTAATTCAGTGGATGAGGCAGAGAAAAATTTGCTAGCTCTGTGTCAGGGTCAGGATGAGATAGAGATTTATTGTCAGAAGTTTAGAAAGTGGTCCGTGCTCACTCAATGGAATGAATGTGCGCTGGCAGCTATTTTCAGAAATGGTCTCTCTGACGCCCTTAAAGATGTCATGGTGGGATTTCATATGCCTGCTGGTCTGAATGAGTCTATGTCTTTGGCCATTCAGATCGGTCGACGCTTGCACGAGCGTAAATCTGTGCACCATTTGGCGGTATTATCTGAGCATAAACCTGAGCCTATGCAGTGCGATAGGACTTTGACCAGAGCTGAAAGGCAAGAACACAGACATCAGAATGGGCTGTGTTTCTACTGTGGTGATTCCACTCATGCTATCTCCGATTGTCATAAGCGCACTAAGCGGTTCACTAGGTCTGCCACCATTGGTACGGTACAGTCGAAATTTCTTTGTCCGTTACTTTGATCTGCTCTTTGTCTTCCTATTCTGTCATGGCATTTGTGGATTCAGGCGCTGCCCTGAATTTGATGGACTTGGAGTTTGCTAGGCGCTGTGGGTTTGTCTTGGGGCCCTTGCAGTGTCCTATTCCATTGAGAGGAATTGATGCTATGCCTTTGGCCAAGAATAAGCCTCAGTATTGGACCCAGCTGACCATGTGCATGGCTCCTGCGCACCAGGAGGATATTCGCTTTCTGGTGTTACATAATCTGCATGATGTGGTCGTGTTGGGGTTGCCATGGCTACAAGTCCATAACCCAGTATTAGATTGGAAATCAATGTCTGTGTCCAGCTGGGGTTGTCAGGGGGTACATGGTGATGTTCCATTTCTGTCTATCTCATCATCCACCCCGTCTGAGGTCCCAGAGTTCTTGTATGATTACCGGGATGTATTTGATGAGCCCAAGTCCAATGCTCTACCTCCGCATAGGGATTGTGATTGTGCTATCGATTTGATTCCTGGTAGTAAGTTTCCTAAGGGTCGACTGTTTAATTTATCTGTACCTGAGCACGCCGCTATGCGGAGTTACGTGAAGGAGTCTTTGGAGAAGGGTCATATTCGCCCGTCATCATCGCCATTGGGAGCGGGTTTCTTTTTTGTGGCCAAGAAGGATGGTTCGCTGAGACCTTGTATTGATTACCGCCTTCTAAATAAAATTACAGTCAAATTTCAGTACCCCTTGCCGCTGCTGTCTGATTTGTTTGCTCGGATTAAGGGGGCTAGTTGGTTCACCAAGATAGATCTTCGTGGTGCGTATAATCTTGTGCGTATCAAACGGGGCGATGAATGGAAAACAGCATTTAATACGCCCGAAGGCCATTTTGAGTACCTGGTTATGCCATTCGGACTTTCTAATGCTCCATCAGTGTTTCAGTCCTTTATGCATGACATCTTCCGAGAGTACCTGGATAAATTCCTGATTGTATACTTGGATGATATTTTGGTCTTCTCGGATGATTGGGAGTCTCATGTGAAGAAGGTCAGAATGGTGTTCCAGGTCCTGCGTGCTAATTCTTTGTTTGTGAAGGGGTCAAAGTGTCTCTTTGGTGTTCAGAAGATTTCATTTTTGGGGTTCATTTTTTCTCCTTCTACTATCGAGATGGACCCTGTTAAAGTTCAGGCCATTTATGATTGGACTCAGCCAACATCTCTGAAGAGTCTGCAGAAGTTCCTGGGCTTTGCTAATTTTTATCATCGCTTCATCGCTAATTTTTCTAGCATTGCTAAACCGTTGACTGATTTAACCAAGAAGGGTGCTGATGTGGTCAATTGGTCTTCTGCTGCTGTGGAAGCTTTTCAAGAGCTAAGCATCGCATGGTGGTCTTGACTGATCACAAAAACTTGACTTATCTCGAGTCTGCCAAACGGTTGAATCCTAGACAGGCTCGTTGGTCGCTGTTTTTCTCCCGTTTTGACTTTGTGGTTTCGTACCTTCCGGGCTCTAAAAATGTGAAGGCGGATGCCCTGTCTAGGAGTTTTGTGCCCGATTCTCCGGGTTTGTCTGAGCCGGCGGGTATTCTCAGAAAGGGGGTAATTTTGTCTGCCATCTCCCCTGATTTGCGGCGGGTGCTGCAAAAATTTCAGGCTAATAGACCTGACCGTTGCCCAGCGGAGAAACTGTTTGTCCCTGATAGGTGGACGAATAAAGTTATCTCTGAGGTTCATTGTTCGGTGTTGGCTGGTCATCCTGGAATCTTTGGTACCAGAGATTTGGTGGCTAGATCCTTTTGGTGGCCATCTCTGTCGCGGGATGTGCGTTCTTTTGTGCAGTCCTGTGGGATTTGTGCTCGGGCTAAGCCCTGCTGTTCTCGTGCCAGTGGGTTGCTTTTGCCCTTGCCGGTCCCGAAGAGGCCTTGGACGCATATCTCTATGGATTTTATTTCGGATCTCCCCGTCTCTCAAAGAATGTCGGTCATTTGGGTGGTTTATGATCGCTTCTCTAAGATGGTCCATTTGGTGCCCTTGTCTAAATTGCCTTCCTTCTCTGATTTGGTGCCATTGTTTTTTCAGCATGTGGTTCGTTTACATGGCATTCCAGAGAACATCATTTTTGACAGAGGTTCCCAGTTTGTTTCGAGGTTTTGGCGAGCCTTTTGTGCTAGGATGGGCATTGATTCGTCTTTTTCCTCGGCTTTCCATCCTCAGACAAATGGCCAGACTGAACAAACCAATCAGACCTTGGAAACATATCTGAGATGTTTTGTTTCTGCTGATCAGGATGATTGGGTGTCCTTTTTGCCTTTGGCTGAGTTCGCCCTTAATAAT
Organism: Ranitomeya imitator; assembly: GCF_032444005.1. Taxonomy (NCBI): domain Eukaryota; kingdom Metazoa; phylum Chordata; class Amphibia; order Anura; family Dendrobatidae; genus Ranitomeya; species Ranitomeya imitator. The sequence goes on along the minus strand of NC_091285.1, from coordinate 394,010,425 downwards.
CGGGCCAGCTCAGCTACTTTGGTTTCGCCGTTTTTCTGCAATTCTGGGTTCCACCCTCGTTTCTCTTCAGGGCAGGTTGAGTCTTCAGACTGTCCTGGTGTGGATACTGTGGTGGATAGGTTGCAGCAGATTTGGACTCATGTAGTGGACAATCTGACTTTGTCCCAGGAGAAGGCTCAATGTTTCGCTAACCGCAGGCGCTGTGTGGGTCCTCGATTTCGTTTAGGGGATTTGGTTTGGTTTTCATCTCGTTATATTCCTATGAAGGTTTCCTCTCCTAAATTTAAGCCTCGTTTCATTGGTCCATATAGGATTTCTGAGGTTCTTAATCCTGTGTCTTTTCGTTTGACTCTTCCGGCTTCTTTTTCCATCCATAACGTGTTCCATAGGTCATTGTTGCGGAGATACGTGGCACCTGTGGTTCCATCTATTGATCCTCCTGCTCCGGTTTTGCTTGAAGGGGAATTGGAGTATATTGTGGAGAAGATTTTGGATTCTCGTGTTTCGAGACAGAAACTCCAGTATCTGGTTAAGTGGAAAGGTTATGGTCAGGAAGATAATTCCTGGGTCTTTGCCTCTGATGTCCATGCTGCCGATCTGGTTTGTGCCTTTCATGTGGCTCATCCTGGTCGGCCTGGGGGCTCTGGTGAGGGTTCGGTGACCCCTCCTCAAGGGGGGTACTGTTGTGAATTCTGTCGCCAAGCTCCCTCCTGTGGTCGTGAGTGGTACTGCGGCTGGTTCTGTTTATAAGCTTCCTTTGGTGGATGAGAGTGGTACTGCGGCTTCTGAGTTTCCTTCCTCAGGTGATGAGGTTAAGTCGTTAGGTGCTGCTCTATTTAACTCCACCTGGTGCTTTGATCCTGGCCTCCAGTCAATGTTCTAGTATTGATCTTGCTTCTTCCTGGATTGTTCCTGTGGCCTCTCTATCCTGCATAAGCTAAGTTCTGCTTGTGTTATTTTTGTTTGCTATATTTTCTGTCCAGCTTGCTATATTGGTTTTTCTTGCTTGCTGGAAGCTCTGAGATGCAGAGGGAGCACCTCCGTACCGTTAGTCGGTGCGGAGGGTCTTTTTGCCCCTCTGCGTGGTTGTTTGTAGGTTTTTATGTTGACCGCAAAGCTATCTTTCCTATCCTCGGTCTATTCAGTAAGTCGGGCCTCACTTTGCTAAATCTATTTCATCTCTGTGTTTGTATTTCATCTTTACTCACAGTCATTATATGTGGGGGGCTGCCTTTTCCTTTGGGGAATTTCTCTGAGGCAAGGTAGGCTTATTTTTCTATCTTCAGGGCTAGTTAGTTTCTCAGGCTGTGCCGAGTTGCATAGGGAGCGTTAGGCGCAATCCACGGCTACCTCTAGTGTGGTGTGTTAGGATTAGGGATTGCGGTCAGCAGAGTTTCCACGTCTCAGAGCTCGTCCTATGTTTTTGGTAAATGTCAGGTCACCTTGTGTGCTCTGAACTTCAAGGTCCATTGTGGTTCTGAATTACCTGTTCATAACAGTTCGGGTTGTGTTACTTTTGTTTGCTATTTTTTCTGTCCAGCTTGCTATATTGGTTTTTCTTGCTTGCTGGAAGCTCTGAGACGCAGAGGGAGCACCTCCGTACCATTAGTCGGTGCGGAGGGTCTTTTTGCGCCCTCTGCGTGGTTGTTTGTAGGTTTTTGTGCTGACCGCAAAGCTATCTTTCCTATCCTCGGTCTATTCAGTAAGTCGGGCCTCACTTTGCTAAAATCTATTTCATCTCTGTGTTTGTATTTTCATCTTTACTCACAGTCATTATATGTGGGGGGCTGCCTTTTCCTTTGGGGAATTTCTCTGAGGCAAGGTAGGCTTATTTTTCTATCTTCAGGGCTAGCTAGTTTCTCAGGCTGTGCCCGAGGCGCCTAGGTCTGGTCAGGAGCGCTCCACGGCTACCTCTAGTGTGGTATGATAGGATTAGGGATTGCGGTCAGCAGAGTCCCCACGTCTCAGAGCTCGTCCTATGTTATTAGTAACTATCATGTCACTTTGTGTGCTCTTAACCACTAGGTCCATTGTGGTTCTGAATCACCAGTTCATAACAGTACTGGAGGCCCAAAGTACTAATGCTTCTCAATAAAGGGAAAAGAGAAGTTCTGAGACCATTTTTTTTTCTCTGCACTGTGTTTTGTCTTTCTTTTCCCCTAGACATTTGGGTGGTTCAGGACACAGGTGTAGTGATGGACATTAAAGGTCTGCCTTCTTGTGTGGATCATCTCACTGCAAGAGTACAAAATATTCAAGACTTTGTGGTTCAGAATTCTATGTTAGAACCAAGAATTCCTATTCCTGATTTGTTTTCTGGAGATAGAGCTAAGTTTCTGAGTTTTAAAAATAATTGTAATCTGTTTCTGGCTTTGAAACCCCGCTCCTCTGGTGACCCAGTTCAACAAGTTAAGATCATTATTTCTTTATTACGTGGCGACCCTCAAGACTGGGCATTTTCCCTTGCGCCAGGAGATCCTGCATTATGTAATATTGATGCGTTTTTTCTGGCGCTCGGATTGCTTTATGATGAACCTAATTCAGTGGATGAGGCAGAGAAAAATTTGCTGGCTCTGTGTCAGGGTCAGGATGAGGTAGAGATATATTGTCAGAAGTTTAGGAAGTGGTCTGTGCTCACTCAATGGAATGAATGTGTGCTGGCAGCAATTTTCAGAAAGGGTCTCTCTGAAGCCCTTAAGGATGTCATGGTGGGATTTCCTATGCCTGCTGGTCTGAATGAGTCTATGTCTTTGGCCATTCAGATCGGTCGACGCTTGCGTGAGCGTAAAACTGTGCACCATTTGGCGGTATTATCTGAGCATAGACCTGAGCCTATGCAGTGCGGTAGGACTTTGACCAGAGCTGAACGGCAAGAACACAGATGTCAGAATGGGCTGTGTTTTTACTGTGGTGATTCCACTCATGCTATCTCCGATTGTCCTAAGCGCACTAAGCGGTTCGCTAGGTCTGCCACCATTGGTACGGTACAGTCGAAATTTCTTTTGTTTGTTACTTTGATCTGCTCTTTGTCATCCTATTCTGTCATGGCATTTGTGGATTCAAGCGCTGCCCTGAATTTGATGGACTTGGAGTTTGCTAGGCGCTGTGGGTTTTTCTTGGAGCCCTTGCAGTATCCTATTCCATTGAGAGGAATTGATGCTACGCCTTTGGCCAAGAATAAGCCTCAGTACTGGACCCAGCTGACCATGTGCATGGCTCCTGTGCATCAGGAGGATATTCGCTTTTTGGTCTTGCATAATCTGCATGATGTGGTCGTTTTGGGGTTGCCATGGCTACAAGTCCATAACCCAGTATTGGATTGGAAATCAATGTCTGTGTCCAGCTGGGGTTGTCAGGGGGTACATGGTGATGTTGCATTTCTGTCTATTTCATCATCCACCCCTTCTGAGGTACCAGAGTTCTTGTCGGATTACCGGGATGTATTTGATGAGCCCAAGTCCGATGCCCTACCTCCGCATAGGGATTGCGATTGTGCTATCGATTTGATTCCTGGTAGTAAGTTTCCTAAATGTCGACTGTTTAATTTGTCTGTGCCTGAGCACGCCGCTATGCGGAGTTACGTAAAGGAATCCTTGGAGAAGGGTCATATTCGCCCGTCGTCGTCGCCATTGGGAGCAGGCTTCTTGTTTGTGGCCAAGAAGGATAGTTCGCTGAGACCTTGTATTGATTGCCACCTTCTAAATAAAATCACAGTCAAATTTCAGTACCCCTTGCCGCTGCTGTCTGATTTGTTTGCTCGGATTAAGGGGGCTAGTTGGTTCACCAAGATAGATCTTCGTGGTGCGTATAATCTTGTGCGTATTAAACAGGGCGATGAATGGAAAACAGCATTTAATACGCCCGAGGGCCATTTTGAGCACCTGGTTATGCCATTCGGGCTTTCTAATGCTCCATCAGTGTTTCAGTCCTTTATGCATGACATCTTCCGAGAGTACCTGGATAAATTCCTGATTGTATACTTGGATGATATTTTGGTCTTCTCGGATGATTGGGAGTCTCACGTGAAGCAGGTCAGAATGGTGTTCCAGGTCCTGCGTGCGAATTCTTTGTTTGTGAAGGGGTCAAAGTGTCTCTTTGGTGTTCAGAAGGTTTCATTTTTGGGTTTCATTTTTTCCCCTTCTACTATTGAGATGGACTTTGTTAAAGTTCAGGCCATTTGTGATTGGACTCAGCCGACATCTCTGAAGAGTCTGCAAAAGTTCCTGGGCTTTGCTAATTTTTATCGTCGCTTCATCAATAATTTTTCTAGTATTGCTAAACCGTTGACTGATTTAACCAAGAAGGGTGCTGATGTGGTCAATTGGTCTTCTGCTGCTGTGGAAGCTTTTCAAGAGTTGAAGCGTCGTTTTTCTTCTGCCCCTGTGTTGTGCCAGCCGGATGTTTCGCTCCCGTTCCAGGTCAAGGTTGATGCTTCTGAGATTGGAGCAGAGGCTGTTTTGTCGCAAAGAAGTTCTGATGGCTCGGTGATGAAACCATGCGCCTTCTTTTCCAGGAAGTTTTCGCCTGCTGAGCGTAATTATGATGTTGGCAATCGAGAGTTGCTGGCCATGAAGTGGGCATTCGAGGAGTGGCGTCATTGGCTTGAAGGAGCTAAGCATCGCGTGGTGGCCTTGACTGATCACAAGAACTTGACTTATCTCGAGTCTGCCAAACGGTTGAATCCTAGACAGGCTCGTTGGTCGCTGTTTTTCTCCCGTTTTGACTTTGTGGTTTCGTACCTTCCGGGCTCTAAAAATGTGAAGGCGGATGCCCTGTCTAGGAGTTTTGTGCCCGATTCTCCGGGTTTGTCTGAGCCGGCGGGTATTCTCAGAAAGGGGGTAATTTTGTCTGCCATCTCCCCTGATTTGCGGCGGGTGCTGCAAAAATTTCAGGCTAATAGACCTGACCGTTGCCCAGCGGAGAAACTGTTTGTCCCTGATAGGTGGACGAATAAAGTTATCTCTGAGGTTCATTGTTCGGTGTTGGCTGGTCATCCTGGAATCTTTGGTACCAGAGATTTGGTGGCTAGATCCTTTTGGTGGCCATCTCTGTCGCGGGATGTGCGTTCTTTTGTGCAGTCCTGTGGGATTTGTGCTCGGGCTAAGCCCTGCTGTTCTCGTGCCAGTGGGTTGCTTTTGCCCTTGCCGGTCCCGAAGAGGCCTTGGACGCATATCTCTATGGATTTTATTTCGGATCTCCCCGTCTCTCAAAGAATGTCGGTCATTTGGGTGGTTTATGATCGCTTCTCTAAGATGGTCCATTTGGTGCCCTTGTCTAAATTGCCTTCCTTCTCTGATTTGGTGCCATTGTTTTTTCAGCATGTGGTTCGTTTACATGGCATTCCGGAGAACATCGTTTCTGACAGAGGTTCCCAGTTTGTTTCGAGGTTTTGGCGAGCCTTTTGTGCAAGGATGGGCATTGATTTGTCTTTTTCCTCGGCTTTCCATCCTCAGACAAATGGCCAGACTGAACGAACCAATCAGACCTTGGAAACATATCTGAGATGTTTTGTTTCTGCTGATCAGGATGATTGGGTGTCCTTTTTGCCTTTGGCTGAGTTCGCCCTTAATAATCGGGCCAGCTCGGCTACTTTGGTTTCGCCATTTTTCTGCAATTCTGGTTTCCATCCTCGTTTCTCTTCAGGGCAGGTTGAGTCTTCAGACTGTCCTGGTGTGGATACTGTGGTGGATAGGTTGCAGCAGATTTGGACTCATGTAGTGGACAATTTGACATTGTCCCAGGAGAAGGCTCAACGTTTCGCTAACCGCAGGCGCTGTGTGGGTCCCCGACTTCATGTTGGGGATTTGGTTTGGTTGTCATCTCGTTATATTCCTATGAAAGTTTCCTCTCCTAAGTTTAAGCCTCGTTTCATTGGTCCGTATAGGATTTCTGAGGTTCTTAGTCCTGTGTCTTTTCGTTTGACCCTTCCAGCTTCTTTTTCCATCCATAATGTATTCCATAGGTCATTGTTGCGGAGATACGTGGCACCTGTGGTTCTATCCATTGATCCTCCTGCACCGGTTTTGGTTGAGGGGGAGTTGGAGTATATAGTGGAGAAGATTTTGGATTCTCGTATTTCGAGATGGATACTCCAGTACCTGGTTAAGTGGAAGGGTTATGGTCAGGAAGATAATTCCTGGGTCTTTGCCTCTGATGTTCATGCTGCCGATCTGGTTCGTGCCTTTCATTTGGCTCATCCTGGTCGGCCTGGGGGCTCTGGTGAGGGTTCGGTGACCCCTCCTCAAGGGGGGGTACTGTTGTGAATTCTGTGGTCAAGCTCCCTCCTGTGGTCATGAGTGGTACTTCGGCTGGTTCTGTCTATGAGCTTCCTCTGGTGGATGTGAGTGGGGCTTCTGAGTTTCCTTCCTCAGGTGATGAGGTTAAGTCGTTAGGTGCTGCTCTATTTAACTCCACCTAGTTCTTTGTTCCTGGCCTCCAGTCAATGTTCCAGTATTGGTCTTGCTCTCTCCTGGATCGTTCTTGTGTCCTGTGTGTCCTGCATAAGCTAAGTTCTGCTTGTGTTACTTTTGTTTGCTATTTTTTCTGTCCAGCTTGCTATATTGGTTTTTCTTGCTTGCTGGAAGCTCTGAGACGCAGAGGGAACACCTCCGTTCCGTTAGTTGGTGTGGAGGGTCTTTTTGCGCCCTCTGCGTGGTTGTTTGTAGGTTTTTGTGCTGACCGCAAAGCTATCTTTCCTATCCTCGGTCTATTCAGTAAGTCGGGCCTCACTTTGCTAAAATCTATTTCATCTCTGTGTTTGTATTTTCATCTTTACTCACAGTCATTATATGTGGGGGGCTGCCTTTTCCTTTGGGGAATTTCTCTGAGGCAAGGTAGGCTTATTTTTCTATCTTCAGGGCTAGCTAGTTTCTCAGGCTGTGCCCGAGGCGCCTAGGTCTGGTCAGGAGCGCTCCACGGCTACCTCTAGTGTGGTATGATAGGATTAGGGATTGCGGTCAGCAGAGTTCCCACGTCTCAGAGCTCGTCCTATGTTATTAGTAACTATCAGGTCACTTTGTGTGCTCTTAACCACTGGGTCCATTGTGGTTCTGAATCACCAGTTCATAACAGGACCCTACATCATTTTTTTGGGGGGTCCCCCTCTATTTTAATAGCCAGTAAAGGCTAAATATACAACTGGGGGCTGATATTCAAAGCCTGGGAAGATCCATGGGTATTAACCCCTTCCTAGGCTATAAACATCAGGCCTCAGTCACTGGCTTTCCCTTTCTGGCACATATTATTGCAAGGGAGTCAGTGCTTGCTCAGTGACTACTGCTGACATCACTTAGGCTGCGCTGACTTCTTGCCTGACGTGGTGAACTTGACAGCGTGGGAAAATGTTCAGAAAGGTTCCCACGCTAATCAGTTCATGTCTGGTCAGGCAGGGAGGCTGCACAGGCAGCTTTTCATTCATTCCTCTGTGGTTTACAGCCCGGCCGATAGCATTAGCAACACTCCGGGTTGTAAACTAATTAACCATTTGAGATGGATTTACAGTGCGGGACTTGACTGTACGGCGGATAGGTATGGGAAATTGTGTTTTTATTTTGAATTTTTTTACAGGAGAACAAGGGCTTTGTTTGGATTGAGCATGCAATAAATATATTAAAAACCTTTGTGTTTCATTATTTCATTAAAAGACTATTCTTAATGTATGTGTGTATTTTTAACCCTTTCATACCTTTGGATTAATAATGGATAGGTGTCTTATTGACACCTCTCCATTATTAACCAGGCTTAATGTTACCTTACAATAGCAAGGTGACTTTAACCGCTTATTACCCCATATGCCAATGCTACAGGGCAGTGGGAAGAGAGAGGCTAAGTGCCGGAATAGGCACATCTTACAGATGCGCCTTTTCTGAGGTGATTGGGGGCAGATTTTTTTTATCCGGTGGGGCAATAACCATGGTCTCTCTCTAGGCTATTAATATCTGCCCTCAGTCACTGGCTTTCCCTCTCTTGTGCAGAAAATTGCACGGGAGCCCACACCAGTTTTTTCCATGTATTAACCCTTTAATTTAACACCTACAGCTTCAAAATTTTACACACACACACACTGCTAACATTATTAGGGAGGGATAAATAAAAATATAATGGATATGCAATTATTTACTGTATGTAAACCATTTCTCATATTCTGTCTGGTTTGGGAATGATTTAGCTAAAGCCGATAAATTAATTACAGGCTTTTATGCTATCTAGCTCTGTATGAAACATAAATATATATCTATATATATGGTTCACTGACATATACAGTGCCTTGCAAAAGTATTCGGCCCCCTGGAACTTTTCAACCTTTTTCCACATATCATGCTTCAAACATAAAGATACCAAATGTACATTTTTGGTGAAGAATCAACAACAAGTAGAACACAATTGTGACGTTGAAAGAAATGTATTGGTTATTTTAAATTTTTGTGAAAATTCAAAAACTGAAAAGTGGGACATGCAATATTATTCGGCCCCTTTAACTTAATACTTTGTTGCGCCACCTTTTGCTGCAATTACAGCTTCAAGTTGCTTGGGGTATGTCTCTATCAGTTTTGTACATCAAGAGACTGAAATTCTTGCCCATTATTCCTTGGCAAACAGCTCGAGCTCAGTGAGGTTTGATGGAGATCGTTTGTGAACAGCAGTTTTCAGCTCTTTCCACAGATTCTCGATTGGATTGAGGTCTGGACTTTGATTTGGCCATTCTAACACCTGGATATGTTTATTTGTGAGTCATTCCATTGTAGATTTTGTTTTATGTTTGGGATCATTATCTTGTTGGAAGACAAATCTCCATCCCAGTCTCAGGTCTTTTGCAGACTCCAACAGGTTTTCTTCAAGAATGGTCCTATAGTTGGATCCATCCATCTTCCCATCAATTTTAACCATCTTCCCTGTCCCTACTGAAGAAAAGCAGGCCCAAACCATGATGCTGCCACCACGTTTGACAGTGGTTGACAGTGGGGATGGTGTGTTCAGGGTGATGAGATGTGTTGCCTTTATGCCAAACATATCGTTTGGTATTGTTGCCAAATAGATCGATTTTGGTTTCATCTGACCAGAGCACCTTCTTTCACATGTTTGGTGTGTTTCCCAGGTGGCTTGTTGCAAACTTTAAATGACACTTTTTATGGATATCTTTGAGAAATGGCTTTCTTCTTGCCACTCTTCCATAAAGGCCAGATTTGTGCAGTGTATGACTGATTGTTGTCCTATGGACAGACTGTCCCACCTCAGCTGTAGATCTCTGCAGTTCAACCAGAGTGATCAAGGGCCTCTTGGTTGCATCTCTGATCAGTCTTCTCCTTGTTTGAGATGAAGGTTTATAGGGACAGCCGGGTCTTGGTGGATTTGAAGTAGTATGATACTCCTTCCATTTCAATATGATCGCTTGCACAGTGCTCCTTGGGATGTTTAAAGTTTTGGAAATCATTTTGTATCCAAATCCAGCTTTAAACTTCTCCACAACAGTATCACGTACCTCCCTGTTGTGTTCCTTGGTCTTCATGATGCTCTCTGTGCTTCAAACAGAATCCTGAGACTATCATAAAGCAGGTGCATTTATACGGAGACTTGATTACACACAGGTGGATTATATTTATCATCATTAGGCATTTAGGATAACATTGAATCATTCAGAGATCCACAATGATCTTCTGGAGTGAGTTTGCTGCACTGAATGTAAAGGGGCTAAATAATATTGCATGCCCCACTTTTCAGTTTTTGAATTTCCACAAAAATGTATAATAACCAATACATTTCCTTCAACTTCACAATTGTGTCCCACTTGTGTTAGGGGTCGAGTTCCCGCCTCTGCACAGGGGGAATCTCGGGCCATCTCCGCTGCGGTCTCCCATTCCTCTCCTGCCACAGTTGTGCCTGCTCAGCGGAGACGTCAGTCCAAGCGTCTTGCTCAGTCCCACTCTGTACAAAGAGTTACTGCTGCCTTTCCTGCTTCTGCCATTGAAGTCAGTGCTGGGCAGCGGCGAGCAGACGCTTCTGCGACTAAGTCCTGCTTTTCTCATTCTGAGCATGACCTGAGTAAGATCTCTCAGTGGAGATCGAGGGTCACATGGTAGGAAGGTCCTATTGCTGCTAGGACTAACTCCTGCTTTTCACACACTGAGCATGCCCAGGGTAAGATCTCTCAGTGGAGATCTAGGGTCACATGCTCAGTTATGGCAGTCTCTCATTGGTCCTTCTAGGAAGGTCTTTTTCTTGCTGCAGCTATATAAGGCTCGCATGGCCGCACGGCCATGCGCTAGTATCAATGCATGACATGAGTTTTGCGCCACTGTGGTCACGCTTGTGTGTATTCAGGGACCCGGCTGAAATAAGCCACTAGAATACCGGCACCTCCGGTGAGGAGATTGTGTGTTTGGTTACAGGGCCCCGGCTGAAATAAGCCACTAGAATACCGGCTCCACCGGTGAGGAGATTGTATGTTTGCCTCCTGGACTGCATGACCACAAGCTGCTATCTGCTCAGCAGTTACTGTGTATTCCTGTGGAGTTTAACAGGACACAGTCCTTTCCTTATAGCGACTCTGTGAAGCAACAGAGTTCGCTTCTACCGCCATATCGTGCCGCTGTTTGCCAGCAGCAGGTTCTATTCCTGCACGGTGGACCCCGGGCTGCGAACGCACCAAATAACATCTCTATATTTACTCGGTGCATTCCGCAAGCCCTAACAGTATACTAGCGCCAGGGTCTGGCTGGTAAATGGCGGACGATCAGCGTTTACAGCGGTACATCCAGCAGCTGGAGGGTAGGTTGACGGCTCTCGAGCGCACAACCTCAGCTGTGGATGTTACCGCAGTCGCTGTTCAGGCTGCAAGTGTAGCTGCAGCCAGTTTGTCCTCTGCCACCCCTGCTCCGACTTTATCCCGTCTCCCGCTTCCAGACAAGTTTGCTGGTGACAGTAAACTATATCGGGGATTTGTGAGTCAGTGCTCCATACATCTTGAGCTTCTGGCTGCACGTTTTCCTACGGAACGGGCGAAAGTGGGATTTATTTTATCCCTTTTGTCGGGCAGGGCGTTGGAGTGGGCAACGCCGCTATGGGAGCGCAATGATCGTGTGGCGCAGAGTGCTCCTCTCTTCCTGGATGCTCTTAAACAGGTCTTTTTGGGACCTCGTGTCACCCACGATACCGCGCTCCAATTGTTGGCAACAACACAGGGTTCGTCCATGGTCAGCCAGTTCGCTGTCCAATTCCGGACTCTGGTCTCTGAGCTGGAATGGCCGGATAAAGTCCTTATTCCGGTGTTCTGGAGAGGACTGGCAGACCATGTGAAGGACGCCTTGGCCACCAGGGAGATTCCCGCCACACTGGAGGAGCTTATTTCTATATCTACCCGAATCGACCTCCGTTTTAACGAGCGGAAGTTGGAGCGGGCCCAGTGTAGGCAGAAGTTTCGGCTGGCTCCCACCTTCGCCAGACCTCTGGAATCTTCCGTTCAGGCGTCCGACTCCCATGAGGCCATGAAGGTTTCTCGAGCGGGACCTAAGTCTCGGACCGCTCGAGTACCCGTGGTTTGCAGAAATTGCCAACAAGAAGGACATTATGCCAATAAATGTCCACGGCGGTCGAGTAAACGATCGCGTCTAGTAACCCTTGGAGGAGGTTCACTAGACACAGCGGCATTTTCCTCCAAGCTGTCCTTCAAAGGGACAATCATATTAGGCTCTTACTCTCTGTTTTGTGTGGATTCTGGAGCTGAGGGGAATTTCATCTCCTCAGCTTTTACTCTGCGCCATGCAATACCTCTGGTGATGCTCGCCAAACCGGTGACTGTTAGAGTAGTGAATGGGTCAACACTTCCATCTCAGATAACACACCAGACTGTGCCTTTCACGTTAGCTATGTCCCCATCCCACCAGGAGATAATTTCCCTTCTTGTCCTTCCTGAGGGAATGGATGAGATTCTGCTGGGAATACCCTGGCTCCGTTTCCACTCTCCACATATTGAGTGGTCCTCTGGGAGGATATTGGGTTGGAGTGATTCATGTAAGGGCAGATGTTTGAGAGAGTGTGTTCAGGTTTCTACCACCGAGATATCTGCAGATCTTTCTTCCCTTCCCAAATGCTATTGGTCCTATGCAGACGTCTTCTCCAAAAAGGCTGCGGAGACCCTTCCACCTCACCGCCCCTATGACTGTCCTATTGATCTCTTGCCTGGAGCAGAACCTCCTCGGGGACGAGTCTATCCCCTCTCCCTCCCGGAAACAGAGGCTATGTCCCAATACATCCAGGAAAATTTGGCAAGAGGGTTCATTAGGAAGTCAGTGTCACCTGCAGGGGCAGGGTTCTTCTTCGTGCAGAAGAAGAACGGAGAATTACGTCCTTGCATAGATTACAGGGGTCTTAATGCCATCACCGTTAAGAATAAGTACCCATTGCCCCTGATTTCTGAGCTCTTTGATAGGCTACGGGGAGCAAGGGTATTTACCAAATTAGATTTGCGGGGTGCTTATAACCTGATTCGCATCCGTGAGGGGGATGAATGGAAGACGGCGTTTAATACCAGGGATGGGCACTATGAGTATCTGGTGATGCCCTTCGGGCTCTGTAATGCCCCAGCCGTCTTCCAAGACTTTGTCAATGACATCTTCCGGGATATGCTCTCCACCTCGGTCGTAGTCTATCTGGATGATATTCTCATCTTCTCTCCAGATATTGACTCCCACCGGAGAGATGTTGGCAGAGTCTTCGACCTCTTATGGTCAAATTCCCTCTATGCAAAGTTGGAGAAGTGTATGTTTGAGCAGGAGTCTTTACCTTTCCTGGGCTATATCATTTCCGCCCAGAGATTGGCTATGGATCCTGCCAAACTACAGGCTGTGATGGACTGGCAAGAACCCCATTCTCTTAAAGCGGTGCAGCGCTTTATGGGGTTCATTAATTATTACCGCCAGTTCATTCCACACTTCTCAACTTTGGTAGCTCCCTTGGTAGCCCTCACCAAGAAGGGAGCAAATCCCAAATTGTGGTCTGAAGAGGTCTCCAAGGCCTTCTCTTCTATTAAGTCTCATTTTGCTAGCGCTCCCATCCTACATCGTCCCGATGTGGATAAGCCGTTTATAATGGAGGTGGATGCCTCATCCGTTGGTGCAGGAGCAGTCCTCTTCCAAAAGGATGCTCAAGGTCGGAAGCATCCTTGCTTCTTCTACTCCAAGACCTTCACACCAGCGGAGAGGAATTATTCCATCGGGGACAGGGAGTTGCTAGCGATGAAGTTGGCTTTCTCGGAGTGGAGACATCTCTTGAAGGGGCTCGCTTTCCCTTTCAAGTCTTCATGGACCACAAAAATTTGTTATATTTGCAAACAGCCCAGCGGCTAAATTCTCGCCAGGCCAGATGGTCCTTGTTCTTCTCCTGGTTCCACTTCACCCTCCATTATCTCGCTGGGGAGAAGAACATTCGTGCTGACGCCCTCTCTCGCTCTGTTGTGTCATCTGAGGAGGAGGAAGGGGAGCCTCGGCTTATTGTCCCTTCTGAGAGCCTGAGAACCGTAGCTCCGGTTTCGCTAGAGTCTGTGCCTCCGGGCAAGACTTTTGTACCCATTAATTTGCGACCGGAGGTTCTCTCTTGGGCTCATTCGTCCAGGGTGGGTGGATACTTTGGGACAAAAAGGACATCTGAGCTGCTGGCGAGGTCGTACTGGTGGCCACATATGCTTCGTGATGTCAGAGATTACATTCAGGCATGTGTCTCCTGTGCCAAAAATAAATCTCCTCGACAACGGCCAGCAGCGTTACTCTATCCCTTGCCGGTGGCAGACAGGCCCTGGGAGATGGTCGGGATGGACTTTGTGGTGGGTTTGCCCAAGTCTCGTGGCTGTACCATCATTTGGGTTGTCACCGATCATTTTTCTAAAATGGTGCATTTGGTCCCGCTTCCACGGTTACCTTCTGCACGGGCCTTGGCAGCGTTGTTCATAAAACACATCTTCCGCCTACACGGTATGCCGGACAAAATTGTCAGTGACCGGGGTCCCCAGTTTGCGTCTCGATTCTGGAGAGAGCTTTGTCGTCTTCGCAGCATTGAGTTAAATCTCTCTTCCGCATATCATCCCGAGACGAACGGGTTGGTAGAGAGGGCCAACCAGACCTTGGTCAGATATCTGCGACATTTTGTCTCAGCCAGGCAGGATGACTGGGCATCCTTGCTATCATGGGCAGAGTTTGCGCTGAACAATGCCGTGGCCGACTCCACTGGACAAACCCCATTTCTCCTTAACTATGGTCAGCATCCGCGGGTACCTGTGCCTATGCCCGTGTCTTCCGCCGACTCCAGGGTGGCAGACTGGGCTGTGGAAGCACGGGATATTTGGGACCGCACTCAGGATGCCATTCGGGCCTCCAAGGAGAGAATGAGGTCCTCCGCCGATGCACATCGGCGCCCCGCTCCGACCTTTTGCGACTTGGTGTGGCTCTCCGCCCATAACATCAGGCTGCGAGTGGAGTCCACTAAGTTTGCACCTCGCTACTTGGGTCCTTTTAAGGTCCTCGAACAGGTTAATCCTGTGGTCTATCGTTTAGCCCTTCTGCCACGCCTGGGTATCACCGACACCTTTCATGTGTCCCTCTTGAAACCCGTATACATGTCCCGGTTTTCTGAGTCATCTGCTGGGACATCGGGCTCGTCTACGGACGATTACGAGGTGAATGCTATTTTGGGGTGCAAGGTGGTACGTGGTAAAAAGTTTTATTTGGTGGACTGGAAGGGTTATGGTCCTGAGGACAGGTCCTGGGAGCCTGCTGAGCACATTCAGGCTCCGCAGCTCATTGCTGCCTTTGAGCGTAGCGAGGTCCAAGGAGGGGGGCACTAGGAGGGGGGGGTAATGTTAGGGGTCGAGTTCCCGCCTCTGCACAGGGGGAATCTCGGGCCATCTCCGCTGCGGTCTCCCATTCCTCTCCTGCCGCAGTTGTGCCTGCTCAGCGGAGACGTCAGTCCAAGCGTCTTGCTCAGTCCCACTCTGTACAAAGAGTTACTGCTGCCTTTCCTGCTTCTGCCATTGAAGTCAATGCTGGGCAGCGGCGAGCAGACGCTTCTGCGACTAAGTCCTGCTTTTCTCATTCTGAGCATGCCCTGAGTAAGATCTCTCAGTGGAGATCGAGGGTCACATGGTAGGAAGGTCCTATTGCTGCTAGGACTAACTCCTGCTTTTCACACACTGAGCATGCCCAGGGTAAGATCTCTCAGTGGAGATCTAGGGTCACATGCTCAGTTATGGCAGTCTCTCATTGGTCCTTCTAGGAAGGTCTTTTTCTTGCTGCAGCTATATAAGGCTCGCATGGCCGCACGGCCATGCGCTAGTATCAATGCATGACATGAGTTTTGCGCCACTGTGGTCACGCTTGTGTGTATTCAGGGACCCGGCTGAAATAAGCCACTAGAATACCGGCACCTCCGGTGAGGAGATTGTGTGTTTGGTTACAGGGCCCCGGCTGAAATAAGCCACTAGAATACCGGCTCCACCTGTGAGGAGATTGTATGTTTGCCTCCTGGACTGCGTGACCACAAGCTGCTATCTGCTCAGCAGTTACTGTGTATTCCTGTGGAGTTTAACAGGACACAGTCCTTTCCTTATAGCGACTCTGTGAAGCAACAGAGTTCGCTTCTACCGCCATATCGTGCCGCTGTTTGCCAGCAGCAGGTTCTATTCCTGCACGGTGGACCCCGGGCTGCGAACGCACCAAATAACATCTCTATATTTACTCAGTGCGTTCCGCCAGCCCTAACAACTTGTTGTTGATTCTTGACCAAAAATTTACATTTGGTATCTGTTAGGGCTGGCGGAATGCACTGAGTAAATATAGAGATAGTATAGGTGCGTTCGCAGCCCGGGGTCCACCGTGCAGGAGTGGAACCTGCTGCTAATAAATGGCGGCACTATATGGCATTACTACGCCTGCATAGACACGGGTACCGTCACCCGGTCTGTGTAGGAGCGAACTCTGTTGCTTCACAGAGTCACAGGGATTAAAGATAACGCTGTACCCTGTTAGCATTCACAGGGCACAGCAAATGGATACTAGTGGGATCCCTGCAACTCACCCCCACTATGCTCATGGTTGATCCCGCTCTGACCCTCGGTGTTTTTTGAGCCCGCGCCTGAGGACGCTCTGAGTCAGATGCTGGGATCAAACGGGAGTTCCCACCCTACACTGACGGATTGTCTGGAGACGCTAAAGATAGCAGCACAGAGTGCGTACAGCACCACAACGGCGGTCACTGCAGAATAGATGCAGTATATTTGGTTCCTGGTGCTGGATGGCACTATCTGGCACTAGACAGCTACAACACTCGTGAGCATTCAACAACTCTAGGGATGGGAATGTTTCGGAGCTTTTACCAGAACAGCCATACATCCACACACAAATGATGATTTATACTAGCGAATGGCCATGTGGCCATGCAAACCTTTTATAGCTGTAGCACTCAAGGCCCTTCTAGTGGTCCAATAGGAGCTGCTACAGGACCTGAGCATGTGATCCCCGATCTCCAATGGGAGATCGTCCTGTGGGCATGCTCAGTATGGGAAAAGCAGGACTTAGTCCCTGAAATGCCTGCTCGCTGCTGATCAGTACTGGCTACAAAGGCACAGCCTGGAAAGGCAGCAGTAACCAAGCGCACAGTATCTGCTGGAGCCAGACACTGGGACCAACGTTTCTGATGAGCATGCTCCACTGTGGCTGGAGGAGAATGGGAGACTGCAGCGGACATGGTTCGAGATTCCCCCTGTGCAGCTGCGGGAACTCGACTCCTAACAGTATCTTTATGTTTGAAGCATGATATGTGGGAAAAGGCTGAAAAATTCCAGGGGGCTGAATACTTTTGCAAGGCACTGTATATAGATTATATATATGTTTTCACAAATATTTGAGCCCATGAATCCATTATGTCCACTTTACAAGCTGGCGAGAAAATCTCTCCATATGTATGACACACGGATACTTTTTGGAGAAAAAATCGCATCCTCGCATTGAATATGGATTACATACGGATCACTGATCAGTAAAGTTTCGGCCGTAAAAAAGGGACCGTATTTTTATACGATAGGTGAGATGCCGGCCTTTCTCTCACCGCTAGCCTGTCCTAGCAACTCATTGCCTCCAGATTTACTGTATAGCAGCACATCTACCCACGATCAGTGATTAGAGGTCTTGTGTATCATGATGTCACATAGTGACCTCTGAGGCCTAGTGTCTTCAATCTAAGACCAGACTTCTAAGGTCAGTGTGCAGAAGGCACCAGAGGCAGCAAGAGTGCCAGATGAGCAGTGTAATATGCTTTTTTTTTTACAATTTGCTGGTTCTCTAGAGCTTAGCAAAATGCCTGCCACAATTGGCCTCCATTTTAGTGAATTCGTGCTAAGTGCATTACAAAAAAAAATCTGTTTTGCTTCAAATACAGATTATTAGAAAACTGGAGCATAATTCAATTCCATTTGAATACAGTGGGTACCGAAAGAATTTAGACCCCTTTAAATTTTTCACACTTTGTTTCATGGCAGCCATTTGGTAAATTCAAAAAAGTAAATTTTTTTCTAATTAATGTATACTCTGCAACCCATCTTGACTGAAAAAAAGAGAAATGTAGTTATTTTTGCAAATTTATTAGAAAAAGAAAACTGAAATAACACCTTGTCATAAGTATTCAGGCCCTTTGCTCAGTATTGAGTAGAAGCACCCTTTTGAGCTAATTCAGTCATGAGTCTTCTTCTTCTTCTTCACACCTGGATTTGGGAATCGTCTGCCATTCTTCCTTGGAGGTCCTCTCCAGTTCCATCAGGTTGGATGGTGAACGTTGGTGGACAGCCATTTTCAGGTCTCTCCAGAGATGCTCAATTGGGTTTAGGTCAGGGCTCTGGCAGGGCCAGTCAAAAATGGTCACAGAGTTGTTCTGAAAACACTCCTTTGTTATTTTAGCTATGTGCATAGGGCCATTGTCTTGTTGAAAGGTGAACCTTCAGCCAAGTCTGAGGTCCAGAGCACTCTGGAAGATGTTTTCATCCAGGATATCTTTGTACTTGGCCACATTCATATTTCCTTCATTGACAACCAGTTGTCCTGTTCCTGGAGCTGAAAAACACCCCCATAGCATGATGCTGCCACTACCATGTTCCACTGTTGGGATTGTACTGGGCAGGTGATGAGCAGTGCTTGGTTTACTCCGCACATGCCACTTAGAATTATCACCAAAAAGGTCTATTTTCATCTCATCAGACCAGAGAATCTTATTTCACATAGTCTGGGGGTCTTTCATGTGTTTTTTTTAGCAAACTCTATGCAGGCTTTCATATGTCTTGCACTGAGGAGAGGCTTCCATCGGGCCACTCTGCCATAAAGGCCCAACTAGTGGAGGTGATAGTTGACTTTGTGGAACTTTCTTCCATCTCCCTAATGCCTCTCTGGAGCTCAGCCACAGTGATCTTGGGGTTCTTCTTTACATCTCTCACCATGGCTCTTCTCCCACGATTGCTCAGTTTGGCTGGATGGTCAGGTCTAGAAAGACTTCTGGTGGTCACAAACTTCTTCCATTAAAGGATTATGGAGGCCACTGTGCTCTTAAGAACTTTGAATACTGCAGAAATTCTGTTGTAACCTTGGCCAGATCTGTGCCTTGCCAAAATTATGTCTCTGAGCTCCTTGGCCAGTTCCTTTGACGTCATGTTTCTCATTTGGTCTGACATGCAAAGTGAGCTGTGAGGTCCTATATAGACAGGTGTGTGCCTATCAAAATCAAGTCCTATCAGATTAATTAAACACAGCTGGCCTCCAATGAAGGAGTATAACCATCTGAAGGAGGATCACAAAGAAATGGACAGCATGTGACTTAATAAGAGTGTCTGAGCAAAGGGTCTGAATACCTTTGATCATGTGATATTTCAGTTTTTCTTTTTTATTAAATTTGAAAAAAAATCTACATTTCTGCTTTTTTTCAGTCAAGATGGGGTGCAGAGTGTACATTAATGTGAAAAAAATAAACTTTTTTGAATTTACCAAATAGCTGCAATGAAACAAAGAGTGAAAAATGTAAAGGCGTCTGAATACTTTCTGTACGCACTGTATATTTGACAAACTCTAGCCAGTAGTAGAGAGGGGCAAATTTATACAAATGGAATTGAATTCTACTTGAATTTTGCAAAAAATGGGCATTGTGAAAAATATGGATTTTTTTGTAATTTACTCCACCATTTTGCTTTTCAGTAGAGGTTCAAAAGGAAAAAAATCAGAAACACTCACCTCACCTCTTACCACTCCAGCCAGCTATTCCTAACATATTGTCCGGTCTTCAGTTTCTTGTGTCACATCTTTGGTGCAGTGTTCACTCTTGTCTTTGTTATCCGGCCATAAATAGGCCCAGGATCTTGCTGCTCCCTTTTCGCTATCTAATCCTCTGTTACATTGCATCTCCGGCCCAGGGTTCAACCTAGACCAGGGCTGCTGTGCTTTTTACCCCCAAAAAACTTTGTGTGAATTTGTCTGTAATTTTTCCTTTGGCCTATTCTTAGTACAACACGGATGGGGCAAAATAACAATAGCTGACCAGTGATAGTACAGTAATAGTACGGCGGAGGTCGGTAAGGGGTTAAAGGTCTATACAGTTTGTGACATATACATTTCTTCTCTTTCCATCTAAAAATGGAGTGCAGAGCATCTTACTTTTCACCTAAAATAAATAAAGTGGTTATAATAACCTTTACATAAAAGCATTAGGAAACTTGAGTTTTCAAACTTTTTTTTATAGTAATTAAAGCAAACGTTTCCTAGTGCTTACTTTTCACCTGTCCAAAATGCATAAATTAGCCCCCCCCAAAAAAAAAATGTGAATCCTCTTTCCTCTCTTTTCTAAAAGCTAAAATATATTCCCTTGTCAGTGTTTTAATTTAATTTAATAGTATTTCCACTTTCAATTTGTCTAATGGCATTATTTCTAAAAATGTACACATTGGTTTGATATGCCAAACAAATCTTAGATAACATATTTATGCAGCTAGAATAACAAAAGTCCAGTCAGAAATTTCAATAACGTATCCTAAGGTTGTTCGTGAGCCATACAGCTGCAATAACATAATACCTCAGAAGGAAAATTCAATTAATATTACAAACATTACAGCCAAATATGTTAACAATGTGAATTGAGCCCTTATAGCAAATATTATTATATGAAACTATATTGTTAATTAGATGTTCCGGAGGTAGAAGAAAAGCATTTGTGGACACCAAACCATGTCTGTACTAGATAAAACGCAAAATAGCCAGTGTCATTTAACAAGTCAGTGAAAAATACATAAAATACAGTGGGGAAAATAAGTATTTGATACACTGCCGATTTTGCAAGTTTTCCCACCTACGAAGAATGGAGAGGTCTGTAATCAGGTACACTTCAATTCTGAGAGACAGGATCTTAAAAAAAAATCCTGACATTCACATTTTATGATTTTAAAATAATTAATTTGCCTTTTATCGCATAAAAAAGTATTTAATCACCTACCAGCCAGCAAGAAAAGACCTGTTAGTTTTTCTTTAAGAAGCCCTCATCCTCTGCACTCATAACCAGTATTAATTGCACCTGCTTGAACATGTCACCTGTACTATATAAAAGACACCTGTCCACACACTCAATGAATCACCTTCTCAGCTCTCCACCATGGACAAGACCAAAGAGCTGTCTAAGTACACCAGGGACAAAATTGTAGATCTGCACAAGGCTAAGACAATAGGCAAGCAGCTTGGTCAGAAGGTAACAATTTTTGGCCAATTATTAGAATATGAAAGAAACACAAGACTGTCAATCTTCCTCAGTCTGGGGCTCCAATCATGATCTCATCTCATGGGGTAAGGATGATTTTGAGAAAGGTCAGGAATCAGTCGAGAACTACATGGGAGGATCTGGCCAATGACCTGAAGAGAACTGGCACCACAGTCTCAAACATTAGCAACACCCTACACCGTCATGGATTAAAATCATGCAGGGTGCGCAAGATCTCCATGCTCACACCAGCACATGTCCAAGCCCATTTGAAGTTTTCCAATGACCATCTGGATGATCCAGATGAGGCATAGGAGTAGGTCATGTGGTCATATGAGACTAAAATAGAACTTTTTGGTATCAACTCCACTCGCCGTGCATGGAGGAAGAAGAAGGATGACTACAACCCCAAGAACTCAATCCCAACCATGAAGCATGATGGGAGAAAACATCATACTTTGGAGGTGCTATTCTGTAAAGGGGACAGGACTACTTCACCATATTGAAGGAGGGATGAATTGGGTCATGTATCAAAAGATTTTGGCCAACAACCTCTTTCTCTCAGTAAGTGCATTACAGATTGGTCGTGGCTGGTTCTTCAGCATGACAGTGACCAAAAACACACAGCCAGTGCAAATAAGTCATGGCTCTGTAAGAGGCATTTCCAGGTCCTGGTGTGGCCTAGCTAGTCTCCAGACCTGAATCCAATAGAAAATCTTTAGAGGGAGCTGAAACTCAATGTTGCCCAGCTACAGACCTGAAATCTGAAATATTTTGAAGATCTATATGGAGTGGGCTATACAGTCAAGAACTACAGGAAACATTTCACCTCTATAATTGCAAACAAAGGTTTCTGTACCAAATATTAAGTTCTGTTTTTCTATTGTTTCAAATACATATTTTATGCAATAAAATGCAAATTAATTATGTAACAATTATACAATGTCATGTTCTGGATTTTCTTTAAATTCTGTCTCTCACAGTTGAAGTGTACCTACAATAAAAATTACAGACCTCTCCACTATTTGTAAGTGGGAAAACTTGAAAATTGGCAGTGTATCAAATACTTATTTTCTCCTCAGTATATGAGGAGAATATAAATAATTCATTTAAACATGAAAAGAAACAAGAGTATTCTTGTCGGAATTCATGTTCGTATTATGGCACTTTTATATCCTCTCAGTATTCTCAGATACACACATTCAGGCCCATGAAGATCATATGAATTACAGATTCTGAATTGTTAGTCATTTCCACAAATGGCATCTTTGATAAATAACCCTTACGTTTTGTTAACACATTTAGAAAGCAGAGGGTGGTTATAAATGGTATAGTCTCTAACTGGGTCGCTGTGACCAGTGGGGTACCGCAGGGGTCAGTATTGGGACCTGTTCTCTTCAACATATTCATTAATGATCTGGTAGAAGGTTTACACAGTAAAATATCGATATTTGCAGATGATACAAAACTATGTAAATCAGTTAATACAAGAGAAGATAGTATTCTGCTACAGATGGATCTGGATAAGTTGGAAACTTGGGCTGAAAGGTGGCAGATGAGGTTTAACAATGATAAATGTAAGGTTATACACATGGGAAGAAGGAATCAATATCACCATTACACACTGAATGGGAAACCACTGGGTAAATCTGACAGGGAGAAGGACTTGGGGATCCTAGTTAATGATAAACTTACCTGGAGCAGCCAGTGCCAGGCAGCAGCTGCCAAGGCAAACAGGATCATGGGGTGCATTAAAAGAGGTCTGGATACACATGATGAGAGCATTATACTGCCTCTGTACAAATCCCTAGTTAGACCGCACATGGAGTACTGTGTCCAGTTTTGGGCACCGGTGCTCAGGAAGGATATAATGGAACTAGAGAGAGTACAAAGGAGGGCAACAAAATTAATAAAGGGGATGGGAGAACTACAATACCCAGATAGACTAGCGAAATTAGGATTATTTAGTCTAGAAAAAAGACGACTGAGGGGCGATCTAATAACCATGTATAAGTATATAAGGGGACAATACAAATATCTCGCTGAGGATCTGTTTATACCAAGGAAGGTGACGGGCACAAGGGGGCATTCTTT
This sequence comes from Ranitomeya imitator, assembly GCF_032444005.1. Lineage (NCBI taxonomy): Eukaryota > Metazoa > Chordata > Amphibia > Anura > Dendrobatidae > Ranitomeya > Ranitomeya imitator. Next base: position 393,987,571 of record NC_091285.1, on the reverse strand, counting down.
GCGTCTGGAGGAGAGAAGGTTTTTCCACCAACATAGAAGAGGATTCTTTACTGTTAGGGCAGTGAGAATCTGGAATTGCTTGCCTGAGGAGGTGGTGATGGCGAATTCAGTCGAGGAGTTCAAGAGAGGCCTGGATGTCTTCCTGGAGCAGAACAATATTGTATCATACAATTATTAGGTTCTGCAGAAGGACGTAGATCTGGGGATTTATTATGATGGAATATAGGCTGAACTGGATGGACAAATGTCTTTTTTCGGCCTTACTAACTATGTTACTATGTTACTATGTATGTATATTTGTTTTAATACTCAGGCGTCAGCCCCTACGTCATGATGAAATAAAAAAATAGAGATGAGCAAGTGTTTTGAAAATCAAATTTGGCGTCTTTTCCTGAATTTTCTTTTAAAGCTTAAATTTGTGTCAAATTGATTCACCACAATTTAAAGGTGAGAGGCCTGGATGTCTTCCTGGAGCAGAACAATATTGTATCATACAATTATTAGGTTCTGTAGAAGGACGTAGATCTGGGGATTTATTATGATGGAATATAGGCTGAACTGGATGGACAAATGTCTTTTTTCGGCCTTACTAACTATGTTACTATGTTAAAAGCACTGCAAAGCCTCTAATAAGGTTTCTTATCGAACTGTTTATAACAGCTTCTAAGCATCTTAATGCAAGCACAAAATTAGTAATGTTGAAGTGACCTAATAATGTCAAATATTATAGGCTTATCTTGTGAGGTAGATTCTCTAAGCAATAGGTCTGGATGAGCAGCATGGCACAGAAGTGATGGTGCAGTGGGCAGATCTTGACGGGCAACATGTGGATTTGTGAAGACCAGGACAGCAACAAATGGTGGATGGAGGACAAGCAAGGGTAGCGATAAGCGCAGATGAAGTAGCACCAGCTTTGTGGATACACCAGGTAAAGTAACTTCACAGGAAACTGATATTTTCCATCAGGAAACAGTTCACCACAGGAATGCAGTGTGGTATCTTCCAGCTGGGCAATGGTTAAACACAGGAGAAGCCAAAAAGTAACTTCAGTCAACTCTTTTCCAGCAGGGCAATTTTCAATAGCAGCGGTGTAACAGTGAGGTAAACACAAAGTTTGATGCCTATCCATACTTCTAAGTTTTTTTTTCAGTTTCAGTTTTACCCAGTGATTTACCATTTAGTATATTTGCCCCTTACATTTATATACATTAAAGAGCAATTGCCATTTATCCACCCAAGTCTCCAGCATATATAAATTAGTATGCAATATTAAATTATTTTCCTGTGTATTGATCACCTTGCAGAGTTTGATATCATATGCAAATATTGAAATTCTACATGTCCTATAAAAGGACATATAATAATTAACAAATATATTAAAAACAGAGCTCTGTGGTACGAAAAACAGAGTGTTCCATTAATAATCTCTCTTTGTTTCCTATTACTGAACAAATTGTTAGACCAATTATACATATTTTACACTAGTTCCATTGTTTATTATATGCATTAATTAAAGCTGAGTATATATGTTAGAGTGCAATTGAATTTTAAATGAATATTCCAAAAATCAGCATTTGCCAAAATGCGTTTTTTTTTTGGTAGTTTGCGTCCTTGTGTATTCAGGAGAATGGAGGACCTGGCTGCCAGTTTGCTGAACCATAAAGGGCCATCAAAAAGTTAAAAATAAAGAAATACTTATGGTCACCTTACCACTTACGTCTTTTGCCCCTCCAATCCTGAGTGTCTCCTGTCCGGTCCTCAGCGCTAAAACTCCAGGAGGATTCTTCACACTAGACCGGGACTTATGGCTCTGATGAGGCTCAGGACGTTTCCAAGCATGCATTCGCAAGGTCTCACATAATGACTTCCTGACCTTACACGCTCTTGTCCAGAAATGTTCTGGGCCATTAGAGACAGAGACCCCAGCCTAATGTGAAGAAGAGAGTATTCATCGTTTGGCATCTGTGATAAAAAGATGTGCCCAGGGCCAGATAGGGGATGATAAATAGCAGAGGGGCAAGAGTGGTTAACAGTTATGTGAATATATATATATATATATTTCAATTTCTAAACCTTAATTATATTATGCTCTGGTATCTGGAGACAAAAATGGTAAATTCATTTGTAGAGAATAACTTTCCTGTGAATTAAATTAAATTTACCAATAAACTTCACAAAGATCTTGTTAGGTCCAGTCATCTCTAGGTTTAACTTTTTGTGTGGCACTTTATAAAACTCCAGATAGACAACATTCATGGACTTAGTTTAGTCCAGTACGAAACTTACCTCATCTTAGAAGATGAGCTTATTATTAGTCTGACAGGACAGATCCCTCATAAATTCACGTTGATGCCGAGATATGAGTTGAGAGAAATTCTCCAAAATAGCAACTCTTAGAGAACCCTCAAAGATTTTGTCCACACAGTAGGTTAAACTCACAGGCCTATAGTTTTTCCGGCTCAGTTCTTGACCTATTTTTTAATTTTGCTATTCCTAAATGTCTGTGCTACAAATACTGTTATTAGGGAATCTATGAATTTTATAAATAATGTCCTGTCTATCATGGTACTTAATTACTTGCAGAACTTAGGGGTGTATGCATATGGAATTTGAGTTCTTTTCTATTTTAGAGTTTTTGAGTTGGTGCTTTACTTCCTGCTGTGTTAAGCAGGTGACATTTAATGAAGAATTTATGGTATCCCTAATCATGTCATCTGTCATGGAATTTTGTGTAAACACTATAGAGATAAAATCATTAAATAGATTTCCCTTTCTGCCACTTCACCAACATTTCTTTTGAGGGAGTCAACATTATTATTTTTGAGTCTCTTATTGTTTATATAGTTGAAGAAGGTATTTGGATTATTACACAGGTCTTCAAAAAAATATTTTGTGTAATCATCGCAGGTGACTTTGTTCTTTTCTGAATCATCTTTTTGTCCTGATTTTAAAAATGTACATAGTTTTTTTCTATAGCACGTATAGTTTCCATTGAGCAGCAGCATTATTGTAAGGTATGGGAAATATACTGGCGACGTTAGAAAAACAATAATCTACATATCAGAAAGTAATCTACATATCAGACATATTAGACTGGCATTGATAAGATTTTTCAGGGTTGTCCCTATATTTATTTATTATTTATTTATTATTATTTATTTATATAGCACCATTAGTTCCATGGTGCTGTACATGAGAAAGGGGTTACATCAAAATACAAATATCACTTACAGTAAACAAAACTAACAATGACAGACTGGTACAGAGGGAAGAAGACCCTGCCCTTGCGGGCTTACTTTCTACAGGATTATGGGGAAGGAGATGGTAGGTCGGGGGTTGCAGTACTCCAATGGTGTTGAGGTGGCCGTGTGGTCTTTACAGGCTGTAAGCTTCCTTGAAGATGTGGGTTTTAAGGTTTCTTTTGAAGGATCCAAAAGTAGTGGATAACCGGATGTGTTGGGGCACTGAATTCCAGAGAATGGGGGATATTCGGGAGAAGTCTTGGAGGCGATTAAGTGAGGAGCGAATAAGTGTGGTAGAGAGGAGAAGGTCTTGGGACGACCGGAGATTGTGTGAGGGAAGATATTGAGAGATTAGTGTGGAAATATATGGAGGAGAAAGGTTATGGATGGCTTTGTAGATCAGTGTTAGTAATTTAAATTGGATACGCTGGGAATTTGGGAGCCAGTGAAGGGATTTGCAAAGAGGTGAAGCAGGAGTGTAGCGAGGAGAGAGATTAATTAGTCAGGCAACAGAGTTAAGGATGGACTGGAGGGGTGCGAGAGTGTTAGAAGGTTGGAACTGTGTATTGGCATCAAGGAATTAAAATGAGAAAACATGCAGGGGAAAAAAAAACAGTCATAGCAGCAAGCAGACATACCAGGAAGGAATAGCACGGTGAGGAAGATCAGGAAAGTTGGGTGATGGTGATGGGATTGGGGTAGCAGCCAGCGGACATAGACATTTCTCTGTCCCCAATCATGACGAACATAATGCTCTACTGAATTTCTACTGTCCCATAAACACAAGAAGCAAAAATATTTTGTGAAACCTCCTTGCATTCCCATTAGCAGACCATTCACTTTCAAATATTAACATAAATTCCATTGTTTCGCAAAAAGTTGATATATAAATAGCAAAAGGGAAACCTAAAAATATGGATCACTTTCCACCTCTTAGATTTATTAAATTCAAGGACCACCTCCCGTGTTCAGGACCACCTCCCTACACGTTTCATCCCGGAGGGGAATCATCAGAGGACAGGGTAGTCAATCTGTGGTCATAATGATGGAGTGCTCGACCGTGATTGGTATCTCATATGAGAGGCTCCCTAGAGCTACCAATCACGGTCGAGACATATCTATATATATAGATGTATACTAGCTAGTCATTGAAAACTACCTCAATAGTGCATTATCCTCTGAAACCAGATCAGGTCATTGTACAAGTCTTTACAATCAGCACTGGGAGTTCATAGCTGGAATTCCTCAAAATATTTCTGATGTGTATAATTAAGTATAAGTAAAAACTTCTGTCCCCCTGCAACAAATTTGGATCATTAATTGGTAAGCACAGCAATATGATTTAATGATTTAATGTGTCTCAATTTGCATTTTAATTTAAATATCTAATAAATAAAGCTGAGTGCATGTATGTGTACAGTATGTGTGTGTGTGTGTGTGTGTGTGTGTGTGTGTGTGTGTGTGTGTGTGTGTGTGTGTAACGGCTATGTCCACTTCACACAGCCCACCCCACTCCACAACTAATCACTAAACATCTTTCATTTCATCTGAGCTGTTTAAAGCTGAGCTGTGATTATTTGCTATGAGCAACAGTTGTCCTTAGCCACGCCCACTCCGCATAGCAGGCACAGGCCACATCTAGCTCCATCGTGTCTAGAATGGAGTTGCTCCTGTGAGGCTTGACGTCAATGGAAAAGGAGGAGCCTCATGGATAGAGATGTGAGGGGCAAAATGAGAGATGGCTGGGAAAATGAGAGAAGCGAGGTGCTGCTGAAGTATGAGATGGTCAATAGAGAAAAGTGAAGCACTGCAGGTGGAGGCTGTGTATAAGGCCACATTCACACGTTCAGTATTTGGTCAGTATTTTACCTCAGTATTTGTAAGCCAAAACCACGAGTGGGAGTAAAATACAGAAGTGGTGACATGTTTCTAATAAACTTTTCCTCTGATTGTTTTACTCCAAGTTTTAGCTTACAAATACTGAGGTAAAAATGCTGATCAAATAATGTGTGAACGAGGTCAAATACAGGAGGAGATGACACATAGGTATATACTATATACATGGGTAGATGACATACATCTATAAAATATATATAGGAGAGTTGGCATACAGGTATATACTATAAACAGGAGGAGATGACATACAGGTATATACTATATACAGGAGGAGATGACATACAGGTACATACTATATACAGGAGGAGATGACATACAGGTACATACTATATACAGGAGAAGATGACACACAGGTATATACTATATACAGAAGGAGATGACAAAAAGGTATATGCTATATACAGGAGGAGATGACAAATAGGTACAGTTAGGGCCAGAAATATTTGGACAGTGACACAATTTTCGCGAGTTGGGCTCTGCATGCCACCACATTGGATTTGAAATGAAACCTCTACAATAGAATTTAAGTGCAGATTGTAACGTTTAATTTGAAGGGTTGAACAAAAATATTTGCTAGAAAATGTAGGAATTGTACATATTTCTTTACAAACACTCCACATTTTAGGAGGTCAAAAGTAATTGGACAAATAAACATAACCCAAACAAAATATTTTTATTTTCAATATTTTGTTGCAAATCCTTTGGAGGCAATCACTGCCTTAAGTCTGGAACCCATGGACATCACCAAACGCTGGGTTTCCTCCTTCTTAATGCTTTGCCAGGCCTTTACAGCCGCAGCCTTCAGGTCTTGCTTGTTTGTGGGTCTTTCCGTCTTAAGTCTGGATTTCAGCAAGTGAAATGCATGCTCAATTGAGTTTAGATCTGGAGATTGACTTGGCCATTGCAGAATGTTCCACTTTTTGGCACTCATGAACTCCTGGGTAGCTTTGGCTGTATGCTTGGGGTCATTGTCCATCTGTACTATGAAGCGCCGTCCAATCAACTTTGCAGCATTTGGCTGAATCTGGGCTGAAAGTATATCCCGGTACACTTCAGAATTCATCCAGCTACTCTTGTCAGCTCTTATGTCATCAATAAACACAAGTGACCCAGTGCCATTGAAAGCCATGCATGCCCATGCCATCACGTTGCCTCCACCATGTTTTACAGAGGATGTGGTGTGCCTTGGATCATGTGCCGTTCCCTTTCTTCTCCAAACTTTTTTCTTCCCATCATTCTGGTACAGGTTGATCTTTGTCTCATCTGTCCATAGAATACTTTTCCAGAACTGAGCTTGCTTCTTGAGGTGTTTTTCTGCAAATTTAACTCTGGCCTGTCTATTTTTGGTATTGATGAATGGTGTGCATCTAGATGTGAACCCTTTGTATTTACTGTCATGGAGTCTTCTCTTTACTGTTGACTTAGAGACAGATACACCTACTTCACTGAGAGTGTTCTGGACTTCAGTTGATGTTGTGAACGGGTTCTTCTTCACCAAATTAAGTATGCGGTGATCATCCACCACTGTTGTCATCCGTGGACGCCCAGGCCTTTTTGAGTTCCCAAGCTCACCAGTCAATTCCTTTTTTCTCAGAATGTACCCAACTGTTGATTTTGCTACTCCAAGCATGTCTGCTATCTCTCTGATGGATTTTTTCTATTTTTTCAGCCTCAGGATGTTCTGCTTCACCTCAATTGAGAGTTCCTTTGACCGCATGTTGTCTGCTCACAGCAACAGCTTCCAAATGCAAAACCACACACCTGGAATCCACCCCTGACCTTTTAACTACTTCATTGATTACAGGTTAACGAGGGAGACGCCTTCAGAGTTAATTGCAGCCCTTAGAGTCCATTGTCCAATTACTTTTGGTCCCTTGAAAAAGAGGACGCTATGCATTACAGAGCTATGATTCCTAAACCCTTTCTCCGATTTGGATGTGGAAACTATCATATTGCAGCTGGGAGTGTGCACTTTCAGCCCATATTATATATATAATTGTATTTCTGAACATGTTTTTGTAAACAGCTAAAATAACAAAACTTGTGTCACTGTCCAAATATTTCTGGCCCTAACTGTATATGCTATATACAGGAGAAGATGACATACAGGTATATACTATATACAGGGGAGATGACATACACCTATATACTATATACAGGGGAGATGACATACAGGTATATACTATATACAGGAGATGACATACAGGTATACACTATATACAGGAGGAGATGACAAATAGGTGTATGCTATATACAGGAGGAGATGACATACAGGTATATACTATATACAGGAGGATATGACATACAGGTATTTACTATATACAGGGGAAATGACATACACATATATACTTTATACAGGAGATGACATACAGGTATATGCTATATACAGGGGAGATGACATACAGGTATATACTGAGGGGAAAATGACAGGTGTGAGGAGAAAATGACAGGTGTTAGGGGGAAAATGAGAGGAGTGAGGGGGGAAATGAGAGATGTGGGGGGGAAAGAGATATGAGGGGGAAATGAGAGATGTGAGGGGGAAAACGAGAGGCGTGATGGGAAAATGAGAGAAGTGCTATAACTAAACACAGTTAGTTACTATGCCCGGGCAACGTTGGGCTCTTCAGCTAGTAAGTAATATGTATTGTACTATATACTTTTGTAAACCAGAAATGATAGTTTTGTAATGCTGATTGCATTTCATGTTCTACATTTCTATATGTAGATTTGGGTTATTTTTATGTTAAAAAAGAAATAAATAGAACACTTACTTTACAAATGTATTCATCTTATTCATAGAGTTTGGCCCCCCTAAATCATCAAAGTATTTTTGCCAGATTTATTTTTGCCACTTTCTCCCTGCTCTGCCAAAATGGGTGGAGCTGGTGCAGAATTGAGGAGGGGAGATGGGTGTGTGATGCCACAGTTCCTCTAATTCATTTCGAGCTGGGGCATACCTTACATTAGAAATCTTACTCCAGTCTCTGACTAGAGTAAAATGAAATGGTGAATCACATGCCACTTTTCAGACATGCCAGATTCATTTAGAAGCGTGTACCTCTTAGCGAATCAGAAGCATTCGACTCTAACACTCTGTTCTTGATGAATCAAGGCCTAAAAGGAGAAATGGATATTGGTGAATATATAGAACCACAGACAGTGGGAAAATAGTTTATGTAGTACAAGATCTGAAGGAGTGTACTGTATGGTGTGATTAACTTAGATACAGGAACATTTTTACTGGTAACATTTGTTGCAATAAGCTGTCAATTAAGTATTTTAATTCCTTATTTTCTAACTTTGAATTCTATACAAGGAGTGTGTAATGTAGAACAACTCTTGATCATATTAACTATATTTTATACACCTGTCATTTGTAATCAGTGATTATATTTTCTTCTTTCACTGAACAATATATTTATCATGTTCCCGGTAGTATGTCTAGACAAATAAAAGGTGTAAATGTTTAACTTGTTTTGTGTTACAAACAAGAAATGTGATAATGAAGTGTATTATATTTCAAAACATCTGTAGAATTTTCATCAGGCTAGTCCTGTTTTGTACACTGAAATCTTGGCAGTAATTTCATCTTCAGACGTAAAATATAAAAGGTAATGATCCTACTGGTGAATCATGTTTCATACGTTATAAGGCAATGAAACAGGAAAGTTTACATCGACAAGTGAAGAATAAGAAGCGTTTACATGTATTATTTATACAATATTTATATGCAGGTGTAATGAGGAACCACACCTGATGTAATAGCCAATATAAATGGAAATGGCCCTACTAATTTTTCCTATATTTATTTACTTTCGTTGTTTTTTTTTAGAAAAAAAAAACACATTGCGTAGTACAAATGAACGGATCCACAACAAATCAATTTTGGATCAAATTTCCTGAAATTGTATTTAAACTATTTGCAATTTAATTTGTGAGAGTCCAAAATAATACGTCCAATGCCATTTCACATACTGCTGAAGATTGCACCAACTAAAGAGTGGATTTATGATGTCAGGTATGGCTTTTCAAGTTTCCCCATAATGCCTTGCAGCTATCACATTACATAGTCTAATACAGCCAATTAGGGTGGACGATCACAGGCACTATAGAACATAAAGGTACCTTCACACTGAACAACATTACAAGGATAACGATAGCGATCCGTGACGTTGCAGCGTCCTGGATAGCGATATTGCTGTGTTTGACATGCAGCAGCGATCAGGATCCTGCTGTGACATCGCTGGTCGGAGCTAGAAGGCCAGAACTTTATTTCGTCGCTGGATCACCCGCTGACATCGCTGAATCGGCGTGTGTGACGCCGATCCAGTGATGTGTTCACTGGTAACCAGGGTAAATATCGGGTTACTAAGCGCAGGGCCGCGCTTAGTAACCCGATGTTTACCCTGGTTACCATTGTAAATGTAAAAAAAAAACAAAAAACACATACTCACATTCCGGTGCCTGTCACGTCCCCGGCGTCCGCTTCCCTGCACTCCTCCTGCATCCTGTGTCAGCGCCGGCCGGCCGTAAAGCAGAGCACAGCGGTGACGTCACCGCTCTGCTTTACGGCCGGCGCTTACACAGGATGCAGGAGGAGTGCAGGGAAGCGGACGCCGGGGATGTGACAGGCACCGGAATGTGAGTATGTGTTTTTTTTTTTTTTTACATTTACAATAGTAACCAGGGTAAACGTCGGGTTACTAAGCGCGGCCCTGCGCTTAGTAACCCGATGTTTACCCTGATTACAAGGGGACTTCGGCATCATTGGTCGCTGGAGAGCTGTCTGTGTGACAGCTCTCCAGCGACCACACAAGGACTTTCCAATGATCACGGCTAGGTCGTGTCGCTGGTCGTGATCGTTGGAAAGTTGCTGAGTGTGACGGTACCCTTAGGGTAGGGAATGCAGCAGCGATTTTAGGATCTTACAGCCTCGGGTCGGGGTGCACAGCTCATTTCACATAGAGACAGATAAAGGCCTACATCTCATTGCGGTGCACTATTGCAGTGCTAAAGGACATAAAAATGGGAGTAGTAGTTTTTGTCTGTGTATACTAGTCCAAAGATTCAAATGCTGCAGAGTCTATGTGACTGTGAATTCATTGATTTAAGATATAATGTAGTACAGCACCTTATTAACACAATGTTTTTTGTTCTTGACATTCTCCAACAAGGAGGGCAGGTTAATAATCCTCTTTCCTATTTTAGCTGCTGAAGAAAAATCCTGAAACCAAGGCTTAAAACACTCTCCCTAGCTTGAAAGATTGACAAACCATAAGTTTCCATTACTTTTTTGTAATTTTATTTTTTAAAGACAAAAGAGATATCACATTCGAGAAATATTATATCTATTGTCTACCTCCCACAGTGTGGATATTGTAAAAAAATATTGTTTATGCACTGTTCCGTGTAATAATCCAATATTAGTTTCATACATGCCAAATAATTTCCATACATCCACAACATTTTAACAAATGTAATAAATGTTTCAGTATTTAGTTTTAATTAGAAAAAGAAATATAAGTAATGCATTGCCTTTAATAATAGACATGCGGTTTTGCTTCTAATACATGCATACTTGCTAAGATTACAATAGATCATAAACTTTACAAAGTTATACGCTGCAGACTAATTCTCCTTGTCTGGAGGAAAGAGAAAAGAATAAATGTGAGGTGATGTAAATAGAAACTAGTTATACCTGCTTTTCAACAAGTTGAGGTGTTATGGCTTTATATAAACAATTTGCTTTTGAACCTATTTTTTGTTTAATGAGATGGAGGAGGATTCCTAAAGTCAGTTTACATGGAACCCTTCTTTATTGTCATTGCAGACACAAACAATATGTATATAAAAGTTTATTCAAGATCATGTATGGGTGACACACACAGAAGCACACAATTAGACACTTAGGCATGATATCAATGAAGTTTTTAATGGTTCTGTAGAAATATTCGGCTAAGTGCATTTGGGCACACAAATCATCAAGATCCACTGCCCGCAGCTTCCTTTACAATTGCCAACCAATGATGTCCCAAATGTGCTCCATAGGGGACAAATCCAGAGATGCTGCAGACCATGGTACATGTTTTGGTCACACAAGCCACTCACAGTAACACAACCAACATGTGGCCTTGTCTTATGTTGAAAAACGATTCCTGGGACTCTTTGAAGAAAATGACTGTACCACTGGTTTTGTGATCAAATTAATGTAATGCTGAACTTCTAGAGTACATGGAAAGAAGACTAGAGGGGTCTGGCTATCATTCATTATGCCACCCCACATCGTAATCCTGGGAGTGGGACTTATGGGAAGTTCCCTCATGAAGAACTGTTCATGGCGTTGCCCGCGTGGTTTTTAGATCCATCTCCAGCATTCATTGCATACAAGACAAAAACGGGACTCAATGCTAAAGTGAATAGACTTCCACTTCAGACTTCATTGCTGTCTTCTCTTCACCATGATAACCTTCAGGGCATTAGGTTATTGGAACACCTATAGCTGGACATCTGGCTCGTAGGGTAATGTCATGCAAATACCTTTTAATGGTTTGTGTAGACACTGTTTGACACCTTATACTTAATATGTGATGTAAAATTTCACTTGCAGTACAAAATGGAACAATAGCGGAACCAGTGCTATGGCCTTGTCTATAAAGTGGCATATTAAATATTATTCGAGAGACACCGCACACTCTAGTAGTTAATTATGTAAGATAGTGTGAGTTTATTCAACATAACTCAATATAAGTAACACATGGGAGCAATTCTACAAACATAAGGAAAAGCGATCAAATCTATTAACAAAACATGATGTTTCCCGAGTCATAATCATACCATCGCTAAAAGACAAAAAACAGAACATCAATAAATTCAACCACATAGTATGTACATATATACAAGTCTACAAGGTACATGCATAGTATACCATCAGTCCATTAGGGAAATTTCAAAGAGGCACGTTGAGCGACCATAGACCCCAAGAGCACCAGCGAATACACCGAGGTGAATAAAATGCTTATGATATCATGGATGTGGAGAGTATAGGTGTTCTAGAGGTCAAAGAGGTATAGACCAGGAGGAAACAGTAAAGGTGGCAGTAGACACTAATTACCTTGGTATGTAGATAAGAATGCCTAAATGAAGCAAAACCTTAGTTTTTTAGAGACATGGGTAGTGCTGTAGAGGATTTAATAAGGAATACAGATCAGCATCATGAAATTAAAGGTGAAGCTAGATTAGGGTAATACACATAGGGTCTTTGGTTACAATACCTAGTTGATGGTGAGGTAATGTATAGCCCACGGTGGTTTGTTGCCATGTGTGTGGGACCTAGAAGTGAAGAATAATGGACACCCTTGGTCAGTGATCATGCTGGATGAAGCTATTAGGTAGCCAACACAGTCTGGTTTCATTGGGGAGGACGTTGGTCTCAAGTGGTCACTGCCCATGGAGAGCATGGAAACACTGGTAGGAAGTCTCAGTAGTATAGCCCTGTATTACCTGCGAAATGCGTCTTGGTTAGCGGCGCTCCCGCACCTTGCTGCTGCCGGCGTGTTGTGAGGAGTCAGGATGGGGCTGTTAAGTACGAGCGGAAACCGCTGGACCGGAAGTGCATCATCCGGACCGGAAGTCCCACCTAGCAATGCACAGAATGTCTGTATACATGTAACCAAGGTAACCAGCCATGTGTATAAGATAGCGGCGGCCATATTGGATAGACTCTGCACGTATAAGGGTGTCCGGGACCATGTTGAAGGAAAGCTTAGAACTGAACTGGGGTAATCTAGCGAATATGTGGAGGGTAAAAGTTGCTGGCTAATGTAATTAGGACAAAAATAGAGTGAAAAAAGGAAAAAATCATAAAAATAAGATGAATGCTGTAAATATGAAAAAATAGTAAAAAAATAATATTGAGAAAAATAAAAATTAAATAGAATAGAAAAACAATGATGAGAATATTACCTGGATCATTGGGAGAAATGTCAATCAGAGAAATAAATAAATAAATATAAAAAAAGAAGAAAAAAAGAAAAAAAAGAATAGACCTCAAAGTGATGTACATAGTAGAAAGGCGCAAGGTGGAGGCTGTGTACTGGGGGTAATTTCAGTATATTCGCATTTCGCAGGTAATACAGGGCTATACCACTGAGACCTCCTACCAGTGTTTCCATGCTCTCCATGGGCAGTCACCACTTGAGACCAACATCCTCCCCAATGAAACCGGACTGTGGTGGCTACCTAATAGCTTCATCCAGCATGATCCCTGACCAAGGGTGTCCATTATTCTTCACTTCTAGGTCCCATACACATGGCAACAAACCACCGTGGGCTATACATTACCTCACCATCAACTAGGTATTGTAACCAGGGACCCTATGTGTATTACCTTAATCTAGCTTCACCTTTAATTTCACGATGCTGATCTGTATTCCTTATTAAATCCTCTACATCACTACCCATGTCTCTAAAAAACTAAGGATTTGCTTCATTTAGGCATTCTTATCTACATACCAAGGTAATTAGTGTCTACTGCCACCTTTACTGTCTCCTCCTGATCTATACCAATTTGACCTCTAGAACACCTATATTCTCCACATCCATGATATCATAAGCATTTTATTCACCTTGGTGTATTCGCTGGCGCTCTTAGGGTCTATGGTCGCTCAATGTGCCTCTTTGAAATTTCCCTAATGGACTGATGGTATACTATGCATGTACCTTGTGGACTTGTATATATGTACATACTATGTGGTTGTATTTATTGATGTTCTGTTTTTTGTCTTTTAGCGATGGTATGATTAAGACTCGGTAGAGTCGAAACATCATGTTTTGTTACTAGATTTGATCGCTTTTCCTTATGTTTGTGGAATTGCTCCCATGTGTTACTTATGTTTAGTTATGTTGAATAAACTCACACTATCTTGCATAATTAACCACTAGAGTGTGCGGTGTCTCTCGAATAATATTTGATTACTGGGACTTTTCTAGTCCGTGACACCTGCACCTCGCCTTAAATTGACTGAGTGCACACCATTGCACCTTATCTTATAAAGTGGCATAGGCAGCCTTTTTCCACACAACAACAACAGGTCACATGTCGCTCGTGCTACTGTAAGCAGTCTGCATGACCTGCCATGGCCTGCAACGTCTATGGATTTGTCTCCTATTGAGCACATTTGTGATACAATCAATCGGAAATTGCAAAAGAAGCTGCTAGAACCAGATCTTGATGATTTGCATGCATTCAGAGTCACAGGTGTAGCTAGGGGTTCAGCATATGGTAGGAGAAACACATCTGAGTGGGCTGCAAAACTGGCAACCATGTTTACACTTACAGTAGTCCAGGGGCATAGGGGAACCACAGCAGATGGCCTTGCTGTTACTGAAAATAAGTCTCTTGACAAAGACCAACACCAATAGTACCACTATACGGTGACCATATAGTTGTAGATACCAGTTCTCCAGGACATATTAAGTGATAACAATACAGTTATTGACAGTGACTAACATGTGACATTCTTTCTGACGCAAGTTACTTACTTTTCCTGCCTTTTACATCTGGTCCAAATAAACATGACAACATCTACCAGCCATGACTCATCTAAAGAGTTTACAACAAAGACATTTAGCTTCACACACTTCCAGCACTATCCCCATCGATTACTTACCTTATTTATCTCTGTTACTGTACCTGCTATGGGACATAAAACAGTTCTTCTTTTGATGCCTCATGTAATAAGCCAGCCACTTTGCTCATATTACAAAGTAAAATGCTTCGTTTGTGACCTCTAGAGAGTAAAATTTCCTCATAGAAAGTAATATAGGCTCCACTGTGTCCTTAGTGCAGGTCACAAGCTGATGGTCACAATGCCCTGGGTGCTCTTATAACTATAATGCTTTCTAAGTTCCAGATTTAGATTTGATAAGTCCCCTGTGTCCCTGCATATACAGTAAAAATGTACTCTGAGCCCTAGTAAAGTACAATTGTCACCTGAGTCCCAGCATGTATAGCTCCCTGATGCACAGCATGATGGGCCCATGGCTTCCCTATACGCAGTATGATGGTCCACAGCTCCCTTATACACAGTATGATGGGACCACAGCTCCCCTATACACAGTATGATGGCACCATAGCTCCCCTATACACAGTATAATGGGCCCACAGCTTCCCTATACACAGTACGATGGGAACACAGCTTCCCTATACATATTATGATAGGCCTACAGCTCCTTCCCCTATGCAGAGTATGATGGTCTTACAGCTACCTTATACACATTATGATGTTTCCCATAGCTCCCTATACAGACAAACTTTTGCTGAGCTTCACTTGAGGACTAAAATGTTACCCATGTTTATCTTCCATAGCTGTCATGAGAGTCCATTGGCACCCTGCCAGTTCCTTATTTAACTGCAGCACTTGGAGCAAACTCTGGTTGATGATTTTACAGGAAGATGTTAACTGTGTAGCATAGCCGACATCTCCTGAGTCAGGTACTGGCTCAGCTCCTGAGCCTGCTCCATACACTTGCACTAGACATGTTATGTATTATTACTTGATACATTAGAAACGTGCTACAGAATTATAATACCCCTTTGGCATCACAACAACAAAATCAACTGTTTTAACCTTTTAACGACCACCGATACGCCTTTTGACGGCGGCAGTTCAGGGTTCTTAAACCACAGCGCCATTAATTAATGGTGCTGTGGAAAAAGTGTATAGGAAAAAGTGTATAGCGCCCCCCAGAGAAATTCTGACTCTGGAGGGCGCTATACACTTTTGCTCGGTCGCCGGCTAGTCTAGGGTTGGGGCTAAAGTTAGGGTAAGGGTTGGTACTAAAGTTAGGGTTAGGGCTAGGGCTGGGGCTAAAATTAGGGTTAGGATTGGGGCTAAAGTTAGGGTTAGGGTTGGGGCTAAAGTTAGGGTTAGAGTTGGGATTAGGGTTAGGGTTGGGATTAGGGTTAAGGTTGGCATTAGGGTTAGGTTTGGGATAAGGGTTAGGTTTGGGATTAGGGTTAAGGTTAGGGTTGGGGTTAGGTTTGAGGTTAGGGTTGAGATTATGATTAGGGGGGTGTTGGGCTTAGGGATTTGATTAGGGTTAGGGTTGGAATTAGGGTTAGGGGTGTTTTGGCATTAGGGTTGTGATTAGGGTTATGGTTAGGGTTGGGATTAGGGTTAGGGGCAGGGCTGGCTCCAGGTTTTTGAGGGCCCCGGGCGATAGAGTCTCAGTGGGCCCCCCCTTTAACACATACCGCGATTTATGATCGCATATAAACACAGCCATGTAGTATATAACACAGCCCACATAGTATATAGCATAGCCACATAGCATATAACACAGCCACGTAGTATATAGCACAGCCCACGTAGCATATAACAGCCCATATAGTATATAGCACAGCCACATAGTATATAACACAGCCCACGTAGCATATAACAGCCCACATAGTATATAGAGCAGCCATGTAGTATATAGAGACACTTGCCGCATATAGTGCTGCACAAACGTTATGGTCCCATACAGACACTTGCCCCATATAGTGCTGCACAAACGTTATGGCCCCATAAGATGCTCCATACAGACACTTGCCCCATTTGCTGTTGCTGCGATAAAAAAAAAATCACATACTCACCTCTCCGTCACTCAGGACCCCGACACTTTCAATATTCACCTGTCCTCGTTCCAGCCGCCGCTCCATCTTCTTCAGCGTCTTCTGCATGACGCCAGGTAGAGGGCGCTTACCACGTCAGCACGTCCTCTGACCTGAGCGTCACTGCAGAAGACGCTGAAGACGGAGGCAGAGCGGCGGCTGGAACGAGGAGCAGGTGACTATCGCACAGCGCAGCGCAGCGCTCCCCTCCCTGTACATTTACCTGCTCCTGGCGTGGTGCAGTCCCTGCTTCCCAGCGCAGCAGCTTCATCCTGTATTGAGCAGTCACCGTTACTGCTCATTACAGTAATGAATATGTGGCTCCACCCTTATGGGAGGTGGAGCCGCATATTCATTACTGTAATGAGTGGTACCATGTGACCACTCAGTACAGGAAGAAGCTGGGCAGCCAGGGACCTGCAGGGATCGAGCCAGCTGCCAGGAGTAGGTAGGTGAGTATAATTAGATAGCCCCCAGCCGCTCCCCCTCCCGGTGGTCCTAGGCACTGGCAGCTGCCTGCCCCTAACGCCGGCCCTGAATGGGCCCCCCTGTCTCGCCAGGGCCCCGACACTTGCCTGGGTACGCCGGGTGCTGACGCCGGCCCTGGTACGGGGTGTTTTGGAGTTAGGGTTTTGATTAGGGTTATGGATTGGGTTGGGATTAGCCTTAGGGATGTGTTGGGGTTATGGTTGGAGTTAGTATTGGGGGGTTTCCACTGTTTAGGTACATCAGAGGGTCTCCAAACGTGACAGCCAATTTTGCGTTCAAAAAGTCAATTGGTGCTCCCTCTCTTCTGAGCTCTGCCGTGCACCCAAACATTGGTTTACCCCCACATATGGGGTATCAGCGTACTCAGGACTGATTGGACAACAACTTTTGAGATCCAGTTTCTCCTGTTACCCTTGCACAAAAAAATTTGGGTGCTAAAAAATCATTTTTGTGGGGAAAAATGATTTTTTATTTTCATGGCTCTGTGTCAAACTTCTGTGAAGCACTTGTGCGTTCAAAATGATCACCACATATCTAGATAAGTTACATGGGGGGTCTAGTTTCCAAAATAGGGTCGCTTGTGGGGATTTTCTACTGTTTAGGTACATCAGGGGCTCTGAAAATGCAACATGACACCCGCAGACCATTACATCAAAGTCTGCATTTTGAAACATCACTACTTCCCTTCCGAGCCCCGATGTGTGCCCATACAGTGGTCCCCCCCCCCACATATGGGGTATCAGCGTACTCAGAACAAATTGGACAAAAAATTTTGGGGTCCAATTTCTCCTGTTACCCTTGGGAAAATAAAAAATTTGGGGCTAAAAAAATCATTTTTGTGGGAAAAAATATATATATATTTTCATGACTCTGCATTATAAACTTCTGTGAAGCACTTTGGTGTTCAAAGTGCTTACCACACATCTAGATAAGTTCCTTGGGGGTATAGTTTCCAATATGGGGTCACTTGTGGGGGGTTTCTACTGTTTAGGAACATCCCGGGGCTCTGCAAATGCAACGTGACGCCTGCAGACCAATCCATCTAAGTCTGCATTCCAAATGGTGCTCCTTCCCTTCCGAGCTCTGCCATGCGCCCAAACAGTGGTCCCTCCCACATATGGCGTATCAGCATACTCAGCATAAATTGCACAATACATTTTAGGGTCCAATTTCTCCTGTAACCCTTGTAAAAGTAAAAATCTGGGGTGAAATGATCACTTTTGTGGAAAAAATATGATTTTTTTATTTTCATGGCTCCACATTATAAACTTCTGTGAAGCAGTTGGGGGTTCATAGTGCTCACCACACATCTAGATAAGCTCTTTGGGGGTCTAGTTTCCAAAATGGGGTTACATGTGTGGGGTTTCTACTATTTAGGTAAATCAGGAGCTCTGCAAATGCAACATGACGCCCGCAGACCATTCCATCAAAGTCTGCATTTTAAAACGTCACTACTTCCCTTCCGAGCCCCGATATGTGCCCAAACAGTGGTCCCCCCCCACATATGGGGTATCAGCGTACTCAGGACAAACTGGACAACAAATTTTGGGGTCCAATTTCTCCTGTTACCCTTAAAATAACAAATTGCGAGCTAAAAAATCATTTTTGAGGAAAATAAAGGATTTTTTATTTTCACGGCTCTACGTTATAAATTTCTGTGAAGCACTTGGGGGTTCAGAGTGTTCACCACACATCTAGATAAGTTCCTTAATGGGTTTAGTTTCCAAAATGGGGTCACTTGTGTTTTTACTGTTTAGGCACATCAGGGGCTCTCCAAACACGACATGGCGTCCGATCTCAATTCCAGCCAATTCTGCATTGAAAAAGTCAAATGGAACTCCTTCTCTTCCGATCTCTGCCATGCGCCCCAACTGTGGTTTACCCCCGCATATGGGGTATTAGCGTACTCAGGACATATTGCACAACAACTTTTGGGGTCTAATTTCTCCTGTTACCCTTGTGAAAATAAAAATTTGGGGACGAAAAGATCATTTTTGAAGAAAAAATGCGATTACCGTATTTATTTTCACATCTCTACGTTATAAACTTCTGTGAAGCACTTGGGGGTTTAAAGTGCTCACCCCACATCTTGACAAGTTCCTTAAAGGGTCTAGTTTCCAAAATGGGGTCACTTATGTGGGGTTTCTACTGTTTAGGCACATCAGGGGCTCGCCAAACGCGACATGGCGTCCGATCTCAATTCCAGCCAATTCTGCATTGAAAAAGTCAAACGGTGCTCCTTCTCTTCCAAGCTTTGCCGTGCGCCCAAACAGCAGTTTGCCCCCACATATGGGGTAACGACATACTCAGGAGAAATTGCACAACAAATTTTGTGGTTTTTTCACTTTTTTTTTTTTTTGCTTTTTACACTTGTGAAAATAAGAAAAATTGGTTCTGAAATAAAATGTTTGCAAAAAAAGTTAAATGTTCATTTTTTTCCTTCCACATTTTTTCAGTTTCTGAGAAGCACATCAAGGGTTAATAAACTTCTTGAATGTGGATTTGAGCACCTTGAGGGGTGTAGTTTTTAGAATGGTGTCAAGTTTGGGTATTTTCTGTCATGTACACCCCTCAAAGTGACTTTAAATGTGAGATGGTCCCTAAAAAAATGGTTTTGTAAATTTTGTTGTAAAAATGAGAAATCGCTGGTCAACTTTTAACCCTTATAACTTCCTAACAAAAAAAAAATTGTTTACAAAATTGTGCTGATGTAAAGTAGACATTTGGGAAATGTTATTTATTAACTATTTTGTGTGACATATCTCTCTGATTTAAGGGCATAAAAATTCAAAATTTGAAAATTGCTTAATTTTAAAAATTTTCACCATATTTCTATTTTTTTTATAAATAATCGCAAGTAATATTAAAGAAATGTTACCGCTAACATGAAGTACGATATGTCATAAAAAAACATTATCAGAATCAGCAGCATCCATTAAAGCATTCCAGAGTTATATTCTCATAAATTGACAGTGGTCAAAATTGTAAAAATTGGCTCGGTCATTAAGTACCAAATTGGCTCTGTCATTAAGTGGTTAACATTACTGGGGTTAGATAGGCTGGGCCTGTGTTGTCCTTAGTTTACAAATAGATCCCCTGCATGAGACAAACTTTTTAACTTTTAAGAAAATATCACATAAATATGCACAATAGGAGGGGTTGATCGCATGTAGAGGGGGCTCTTATGTTGTGCTCTCTGAATATGCAGTAGATGCTGGCAATATTGCACAGCCCTGATTGCTGTTGTTAACCATTTAAATTCTGCTGTCAATTTCCATTCTTTAAGGGGACTAATAAATAAAGTACCAAATAAAGAAAAATAATAATAATAATAATAATAATAATAATATACAGTATCTATAACATATATCTGTAACATTTTGAATCACCTGTCTTTTCCTCCACTAAATATAGAGAAATGAAAGAAATAAGTAAACACATTTGGCATTGCAATGTCCTAAAGTCTAACCTATCTCCTATCAACACTCCAACAACTCAAGTTGTCTTTAGAACTTCTAGATATTCTAAATGATCCCCCTCACCACTATGTAAATGAGTAACTTAATTCAATCCCTACCTCTAAATAAAGCCCCGGGCCTGGATTGTCTCTCCAATGCATATGACTAAAATATTTGAAAGGCAATTGAACTGGTAAAGTTTCCTAAAGATTTGCTGACATTTATCACTTTACCAACACTAGACAAAATACTAAATGAAGCATAACATTTCAGGCTTAAATCACTTTTAAACACTGATATTAACATATATACTAAAAGTAATGCAATGAGTCTTGCTCACATACTGCCCTCCTTAGTAGCATCAGACTAAAGGCCCCTTCACATTAAGCGACGCTGCAGCGATACCGACAACGATCCGGGCCGCGCTTAGTAACCCGATGTTTACCCTGGTTACCATCCTAAAAGTAAAAAAAACAAACACTACATACTTACCTACCGCTGTCTGTCCCCGGCGCTTTGCTTCTCTGCACTCCTCCTGTACTGTCTGTGTGAGCACAGCGGCCGGAAAGCAGAGCGGTGACGTCACCGCTCTGCTTTCCGGCTGACCGACGCTCACAGCCAGTACAGGAGGAGTGCAGAGCACAGCGCCGGGGACAGACAGTGGTAGGTAAGTATGTAGTGTTTGTTTTTTTTACTTTTACGCTGGTAACCAGGGTAAACATCGGGTTACTAAGCGCGGCCCTGCGCTTAGTTACCCGATGTTTACCCTGGTTACCAGTGAAGACATCGCTGGATCTGTGTCACACACGCCTATCCAGCGATGTCCACGGGAGATCCAGCGGCGAAATAAAGTTCTGGACTTTGTTCAGCGACCAACGATCTCCCAGCAGGGGCCTGATCGTTGGTCGCTGTCACACAGAACGATTTCCTTAACGATATCGTTGCTATGTCACCAAAAGCAACGATATCGTTAACGATATCGTTATGTGTGAAGGTACTTTAAGTCAGTTTTGTCAAAGACTGGCAAATCATACAAAAATCTCCTCAGAATACTTGATATAATTGATCATTTCAGTAACAACAATATCCTTGCTGTCCTGATCTCCTAAAATGCCAAGAATGTGTTCAACCATATTAGGTGGTCATTAGCTTTGTAGGTTCTGTAAGTAAAGGGTTTTTGAGGTGAAATCTGTCATGCTCAAGACAGGTAAGTTCGGTGGATGGCACAACATACACAAATAATGAGATGGAAGAGGAATAGGGAGAGGAAGGCCCTAACAGTAGGGAGCGAGGGATGGGGCACCTCCTAACTCCAACCTGTGCCTGTCCCTAAGCAGCTCTAATGCTCTAACGGGTCCTTCCCACCGCTACCATCACATGGCTAGTCCCTAGTTCATCTCACTATCCCCTGGCTAGTGCACTGGACCGCAAGGATGCTAGCCTCACCACTGCACCTGGTATCAACACAGGGAAAATTACAAACACGTGACAGACAGGGAAAGGGAAACGATACTTAATCGTATCTGCAAAGCTCTAACCATCAGAGGATATGGAACCAGGAACCCGAACACCACAGAAGCAGCAGATACACCGCTGGTATCAAAAAGCATTAAACTCCAGTCTGGTCTTCATAGAAAAACCTCTACTATCAACAGTCAGCTGATGCATCATGCGGCTAAAGGATGGTGGGAGTGGTCAACACCCACATCAGCTGACCAGCAACTAAGCAGCTTGCCAGCAAGGAAACTGACATTAACCCATGCTGGCCCAAAAGGTAAAACGCATCAGTTAAATTATTGCAGAACCAGAGCTGTCACAAATCCAAAAATGAATCGTGACACTACCAAAGACTCATATTATTCTCTGTCAGCCAGAGTCTACACTAATGGGGCCTTTTTGGAAGAATTTCTAAGTACGAATGGAAAAAAATCAGGACTACTCATGTCCCCCCTTATCTTTGTACTGTACATTTAACTCCAGCATTTCACCATTTCACGTAAATTCAAGTTAAGAAAATTGGATATTGATAAACTATATACAGCAAATGATGTACCTATGTTGGAATCTCTGTAATTGAATACCTTAAACAAGTGCAACATTGAGTCTTCTTGGATCAGAAGGATAACAGCTTTTCAAATGTTTTCTCTACCAAAAAACTACTTCTATTTTGCATCTTACCCATCTTCTTGCCACATTCAATTTTCAGTCAGGCGCAAAAAACAACATCAGTTAATTTGGACTCCTAGAAAAACTAAAATTGCTACTAAAATATTTATAGCATACCATAAATATGGAGGTCTCAAGCTACCCAATCTAACTGACTCCTGTAAGGAAAATAAGATTTACTCTCTTAAAAGCTGGTGTGGGAAATACCTCTCAACACCACGCACACCACCAAGCACACACTACACTTCACACTCCGGCCACTAGGGGGAGTAAAAGGCTTTATTTATTGGGCCACTCCTCACATTGGTAAAACTAGGGGTTGGACAGGAAGTTGGGCAGAATGAAGCCTGGGAGAGCTCCAGGGAGGACCTGTCAGAACTGGGAAATCTGGCAGGTACCTAGCGAAAGGACAGATTGTTACGGAACCGCGCCTGCACTACCTTGCGGCGGTATCCTAAGAAAAAGACACGAAGCGAAGGATATTGTGGAACAGTGAGAAACGAGATCAGCACAAAGGAGATACAGTAGGAGTCGTGCACCGAGAACGGCAACATCCTACTGAGGCACATAGCCGGTGGCCGGAGCACCGAGGAAGTAACAGTCTCCACGCATTACTTCAAACAGCAGCAGGACAGTTAATTACAGGTTGGCTGTCTACCATACAACACCTAAGAAGGACATAGGAGACAATCATGGGAGAGGGGCGACACTAGGGTTCCAGAATAACTCCAGGCCTACCTGTCATAAAGGTGCGTCCTAGCCATAACATACCTGGGGGACGGAGAAGGAAAGATCTAGAAAGAATGAGAACAGAAGTTGTGAGGACTATCCTGAATGCTCAGCAGGGAAGCACTACAACACATAGGCGCTAGTGGGTAGACACTGATTTCCACCTGCAAGGGGAACTCTGGATGTGCCTTCGGACCGGCTGGTCTCAGACAGCCCTGTTGACAGTGCCCTGGATTGAGGATCCTGAAACCTTCAGTAAAAGGTAAAGAAACTGGACCCTGTGTCCTCGTCATTCCTCGCGCTACGCACCATCACCCTTTATTGAACGCCCCTTAGCAGGGTCACGAACTGGGTCCAGCCACCGTGACATCCCCAGAACTGAGCCAGCAGAGGACCGGTACCGAGCAACCCGTGGCCCTGTGTCTGGGGGCGATCCAACTGCAAATGTCCAATCTGGCTAGAGACCCAGCAGCGGCTGCAGCCCCCATGAAACAGCCAGACCCAGCCATGGCCGCAGCCACAGCCCCCATGATGCAGCCAGATCCAGCTGCAGCTGCAGTCCTCATGACTCATGATGCAGCCAGATCCAGTGGCGACGCAGCCGCAGCCCCCATAATGCAGCCAGATCCAGCGGCAGCCACAGCCCCCATGGACCAGTTGGATCCAGTGGCAGCTGTAGCTACAGCTACCATAATGCCACTATCAATGCCATACATACCAAGAGCGGCCTGGTTACCGTAGTATTCAGGGGAGTCACAAACCCTGAGTGATTTCAAGGAGAGACTAAGTAGTTTTTTTAAAGTGTACCAACTGTCTGAGAGTCAAAAAGTCAGCACCCTCACTGGCCAGTTAACTGATGCGGCCCAGAGGGAAGTAAGGTCATGGCCGGGCACTGATAAAAGGACTGTCAAACAGTTCTTGGCCCAGCTGAAGCAAACTTTGACACCGCACTGCAGAAGAGATAGAATTGAGATTCTTTGGGTGCAAACAAAGGGTGCAGGACAGTATACGGGACTATGCTCTTAACCTTCAGGAAGTGCTATGGGCCATAAAGCAGGTTGACCCTGACAGCGTGCAAGATGAAGATAGGTTGCTAACGGAGCAGTTTATAGAAGGTCCAATCAAAGGACACAGCTGCGCTTATTGGCCCTACAAAATCCTGAACTGGATTAATTCAGACATTATTCGCAGCCCAGATGAACACCTTGCTATCTTTGCCAGTAATGGTAAGCCCTTGCCTCAGGAGGGGTATAAAGAGGTGACCATTAAGATTGGCCGAGTAGAATTGCAGTCATAAGGTTTGATTATAGTTGATATTGACAAACAAGTATGCCATCCTATGATCACTTTAGGCACCAATTTAATATTCCCACAGCCCTGGCGGGCGCTCCAGAGTTGCTGCAGCCTTTCAGCAAAACATCAGACAATCCTTTTAAGTTCTAGTATCCTTTTTTTTGCACTTTGCAAGACATCTATTTTTTATGATGCTTTTTAGTTTAAAGATTTTTTTGGCTCAAAAGAAATTTCTTTTGTCACTTTATGTGACTATATATTTTAGACTGTGTCCCTCTATTTCTAGCGCGAGTTTGTGGTCACATGTTTGCAAGATTCTCTTCTTGTCTCATGGGTCTATGTGTTCAGAGGATGGAACCTCAGAGAAGCTGTTGATAGACATCAAGAATTTCTGCTTCAAACTACACTAGTTAATAAGTGATAAAAAGTACTGCATTTATCCATTTGCACAAAATTATTAAAGGTTGGAAAACTCCTTTAACTCTTTAATTTTTAAGTTGAAAAGAACCTGACAGCTGATACATGCTGTCCGATCCACGAGTAGCATGTAACAGGCATCGGCTGTATGAGATAAGCAAGGCATGTTTGACTCTGAAGTGCTGCAGTGTTTCACAGAAAACATGCTTTAAAAGCCTCCGGGAGCCAAGCAGTGATGGAGAATAGTCGGACACGCGGGTCCCCGGAAACTTCTCAACATCCACTGTACTGGATTGACAGGTCTCTTCCTGCATGCACGTATAGGCAGAGACCTGTCACTCCAGGGCAGTGGGTGGGGAGAAGCCACTGGTTTCCTGCCAGCCTGACTACTCTCCTGTGTGGCTTGTTCCCCATTGGCTGTTGAAACATGCTTTTCTCTGAAACACGGCAGCATTGCAGAGTCAAACATTTCTGTCTGGGACCATACAGCCAGTGTCTGGTACATGTTGGACATGGATCTGCACCACATGTCACTTTAAGGCTGCTTTCACACATCAGTTTTTTGCAATTGCGCAGCTGCTTAATCCGCCACCTCCCATCAGAATTTTAGAAATTTAGTGCCCTTCACACAGAAACAGAATGCAGCAGTTCTCAGACTTAATTAATTTCTACAAAACCTTCATCCTCTGGAATCAAAAACAGTTTCGCTATACGGGCAGATCACTGCACAATTTGAATAAGTTGATTCTGACCTTGTCCAGTCAAAACACATATAAAAACCTGTCAATGTCAAACCATATATATCACGGGTTTCACTGAATCTCAGATATAAATTAAAAATATCCACAACTCATCCGTCCTGGACCCTCAGCAACAATTGGATTAGTAATGATACTTATGTGATCATTCATTCATACATGCTCATTCAGGGATTTTTTTTTTCCTTTCACTTTTCAGTTGATTTTTACAAAACAGAATCAAAATCCCTTATCTCAATCACTCCGCCTTATTCAGCTCAAAGTGAGTTGAAAAATGTCTTCTGTCACATACAGAGGACCACAGCTAATGAAACCCCTCATCAATCAGGGACTTATTTATATCCCTTATCTCAATTACTCACCTCTCATCTCTCTCATCACATTCAGAGGTTCTCATAGACATACATACAAGGTTCACACAGCCTGCCTATTTTGCAGTTTGGAATTAACACAACTTATACAAAACTGCAGCAGTGTCCACTGACATTCTGAGAGCACTTAAGGCCAACAACAAAAACTACAGCCCTATACAAAATACAGCTTCATATGATGTACTGCCAATCCAAAATGACCAAAATAGCAGCACTGTACAGAGTCTATCCCAGCTCTGTACTACACAGTACACAACCAGGAACACATGGGCTACTTGCACAGTGAACAAGTCTGTAGGAACATGTTCACACACCAACAAGAAACAGACTTGTTCAATGTACAAGTAGCCCATGTGTTTCTGTTTCCATATTTGTTCTCTTGTGTCTACAAGACTAGGGAGTTACCCACCACTCCTCTTGGGTCATTAGCACAAAAGCTTTTCCACTCAGCATGTCCACATGGAATTTTCCTATCTGAACCCTGTTCACACAGGTAATATACAAATTATCAGGTTTTTAAATACATCAGATAGGGATTGCATACATCAGTTAGGACTGCTCTGATATGGGTATACCTTGACATTTGGTGGAGCAGCTTAGTATACATTTTTTGCAAAAACCGTATCAACCAAATACCCTGTTTTCTACATTTTTTTACTAGCACTTGCGGATTACTGTGATTTTTTGAAACTGAGTGTTTTTGGTTCTACTATGCTCTTTTGTGTCTTCACAGTACACAACCAGTTAGTATATTGACAGAAAATACAGATAACTATTATCATCTTATTACTCTATTATTCAACTCTCATACGGACATAAACAGACAAAACACAAAACTCACTAATAATGTAGGTTCTTTGAACCGTATTCGCAGCCTTTACCCAGAGATATGGAGAGATCCAAAATAGATTGCAAGCACAAAACAGAGTGTAAGAATAAAATTTCTCACCTTGCTGCAGCTGTGTTTTGCATGTCCAATCTCCCAGGAAAGCTCCCACATGTGGATTTCGAATAGGCTGGCTACCACGGCCCCGCATTTGGGCGCCAAAACTGTTGTAGCTGTTTGCGTTCTGACCCAATGTCAGATTTGCCAGATCACCAGTGAGGCCAAATCATGAGGTTACGCCCTTTATTGACAAGCAAGAGGCAGTATTTTATACCATTTACAACAAATGTAACTCAATGTAATTCATGTAGCCCTCCCCCCGTTACCCCGGGTCATGCTGACCTTTATTTCACACGAACCCAGAACATGATGTTTGCTGACTATTGAAAACATATAACATATAATAATCCTTGAAGAGGAGACTACACTACCAGACTACAGCGTCATAAGAATACATTCTAGCTATTCTAGCAATTAAAGGCAAAACATTAATCGCTCTGTATCAGTCACAATCCGTTGAATGTTGAAAAAACGGATCCGTTGCAGATTGTGAAAAACTGATGCGACTGATCTGTAATTTTGATGGATCCGACTAGCTGATCCAGCTAATTGGATCCTAAAAAAATCAGAGAATGCTCAGTTTAAAAAAACGGAATCCGTCACCAGATTCCGTCATTTGATGGATCCGGCGCCCTAGGGTTCCATTCTAGCAAACGATGGATGGCGATGGATCCGTCGCTGTCCATTTTTTCGACGGACACAAAAAACGTTACTATGTCCGTATACTCCGGCCACCAGAAAACCAATTTTCGACAGATCCGGCGAAAAACGGATGAAACATGAGGCCTTCCATTGCTAATACAAGTCTATGAGAAAAAAACAGATCCGGTGGCAACTTTTGCCGGATCCTTTTTTTCCAAAATTTGCCGGATTGTGACTGATGACAAAAACTGATGTGAGAAAGCAGCCTAAGGCCTCTTTCACATGTCAGTGTCTCCGGTACGTGTACTGACAGTTTTCTCATGTACCAGAGACACTGACACACGTAGA
This sequence comes from Ranitomeya imitator, assembly GCF_032444005.1. Lineage (NCBI taxonomy): Eukaryota > Metazoa > Chordata > Amphibia > Anura > Dendrobatidae > Ranitomeya > Ranitomeya imitator. Next base: position 393,959,163 of record NC_091285.1, on the reverse strand, counting down.
CCCATTCAAATGAATGGGTCTATACACATGTCTCCGTGTTTTCACGGACCATGTGTTCGTGTTGAAAACACGGAGACATGTCCGTTTTTCTCCAGAAGCACGGTCCGCAAAGCGTCCCGCACACGTGCACACGGAGAACAGTGTGCACTTTCCTCCGTGTGCACGTACCGCCCGCAGGAGAGATAATGCTACAGTAAGCGCTGTCCCCTGCTTTGGGTGCTGAATCCAGAATTCATTCCTTCTTCCCAGCAGCGTTCGCTGGAGAGAAGGAATGAAAAACCTTTTTTTTTTCTTTTCCCTTAAAAATAAAGTTTGTGCGTCCCCTCCCACCTCCCATCCCCTGTGCGCCCCCCCCACCGCTTGCCAGGAAATACTCACCTAGCTCCAGCGATGTCTCCTCTCTGTGCCGGCAGCAGGCCCTGTGTGAGCGGTCAAATGTTACCACTCATTACAGTGAGGAATATGCACATATTCCTCACTGTAATGAGCGGGACCATGTGACCGCTCACACAGGGCCTGCTGCCGGCGCAGAGAGGAGACATCGCTGGAGCTGGGTGAGTATTTCCTGGCAAGCGGTGGGGGGGGCGCACAGGGGATGGGAGGTGGGAGGGGACGCACAAACTTTATTTTTAAGGGAAAAGAAAAAAAAAGGTTTTTCATTCCTTCTCTCCAGCGAACGCTGCTGGGAAGAAGGAATGAATTCTGGATTCAGCACCCAAAGCAGGGGACAGCGCTTACTGTAGCGCTGTCTCCTGCACGGTCCGTGTGGTCCTCAGTTGGCACACCGGCGGCACCCTGCTGCCGCACGTGTGCCACACTGATGTGCTACGTGAGCACACGGACACGGATAATTCCGGTACTGATTTCTCCGGTACCGAAATTATCTGGACGTGTGAAAGAGGCCTAACTCAGTGTAAATAGTCTGAAAATAGAAAAATGAACATGTAATCTAAAGAAAGACTTGACTAGTTGATACACATGTAAATCATTATTGTTATTAATTACTTTAATCTAGTAATGCTAAAGCTATATGCATATAAAAATCATTATTGTTATTAATAAATTTAAGCTAGTAATGCTGTAGCTATTAAGAAACTAAGTAAATAAAAGAAGCAACAGCTCTTCTCCAGCCAAACCACAAGTTAAGGAAAGGTAAAGAGAGACACAGAAAACATGCGCTAGTTAATGAAAAAGTATTTCAGAGGAAGACAGTAAATAGAAAGGTACAAAGAGATGTAATTAGTTGACTTAACACCGACAAAGTTTAAATGAGAAAATATCCCTATTACATAGACACTCATTTTACCGATGTGTCTTAGCGATCATGTAAAATATAAAGAAGATTGAAAACCAATAGAAAACCACCACATAATATGACTCCATTGTTTACCTGGAGGTTTTGTTATAGATTGCGCTTTCGGACCGCCAGAACTTCAAGATATGCCACTACTTATATATTTATCTCTGGATTGGAAGACAAGAATATACATAACAGATAATTAAGACTCTGAAGCTCCAAGCATGTTTGCATTACAGCAAGCCAGGGCAAAATGCAGCCCGCGGGCCACATCTGGCCCTCTGGCTGTCTCAGTCCGGCCTGCAGACCGAGACAGTTGTAGGGCTGGAAATCAGAGGTCCATGGGCCGCACAGTGCCTGCACCCTCGCTGTCTCCATCTGTGGCTCTGTGCTGCACCCGCTGTTGACTCCATTGGTGGAGGAGAGTCCTCCGGCCACTTCCTCCACCAATCAGCGTGTGAGCGGAGGCAGGGAGAGAAGCAGAGTGCCAGGGAATGGGACTGTGGTGAGTATGTGGTGTTTATTTTTTTCTCATGTGTATGGGCTGTTTGGGTGGGCATGGGGAGGCTATGGGGTGACATGCTGCAACACACATGGGGCGTCATGATGCTGCACACATGGGGTGACATGGTGCTGCATAAATGGGGCGACATGGTGCTGCACACATGGGACGAAATGGTGCTGCACACATAGCATGATATGCTGCTGCACACATGGGGTGACATGATACTCCATTGGGGGGGTGACATGGTGCTGTATGCAGCGCCCCAGGGTCCTGGTCGTCACAGTGGTATTGCTTTCCTCTCGGGGAGAGTGATGCTACGTTTGGAGGCAAGAAGGATAACTGCATCCAGGTATCACAAACATGCAACACATTCACACTCCTGGCCACCAGGAGGAGCTTCTGCTCCTATTTATTAGGTCACTCCCCATATATATAGATAACTGGTAGTCTGTAGAGAAAGTTAGTCAGTTCCGGATGTTGTCAGTTCCTGACAGAGATCCAGGCAGGAGTTCTGTTAGTGAGTTCCAGACTGTGGTCTGAGGAGGACAGAAGGTTAATGGAGCTGTGCATGCCCTCAGAGCTGCAGCTCCCAGAAAGAGACATTAAAAGGCAGAATTGTATTGCAGCGAGCGTGAAGGAAGTTGAAGCAAAGGAGAGGATACCAGAAGAGGACCAGCCCAGCTCAGGCTGCCTCTTTCTGAGGCGCAAAATCCAGGTGGCCGAAACACCGAGTCTGTAAGGACCTCTACGCCTTAGTTCAGAGACCAGCAGGACAGCTAATTGCAGGTTACCTGTCTGCACCTACACCAAGGAGGCACGGTGACACCTACAGAGCCGAGTTATCTAAGAGATCCTATAAACAGGCTCAAGTCACCAATCATACGGGTTTTGTCCTATCCTATATGGGGGACAGAGAGAGCGAAACACCACATCTGTTGAGCCCCTTATGTGAAGCCATAGGCAGTAAGGGACTACACCACTGCAGCGCAAGGGAAGGCTACTGATTTCCACCTAGACAAGGGGACTCTGGACTTGCCTCCAAACCGGCCGGACTCTGCCTGCCCTGTGATCTGGTGCCCTGGACTCTGGATGCTGAAGTCTTCAGTAAAGGTAAAGAGACTGCAACCTTGTGTCCTCGTTCTTTTCCGCGCCTGTCACCATACCACCATCTATACACCAGGAAGCCCTGGGGACATACTTCACCTGTGGGAAGGTATACCATCTAGCTGCCATCACATCACTCCAGCGGACTGCTTAAAGCAGCATTGGTCACCCTGACCGAATACCCCAGGTGGCGTCACGAACATAAACTCTATCCCTTTAAAGACCTTTCTCTTTTACACGGACGTCCCAGGGCCACAGACCGGGTCAGCCACCATGACATCCCCCTGTGAACTGCCGGACCCGGTACCGAGTACCCCATGGCCCTGACGGGGCGCTCCATGTACATGGGGAGTGACATGGTGCTGCACATGGGGGTGACATGGTGCAGTATATGGGGGTGACATGCGGCACATGGTGCTGCATATGGAGGTGACATGCTTCACATGGGGAGGCTATGGGGGTGACATGCTGCACATGGGGAGACTGTGGGGGCGACATGTAGTGTATATAGGGAGGCTGTGTGGGGGCTTATGCAGTATATGGGGAGGCTGTGTGGGGCTCCTGCAGTATATGGGGAGGCTGTGTGGGGCTCATGCAGTATATGGGGAGGCTGTGTGGGGCTTATGCAGTATATGGGGGGCTGTGTAAGGGTCATGCAGTATATGGGGAGGCTGTGTGGGGCTCATGCTGTGTATGGGGAGGCCATGTGGGGCTCATGCAGTGTATATAGGGAGGCTGTGTGGGGCTCATGCAGTATATATAGGGAGGCTGAGTGGCACTCATGCAGTGTATATAGGGAGGCTGTGTGGGGCTCATTCTGCATATGGGGAGGCTGTGTGGGGCTCATGCAATATACATAGGGAGGCTGTGTGGAGCTCATGCAATGTATATAGGGAGTCTGTGTGGGGCTCATTCTGCATATGGGAAGGCTTTGTGGGGCTCTTGCAGCGTATATATGGAGGCTGTGTGGGGTTCATGCAATATACATAGGAAGGCTGTGTGGGACTCATGCAATGTATATAGGGAGGCTGTGTGTGGCTCATGCAGTGTATATAGGGAGGCTGTGTGGGGCTCATGCAGTACATATAGGGAGGCTGTGTGGGGCTCATGCAGTATAATAGTTAGGCTGTGTGTGGCTCATGCAGTGTATAACGATATATAACGATATATAAGGGGATGTCAGCATTCTTAATTCTGCTCAATATTAAGCTATACAATTAATATTAATAAAACTATTAATAATAAAATTAAAATATATCGATATTAATATTGAGCAGAATTAATTTCGGCTTATTGGTTCGGCCCTCCACAATGGTCACGGTCTCTCATGTGGCCCCTCGGGAAAATTAGTTGCCCACCCTTGCATTATAGCCTTAGCGTAATGATCTATTTACAGAGAAAATAAATCAAATCCCCAACAACATAGTTTAAAAAAGACAATTCATAGTTTCTGATGATATTTTCCCCACAGTTATTTAACTTTGATTTTTATTCTTCATGTGTATGTTGTTGGATTGGCATTTACAACACTGATTGAGCCATTAGTAACAAGAGTTTTTAACTGGGCACAATACATTTAGGTCAGTAATAAATTCTAGATCTATCATTTAGCATTGACATTTTTGTACAATTACACTGGGTAAATATTAGTACGATTGCTTGGCAATAAATCATAGAGATAATACCATAAAAAAGTCCTCAGTTTTTACAAAAAAAGTTTGGCCCTCAGTCAGCCCAGCATAAATGTTGATATGGTTGAACCCAGAGATAAAGGGGAAAGATCATCTCGGCACTCGCATCCTGATTAAAATGGTAACATTTATTAGATTCAACTAAAAAAAAACATAAACGAAACCTGACGCATTTCTGATAAAGAAAAGTGCTCTTAGTGATAGGATAATAAACAAAGAATAGGCATGGATAAATATAAGGAACATTGACCAATCCTGGATAACCAGTGATTAGATGACAATTGCGAACAGGTGAGGCTGGAAACCATGGGACGGCAGAAACAACACACAGAGAATTAAATTCAAATGAATAAATAGAGTATAAATCATTTCTGTAGTTCATACCATTAGGGAACTTAGTATTTAAACGTAGTATCCAATATGCTTCTCTGAGTGCAAGTTCTATCTTCCAATTTCCACCACTTTTGGGACATAGTACTCTTTCCGCACCCAAAAAATGCAAAGTGGGATAAATTGCCATTGTGAACAGAGACAAAATGCTTGCATGCTCCAGTATTATATGCACCATTTTTGATGCTTATATTCGCTATATGTTCATCAATTCTCTGTTTGTTTCCTAATGGTTTGTCCCACATAATACATTTTACAAGTCAAAGAGGCAATACAGTATACCACATATTTAGTGTCACAATTCATAAAAGAAGCAATAATGTATTGAATGTTTGGAGGAATAGTAAATGTATGTGTTTTGTCCATGCCCGTTCTAGATATTATACTAATGGGAAACTCTATGACCAACAGGGTTGAGATATCATTATACCGTAAAGATGTGTCAGGTAACACCATTCTCCTCTCAAGTATTTCTTACCCTCGACATGTCACCAAGTTTTCCGTCAGGAAGGCACAATCAGAAACAGGTTGACCACTACAGTCACCTTAGCGTTAAAAAAGCCTTTACAAAAGTGGCACAATAGCCTAAGGTGGGCTTAATATAAAAACAAATCATCCAATTATCATGAGCACCAATGTCCGATTACTTTTTCTACACCTTTCAGTACACAATTTCAAGACATCAAGAAAATTGTACTCAACTATCTGCCCATCCTGATTCAAGATTCTACATTATGTTCCATCCTTACAAATGGGTGTAGGCTAGTAGGAAGAAGGGGCCTCACCATAGGAAACATGTTATCTCCCAGCTTGTTGAAGTCACCCTCTTGTTCTCCAACTTGGTTAAATACCAAGGGCTTCTATAAAGGTGCTGGCTCAAGATGTAATGTATGTTGTGTAAGCTAGTGCTTACTGAATGCATTGGGGACACTCACTTGGCCATGACATTCAGGCACACAGGAACACTTTCACCTTAAACAGTCTATGCGGTTTATTATGGCATCATAAACCGTACCACGAACAGTCCATTCCACTTCATGGAACACATTAGGCACTAACCAACGGCATTAAGTTGCAGTCTCTAAACATGCTGGACCTTACTCCGTCCAGTTACCATGGGTGACCGCACAGTTCATTATATATATCCACGGAACATGTTAATCAGTGACAGTTTGTTCCACTGGCAGATACTTCTCTGCCGTTATTATAACCCCATTTATCTATTTGTCGCAGACTGAGTCTGTGCTGTAAGCCTGAAGTACGGATGTCCTGGGACCTGTAGTCCCACAAGTATTTGTGCTTGTTTACTAAAAGGGAGGCTTGCAGGGTTAGTCGGAGAACCGGCCATTTACAATCCTGCTGGTCACTGTATCACCATCAAAATCACAGATACCCCTCCATGCGCATCCCAAGGAGCACCTACAGCGCCCCCTAGCTGTAACAGGGGTCACTGCATTACAGTCGTTATACACTGGACAAAACACAAACATTTACTATTCCTCCAAACATTCTGTATACTATTGCTTCTTTTATGAACTGTGACACGAATTATGTGGTATACTGTATTGCCTGTTTGACTTGTAAAATGTATTATGTGGGACAAACCAGTAGGAAGCTGAAACAGATAATTGTGGAACATATAGCGAATATAAGCAACAAAAATGGTGCATAATCTGGGGCATGTGAGCATTTTGTCTCTGCTCGCAATGGCGATTTATCCCAGTTTGCGTTTTTTGGACTGGAAAGGGTACTGTGTCCCAAACTTGGTGGAAATTGGAAGAGAGAACTTGCAATCAGAGAAGCATATTGGATACTACATTTAAATACTAAGTTTCCTAATAGTATGAACTACAGAAATGATTTATACTATATTTATTAATTTGAATTTAATTTTCTGTGTGTTGTTTCTGCCTTCCCATGGTTTCCAGTATCACTGGTTATCCAGGATTGGTCAGTGTTCCTTATATTTATCCATGCCTATTGTTTGTTCACTATCCTATGACTAAGGGCACTTTTCTGTGACAGAAATGCGTCAGGTTTCTTTTTGGTTTTTTTAGTTGAATCTAATAAATGTTACTATTGTAATCAGGATGCAAGTGCCGAGTGTTAGGTGTCAAGTTCCCGCCGCTGCACAGGGCAGGGGGAATCTCAAACCACCTCTGCTGCAGTCTCCCATTCTTCTTCATCTGCAGTGGAGCCTACTCAGCGGAGACATCGGTCCCAGCATTTGGCTCATGCAGATACTGTGTGTTTGGTTACTGCTGATCTTCCAGGCTCAGCCATTGCAGCTAGCACTGTTCTGCAGCAAGCAGTTTGCTCCTCGGACTAAGTCCTGCTTTTCTGCTGCTGAGCATGCCCAGGGGATGACCTCTCATTGGAGGTCAGGGGTCACATGCTCAGGTCCTAAAGCAGATCCTATTGAACCACTAGGAAGGTCCTGGAGAGCTTTCTCTATAAAAGGTTTGCATGGCCGCATGGCCATGCGCTTGTATCAACCTATGCTTACGAGCTTAGCTACCTTGTGGTCAGTGTCTGCATGTGTTCAGGGTCGGCTGTATAGCCACTTGAATTCCGGCACCTCCGGAGAAGAGTTGTTTATGTGCTTATGCTGAATGTATGACTAATGTGTGCTATCTGCTCTGTTAGTGAGCTGTGATCCTCTGTGAAGTTAACAGGGCACAGCATTTTCCTAATCTCGGCGACTCTGTGAAGCAACAGAGTTCGCTCCTATACAGACTGGGTGACGGAACCCGTGTCTATTCAGGTGTTGTACCACCATATAGTGCCGCTATATATTAGCAGCAGGTTCCACTCCTGCAAGGTGGACCCCGGGCTGCGAAGGCACCTATATTATCTCAATATTTACTTGTTGCGTTCCGCCAGCCCTAACACCTAGATGATCCTTCCCCTTTTTCTCTATGTTGCTGTTTTTCACCAGCTGGAGCGGCACTCTCCATGATTGTCACACCACCCTGCTAATCTTCTTGTTACGCTTGCAGCTCCTGGCACCTTTCTTCCTTCCTCCTCCCATGGTTGAACCCAATTGTCCTTTTATATGCATTATAGGGATTTTGTTAAGCTGACTGTTGAAGTAAAACTTCACTTATTGTTACCATAAAAATTACAAATAGGATGCTCATTTGGAATCAATGTGCTGAAAGAAGTTCAAGACTATGCCATTTTCAGTCACTTTAAAGAGCTTAAAGATGTTTTCTCTTTTGGATATTCAAATAATTTTGTTCATCTTTTTTTCAGGGTTCTCTGGGGCTTCATTTTTATCTAATTGTCACACTGACATTTTTATTTTCTCACATTTCTTTATTTTTATTCATGAGCATATAAAAACACTAAAATACATTTAAAACTGTGTTCCCCTTTCTGAAACATTTTTTTTCTTTATCTGAAACATTTTCTTTTACCTTGGGTGGGACTAGCAACAGCAATTTGAATTTGCATTTGAATCATTCTTTTTCCTGCTTTTTTGTATTTATTTATTTTATTTATTTCACATATTGTGCTCACCAAAAAAAGTTATAAAAAATCTTTGGGGGCATTTCAATATTTAAATATTTAAACAAAAATCTGATTATTTATTAAACTAGGGCTTGCATATAAGGCCCAGTTACAGTGGAAATATAGCTTCTTGGATGCATATTAGAGCTGACTGGGTCTCCTAGGATTCAGCATATCCTGTTCTCATCCTACACTGAGCGATCACATGACTTCGGATTATTTAAAATCGTTCTAGAATGGCTGCTATTTTCCCTGCAAAAACTTCTATGCAGGCTCTGATAGTCCGTCCTGATTGATTGCACTATTCCATATGATGGGATAGATGCAAAACATTATGAGGAAGTCTGCATAGTCGCATCTGAGGTTTTGTCAGCATTCTACAATGTGTAAAAAAATGTTACAGGCATTTTTTGCAATTCACTTAAATCAAATTGCAAATTATTTTAATTCACAATGGCCAGCTAATTTTCACAACAATCGACTCGAATATGATTTGACGCCATATGGAACTGTGAAGGCTGCAGCACATCAGTGCATGCAATAGGATGCAGCTCTCCTGTTACATAAAGAATGCCACAAGATCACTGGGGGGCAAAGATCTTGATTGTGAGCAGTGGCACCAATACCTGAAGTAAGTGTGCTTTTTCTTTTACTCAGCCCAGTGGGGCACTTTAAAAGGGATGTTCAGTAGTGGGAAAATCCTTTTAATCCAATAAAGATAATAAATTAGTAAATAAAACTGGTTTCATTTAGTGCAGTTAAACTAGTCTGACTGTTTCATTTTTTGTACATTTCTTTACTTATAAAATTGACAAAACAAAGAATATAGACGGCACCAGGCTCAAAATGCACCCAATCTTTGACGCAAAGCAGCACAATGTCTGCGCAGGATTCGAGTAGCAAGCACAGATAAAGCAGACTACGGCGGTGCTCCACATAGAAAAATCAAGTCCATTCCATATAGTAAAAAAGAAGAATATGTGGCACTCACCCAGAAAAGCTGCTGAATTAAAGTCCTTTATTCATGATACGATAAAACGGAACACTTTTGGAGAGGCGGCTGGGATCGGGAGATGGTGCTGGGAGGAGGAGAGGTGGACGACGATCGTTTCGCGCAAATGCGCTTCAACGGGTCCAGGTGCACAATTAAAAATGTCATATCCTTTATAGAGGACCAGCTGACGTATCATTAACAGGTGTGTGAGATAAAAACACATAGGGTTAAGTGCAAAACACTATTAACAAGCACATGTAAATTACAACATTATAAGACATATATGAAAAAATCATGTCTAACCTTACAAAAAAAAAAAAAAAAAAAATCATGTCTAACCTTACAAAAAAATCGACATGTCTAATTTATCATTAAGGCCGATGGGGCCCTGAGCATTAGTATCCATTATCCACTTTGCCTCCCGCTGCAGTAAGATTTTATTGCGATCTCCGCCTTGCACGGGACATTTAACTATTTCTAAGCCAGCGAACCGTAACACATTAGGGTTCGCATTATGATAATCCTGCATATGTTTAATGAACCGAGGGCACCCTTTGCCGGATAACACTGAATTATAATGCTCTTTGAATCTAGTGACCATCGGCCGTATTGTTTTGCCGATATAGTAAAAAAGAGACATGGGCAGAGAATTAAATAGACAACATATTGGGTTTTGCATGTAATTAAATGCCGAACAGAATGGCAAACAGGACCTACACGAATTGGATTGTCTAGGAGTCTTAAGTGACAAAACTTACAGTTGCCGCATCTGTGGTTACCTGTTGGTTGTGACCGCGTAAGCCAATTGTTACCCGTCGAAGATAATCTATTGTTGACTAGCAAATCCCCCAAATTTCTCGTCCGCTTATAACCGAATCTTGGACGACTCATGGCTATTGCTGCCAAATCCCGGTCGTTTTGCAAAATATGCCAATTTTTATTTATGGCTGCATAAATATTTTTATCGATAGGGCTATGCGTAAAAGTAAACGTAAATCTTTTTTGTTGCTCGTCGACTTTGCGAGGGACCTGTTTTTTGCGTTTACGGGTTTTTAGTAATTCATTTTGGGTGAGCTGTTTAACGCGTTGTTCTGCTGTTGCTAAAATCTGGGGAGGATAATTTCTTTTTAAGAAGTCATTTTTTAATTCCATTAACTGGTGTTCGAAGCTTGTCTCGTTGTTATTAATTTTCCTGTAACGTACCATTTGACTATATGGGAGACTATTTTTAGTGTGTTGCGGGTGCGCACTAGAAAAATGCAACAAACTGTTTGTTGCAGTTGATTTTTTATGGACTTGCGTATTCAATCTCCCATCTGTAATATTAAGTTTAACGTCCAGAAATTCGAGGGTATTACCGCCGTAACAGGCTGTGAATTGCATGTTCTCATTATTCACTTCATTCAGATACTCAACGAACAAGTCAAAATCATTATGAGACCCATCCCAGACGATAAAAATATCGTCTGCGAATCTAAGAAATAAACGAATAAATTTCAAAAAAGGGTTCGTGATAGAGGTAATATACTTTTCTTCAAACGCAGCCAAAAATAAGTTGGCAAAAACGCAAGCCACGGGCGTACCCATTGCGGTACCGGTGCGTTGTAGGAACCACTTTTCGCCAAATTTAAAAGCATTGTGGGACAAGATGAACCGTAAACTTTCAACAATAAACGCAACGAAATCCTGATCCTTGTTCGTATTTGAAAGAATGGTTTCAATAGCCGCAATGCCTTTCTCCTGCGGAATCCTCGTATAAAGGCTAACAACGTCAATAGAGGTTAATACATAAGATGGTTGCCAGTTAATAGATTGCAGAGCCACCAAAAAGTCCCCTGAATCCTTTACAAACGAGGGGATTTTATGCAGCAATGGTTTAAGGAGCCAGTCGAGAAATTGGGACAAGGGTTCCGTCAGTGACCCAATCCCGGAGATTATCGGGCGACCTGGAGGATGAGTAGCGTATAAACTGTATAAACTGTCCCTCAAAAAACTGGAGAAGAAATTAGTACTAATCCAAATTGAGACAAAACAACAAAAGAAAGATAAATTTTTGAGGGATAAGAAGGACTTCGAAACTGGCCAAGTTTTTACTTGGAATAAAAACAAAAGAAGGAATTTTCAAAGACAGCGTCATCCTAAAAAATTCAACAAACGCAAGCCATACAAAGACGGGTGGATTACGGACTCGGATTCTAGTGGTGTCGAAGATCACGTAAATGAGATTACCCCCGTCACTACATCGGTGGGAGCGAAGGGCCCTTTAGAAAAAAGATCAGACGGGGTGGCAGAAAAAAATGCGCAGAAAAAGCGCAAGCAGGTTTCATGGAGGAAATAACGTCTAATGAACTCCAGATAATAAACTTGTCTAATAAGATTCTATCTCCCACACAGAAGACTGTGCTATCTTTAGGCCTTAATTTTTGCATTCCGGACGAATTTAATCTAACTAACTTTAAAATCGATCTTTTTAAGGCTACACGAAAATTACATTTACAAAAATATTTCGCTGGCTCTAAAAACCGGAGCAATAAGCCGCATACCACGTCAACGGAAAATCCGGCCACTATTGGAACTTTGGGCTTCATTGCGTTTCCTCCCGCTGATCCACAGGACCTTGAAGACGCATGGATGTTGGCCAATCTTGACGAATCTTCGCAGAACAGCATTGGACCTACAGCTGCTGAGGACATAGATTTAGGTGTTGAGCCTTTTAAAGGTGGCCTACAGTCCACGTTTATGCCCCCCGTTTCTCCGGGCAATATGATTGATTTGTTCCAGGACCTAGTAATCAAAGATGTCGAGGCCATTTTATATCGTAAGCCAATAAAGAATCTGTCACATATGGAGGAATCCGCAATACGGGAAATGCAGCAGTGGGAGGATGTCATTATTAGAAAAGCGGACAAGGGGGGCAACATAGTCCTGCTTGACAAAAGTTATTATGTCAATGAAGCTATGTCCCAACTAAACGACAAAAATACCTATATTTCTTTGGACCACAATCCAACAGAGAAGTACAAAGAAAAATTAAGATGTTTATTAAATAAATATGTGTCTAAGGGCACTTTGCTAAAAAGCAGAGCTGAAAAATTATTTCCCATCCATCCCTCTACACCGCATTGGTATAGTCTGCCTAAAGTGCACAAGAACGCTACTCATCCTCCAGGTCGCCCGATAATCTCCGGGATTGGGTCACTGACGGAACCCTTGTCCCAATTTCTCGACTGGCTCCTTAAACCATTGCTGCATAAAATCCCCTCGTTTGTAAAGGATTCAGGGGACTTTTTGGTGGCTCTGCAATCTATTAACTGGCAACCATCTTATGTATTAACCTCTATTGACGTTGTTAGCCTTTATACGAGGATTCCGCAGGAGAAAGGCATTGCGGCTATTGAAACCATTCTTTCAAATACGAACAAGGATCAGGATTTCGTTGCGTTTATTGTTGAAAGTTTACGGTTCATCTTGTCCCACAATGCTTTTAAATTTGGCGAAAAGTGGTTCCTACAACGCACCGGTACCGCAATGGGTACGCCCGTGGCTTGCGTTTTTGCCAACTTATTTTTGGCTGCGTTTGAAGAAAAGTATATTACCTCTATCACGAACCCTTTTTTGAAATTTATTCGTTTATTTCTTAGATTCGCAGACGATATTTTTATCGTCTGGGATGGGTCTCATAATGATTTTGACTTGTTCGTTGAGTATCTGAATGAAGTGAATAATGAGAACATGCAATTCACAGCCTGTTACGGCGGTAATACCCTCGAATTTCTGGACGTTAAACTTAATATTACAGATGGGAGATTGAATACGCAAGTCCATAAAAAATCAACTGCAACAAACAGTTTGTTGCATTTTTCTAGTGCGCACCCGCAACACACTAAAAATAGTCTCCCATATAGTCAAATGGTACGTTACAGGAAAATTAATAACAACGAGACAAGCTTCGAACACCAGTTAATGGAATTAAAAAATGACTTCTTAAAAAGAAATTATCCTCCCCAGATTTTAGCAACAGCAGAACAACGCGTTAAACAGCTCACCCAAAATGAATTACTAAAAACCCGTAAACGCAAAAAACAGGTCCCTCGCAAAGTCGACGAGCAACAAAAAAGATTTACGTTTACTTTTACGCATAGCCCTATCGATAAAAATATTTATGCAGCCATAAATAAAAATTGGCATATTTTGCAAAACGACCGGGATTTGGCAGCAATAGCCATGAGTCGTCCAAGATTCGGTTATAAGCGGACGAGAAATTTGGGGGATTTGCTAGTCAACAATAGATTATCTTCGACGGGTAACAATTGGCTTACGCGGTCACAACCAACAGGTAACCACAGATGCGGCAACTGTAAGTTTTGTCACTTAAGACTCCTAGACAATCCAATTCGTGTAGGTCCTGTTTGCCATTCTGTTCGGCATTTAATTACATGCAAAACCCAATATGTTGTCTATTTAATTCTCTGCCCATGTCTCTTTTTTACTATATCGGCAAAACAATACGGCCGATGGTCACTAGATTCAAAGAGCATTATAATTCAGTGTTATCCGGCAAAGGGTGCCCTCGGTTCATTAAACATATGCAGGATTATCATAATGCGAACCCTAATGTGTTACGGTTCGCTGGCTTAGAAATAGTTAAATGTCCCGTGCAAGGCGGAGATCGCAATAAAATCTTACTGCAGCGGGAGGCAAAGTGGATAATGGATACTAATGCTCAGGGCCCCATCGGCCTTAATGATAAATTAGACATGTCGATTTTTTTGTAAGGTTAGACATGATTTTTTTTTTTTTTTTTTTGTAAGGTTAGACATGATTTTTTCATATATGTCTTATAATGTTGTAATTTACATGTGCTTGTTAATAGTGTTTTGCACTTAACCCTATGTGTTTTTATCTCACACACCTGTTAATGATACGTCAGCTGGTCCTCTATAAAGGATATGACGTTTTTAATTGTGCACCTGGACCCGTTGAAGCGCATTTGCGCGAAACGATCGTCGTCCACCTCTCCTCCTCCCAGCACCATCTCCCGATCCCAGCCGCCTCTCCAAAAGTGTTCCGTTTTATCGTATCATGAATAAAGGACTTTAATTCAGCAGCTTTTCTGGGTGAGTGCCACATATTCTTCTTTTTTTCTTTACTTATAATGAATGAATCTGAAGATGACCATGGACCTGTAAAGGGCACACTTTGTGAGATGAAGTCTATAAGCCATAGGTTTAGGTCAGCGGCACATATCAGATGCAATCGTGCAGTAGAGCAAGTCTTAATGAATGTCAAATGGATCCAGTAGAACAGAACAAGCAGTTCAAGCAGGTAGAACAGAAGAGGCAGAGCCAGGTGACTGGATATGCACATGAACCTTAATTGAATAGGTAGGTAATACTCTGCCAGCAGGTAAGCAGTTATTTCAGGACTAAAGACTGATATCTTTCAGCAGAAGAAAAAGAGAATTAAATGTAGTCTGGTATCTTCCAGCAAGGTAGTGGTTAATAGCAGCAAAGTCTAAAAACTGGGAATTGTAGCAAGGAAATGGGTAACAGCAAGAAAGCAGTGCAGCGGATAAGTTAATTGCAGAGGCCAAGTGTGAAAAGGACCGAGAAAAGTTGCAAGAAGTTGGACACCACATAAACTGGACTGAGCTTGGAAAGCTGAATTGATGACAGACATCTGTCCAGAACTGAAGTGAAGAAGTAGCAGTACTCCAGACAAGATTGAGGAAACTGATGATAACCAAGCACCTGGCAATTGCCAGAGCTGGTTTTCAAAAGCCTAGGGTGATTATATCGGAGGAGTTCACCAAGTTACCTGAAAAACTGTTCATAAGCTAATATAAAATGAGCCAGCCTTTTTAAAAAAGGGCAAGCCTTGTCGCTTGTGCCCAGCCAGGTGAGTAATTATTCCTGATTAGGCCCTCTCCCAGAAGTGTTTGTAACAGAGAAAGAAGATGCTTAGCATGAAACCTCTTGAGCACCTCTTGAGCAAGATTGGCGCATGAATATCCTTTTTAGGGACCCGTTATCTTTTTCCAGTCTATCTAGTTGGAGAAGTTCCCACAAATATTTTGCAGTCCAGACTTTGGTTGATCCCACACACCATGTCAGCATCAGAGACAGAAGCTATCTTCACAGTAGGAAAGAATTTAGTGAACATGTTATAATGGAATTTTTAACGTTGGAGATAAACTCAGAAGGAAGTTGATTGTATTAATTTACTGAATAATTTGAAATGTATTGATTGCATTGAAAATATTTTTTTTACTTGGAAAGCCTTACTTTATCAACATGAGAGTTGTTGAGAACAGGTTGCTGGTGTTTATCAGCTCTTTTCTTCATTTTGGTTATGTTACATCTGTTGGAGACTGCAGGTTCAAAAAAGCTAAGACAGACTTGGTTCACGCCACTCTATCTGGCAAATTCCAGAGCAACTCCAGCTGATGTCCGGAGGAGCAAACCAGAGGCAAGAGAACAGTCAGTTAGCCAGGTCAGAATCAGGAGGTCAGTATAGGGACAAAAGAAAGAGAATAGTCAAAAAGCAAGTCATGGTTCAAAATCAGGACTGTCCACTGGGAGAAAAGCAAGGCACAAGTTCCACAGAAGTAGGTCAGATTATAACTGTCAGTGGACAGCAGGATTCCAAGATCTTAAAGCGGCACTCTTATCAAAAATTTTATCCCCTTAATATATTGCAATGATCACATTATATTGCACTATGTACTTCCAAATGCTCATTTGCCTTTCTACCTAGTTAATTCTTCTCTTTTTTCTGCTCTTTGTAGAAACGTAGAAACAAATCTCTTGTCCCTCCATTTATCATTCCCCTCTTCAACTCCTGACCAAGCTCCTCCTCCAAGTTGCCATAGACTTTTGCAGTGACTCATAACTTGTGCAGCGAAAATTGACTTCCAATTTCTACATAAAGCTTCACAAGAAGCCTTTACAGGACAGCGCCAATGCTGGCATCTCTCAAGGGAGAACATCAGCGTTAAGTAAAGTATTGATTTTGCACATTCCTGATCCATCCAAATGAAACTTTCCAACCAGCAGACGTCAATAACATTATTAATTACAAGTTGTTAAACATATATTGTTCCCAATGCATGGGTAACATAATATTCCTATATTTTCTTTACTTTTGAAGTTAATAACAGTTCTGGGTAGAATGATTAAATGTATATGAATCATTTTCTATAATTTTAGAAGCTATGAATGTATTAGAAGTGGGTGTTGTATTAGAAGTGGGTGTTGTAGAGGTATATTGTAAAATTATAGGTGTGCCTTGATGAAGTCTCTAAAGTCAAATGTTCCAGACCTTTTTTTACTCATCTGTACAAAACATTACTGTATTCCTAATTCAGGTTGAGCTTCTCAATGTCATGAGTCGGAATTTGCCTCAGGGTCTGAGGTTAGTGATGATTGAAAATATTCCATTAGTTCATTTGCTTGTTTCTAAGCTATTGGCATATGTAATGTGTAATCTTCATAATTTTTGGTTGTAAAATGTGAGTGTAAAACTTTGAGTGACTTTGACTGTGTTTATATATGTATCTACAGTATGTCTGTATATATATATATATATATATATATATATATATATATATATATATATATATATAAACACATAAGGGCCCCTCGCAAGAGTAATAAAAGAGACCACATGAATGTAAAGTTCCAAAAACATGTAAATTTTTATTGAACAGACATACAATTAAAATACTCAACCTTAATGTATAAATAGGTTAACATATAAAAAGTACCTCCGATCTACAAAACGGCAGGTCACATGTACTGGTGAGAGACACCCTAAAAATAAAATGCTGGAGAAGTCAAAATATAATTACCACGTTTCACCAGACACAGAACCTGCCGACTGCCCTACGCGCGTTTCGATAGAATTCTTCTTCCGGGGCGTGTAAACTGTTTTGTAAACTGTCTATGTGCACATAGGGCGCTTCTTATGCACAACTGCTTTTGATCAGACGGTTATTCATCACGCCATTTTTTAGGCTATTTACCATATAGTTTTGGCCATTAATAGGTGATTTTTAGGGTGTTTCTCACCAGTACATGTGACCTGCCGTTTTGTAGATCGGAGGTACTTTATATATGTTAACCTATTTATACATTAAAGGGACTCTGTCAACTGAATTTGGAGGGAGCAATCTTCAGCCATAGGGGCGGGGTTTTTGGGTGTTTGATTCACCCTTTCCTTACCCGCTGGCTGCATGCTGGCTGCAATATTGGATTGAAGTTCATTCTCTGTCCTCCATAATACACGCCTACGCAAGGCAAGATTGCCTTGCGCAGGCGTTTACTGGCGTCTGTGTGATCTAGGCAACGCCGGCCCACAGTGCTGTGCGTCCGATCACATGACGTGGACGTCACGGACTTCCGGGACCTCCTGGCGGCGGATGCGCCGCATACACCCGGACGCTGATCATTGGCGCTAATTTGTACTGATATAAAAATGGCTATCTAGGACAGTGTACGTACCCCCTGACGAAGGACTTGTTCCGAAACGCGCGTCGGGGCGCACATACCACTGGACCTATTAACCCCTGGAAGGTATATATATATTTTTTACTGCTGTATGAATGATCCCTTTTCCTTTATATGCACTGGTTCACTTTATTTGGTTTTGAGGTGTAACGGCCCTCACCCTTTGTTCAGGGTCAGCGGACCTTCACTCTATGTTGAGTACTTGTCACTGTGCACTTTGTGAGGCATATGAATTTTTTATATACTTTTTTACTTATATATATTTTTTAGTCCTCACCTTACTATATGTGAAATTTACACAACCTCCCTCCCCCCCCTTTTTTTGTACACACAATTGTGTTACCTTACCCTCTTCCATCTTTCGTTTTTTACAGCATATGGATTTTATTATATTTATTATTTGTCCAGGGGTTCCCTTATATTAAAATTCTGCCTATATTGATGTAGTTGGCACGTTTTCTTGGTCCAGCATACGTGCGTGTTTTGTGTATTAATTATGTGATATATTTATATTTTTTAATATCATATATTTTTTATTCTTGTGGATTATTGCTTACCATACCTGTATTAAAATAAACTTTAAATTTTAAACACCACCTATTTGATTGATTGGGTCCCTTGTTTATCCATTGCTCACATTCTGGTGGTATTGATATATACTGAGTGGGTTCCACTTTTTCTTTTTCTCTCTTTGGCACAATAGAAGTGATAGATATGAATATATACGGATATATATGTGTATGTATTTAGGTATATATATATATATATATATATATATATATATTAAAAAAATTTTAAATATAAATAACTGTTACTGTGCCTTTTGAGTGTCCTTATAATTAATTTACTGTGTTCTGCACAGGTGATTCTTCGAATTTGAGCATGGATTTTAAAACTAGGGAGCTATCTTGGCAAGGTCAGATCAACGCGGTCTTTGGTAATAAAAGCAATACAGCTACCACAAGCGGTGGTTTGCAATTTGATAGTATTTTTAAAAATATTAAAAATCTGACATACAAAAGGACCCGGTCATGGTGGAACCGGGCCTTTCTAGAAAATTATATCCAGCGGCAACTCATACCAAGAGGTCTTCAAATTCATATTACTCCGTCCTTTCCAGTTAACGACGAGGAATTTGTGAAAAGCTGGGAATGTGTATGCAACGAGGCGTCTAAGCAATTAATGGAACTATTGGTTAAATTTAACTCCAAAATCCTGGCAGATACTGATAAGTCTCTTGAAGAAGCTATCTCCCAGGCTAAAAAGTGCCTGAGTAGTGAGCAGTTTTCATCAATTGATCCCCAGCTTGGGAAATATATTGATCAATGGACTAAGGATATTGAATCTAAACAGATCAATAAACTCATTAGGGATCAAAGAGATTTCACGAACGGCAAAATTTATAGATGGCGCAAAATCCAATCTGATCCTGACTTCCACGAAAGAACAAATTCTACCTCATCCAACCAGGCTATAGGGGATATTTCTGGTGCCTCCTCTTCCGTCTCTGTGTCAGCTTCTTTACTATCCACCCCGAAACGTAAATGGGAACCACGCTACAGACCAGCTAAACGTGCACCCAGATATTCACTGGAAAATTTTAAGAATAATGCTAAGGTAATTAATCTAAGTGAACACATATTTTCCGAAACAGAGATTGATGTTTTAAATAGGGGTCTAATGTTCTGTCCTACAGCACAATATGACAAATTTACCGCTATAAAAGATTTACACCTATTTGCCAGAAAGCTACTTTTTAAAAAACACTTTCATAATGAAGATATTCTAAAATTATTCCCCACAGAGACGGAACAGGAGGCACTAGCCGCCCTAGAGGAGTTGGCCCAGGAACATGCAAATCCAGCAGGAGGTAAGATTCCTATGTCCATCCGTCCAAAGTCAAGTAGATTTCCCCCTTTGTCGACCTGTCCCACACTTGAAGTCTTTGTTAAGACTGTAACAAAAGAACTTGAAAAAATTCCATGTTTTCCTAGTAATGAGAATCTAACTGGGAAGGAGAGATTGGCACTTAAAAATTTGAGAGGTCTATCTGATGTGGTATTTAAACAGGCCGACAAAGGGGAAAATATAGTTATTTGGCCCAAAAAGGCTTATGAGACGGAAGCATATAGACAATTGAGGGATACTGTATGCTACAAGAAGTTAACATTCAACCCTTTGAGTAAATTTCGCTCTGAACTACTAACAATGCTCTGTGGGGCACTTGATGAGGACATAATTTCAAGGGATTTGTTTAATGCATTACAGGTTTCTGAACCAACCATATCAACGCTTTATCTGCTACCAAAAATACACAAAAACCAGGAAATTCCTCCTGGTAGGCCAATTATTTCAGGGTGTGGAAACTATTTAGAAAAAGTGAATAGATTTATTGATTCCAGATTACAACCATTGGTAGAAGTACTACCATCTTTTTATCAAGGATACCAACGAATTCCTCAAAAAGATTGATGGAGTCCACATAGATCAGGATACATTATTGGTTACCTGCGACGTGGAGTCCCTCTATACGAGCATAAGGCACAGTGATGGAATTGGAGCAGTACAATACTTTTTATCATCATCATCCTCACCTATATCCATGAACAAGTTCACCATTGAACTTCTTCATTTTTCACTTATTCATAATTTTTTCTTGTTTAAAGGGTCCTTCTACCTGCAGCTCCAGGGCACAGCAATGGGGGCGTCATTCGCGCCGGCTTATGCTAATCTGTTCCTGGGGCTGTGGGAGAAGGACCTTTTCTCTGCTGATGTATCGTCGGTTGATCGCATCCCATTTTGGGTGCGATTTATTGATGACATATTTTTGATTTGGCAGGGTTCAACTGATTCACTTCAAGAGTTTATGACATCACTCAATCAGAATTCAAAAAATATACACTTAACCTACAAATACGATAGGAGTTCGATTGACTTTCTTGATGTCAAGGTTATGAGAGGTGAGGATAACTACCTTTATACAGATTTATTTTGTAAGCCAACTGCAACAAATTCATTCCTCCACGCAACCTCGTCACACCCGCCTGCTATGGTTTGCTCCATTCCTATTGGTCAATTTTTGAGACTCCGCAGAATCTGTTCTAGCGAGGAGGATTTTGAGAAACAGGCCATGGGGCTAAAACAAAATTTTTGGGATCGTGGTTACAGTAGACGGTCTGTCAAAAAGGCATATCTTCGTGCCAAACATACGACCCGACATCAGGCCTTATATCAAACAACAAAAAAACCTAAAAGTAATGATACGGTTAGATACATCACGAGATACCATGGTCAAACCGAGATGATGTATGAAAACATACTCAGAAGGGAGGTAAGAACATTTCTAAAACAATCCACAGTGAGGAGATTGGAACAAAACAAAATCCTCTAAACTGCATGCTCGCAAACGCCAGAAGCCTGACAAACAAGATGGAAGAACTAGAAGCAGAAATATCTACAGGTAACTTTGACATAGTGGGAATAACCGAGACATGGTTAGATGAAAGCTATGACTGGGCAGTTAACTTACAGGGTTACAGTCTGTTTAGAAAGGATCGTAAAAATCGGAGAGGAGGAGGGGTTTGTCTCTATGTAAAGTCTTGTCTAAAGTCCACTTTAAGGGAGGATATTAGCGAAGGGAATGAGGATGTCGAGTCCATATGGGTTGAAATTCATGGAGGGAAAAATGGTAACAAAATTCTCATTGGGGTCTGTTACAAACCCCCAAATATAACAGAAAGCATGGAAAGTCTACTTGTAAAGCAGATAGATGAAGCTGCAACCCATAATGAGGTCCTGGTTATGGGGGACTTTAACTACCCGGATATTAACTGGGAAACAGAAACCTGTGAAACCCATAAAGGCAACAGGTTTCTGCTAATAACCAAGAAAAATTATCTTTCACAATTGGTGCAGAATCCAACCAGAGGAGCAGCACTTTTAGACCTAATACTATCTAATAGACCTGACAGAATAACAAATCTGCAGGTGGTCGGGCATCTAGGAAATAGCGACCACAATATTGTACAGTTTCACCTGTCTTTCACTAGGGGGACTTGTCAGGGAGTCACAAAAACATTGAACTTTAGGAAGGCAAAGTTTGAACAGCTTAGAGATGCCCTTAATCTGGTAGACTGGGACAATATCCTCAGAAATGAGAATACAGATAATAAATGGGAAATGTTTAAGAACATCCTAAATAGGCAGTGTAAGCGGTTTATACCTTGTGGGAATAAAAGGACTAGAAATAGGAAAAACCCAATGTGGCTAAACAAAGAAGTAAGACAGGCAATTAACAGTAAAAAGAAAGCATTTGCACTACTAAAGCAGGATGGCACCATTGAAGCTCTAAAAAACTATAGGGAGAAAAATACTTTATCTAAAAAACTAATTAAAGCTGCCAAAAAGGAAACAGAGAAGCACATTGCTAAGGAGAGTAAAACTAATCCCAAACTGTTCTTCAACTATATCAATAGTAAAAGAATAAAAACTGAAAATGTAGGCCCCTTAAAAAATAGTGAGGAAAGAATGGTTGTAGATGACGAGGAAAAAGCTAACATATTAAACACCTTCTTCTCCACGGTATTCACGGTGGAAAATGAAATGCTAGGTGAAATCCCAAGAAACAATGAAAACCCTATATTAAGGGTCACCAATCTAACCCAAGAAAAGGTGCGAAACCGGCTAAATAAGATTAAAATAGATAAATCTCCGGGTCCGGATGGCATACACCCACGAGTACTAAGAGAACTAAGTAATGTAATAGATAAACCATTATTTCTTATTTTTAGTGACTCTATAGCGACAGGGTCTGTTCCGCAGGACTGGCGCATAGCAAATGTGGTGCCAATATTCAAAAAGGGCTCTAAAAGTGAACCTGGAAATTATAGGCCAGTAAGTCTAACCTCTATTGTTGGTAAAATATTTGAAGGGTTTCTGAGGGATGTTATTCTGGATTATCTCAATGAGAATAACTGTTTAACTCCATATCAGCATGGGTTTATGAGAAATCGCTCCTGTCAAACCAATCTAATCAGTTTTTATGAAGAGGTAAGCTATAGGCTGGACCACGGTGAGTCATTGGACGTGGTCTATCTCGATTTTTCCAAAGCGTTTGATACCGTGCCGCACAAGAGGTTGGTACACAAAATGAGAATGCTTGGTCTGGGGGAAAATGTGTGTAAATGGGTTAGTAACTGGCTTAGTGATAGAAAGCAGAGGGTGGTTATAAATGGTATAGTCTCTAACTGGGTCGCTGTGACCAGTGGGGTACCGCAGGGGTCGGTATTGGGACCTGTTCTCTTCAACATATTCATTAATGATCTGGTAGAAGGTTTACACAGTAAAATATCGATATTTGCAGATGATACAAAACTATGTAAAGCAGTTAATACAAGAGAAGATAGTATTCTGCTACAGATGGATCTGGATAAGTTGGAAACTTGGGCTGAAAGGTGGCAGATGAGGTTTAACAATGATAAATGTAAGGTTATACACATGGGAAGAAGGAATCAATATCACCATTACACACTGAATGGGAAACCACTGGGTAAATCTGACAGGGAGAAGGACTTGGGGATCCTAGTTAATGATAAACTTACCTGGAGCAGCCAGTGCCAGGCAGCAGCTGCCAAGGCAAACAGGATCATGGGGTGCATTAAAAGAGGTCTGGATACACATGATGAGAGCATTATACTGCCTCTGTACAAATCCCTAGTTAGACCGCACATGGAGTACTGTGTCCAGTTTTGGGCACCGGTGCTCAGGAAGGATATAATGGAACTAGAGAGAGTACAAAGGAGGGCAACAAAATTAATAAAGGGGATGGGAGAACTACAATACCCAGATAGATTAGCGAAATTAGGATTATTTAGTCTAGAAAAAAGACGACTGAGGGGCGATCTAATAACCATGTATAAGTATATAAGGGGACAATACAAATATCTCGCTGAGGATCTGTTTATACCAAGGAAGGTGACGGGCACAAGGGGGCATTCTTTGCGTCTGGAGGAGAGAAGGTTTTTCCACCAACATAGAAGAGGATTCTTTACTGTTAGGGCAGTGAGAATCTGGAATTGCTTGCCTGAGGAGGTGGTGATGGCGAACTCAGTCGAGGGGTTCAAGAGAGGCCTGGATGTCTTCCTGGAGCAGAACAATATTGTATCATACAATTATTAGGTTCTGTAGAAGGACGTAGATTTGGGTATTTATTATGATGGAATATAGGCTGAACTGGATGGACAAATGTCTTTTTTCGGCCTTACTAACTATGTTACTATGTTATGTTACTATGATGAGGTCATGTTTAACTAAATCTTGGGCAATCCTTCAGGCTGATCCCGTCTTATGCCAATATATTGACAATAAGCCAAATATTACTTTTAGAAGATCAAGGAACCTTAAGGACCATCTTGTCAGGAGCCATTATGCCCATAACCCCATTGTCCCTTCTTTTTTATCTAACTTTAAACCCCCATCTGGTTGTAGAGCTTGTGGCAAATGCGTAGCCTGCCCCAATATAGTGAGGAGTCAGAATTTTGGTAATTCAATGGGGACAATAACTTTTAATATTAAACATGCAATAACTTGTACTTCAAAGGCCGTAATTTATTACGCCACATGTCCCTGCCCATTGATCTATGTTGGAATGACTACTCGTCAACTAAAGATCAGAGTACGAGAGCACATCCTAGGGATAGAAGCAGCAAAGGACATTGAGGATATTACCCTATTGAAGACTATCCCTAAACATTTTAAATTATATCATTGGTGCGACTCTTCACTTTTGAAAGTGATGGGGATTGATATGGTTGAGCCAAATGAACGTGGCGGGAGAATAAGCACACAATTACTACAGAAGGAGACCAAATGGATTTGGACGTTAGATACTGTTTCCCCTAGGGGATTGAATAAAAATCTGAGCTTTGCCCCTTTCCTCTAATATATGTGACTTGCCCTTTTTAAAATACCTTTTATATCCATTCTTTTTTATATATATATCTTTTATTATTTATACTGTTTTTTTAACCTGTTTTTTGTTTTTTATTATTCCTTGTAAGTTATTTATATACATGAAATCATCTTTATATGGTTCCAAGATGAAGGGAATATTATGTGGATTTAACTGTTGAATCTTGGATACTTCAATTTTGGACTATTTACCAGCAGCTAATTAATGTTATATATATGTTCATCTTTTTATTTATTATTAATTATTTTTCATTTATTATTTTTATTACTATTTTGTTATTATTTATATTTTTCATTATTATATAATTTATTATTTATTATTTTTTATTTTTATTTATTTTTATTATTATTTTTTATATTTATCCTTATTTATTTATTTTTCATTTATTTTTCGTTCATCATTTATTATTTCTTGTTATTTTTCTTATATTTCTTTATATTTATTATTCTATTGATTAATATATATATATATTGTCTGGTTTAATTCTCTTTTTTTCATTTCATTTTTTATTATCATTTTCTATTAAGTCTGCTATTATTATAATTTTTCTTATATTTCTCGGATATTTACATCACATGTTATTGGGATATATGTATTTTGATACAAGCTATATACATTAATATATATTTATTTTGATCAGTTATATGGATTTATTTATATACTTAGTATATGTATTATTATTAATTTAGATATTATTCATATTTGTTATTTTTCTCTATATGTTTTTTTATTTGGTATATTTACATATTCCCTCCTATCATGTATAGTCCAGATTATTTACGTATTTGCTTTGATGTAATTATATGGTCTTCTTACCGCAGTATCATGTCTTTGTATGAAACTGTTCATGTTCCCTTCGTAACTCTATCTACCTGCTAGCGTCCAGTGTCGGGTCCTTGGTGGTGCGCATGCGCCGCCTGTGTCTCGCAGCCCGGACTCACCGCGTCTGTGTGATCTAGGCAACGCCGGCCCACAGTGCTGTGCGTCCGATCACATGACGTGGACGTCACGGACTTCCGGGACCTCCTGGCGGCGGATGCGCCGCATACACCCGGATGCTGATCATTGGCGCTAATTTGTACTGATATAAAAATGGCTATCTAGGACAGTGTACGTACCCCCTGACGAAGGACTTGTTCCGAAACGTGCGTCGGGGCGCACGTACCACTGGACCTATTAACCCCTGGAAGGTATATATATATTTTTTACTGCTGTATGAACGATCCCTTTTCCTTTATATGCACTGGTTCACTTTATTTGGTTTTGAGGTGTAACGGCCCTCACCCTTTGTTCAGGGTCAGCGGACCTTCACTCTATATTGAGTACTTGTCACTGTGCACTTTGTGAGGCATATGAATTTTTTATATACTTTTTTACTTATATATATTTTTTAGTCCTCACCTTACTATATGTGAAATTTACACAACCTCCCTCCCCCCCTTTTTTTGTACACACAATTGTGTTACCTTACCCTCTTCCATCTTTCGTTTTTTACAGCATATGGATTTTATTATATTTATTATTTTTCCAGGGGTTCCTTTATATTAAAATTCGGCCTATATTGATGTAGTTGGCACGATTTCTTGGTCCAGCATACGTGCGTGTTTTGTGTATTAATTATGTGATATATTTATATTTTTTAATATCATATATTTTTTATTCTTGTGGATTATTGCTTACCATACCTGTATTAAAATAAACTTTAAATTTTAAACACCACCTATTTGATTGATTGGGTCCCTTGTTTATCCATTGCTCACATTATGGTGGTATTGATATACTCTGCTGACTAGCAGACACTGAATCTTTGGAGCAGACCTCTGAATCCCCGACCATAGTATGAGGAAACAACTCTGCAGATGACCCCACCCACCTCCAATTGACGATGGCAATGTCACGTAAAACTCAGCAAGGGGACTAAATAAAAGAGTCTCCATTTTTTCCAAAAATTTGGCCACAGACAACACTTAAGTGGCATCAATTTCGCCAGTTTTTTAAAACGGTTGGTGAGGTGATTTTCAAAAATCATCAAGCTGTTAGTCTCCCCAAGATGACACAGGGGTAGAAAAGTCCTTGCGGATCCAGGATTTGTTCATCTTGATGAACGTTAGTCTGTCTACATTGTCACTGGACAGCCGCGTGCGCTTATCTGTCAGCACACCACCAGCAGCGCTGAACACACGTTCAGAGAGAACGCTGGCTGCGGGGCACGACAAGATCTCCAAGGCGTGAGTGGCAAGCTCAGGCCATTTTTCAAGATTGGAAGCCCAAAATGAGCAAGGGTCCAGTTCCACAGTCATGGCATTGATGTTCACTTGGAGATACTCTTGTACCATTCTTTCTAGGCGTTTCCTGTGCGTCAGACTTCTTGTCTCCTGTGGCCTTGCAAAGGATGGTCTAAAAAAATCTTGAAACGATTGGAAAAAATTGCTGTTACCACCAGATACGATGTTACTGTTATAGTTTGAGTGATGACTCGATAGTCCCACGGTTGGCAAGTTAGAACTCAGAGATTCACTACGTGCACCACTGGTGTTTTGTGGAAAAGCAGATGTTAGATTCTGTACCAGTCTCTGCTGATACTCCTGCATGCGTGAATCCCTTTCTATGGCAGGAATTATTTCGCCAAATTTGCTTTTGTACCGGGGATCTAAGAGTGTGCCAACCCAGTAGTCGGCATTACTTCGGATTCTGACAATCCTGTTGCAGGTAGTGCAGTAAGAAGGCACTCATGTGTCTTGCGCATCCAGGAGGACCAAGTCCTTGTTGACTTGGTGGTGGCGAGGTGAGAATCATGCTTCCTTCGTCAGCCCTCTCCCCCAACCTTGCACAACAGAAATTTGATCAAGGTCCCCCTCATCTGATGAGTCTTCCATGCCCAGCACCAGTTTGTCCTCCTCTTCTTCGTCGCCTCCTGCACCTTCCTCAACAGTTTGGCTGCTACCATGCGCCCTCAGTAATACCTCTCCCCCAGCCTCCAATGCCAGCCGCCTTGGTGCTGCCAACCTTCTTGACCTTGGAGATATGATCCCTTCCGCATACCACTCCTCCTGTTCCCCCTCCTCCTCCTCCTCTTATTCCACCACCTGACTCCGAACACTGTGTAAGGTGTGCTCCAGCATGTAAATCACCGGAATGGTCATGCTGATAATGGCATCGTCAGCACTAAACATCTTCGTCGCTATTTCAAAACTGTGCAGAAGGGTGCATAGGTCCCTGATCTGAGACCACTCCTGCAGCGTGATTTGCCCCACCTCTTGAGCTTGTTGGCCCAGGCTATACATCATAACGTATTGCACCAGGGCTCGTCAGTGCTGCCACAGTCACTGCACCATGTGCAGATTTGAATTCCACCGTGTGGGCACATCGCATTTCATCCGGTGAACTGGCAGGCCCAACGACTTCTGTAGAGATGCAAGTCATCGAGCTGCGGGATGCGAATGGCAGAAGTGAGCATACAGCGACTATGCCCTCTGCAGAAGCCCATCTAGTCCGGGATAGTGGGATAAAAATTGCTGGACAACCAGGTTCAAAACGTGAGCCATACAAGGCACGTGTGTGACATTGCCCCGGCGAAGGGCTGCACCCAGGTTTGCAGCATTGTTGCACACAGCCTTCCCTGGCTGCAGGTTGAGTGGAGACAACCATTGATCGAACTCGGTCTCCAGAGCTGACCACAACTCCTCAGCTGTGTGACTCACATTTCCCAGACATTTCAATATAAACACTGCCTGATGCCGTTGAGCCCTGGTGATAGCATAGTGAGGAGGTGTGCAGGATTCCTTCTGTGCAGTTACAACGCGGGTGGCATTACCAGACAGGCTTTGGGTGCAGGTGGAGGACCGAGAGGAGGTTGAGGAGGCAGAAGCAGTGGAGGAACTTCTAGATACAGAGGATCGACGAACAACTCGTGGCGACGGCAAGACTTGCAGCCCCTTCTCCTGATGTTGCTGTAGTTACCTAGTGCCCAGTCACCGACATGTAACGCCTCTGTCCATGTCTACTCGTCCAAGTGTCTGTGGTGAAATGCACCCTGTCACACACAGAGTTTCTCAAGGAGCGGTGATGTTGTGTGTGACATGCTGGTGTAGCACAGGCACAGCTTTCTTTGAGAAGTAGTGGTGACTGGGCATCTGATACTGGGGCACTGCGACGGACATAAGGTCTCAAAAATCCCCTATGTCCACCAGGCGGAAAGGCAGCATTTCTGTAGCCAACAGCTTGCAGATGGGGAAATTCAACCTCTTAGCTTTGTCATGGCTAGGAGGAAATGATCTTTTACTTGTCCACATCTGAGGGACTGAGGGCTGGCTGTCGTGCTTTGACGGAGTTGAGTAGGGTGTCCCTGGCAAACTGCTGGTTTGTGAGGAAGGTGAAGGCGGAGATGTTATGTTGCCTTGATCAAAATGTGGTGTCGATGTCGGAGAGCGCTCAACACCAGCAGGTGTTTCCACTTGCAAATGTCCTGACTACCTGCCAATCACACTGGCTGTTGCGGGTAAAGAGGTGGAAGGTCTGCATCCAAAACCATGTGCGACTGCTGTCCCCACAGTCACAGAGGATGAAGAGGACGTGAATGCACTCGATGGGACAGATGATGGTTGACGCGGCCCACTAGACCACATTATAGCACAGAGAGCTTTCCACTGTAAATTATACCTCATATCCATGTGACGGTTCATGCATGAAGTACGCAAGCTAGTGATTTTTTGGCCTCTACTGAGATTTTGTTGACAAATCTTACAGACAACATGAGTTGGGTCATCCTTTCCAATGTCAAAAAATGCCCAGGCTATGCAAGGCTTAGAGCCCGTGCAACCTGAAGAGCCACCACGACTTCTGGTCTGAGGCACAGTTGGGGTTGAGGATGCAGTTGTTGATGTGCTTCCAGTACTCCATCTCTGTCCAGGAAGGCGCACCGTTACCTCATCGTCAGACTCGTCTCTAGCATCCTCCTCTACCTCCTCTGCTGACCTCATGGACTGACGGACTGGGGGTTGAAAGTAAGTGGGGTGTACAACCTCGCCATCATCATCCTGTGTGTTCTCACACCCCTCGTCCTCAGAGCCAACCTCTTCCTGCCCCGACCGAAAAGTCAAGTTTTCGTTCCAATCAGGTATATCAGTCTCATCATCATCTTCCTCATTGTCTCCACCACCAGGAGTTACAGTTTGGGAACAAGGGTCTACATTATGCTCAGAACCTTCTTCATCTGGGCCTGGATCCAACTCACAAAGATTCTGGGCATCAGTGCAGATCATTTCCTCATCTGGATTCACAGACGCTCTGGAGCAGACCTCTGATTTCCAGGCTATAGTATGCGTAAACAGCTCTACATACTCAACCATGTGTGTTACCCAATGCTCAGACGGGCAGCTGGAGATTTGGGAGCTGTGAGGAAGCAAGTGCGATTGGGGTGACAACTCTGAGGACTGGAGTAGTTGTGATGTTGAAGTTGACATGGAGGAGAGCCCACTTGAACGAGCACTTGATATCCGTTCAAGCACCTGCTGTTTTTGTGCCTCATCTGGAATTTTTGGCGATGCTTGTAGCGATGGTCGTAAGAAAGGGATCACATCAGATTGTCCACGAAAAGAAGTAGACATCTTACTTTGGCTGGAAGATGGTCTTTCTTCTGCAGATATTACTGTTGCTTTACCACCTACCCCACGGACACAACCTTTATTTCCCTTTCCAACACGCCTATTCCCCTTTCCACCAGCAACAGGCCTTTTGCCACTCATTTTAGTGCTTAACTAATTGGCAACTCTGTATCTGTAGTTGTTGGCACAACAACCGATGGATGAAAACCGAGCAGAACTGAGAGGCAAAACTGTGGTACTAGACCCAAAACTAATAACTGGATTAGATGCAGTGAAAATTGAGATACACAGGCGGTATAGTTTATTTCACAGGCGGGCTACTCTGCTGATGTGCAGACACTGCTCCTAGGCCCAAAACTATTAACTGGATTAGATGCAGTAAAAATAGAGATACCCAGGTGGTGTAGTTAGTTTCACAGGCGGGCTACTTTGCTGACGTGCAGACACTGCTCCTAGGCCCTAAACTATTAACTGGATTAGATGCAGTGAAAATTGAGATACGCAGGCGGTGTAGTTAGTTTCACAGGCGGGCTACTCTGCTGTCGTTCAGACACTGCTCCTAGGCACAAAACTAATAACTGGATTAGATGCAGTGAAAATTGAGATACGCAGGCGGTATAGTTTGTTTCACAGGCGGGCTACCCTGCTGACGTGCAGACACTGCTCCTAGGTCCTAAACTACTAACTGGATTGGATGCAGTTAAAATTGAGATACACTGGTGGTGTAGTTAGCTTCACAGGCGGGCTACTCTGCTGACGAGCAGACACTGCTCCTATGCCCAAAACTATTAACTGGATTACAGCAACTCATGGGGAGTTACCCACCACTCCTCTTGGGCTATCTGCACAAAAGCTGTTCCACTCAGCATGTGCACATGGACTTTTCCTCTCTGAACCCTGTTCACACAGGTAATATACAGATGATCAGGTTTTTAAATACATCAGATAGGGATTGCATACATCAGTTAGGACTGCTCTGATATGGGTATACCGTGACATTTGGTGGAGCAGCTTAGTATACATTTTTTGCAAAAAACGTATCAACCAAATACCCTGTTTTTTACATCTTTTTACTAGCACTTGCGGATTACTGTGATTTTTTGAAACTGAGTGTTTTTGGTTCTACTATGCTCTTTTGTGTCTTCAAGTTTCTTGGTGGTGTGTGAGCATGTTCCTGCAGACTTGTTTACTGTGCGAGTAGCCCATGTGTTCCTGTTTCCATAATTGTTCTCTTGTGTCTACAAGACTGGGGAGTTACCCACCACTCCTCTTAGGCTATCTGCACAAAAGCTATTCCACTCAGCATGTCCACATGGACTTTTCCTCTCTGAACCCTGTTCACACAGGTAATATACAGATGATCAGGTTTTTAAATACATCAGATAGGGATTGCATACATCAGTTAGGACTGCTCTGTTATGGGTATACCGTGACGTTTGGTAGAGCAGCTTAGTATACATTTTTTGCAAAAAAGGTATCAACCAAATACCCTGCTTTTTACATCTTTTTACTAGCACTTGCGGATTACTGTGATTTTTTCAAAATGAGTGTTTTTTTCGATCTACTATGCTCTTTTCCTTTTTCTATAATTGTTCTCTTGTGTCTACAAGACTGGGGAGTTACCCACCACTCCTCTTGGGCTATCTGCACAAAAGCTGTTCCACTCAGCATGTGCACATGGACTTTTCCTCTCTGAACCCTGTTCACACAGGTAATATACACATGATCAGGTTTTTAAATACATCAGATAGGGATTGCATACATCAGTTAGGACTGCTCTGATATGGGTATACCGTGACATTTGGTGGAGCAGCTTAGTATACATTTTTTGCAAAAAACGTATCAACCAAATACCCTGTTTTTTACATCTTTTTACTAGCACTTGCGGATTACTGTGATTTTTTGAAACTGAGTGTTTTTGGTTCTACTATGCTCTTTTGTGTCTTCAAGTTTCTTGGTGGTGTGTGAGCATGTTCCTACAGACTTGTTTACTGTGCGAGTAGCCCATGTGTTCCTGTTTCCATAATTGTTCTCTTGTGTCTACAAGACTGGGGAGTTACCCACCACTCCTCTTAGGCTATCTGCACAAAAGCTATTCCACTCAGCATGTCCACATGGACTTTTCCTCTCTGAACCCTGTTCACACAGGTAATATACAGATGATCAGGTTTTTAAATACATCAGATAGGGATTGCATACATCAGTTAGGACTGCTCTGTTATGGGTATACCGTGACGTTTGGTAGAGCAGCTTAGTATACATTTTTTGCAAAAAAGGTATCAACCAAATACCCTGCTTTTTACATCTTTTTACTAGCACTTGCGGATTACTGTGATTTTTTCAAACTGAGTGTTTTTTTCGATCTACTATGCTCTTTTCCTTTTTCTATAATTGTTCTCTTGTGTCTACAAGACTGGGGAGTTACCCACCACTCCTCTTGGGCTATCTGCACAAAAGCTGTTCCACTCAGCATGTCCACATGGACTTTTTCTCTCTGAACCCTGTTCACACAGGTAATATACAGATGATCAGGTTTTGAAATACCTCAGTTAGGGATTGCATACATCAGTTAGGACTACTCTGTTATGGGTATACCGTGTCGTTTGGTGGAGCAGCTTAGTTTCCATTTTTTGCAAAAAAAAGGTATGAACCAAATACCCTGTTTATTACATCTTTTACTAGCACTTGCGGATTACTGTGATTTTTTTTAAACTGAGTATTTTTGGTTCTACTATGCTCTTTTTTGTCTTCAAGTTTCTTGGTGGTGTATGAGCATGTTCCTACAGACTTGTTCACTGTGCGAGTAGCCCATGTGTTCCTATTTCCATAATTGTTCTCTTGTGCCTACAAGACTGCGGAGTTACCCACCACTCCTCTTGGGCTATCTGCACAAAAGCTGTTCCACTCAGCATGTCCACATGGACTTTTCCTCTCTGAACCCTGTTCACACAGGTAATATACAGATGATCAGGTTTTTAAATACATCAGATAGGGATTGCATACATCAGTTAGGACTGCTCTGATATGGGTATACTGTGTCGTTTGGTGGAGCAGCTTAGTATACATTTTTTGCAAAAAAAGGTATGAACCAAATACCCTGTTTTTTACATCTTTTACTAGCACTTGCGGATTACTGTGATTTTTTTAAACTGAGTATTTTTGGTTCTACTATGCTCTTTTGTGTCTTCAAGTTTCTTGGTGGTGTATGAGCATGTTCATACAGACTTGTTCACTGTGCGAGTAGCCCATGTGTTCCTGTTTCCATAATTGTTCTCTTGTGCCTACAAGACTGGGGAGTTATCCACCACTCCTCTTGGGCTATCTGCACAAAAGCTGTTCCACTCAGCATGTCCACATGGACTTTTCCTCTCTGAACCCTGTTCACACAGGTAATATACAGATGATCAGGTTTTTAAATACATCAGATAGGGATTGCATACATCAGTTAGGACTGCTCTGTTATGGGTATACCGTGTCGTTTGGTGGAGCAGCTTAGTATACATTTTTTGCAAAAAAAGGTATGAACCAAATACCCTGTTTTTTACATCTTTTACTAGCACTTGCGGATTACTGTGATTTTTTGAAACTGAGTATTTTTGGTTCTACTATGCTCTTTTGTGTCTTCTATTAACTCGATTAGATGCAGTGAAAATAGAGATACACAGGCGGTGTAGTTAGTTTCACAGGCGGGCTACTCTTCTAACGTGCAGACACTGCTCCTAGGCCCAAAACTAATAACTGGATTAGATGCAGTGAAAATTGAGATACACAGGCGGTGTAGCTAGCTTCACAGGCGGGCTACTCAGATGACTACCAGACAATGCTACTAGCCCAAAAGGATTGGCTGAGCTAGATTACACCAAATGCAGTGACAAACACTTGCACTTTTATTAAAAAGTGCAAATATATGAATGTATAAAAATAAAGATTGCATCTGTTTGTTTTTTTTACACAAAAGCCTAATTATTAGTGACGGGCGAACCCCTTGATGTTCAGGTTTGGCTTAACATTTACAAAAGTTTGGTATGGGTACCAGAACAGTACCTGATCCCGAACCCAAACCCCTATCAGATGAATGAGGGTGGTGACATCATAGAGTTCACCACCGATCATTGAAGCTGCATTCCCACACTTCACTGTGAAATTCTCACGGTGCTCTCTGTGATCTTATTGAGGTCACTGCAGTTCATTGTCCCGGCTCACAGTGAAGTGGGGGAACGCAGCCTCAGTGACTGATGGTGAACTCTGTGATGACAGCATGGGAAAGACCCGATGTTCAGTGTGCCATACCCAAACAGTAACACAAACTATCTGGATAAGTCCATGTTTGGGGTCTGTGCACAAGCAGTAGGTGCTCGATACGGACCATGAACTTTACGGTTTGGGTTCACCCATCACTACTAATTATCTATAGATATGTGCAATATGTGAACTTAGCTAATTTCCAGTTAAGAAATATAAAGACCACTTGTTGATATTTCACTCCTTTCACACTTTCACACTCGGGTCTTTTATTCAGCCCTTCCTTTCCCGCTGGCCGCAATATTGTCTTCAAGTTGATTCGCTTTCCTCCGTAGAACCTGCGGAGGCAAGATTGCCTTGCACACGCACAGTATGCTTTGCCCAACTGCGGGCAAAGCCAAAAAGCATTAGTGCGCATGCGCCGGCACACTATATCCCGGAACACAGCGAATTACTACCAGGACATAGTGCGCCGGCGCATGCGCATTAATGCTTTTCAGCTTTGCCCGCAGTTGGGTATAGCATACTGCGCGTGCGCAAGGCAAGATTGCCTTGCGCACGCGTTTTCTACGAAGGAAAGCAAATCAACTTCAAGACAATATTGCGGTCAGCAGGAAAGGAAGGGGTGAATAAAAGACCCGAAAACACCGCCCATCGATCTGAAAAAAGGGCCTGCCAAATTCAGGTGACAGGTTCCCTTAACAATTGCATATAACTAAGCACAAATTGCAGCTGTATTTATTTGTTTTTATGCTAATGCCAAATATGAATGCTCTGCAATTTTCAGTGCTCTCAAATAAATTTAATAAGGCAGCTGTGCATATGCGGCCACTGCCAGCAGAACATTATGGGATACAATTGGATTTGGTATAATGGCACAAGATGGGAATAGCTATTTATTTTGAAATATACCAGTCATTCTCCTTGAAAAGCACGTACTGTATACCAGGAAAAAAAATCAACATAACCCTCGTTATTATCAATTAAAAAAATTATTTTTCCCTTGGAAAGTAACAAATTTGTTGACCGGTCCAAGATGTCTTGACATTTTATATCTTCAATCCCGCACAAAAGAAAGAATGCAGACAATTTTGCATAAATACTACAGTAGTTTTATATGTTGCCATTTTAGAACATGGGACATTTACTTCCCCATTCTGAAGTTCAGTGAGGACAGAAATAAAATTGGCATGTTTGAACAGAATACCTGTATGCTTTATCCATCTTTCAAGAAGGGTATTTTTTATGTGTAAAGTAAAAGGCATATCTGTCAATGTAGATTTTTTACTTGACAAACAAAACATTGGAAATAGGTAATAAAAAGCAACACAAAAAGGCATAAGGAAATATTTATACAGACAGATTTTTTTCCAAGCAGTAATAGCTAGAATAACAAATATACCAAACTATGAAATATATCACACTTGTATTCTCTATTGTTGTTTTTTAACATAAATGACTGGCATGATTGCTGAGCATTGAGTGCCAATTGTGCCATATACCTTCCAAGTCTTTTTGAACAATTTTATATCATTTCCACCAAGACAAATATAGTTTATATAATTGTCAGCTGAACA
This sequence comes from Ranitomeya imitator, assembly GCF_032444005.1. NCBI lineage: Eukaryota > Metazoa > Chordata > Amphibia > Anura > Dendrobatidae > Ranitomeya > Ranitomeya imitator. The sequence goes on along the minus strand of NC_091285.1, from coordinate 393,922,770 downwards.
ATGTATGGGAGCATTTAGATTCAGGAATGGTGTCAGGGTTCTGGGATTTTGTTAAATATTAAATATTAATTGAATTATTTTTATTCTCAATTCTGTACTGAGCACATTGTCTTTCGCTGACATTACAAAAAGCTATTCCTGTATATTTAGCCCAGAGTATAAGTCAACACCATATAGAGAGAACACGTGGTCTCTGGGATACATTTATAATCATAGCTCTTAGGAGGAAGGGGGGCTGTCACTTGGGGGTCACTTCCTGCCTGCTTCTCCATCATTCTCCACGGACTTTGGACAACTCACAGAAGGAATGAACAACTAGTAGCCATGATGAATTCTACTCCGTGACAGACAAACGCTTTATACCATCTCAGGTAAGATGAGGAACAAATGGACAATCTGTTCGTAACTATTTCACCTATTTTATGTTTTGCTGCAATGTGGTTTTTCTGTGGACAATTCAATAAACCACTACAATTTTTATGAAAATATCATGACATTTTACTTTAAGAGTAATGCACCTGGTAAAGAGTCCTGACTAAATACATGTGCAAAATAAGCATATTTAACAGGTTTCCAAATTGAATTCTTGACATTTGTTATGATATGGAATGGCATAAAGACTTGTGAAAAAACATCAGTTACAAATTATAGCACACCTAGCTCATGTACAAAAGGGGCAGCAAATTTAACTGAGCTACAGAATGCTGAGGGTTAAATGTTTGGTTTGCTGCCTTGTCCTTCAAAATTATGGAATTTCATGCATTGCTCCATGGTCCATGTTGCCTTGGTACAACTCTCAACCATATTGCCAAATAGCTCAAGATGAAAAGTATACACCAGACGGCAGGGCCGGCTCCAGGTTTTTGAGGGCCCCGGGCGAAAGAGTCTCAGTGGGCCCCCCCTTTAACACATACCCCGATTCATGATCGCATATAAACACAGCCATGTAGTATATAACACTGCCCACGTAGCATATAACAGCCCACGTAGCATATAGCAGCCCACGTAGCATATAGCAGCCCATGTAGTATATAGCACAGCCCACGTAGTATATAGCAGCGCAGCCCACGTAGTAAATAGCAGCCCACGTAGTATATAGCAGCCCACGTAGTATATAGCAGCGCAGCCCACGTAGTATATAGCAGCGCAGCCCACGTAGTATATAGCAGCGCAGCCCACGTAGTATATAGCAGCGCCACTCACTCAGGCACTGGTAGGACTAGGAGCTCCTCCTGAATCTGCCTTCAGCAGCACGGCAGCCAGCCAGGGGCGGAGATCAGAGCAGAGAACGTTCTCTCTCCACCCACAAACAATGTCACACTGGCTGCCTTCTCTTAACCCCTATGTGTGCCTGCCTGGCTGCACTGACTGAGTGAGAAGATGCTTGTGTCAGAGCTGGCACATAGGGGTTAAGAGAATACAACCAGCAGTGACTTTGTGGGCGGAGAGAGCATGTTATCTCCTGCTCTGCTCTCCCAGCTGTATCTATGACAGCGTGAGTGGGCCCCCCTCTCTCTCTAGGGCCCCGGCATTTGCCCAGGTGCGCCAGGTGCTGACGCCGGCCCTGCCAGACGGTCTCCTTCAAAAAAGTTTTTCTTTTGATTACAGCATACGAAAATGTAAAATGTACACAGTCATGGTATAATATGGGCTGCTATTGAGACATTACTGTTAAATCTACATGTACTATGCCTATGATATGTGGTCTATTATTGATATAATGTGCATTTATAGCCAGTGCAATCATTTATCTGTTCTATTCTCACGGTTTATATAACCTGGAGGGGCGTGGGTTTCTTGGTTATGTATCCATGGTTTTTAAATGATTTTACTAGTGTGTTATTGAGGTGCAATAAAAGCTTTTGCTATTTTTCTACAATTGGTGGATGTGCATGCCATTATTAGTCTAGTCTTCTTCGTTTCTCAGCTGACCCTAAGCACACAGCTAAAAAGACAAAGAAGTGGCTTCAGAACAACTCTGTGACCATTCTTGACTGGCCCAGCCAGAGCCCAGACCTAAACCCAATTGAGCATCTCTGGAAATACCTGAAAATGGCTGTCCACCCACATTCACTATCCAACCTGACGGAACTGGAGAGGATCTGCAAGGAAGAATGGCAGAGGATCCCTAAATCCAGGTGTGAAAAACTTGTTGCATCTTTCCCAAGAAGACTCATGGCTGTACTAGCTCAAAAGGGTGCTTCTACTCAATGCTGGGCAAAGGGTCTGAATACTTATGACCATGTGATATTTCAGTTTCTCCTTTTTAATAAATTTGCAAAAATTTCAAAATTTGTTTAAAATGGGGTGCAGAGTATACATTAATGAGAAAAAAATGAACTTTTTTGAATTTACCAAATGCCTGAACTGAAACAAAGAGTGAAAATTTTTAAGGGGACTGAATACTTTCCCTACCCACTATAGGTTATTCATAGCGCTAATACAGAACATGCAATGAGTACAAGGATATTCTGTATGTGCTACAATGGTAGCTTAGTAATAACGTGGAACAGGGCAGGGAATTTACTCATAAATCAGTGATTGCTGCTGGGTTTGAGGGCATGGAGGACCTGACAGGTTCTCTTTGAGGGCTCCTTTTCACTTGTGAGAAATACGTGCGAGTCTCGCATGTTAAAACCAAGCTCTGGCGCTGGCACTCCACAGCGGAGCGTGCGGCTGCATAGCAATACATGGAGCTGCACTCTCCGTTCCCAAGTGCCGGCACCAGAGCTTGGTTTTAACATGCGAGACACGGACGTATTTCTCGTAAGTGAGAAGGAGCCCTAACCCTTCATATCTGATGATGTATATTTACGTCATCTGTTGTAGCCCTGCCTTTGATGATAGCTCCGATGCTGAATCCACATCTGAACCCACATCTTTCCCTCCACTTGATGGCTGATTTAATGATAGATGGGTGTCTGGAGAAGACCTGTGTGACTGTCATCACGATCCTCCTGTGAATGCTGGCCCTTGGCTGGTGTTCATGGAAGATTGTAATTATTGCTATACATAGCAGTGATGCTATTTATAGCACAAGTGATCAGAAGATCACTGCTTTAAGTCTCCTAAGGGAACTATTGAACACAGTAAAAGGTTTAAAAAAAATAAAAAAATACAAACGTTTAAATGACCACCCTTTTGCCCCATTAAAAATGAAACAATAAAAAAGTGCATATTTGAGTTCATAAATGCCCGATTTATTAAAATATAAAGTAATTTAATCTGATCGGTAAATGGCGTAAGGAGAAAAAAATCGATACGCTAGATTTAGGTTTTCTTGGTTGCCGCATTATTGCAATAAAATGCAAAAAGAGGCAATCAAAACATTGTATCTACTTTAACCCCTTAGTGGCAGAGCCAATTTGGTACTTAATGACCGAGCCAATTTTTACAATTCTGACCACTGTCACTTTATAAGGTTATAACTCTGGAACGCTTTAACAGATCCTGCTGATTCAGAGAATGTTTTTTCATGACATATTGTACTTCATGTTAGTGGTAACATTTATTCGATATTACTTGCGATTATTTATGAAAAAAACGGAAATATGGCGAAAATTTTTAAAATTTTGCAATTTTCAAACTTTGTATTCTTATGCCCTTAAATCAGAGAGATATGTCACACAAAATAGTTAATAAATAACATTTCCCACATGTCTACTTTACATCAGCACAATTTTGGAAAGAAATTTTTTTTGTTAGGGAGTTATAAGGGTTAAAAGTTGACCAGCAATTTCTCATTTTTACAACACCATTTTTTTAGGGACCACATCACATTTGAAGTCATTTTGAGGGCTCTATATGATAGAAAATAACCAAGTGTGACACTATTCTAAAAACTACACCCCTCAACGTGCTCAAAAACACATTCATGAAGTTTATTAACCCTGTACGTGCTTCACAGGAACTGAAAAAATGTGGAAGGAAAAAATGAACATTTAACTTTTTTTTGCAAACATTTTACTTCAGAACCATTTTTTTTATTTTCACAAGTGTAAAAACAGAAATGTAACCATAAATTTTGTTGTGCAATTTCTCCTGAATACGCCGATACCCAATATGTGAGGGTAAACCACTGTTTGGGCGCACCGCAGAGATTGAAAAAGAAGGAGCGCCGTTTGACTTTTTCAATGCAGAATTGGCTAGAATTGACATTGGATGCCATGTCCCATTTAGAGAGCCCCTGATGTGCCTAAACAGTGGAAACCCCCCACAAGTGACAACATTTTGGAAACTAGACGCCTTAAGGAACTTATCTAGATGTGTGGTGAACACTTTGAACCCCCAAGTGCTTCACAGAAGTTTATAACGTAGAGCCGTGAAAAGAAAAAATTGCATTTGATTACACAAAAATGATATTTTCGCCCACAAATTCTTATTTTCACAAGGGTAACAGGAGAAGTTAGACCACAAAAGTTGTTGTGCAATTTCTCCTGAGTACGTCAATACCCCTTATGGTAAACCACTGTTTGGGCGCACCACAGAGCTTGGAAGAGAAGGAGTGCCGTTTGACTTTTTCAATGCAGAATTGGCTGGAATTGAGATTGGACGCCATGTCGCGTTTGGAGAACCCCTGATGTGCCTAAACAGTGAAAAACCCCACAAGTGACCCCATTTTGGAAACTAGACCTTTTAGGAAACTTATCTAGATGTGTGGTGAGCACTTTAAACCCCCAAGTGCTTCACAGAAATGTATAAAGTAGAGCCGAGAAAATAAAAAATCCTTTTTTTTCCCTCAAAAAATGATTTTTTAGCCTGCAATTTTTTATTTTCTCAAGGGTAACAGGAGACATTGGACCCCAAAATCTGTTCAACAGTTTGTCCTGAGTATGCTGATACCCTGTATGTGGGGGGGGCACTGTTTGGGCACCCATCGTGGCTCGGAAGGGAAGGAGCGCGGCTTAGAATGCAGACTTTGATGGGATGGTCTGCGGGCATCATGTTGCATTTGCAGAGCTCCTGATGTACCTAAACAGTAGAAACCCCCCACAAGTGAACCTATTTTGGAAAATAGACCCCCCAAAGAGCTTATCTAGATGTGTGGTGAGCACTATGAATCCCCAACTGCTTCACAGAATGTAGAGCCATGAAAATAAAAAAAAAATATTCCACAAAAATGATCTTTTCACCCCCCAAATTTTCACAAGGGTAACAGGAGAAATTGGACCCCAAAATTTATTGTGTTATTTATGCTGAGTAGGCTGATACTCCATATGTGGGGGGACCACTGTTTGGGCACATGGCAGAGCTCGAAAGGGAAGAAGCACCGTTTTGGAATGCAGACTTTGATAGAATGGTCTGCGGGCGTTATGTTGCATTTGCAGAGCCCCTGATGTACCTAAACAGTAGAAACCCCCCACAAGTGACCCCATTTTGGAAACTAGACCCCCCAACTAGAACTTATTTAGATGTGTGGTGAGAACTTTGAATGCCCAAGTGCTTCACAGAAGTTTATAATCCAGAGTCGTGAAAATAAAAAAACATTTTTTTTCCACAAAAAAGATTTTTTAGCCCCCAAGTTTTTATTTTCACAAGGGTAACAGGAGAAATTGAACCACAAAAGTTGTTGTCCAATTTATCCCAAGTACGCTGATGCCCCATATGTGGGGGTAAACCACTGTTTGGGCGCACGGAAAAGCTCAGTAGGGAGGGAGCACCATTTGACTTTTTGAGCGCAAAATTGGCTGTCATGTTTGGAGACTCCCTGATGTACCTAAACAGTGGAAACCCCCCCAATTCTAACTCCAGCCCTAACCACAACACACCCCTAACCATAATCCCAACCCGATCCATAATCCTAATCACCATCCTAACGATAATCACAACCCTAACCCCAAAACAACCCTAATCTCAACCCTAACCATAACCCTAATCAAAACCCTAAATTCAACACACCCATAATCCTAATCTCAACTCTAACCTCAAACCTAACTCTAATCCCAATACACCCCTAATCCTAATTCCAACCCTAACCTTAACCCTAATCCCAAACCTAACCCTAATCCCAAACGCACCCTAATGCCAACCCTAACCCTTATACCAACCCTAATCCAAACCCTAACCCTAATCCCAACTCTAACCTTAACTTTAGCTGCAACCCTAGCCCTAACTCTAGCCCCAACCCTAGCCCTAACTTTAGCCCCAACCCTAACCCTAGCCCTAACCTTAGCCCCAACACTAACCATAGCCCTAACCCTTACTTTAGCCCCAACCCTAACCTTAGCCCTAACCCTATCTTTAGCCCCAACCCTAACCCTAGCCCTAACCCTAAATTTAGACCCAACCCTAACCCTAAATTTAGCCCCAACCCTAACCCTAATTTTAGCCCCGACCCTAACCCTAGCCCTAACTTTAGCTCCAACCCTAACCCTAACCCTAGCCCTAAGGCTACTTTCACACTTGCATCGTGTGGCATCCGTCGCAATCCGTCGTTTTGGACAAAAAACGGATCCTGCAAATGTGCCCATAGAATGCTTTTTTTGCCCATAGACTTGTATTGCTGACGGATCGCGACGGATGGCCACACGTCGCATCCATTGTGCACTGGATCCGTTGTATTTTGGCGGACCGTTGTCACAAAAAAAAAGTTCAATGTAACTTTTTTTGTACGTCGCGTCTGCCATTTCCAACCGCATGGCCGTAACTCCGCCCCCTCCTCCCCAGGACATAGACTTGGCAGCAGATGCGATGAAAAACTACATTCGCTGCCCACGTTGTGCACAATTTTCACAACGTGCGTCGGTACGTCAGGCCGACGCATTGCGACGGCCCCATACCGATGCAAGTGTGAAAGAAGCCTAACACTAGCCCTAACCCTAACCCTAAATTTAGCCCCAACCCTAACCCTAATCCTAAATTTAGCCCCAACCCTAACCCTAAATTTAGCCCCAACTCCTCTAGCTGCTGGCCGGAAGATTATGGCAGGCGCACTGTGCATGCGCCCGCCATTTTCTTACCGGATGAAGGAGCGGGCGAGCAGGAGGGGACGCAGGAGGACCCAAGGACACCAGTAAGTATAGCAGGGTCCCCGAATCCCCCTATTTCTCTGTCATCTGGTGTGCGATCACATCAGAGGACAGAGAATGACAGATCGCTTTTTTTTTGGCTGGAACAATATGGCGGCGCCCATCGGGAGCCACGAGGAGCACTGGGGGAGACAGGTGAGTATCGGGGGCTATTGGGGTCCCCAGTAGGGTTGAGCGAAACAGATCGGCACTTTTCAAAAGTCGCCGACTTTTAGCAAAGTCGGGTTTCGTGATCCCACTCTGGGATCGGGTCGGCGGTCGGCGATCTCTACTTAAAAGTCGGGTTTCGTTTTATATATATATATATATTGTAGGGGTTCGACTCACTCAGCTGCGACGGCTGACACTCAGGAGGCAGGTTCCTTTAAAGTTCACTGGGTTTATTGCTCCATAAACCATATGACAAAACAACAGAAAGCAAATAGCCTTTGGGTCAGGCAAAGAAAAACAAGGGTCCAGTTCATCCGGCTCAGTCCTGAAGCCGTAACACACTCAGGAGGGTCTCACCTCCACACATATCTCCCTGTGTTAAGCATTAGGCTTTCTTTTATATGTCTAACCACACCCAGAACCCATCACATGACCAGACATGTGGTTGTGACATCACCACAGGTCCTGAAACACATATAGGTAGCTATGGTTACATCACAGTAGCAAGCCATCTATAAGGGACATATCTCCCATCGATTAGACACCCTTTAGCCACGCTACATACCTCCCCCCTCTGCCTAAAGCCGTGGGGCTTGGCACTTTCTCCCACTAGACAAGGGATTCTTGACAGGGCATCAGCATTACCGTGCAGCTTTCCGGCCCTATGTTCCACATGGAAACAGAAGTCCTGCAGGGCTAAGAACCAACGGGTGACCCTAGCATTTCTACCCTTCGTTTCCCTCATCCACCTAAGTGGGGCATGGTCGGATATCAGTCTAAATTTACGTCCCAGCAAATAGTATCGTAATGTGTCGACTGCCCATTTTATGGCCAAGCACTCCTTTTCAACGACTGAGTAGTTCTTTTCAGACGAGGACAGCTTCCTACTCAGATAGAGAACAGGATGCTCCTCTCCATGTAGTTCTTGGGAAAGGACTGCTCCCACCCCAACATCTGAGGCATCTGTTTGAAGAATAAACTCTTTCTTGAAGTTTGGGGCCATCAGAACGGGTTGCTTACATAAAGCCTCTTTCATTTCTTGGAAGGCTGAATCTGTTTCTTCGGACCACTTAACCATTACTGATTTTGTCCCTTTTAGCAGGTCAGTCAGAGGCGCCGCCATTGTGGCGAAGTTTGGGATGAACCTCCTGTAATATCCCACGATTCCCAGGAAGGCTTTAACTTGCTTCTTGGAAACTGGTTTTGGCCATGTTTGAATTGCCTCCACTTTACTGATTTGGGGTTTTATTTCTCCATGACCCACTATGTATCCAAGGTACTTAGCTCCTTCTTTACCCAATGCACACTTCTTCGGGTTTATTGTAAATCCGGCCTCTCTTATAGCATCAAACACCGCTTGGACTTTCTCCAGATGACTCTCCCAGTCCGGGCTAAAGATGACGATATCATCTAGGTACGCAGCAGCGTATGCCTTGTGGGGTGCAAGGACTCTATCCATAGCCCTTTGGAAGGTGGCCGGAGCTCCCTGTAGGCCAAATGGCATCCGGACATACTGGAAGCACCCATCTGGTGTAGAAAACGCCGTCTTCTCCTTGGCTTCCTGTGCCATGGGGATCTGCCAATACCCCTTCGTCAAATCCAAGGTGGTTATGTACCTGGCGGGCCCAAGCCTTTCGATGAGCTCATCAACGCGGGGCATGGGATATGCGTCGAACTTAGAGACCTCATTCAACTTCCTATAGTCGTTGCAAAATCTCCACTCCCCATCAGGTTTTGGGACCAGGACAATTGGGCTCGACCAACCGCTCTTGGATTCCTCAATGACTCCAAGCCTCAACATACGCTCCACTTCCTTGGAGATAACTTCTCGACGAGCCTCAGGAATACGATAAGGTTTCACATTCACCCGCACATGTGGCTCTGTTAGGACCTCGTGCTCTATGACCTTCGTGTATCCTGGCAATTCTGAAAACAGGTCCCTGTTTTTCTGGAGTAACTCCCGGCACTGCTGTTTCTGGGTCTTTGATAGCGTCTCTGCTATAGTAACCGCTCCAACCTCACCTTCTGGGTTGCTTAACAATGACGGAGTTACTGTCGGCTCTCTATCTTGCCATGGCTTGATGAGGTTGACATGGTAAACTTGGAATGGTTTCCGTCTTCCTGGTTGATGAATTTTATAATTTACCTCACCAAGTTTCTCGACAACCTCATATGGCCCTTGCCATTTGGCCAAGAACTTGCTTTCCACCGTTGGAACTAACACAAGAACTCGGTCTCCCGGATTGAACTGCCTCACTCTTGCAGACCGGTTGTAGACCCTGGCTTGAGCTTCTTGTGCTTGGAGAAGGTGTTCTTTCACGATCGGCATCACCTTTGCAATCCTCTGCTGCATCAGGGCCACATGCTCAATGACGCTTCTGTGGGGCGTGACTTCGGCCTCCCAGGTTTCCTTGGCTATATCCAGGAGTCCTCGTGGATGTCGGCCATATAGAAGCTCAAACGGTGAGAACCCTGTGGAGGCCTGTGGAACTTCACGAATGGAAAACATCAGATAGGGTAAGAGACAATCCCAGTCTCTACCGTCTTTCTCTATAGCTTTTCTCAGCATGCTCTTTAGTGTCTTGTTAAACCTCTCAACAAGGCCATCTGACTGGGGATGGTACACCGAGGTCCTCAACTGGGAGATCTTCAGGGCTTTGCACAACTCCCTCATCACCTTGCTCATGAAAGGTGTACCCTGGTCAGTCAGGATCTCCTTTGGCAGACCTGTCCGGGAAAAGACATGGACCAACTCGCGGGCTATGCTTTTTGAGGAAGAATTTCTCAAGGGAATTGCCTCAGGATAGCGTGTGGCATAGTCCAGGATGACTAATATATACTGATGGCCCCGAGCTGATTTAACTAAGGGACCGACCAAGTCCATGGCAATTCTCTCGAACGGTACCTCAATAATGGGCAGTGGCACAAGGGGGTTCCGGAAATGAGGAGTGGGAGCAGTTAACTGACATGTAGGGCAGGACCTGCAATAGTTCACTATTTCCCGGTGACACCCAGGCCAATAGAACCTCTGCACAACCCGTTCCTGCGTTTTTTCCACCCCCAGGTGTCCACCCAAGATGTGTGAATGGGCCATGTCCAACACTTTCCGTCTATACGGACCCGGCACTATCAACTGCTCTACCAACTCCTCCCTTATTTTCGTGACCCGGTACAACAACTCCCCCCTCAACAGAAAATGGGGAAATCTTGTGTCTGCCCCCGGCTCCTGTACCACCCCGTCAATAACTGTGACATTTTTAAAGGCTTCCCTCAGAGTGGGGTCCCTATGTTGGGCAGTCCCAAAATTTTCACCGGTAACTTCTAACTCCAAAATGTCAGATGTAGGGGATACTTCCTCCTCATCCCCAACCAGAACACAAAAAGGAAAGCTGTCTGCCTCTGGGTGTGGCGATACCCTTCCAGGGTTCACTGGTTCCCTGCCAGGGAGCTCAGAACCTTTTCCCCACAAATCCCAAAACAAACAGAAATCCCGGCCAATAATTATAGGGTGCAACAAGTCCTGAACTACGCCGACTTTGTGGGACTCAGTGCCACATGCCGTTTCAATGTCCACCCTGGCCATAGGGTAGTCCTTTGCATCACCATGTATGCACCGCACTCCGACCTTCTTTCCTGGGAGCAGGTGGAGAGGAAAAGTGGCCCTCACCAGGGTCACTAGGCTCCCCGAGTCTAACAGTGCCGTTACTGCTCGACCGTTCACCTTTACGGGACACGCTTGAGGTCCCTCGTTAGATGGAGAGTTCACACTACAGGCTGGATACGCATAGTATGAACAACGGCGTCCCATGCTGCAGTCCATCTGCTCAGTGGTTTGGGAACAACGGGCAGCTATATGTCCTGGATTGTGGCACCTCCAACAAATAATATCACCCGTGGGGACCTTGGGCACCACCTCCCCCGCCCTTTGTGACCTTGGACGCACCACCCCTTTTTGGGACTCAGCTGCCTTCTGGGACCCCCAGTACGGCATGGGCTGCCTCCCGAAGGAGCCTTCCAACCCTTGGTATCTCTCAACCAGTCCGATCAGCTCGTCGGCATTCTGGGGATCACCCTGGGCAACCCAAGACTGTATAGGCCTCGGGAGGGAATGGACAAACCGATCCATCATCACCCGTTCTACCATCTGTGCAGGCGCAGAGGATTCTGGCTGCAGCCATTTCTGGACCAGGTGCAACAGATCAAACATTTGGGAACGAGGTGGTTTGTCCCGGTGATAGCCCCAGGAGTGAACTCGCTGTGCCCTGACAGTCAGTGTCACCCCCAAACGTGCGAGAATCTCGGCTTTCAATTTGTGATACTCTTTGGCATCCTGCAAGGTCAAATCATAGTACGCCTTCTGGGGTTCTCCTGTCAGGTATGGCGCAAGTACCTCTGCCCACTGCTCTGGCGGAAGTTTTTCCCTCTCAGCGACCCTCTCAAACACCGTCAGGAAGGCCTCAACATCATCCCCGGGAGTCATTTTCTGCAATGCGCGTCTTACCGTCTTTCGGACGTGGGTGTCATCAGCCAAACCTGGGGTTGGGGCGCTCGCCTTGCCCTGGATGGCGGTTGCCAGAAGCTGCATCTGCTGCTGGCTCTGTTGTACCTGCTGCATCAACAGCCTGTTGGTCTCTTGCTGCCTTTGCTCCTGCTGGACCAAGTGTTTCAGCAAGTCCTCCATTTTCTCCGGCAATGCTTGCTGGCTTGCAACAGCCTTGACCCAGGACATTCAAAAAATAAACTCACTTCTCCGCTGGGAACGCTGCCCGCATTCTCCACCAATTGTAGGGGTTCGACTCACTCAGCTGCGACGGCTGACACTCAGGAGGCAGGTTCCTTTAAAGTTCACTGGGTTTATTGCTCCATAAACCATATGACAAAACAACAGAAAGCAAATAGCCTTTGGGTCAGGCAAAGAAAAACAAGGGTCCAGTTCATCCGGCTCAGTCCTGAAGCCGTAACACACTCAGGAGGGTCTCACCTCCACACATATCTCCCTGTGTTAAGCATTAGGCTTTCTTTTATATGTCTAACCACACCCAGAACCCATCACATGACCAGACATGTGGTTGTGACATCACCACAGGTCCTGAAACACATATAGGTAGCTATGGTTACATCACAGTAGCAAGCCATCTATAAGGGACATATCTCCCATCGATTAGACACCCTTTAGCCACGCTACAATATATATATATATATATATATACTGTATATATATACAGTGGGGCAAAAAAGTATTTAGTCAGTCAGCAATAGTGCAAGTTCCACCACTTAAAAAGATGAGAGGCGTCTGTAATTTACATCATAGGTAGACCTCAACTATGGGAGACAAACTGAGAAAAAAAAATCCAGAAAATCACATTGTCTGTTTTTTTAACAATTTATTTGCATATTGTGGTGGAAAATAAGTATTTGGTCAGAAACAAAATTTCATCTCAATACTTTGTAATATATTCTTTGTTGGCAATGACAGAGGTCAAACGTTTTCTGTAAGTCTTCACAAGGTTGCCACACACTGTTGTTGGTATGTTGGCCCATTCCTCCATGCAGATCTCCTCTAGAGCAGTGATGTTTTTGGCTTTTCGCTTGGCAACACAGACTTTCAACTCCCTCCAAAGGTTTTCTATAGGGTTGAGATCTGGAGACTGGCTAGGCCACTCCAGGACCTTGAAATGCTTCTTACGAAGCTACTCCTTCGTTGCCCTGGCAGTGTGCTTTGGATCATTGTCATGTTGAAAGACCCAGCCACGTTTCATCTTCAATGCCCTTGCTGATGGAAGGAGGTTTGCACTCAAAATCTCACAATACATGGCCCCATTCATTCTTTCATGTACCCGGATCAGTCGTCCTGGCCCCTTTGCAGAGAAACAGCCCCAAAGCATGATGTTTCCACCACCATGCTTTACAGTAGGTATGGTGTTTGATGGATGCAGCTCAGTATTCTTTTTCCTCCAAACACGACAAGTTGTGTTTCTACCAAACAGTTCCAGTTTGGTTTCATCAGACCATAGGACATTCTCCCAAAACTCCTCTGGATCATCCAAATGCTCTCTAGCAAACTTCAGACGGGCCCGGACATGTACCGGCTTAAGCAGTGGGACACGTCTGGCACTGCAGGATCTGAGTCCATAGTGGCGTAGTGTGTTACTTATGGTAGGCCTTGTTACATTGGTCCCAGCTCTTTGCAGTTCATTCACTAGGTCCCCCCGCGTGGTTCTGGGATTTTTGCTCACCGTTCTTGTGATCATTCTGACCCCGCGGGGTGGGATTTTGCGTGGAGCCCCAGATCGAGGGAGATTATCAGTGGTTTTGTATGTCTTCCATTTTCTAATTATTGCTCCCACTGTTGATTTCTTCACTCCAAGCTGGTTGGCTACTGCAGATTCAGTCTTCCCAGCCTGGTGCAGGGCTACAATTTTGTTTCTGGTGTCCTTTGACAGCTCTTTGGTCTTCACCATAGTGGAGTTTGGAGTCAGACTGTTTGAGGGTGTGCACAGGTGTCTTTTTATACTGATAACAAGTTTAAACAGGTGCCATTACTACAGGTAATGAGTGGAGGAAAGAGGAGACTCTTAAAGAAGAAGTTACAGGTCTGTGAGAGCCAGAAATCTTGATTGTTTGTTTCTGACCAAATACTTATTTTCCACCATAATATGCAAATAAATTGTTAAAAAAACAGACAATGTGATTTTCTGGATTTTTTTTTCTCAGTTTGCCTCCCATAGTTGAGGTCTACCTATGATGTAAATTACAGACGCCTCTCATATTTTTAAGTGGTGGAACTTGCACTATTGCTGACTGACTAAATACTTTTTTTCCCCACTGTATGTCATTCAGACACACACATATATATATATATATATATATATATATATATATATATATATTTATATTAACTTCAATTACCGGCTTTTCATTTCTCCTGCCAAAACCCGACATGATTTGAGACCTGGTTTACATACAGTAAACCATGTCATATCCCCCTTTTTTTGCATATTCCACACTACTAATGTTAGTAGTGTGTATGTGCAAAATTTCAGCGCTATAGCTCTTAAATTTAAGGGTTAAATCACGGAAAAAATTGGCGTGGGCTCCCGTGCAATTTTCTCCGCCAGAGTAGTAAAGCCAGTGACTGAGGGCAGATATTAATAGCCTGGAGAGGGTCCACGGTTATTGCCCCCCCCCCTTGGCTAAAAACATCTGCCCCCAGCCACCCCAGAAAAGGCACATCTGTTAGATGCGCCTATTCTGGCACTTGGCCATTCGCTTCCCATTCCCATGTAGTGGTGGGATATGGGGTAATGAAGGGTTAATGCCACCTTGCTATTGTAATGTGACATTAAGCCAGATTAATAATGGAGAGGCGTCAATTATGACACCTATCCATTATTAATCCAATTGTATGAAAGAGTTAAAAAAAACACACACACAATATTAAAAAGTATTTTAATGAAATAAACACACCGTTTGTTGTAATATTTTATTGTACGCTAAATCCACTTGCTGAATACCCTCGCTCTGTAACAAATAAAATATAATAAACCAACAATATACATACCTTCCGTAGATCTGTAACGTCCCACGTTGTAAATCCATCTGAAGGGGTTAAAATATTTTACAGACGGGAGCTCTGCTAATGCAGCGCTGCTCGTGGCTGTAAACCCCAGCGAATGAAGGTCATGTAGTTACCTTCATTCGCGGTGATGCGCCCCCTGCTGGATGTCCCTGGAGCGTGGGAAAAGTTCTGAGGCTCGAGGTCATATGAGGACATCCAGCAGGGGGCGCATCACCGCGAATGAAGGTAACTATAGGTCATTGACATAGATTACCTTCATTTGCTGGGGTTTACAGCCACAAGCACAGCTGCATTAGCAGAGCTTGTGGCTGTAAAATATTTTAACCCCTTCAGATGGATTTACAACATGGGACGTTACAGATCTATGGAAGGTATGGATATTGTTGGTTTATTATTTTTATTTGTTACAGAGCGAGGGTCTTCAGCGAGTGGATTGAGCGTACAATAAAATATTAAAACAACCTGTGTTTTTATTTCATTAAAATACTTTTTAATAATGTGTGTGTTTTTTTTAACCATTTAATGCAAATGGTTTAATAATGGATAGGTGTCAGAATTGACGCCTCTCCATTATTAATCTGGCTTAATGTCACCTTACAATAGCAAGGTGACATTAACCCTTCATTACCCCATATCCCACCGCTACATGGGAAAGGGAAGAGAGTGGTCAAGTGCCAGAATAGGCGCATCTTCCAGATGTGCCTTTTCTGGGGTGGCTGGGGGCAGATGTTTTTAGCCATGGGGGGCCAAAAACCGTGGACCCTCTCTAGGCTATTAATATCTGCCCTCAGTCACTGGCTTTACTACTCTTGCGGAGAAAATTGCGTGGGAGCCCACGCCAATTTTTTCCGCGATTTAACCCTTAAATTTAAGAGCTAGAGCGCCGAAATTTTGCATATACACACTACTAACATTAGTAATAATAATAATAATAATCTTTATTTTTATATAGCGCTAACAAATTCCGCAGCGCTTTACAGTTTTGCACACATTATCATCACTGTCCCCAATGGGGCTCACAATCTAGAAGTGTGGAATATGCAAAAAAAGGGGGATATGACATGGTTTACTGTATGTAAACCAGGTCTCATATCATGTCGGGTTTTGCCAGGAGAAATGAAAAGCCGGTAATTGAATTATCGTCTTTTCTGCTATATCGCCCTGAAGGAAATGTAAAAAAAAAAAAAAAAAACCATAGACTTACATTGGGTTTCGAGTTTCGGCTGATCCCCGGCCCCGACTTTTCAATAGGATCGGCCGATTTCACTCGACCCGACTTTTGAGAAAGTCGGGTTTCGTGAAACCCGACTCGACCCTGGAAAACTAAAAGTCGCTCAACCCTAATCCCCAGTTCTCTGTCCTCTGATGTGCGATCACATCGGAGGACAGAGAAATTAAATGAGAAATTGCATTTTTTTTTTTTGCGACCGCCGGTGAACGGTTAATTGCCGGCGATCATAACCCGGGGTGACGTGGTTAACCCCTTCATGACCTCGAGGTTTTTCATTTTTGCATTTCAGTTTCTTCCTCCCCTTCTTCCAAGATCCATAACTTTTTAATTTTTCTGTCAATATTGCCATAAGAAGGCTTGTTTTTTCGAGACGAGTTGTGACAAGGGCACTGATGAACAGGATTAGTGACACGCATTCAGAGCAACCATATTAAATGCAGTTGTAGGAGATTAAGAGATGCATTTAACATGTTAACAGCTGCGGGCGGATCGTGATTCCACCCGCGGCAGTTAGAGGCACATCTCAGCTGATTAAATCAGTCGGCATGTCCCAGAAAACATGCGGAAACAGTGTTGGAGCCCACATGGAATGCAGGGACACGACCTATGATGTATGTATATGTCATAAGTTGTGAAGGGGTTAGTTCTCCTTTTCCCCTAGTTTTCTGTTGTTGTTCAGACTTGAAGGCTGCGTGCCCATGATGAGTTTTTGGTGAGTTTTTGATGTTGCATATTTTTGCTGTGTCAAAAACACAGCATCTTACAGTTCCAGCAAAGTAGATGGGATTTACAGAAATCTCCTGCTCAATGAGTTTTTTAATCAGTGTAAACTAAACTGTGGTGCATGTTTCCAAATCGCAGCATGTCATTTTCTCTTGTAGATGCCCTAAGTTTTATTTGCAGTTTTCCCCCTAGACCTTAGATGCAGAAAATCCCCAGGTAAGAAGTGTCCATTAGAGTTGAGCGACCTTGACCTTTTTAGAGTCGAGCCGGGTTTCGCGAAACCCGACTATCTCAAAAGTCGGGTCGAGTGAAATCGGCCGATTATGACGTAAAGTCGGGATCGACCGAAACACGAAACCCAATGCAAGTCAATGGGGGAGCATAGTCGGCAGTGAGTGGGGGCCAGGAAAACACCTAGAGTGTCCATTGTAATGTCAAAACCATCCATTCTTCTTAATGAAGCTTGTCAAGCGTAATTTACCTTATAATAATTGGAAGGCATTTGAAATTGGGGGTCATTTGGCTAAAGTTGTGGTGGGTAGGGCTGGTTCAAGTAATTAGTGGGCCCAGGAAATCTGGACCACGTCACGGCAGTGGAGCAGGGAGAGGTAAGTATTTCAACTTTGCAAGTGCTGTGAACCTGAGCAAGCAGGGGGGGCCCACTCGTTGGCATTGGCACTGGCACAGGGCCCCTCAAAGTACAGCGGTGTGTTTGCACGGCGGGGGCGCCTCCCACCGGCAGCAACACTTTTGCGTACTATGAGAGGCCCTGTGCCAGTGACGTCGCCAACTAGTATTCCTCCCCCCACCTGATGAAGGAACCTGCACTTTCATCTGCACCTTCCTCTTTGTCCCCGTGTAAGGTGGTATGGTATGCGGGAAGAGCAACCTGACTTTCAGCAGGATCACAATGTTGTTGTGTAGCGTGCACGGGGAATGTTGCGTTATGGGTCAATGTACCAGCAGACTCATCTATCACTGGCTGGGCAATGGGCAGGATGAGGAGGAAACACAGATATAGGCCCAAAGAATAAAGTTGGCTAAATGCAGTTCAAAATTGGTAACACAGGAATAACCAGGGGGCATTGCAGTGGAGGACAACTGGAATGAGAGGCTGACACAGAGAGTAGGCCCAAATCAGTAAGTAGTCGAAATGCAGTTCAAAATTGGCAACCGTAGTAAACAGGCGGCACAGCTTTGTTCAGTGGAGGAGAACAGCAAGGAGTGGCAGACACCGATAGTAGGCCCCAACCCAACTAGTAGGCCAAATGCAGTCTAACATTAACAACTACTTAACGAGCGCCTGAAAACGGAATTTCAGGACAGGAAACCAGGAGAACAGCAAGGAGTGGCAGACACCGATAGTAGGCCCCAAACCAACTAGTACGCCAAATGCAGTTGTTCCGTTTAACCACAATTTAATGAGAGCCTGAAGATAGAAGTTCAGGAAAGGCAACCTGGAGAACACCTTGGAGTGGAACACACCATCTCTCTACACCCCATACCCAATTTGTAGGCCTAATGCAGTGTAGTTTCCAACAACTACTAAACGAGAGCATGAAGATCGAAGCATTGGCGAGGAAACCTGGGGAACACCTTGGAGTGGAACACACCATCTCTCTACACCCCATACCCAATTTGTAGGCCTAATGCAGTGTAGTTTCCAACAACTACGAAACGAGAGCCGGAAGATCGAAGCTCAGGAAAGGCAACCTGGGGAACACCTTGGAGTGTAACAAACCCTCTCTCTACACCACGGAAGGGCTGATTCTTAGGAAGGAAGGCTGTCGGAAAGAAGCAGGGCGCGTCCGAGGGTGATTATATTCTTATTAGGTATATACTCACCCTCGGACGCGCCCTGCTTCTTTATTTGTAATGAATGTTTATTTGCAATGTGGTTTTGACTTACTCTATTTTTTTGGTAAATAATGATTTTATTATTTTCATTGTTTTGCATCTTCTTGGCAATAATATAAAGAAGACGCGACAGGACAACACTCGGTGGATGCCATATCTGTGTTTAAAATTGAAAAAACCTTTCAGTTAACTACTTGCAGGAGAAAGTTATTGTAGCTGGTGGCCATTTTTAGTACTGTACCAGATTTTTGTTGTATGTGTTTGTTTTTAATGTTAAAATGTCTGCATTTGATATCTCTCCAGTATTTTCTTTTTTATAAGCAAAATACTTATTTTTATATTTTCTGATGTTGGTTCCAGGGGTACACGGGCAGCAGTGGTGTGGTCAGTGGAGGCCTAGTGGAAGGAGTGACCACAGACAGGCATCGAAGGCCTAAAATAATAACACATGGCTGTAGGCAATTTTAAATTGGTTCCAGGGGTACACGGGCAGCAGTGCCCTGGTCAGTGTAGTAGTAGTTGAAAGAATGGACCGCAGACAGGCATCGAAGGCCTAAAATAAAAAAATTGGGCTGGCTGTAGGCAATTTTAAATTGGTTCCAGGGGTACACGGGCAGCAGTGCCCTGGTCAGTGTAGTAGTAGTTGAAAGAATGGACCGCAGACAGGCATCGAAGGCCTAAAATAAAAAAATTGGGCTGGCTGTAGGCAATTTTAAATTGGCTCCAGGGGTACACGGGCAGCAGTGGTGTGGTCAGTGGAGGCCTAGTGGAAGGAGTGACCACAGACAGGCATCGAAGGCCTAAAATAATAACACATGGCTGTAGGCAATTTTAAATTGGTTCCAGGGGTACACGGGCAGCAGTGGTGTGGTCAGTGGAGGCCTAGTGGAAGGAGTGACCACAGACAGGCATCGAAGGCCTAAAATAATAACACATGGCTGTAGGCAATTTTAAATTGGTTCCAGGGGTACACGGGCAGCAGTGGTGTGGTCAGTGGAGGCCTAGTGGAAGGAGTGACCACAGACAGGCATCGAAGGCCTAAAATAATAACACATGGCTGTAGGCAATTTTAAATTGGTTCCAGGGGTACACGGGCAGCAGTGGTGTGGTCAGTGGAGGCCTAGTGGAAGGAGTGACCACAGACAGGCATCGAAGGCCTAAAATAATAACACATGGCTGTAGGCAATTTTAAATTGGTTCCAGGGGTACACGGGCAGCAGTGCCCTGGTCAGTGTAGTAGTAGTTGAAAGAATGGACCGCAGACAGGCATCGAAGGCCTAAAATAAAAAAATTGGGCTGGCTGTAGGCAATTTTAAATTGGTTCCAGGGGTACACGGGCAGCAGTGCCCTGGTCAGTGTAGTAGTAGTTGAAAGAATGGACCGCAGACAGGCATCGAAGGCCTAAAATAAAAAAATTGGGCTGGCTGTAGGCAATTTTAAATTGGTTCCAGGGGTACACGGGCAGCAGTGGTGTGGTCAGTGGAGGCCTAGTGGAAGGAGTGACCGCAGACAGGCATCGAAGGCCTAAAATAATAACACATGGCTGTAGGCAATTTTAAATTGGTTCCAGGGGTACACGGGCAGCAGTGGTGTGGTCAGTGGAGGCCTAGTGGAAGGAGTGACCACAGACAGGCATCGAAGGCCTAAAATAATAACACATGGCTGTAGGCAATTTTAAATTGGTTCCAGGGGTACACGGGCAGCAGTGGTGTGGTCAGTGGAGGCCTAGTGGAAGGAGTGACCACAGACAGGCATCGAAGGCCTAAAATAATAACACATGGCTGTAGGCAATTTTAAATTGGTTCCATGGGTACACGGGCAGCAGTGGTGTGGTCAGTGGAGGCCTAGTGGAAGGAGTGACCACAGACAGGCATCGAAGGCCTAAAATAATAACACATGGCTGTAGGCAATTTTAAATTGGTTCCAGGGGTACACGGGCAGCATTGCCCTGGTCAGTGTAGTAGTAGTTGAAAGAATGGACCGCAGACAGGCATCGAAGGCCTAAAATAAAAAAATTGGGCTGGCTGTAGGCAATTTTAAATTGGTTCCAGGGGTACACGGTTAGCAGTGGTGTGGTCAGTGGAGGCCTAGTGGAAGGAGTGACCGCAGACAGGCATCGAAGGCCTAAAATAATAACACATGGCTGTAGGCAATTTGAAATTGGTTCCAGGGGTACACGGGCAGCAGTGGTGTGGTCAGTGGAGGCCTAGTGGAAGGAGTGACCGCAGACAGGCATCGAAGGCCTAAAATAATAACACATGGCTGTAGGCAATTTTAAATTGGTTCCAGGGGTACACGGGCAGCAGTGGTGTGGTCAGTGGAGGCCTAGTGGAAGGAGTGACCGCAGACAGGCATCGAAGGCCTAAAATAATAACACATGGCTGTAGGCAATTTTAAATTGGTTCCAGGGGTACACGGGCAGCAGTGGTGTGGTCAGTGGAGGCCTAGTGGAAGGAGTGACCACAGACAGGCATCGAAGGCCTAACATAACAAAAATGTCAATACAATGGTATTGTCAGTGGCAGGCATTGAAGGATGTCAGCGCATAGACTAAACATTGGTGGAGCTGTGAGATAATTTTGCAAGTGGTAGAGCACTGTTTGAGGTGGGGTGGGGGGAAACTGTCTTGTGGCCGGCGGTACAGGCCCAGGGCCCCTCATATTACAACGGTGTGTCTGACGTTGGGTGCGCACCACCACCGCCAGAGACACTTTATTGTACTAGGAGGGACCCAGTGGCAGTGCCGTCGACCAAAAGCGGGCTCACCCACCTCTTCAGACAAACTGCACTCTCACGGGTGCTGTCGCCAAGTGTTGATACCACGGCCCCGTGTGGGGAGTTTGGCCATTTAGTGAGGTGTAAACATGTCGTATGCTGGACAATCAGGTGCAGAAAATTACGAGATTGGAAACGGCATTCAGAATAGTCCACACAGGCAAGACCTTTTCATAGGAAAGCTAGGTGTCAGCCGGGCAAGGTGGGGCAAAAGATTTCGAAATCCAGTTGTGGTTCATTTTAATGAAGGTTAGATCATCTACATTTTGGGTAGCCAGACGAGTCCTTTTTTCTGTTAGTATTGAACCTGCAGCACTGAATACTCTTTCTGATAGGACACTAGCTGCCGGGCAAGCAAGCTCCTGCAATGCATATTCTGCCAATTCTGGCCAGGTGTCTAATTTTGATGCCCAGTAATCAAATGGGAATGACGGTTGAGGGAGAACATCGATAAGGGATGAAAAATAGTTTGTAACCATACTGGACAAATGTTGTCTCCTGTCACTTTGAATTGATGCTGCAGTACCTGTCCTGTCTGCGGTCATAGCAAAATCACTCCACAACCTGGTCAGAAAACCCCTCTGGCCAACGCCACTTCTGATTTCTGCCCCTCTAACTCCTCTGGTCTGCTGGCCCCTGCAGCTCGTGTGAGAACGATCACGGGCACTGTGTGCAGGGAATGCCAGAAGCAAACGGTCAACAAGAGTTGATTGTTTGGTTGCTAATATTAGTTCCAAGTTCTCATGTGGCATTATATTTTGCAATTTGCCTTTATAGCGAGGATCAAGGAGGCAGGCCAACCAGTAATCGTCATCATTCATCATTTTAGTTATGCGTGTGTCCCTTTTGAGGATACGTAAGGCATAATCCGCCATGTGGGCCAAAGTTCCAGTTCTCAAATCTGCGGTTGTGCTTGGTTGAGGGGCAGTTTCAGGCAAATCCACGTCACTTGTGTCCCTCAAAAAACCAGAACCCGGCCTTGCCGCGCCACCAATTTCCAGTGGCCCCGGAAAAGCTTCCTCATTAAAAATATAATCATGTCCATCATCCTCCTCGTCCTCCTCCTCCTCTTCGCCCGCTACCTCGTCCTGTACACTGCCCTGGCCAGACAATGGCTGACTGTCATCAAGGCTTTCCTCTTCCTCAGCTGCAGACGCCTGATCCTTTATGTGCGTCAAACTTTGCATCAGCAGACGCATTAGGGGGATGCTCATGCTTATTATGGCGTTGTCTGCACTAACCAGCCGTGTGCATTCCTCAAAACACTGAAGGACTTGACACATGTCTTGAATCTTCGACCACTGCACACCTGACAACTCCATGTCTGCCATCCTACTGCCTGCCCGTGTATGTGTATCCTCCCACAAAAACATAACAGCCCGCCTCTGTTCACACAGTCTCTGAAGCATGTGCAGTGTTGAGTTCCACCTTGTTGCAATGTCTATGATTAGGCGATGCTGGGGAAGGTTCAAAGAACGCTGATAGGTCTGCATACGGCTGGAGTGTACGGGCGAACGGCGGATATGTGAGCAAAGTCCACGCACTTTGAGGAGCAGGTCGGATAACCCCGGATAACTTTTCAGGAAGCACTGCACCACCAGGTTTAAGGTGTGAGCCAGGCAAGGAATGTGTTTCAGTTGGGAAAGGGAGATGGCAGCCATGAAATTCCTTCCGTTATCACTCACTACCTTGCCTGCCTCAAGATCTACAGTGCCCAGCCACGACTGCGTTTCTTTCTGCAAGAACTCGGACAGAACTTCCGCGGTGTGTCTGTTGTCGCCCAAACACTTCATAGCCAATACAGCCTGCTGACGTTTGCCAGTAGCTGCCCCATAATGGGAGACCTGGTGTGCAACAGTGGCAGCTGCGGATGGAGTGGTTGTGCGACTGCGGTCTGTGGACGAGCTCTCGCTTCTGCAGGAGGACGAAGAGGAGGAGGAGGGGGTGCGAACGGCTACAGCCAATTGTTTCCTAGACCGTGGGCTAGGCAGAACTGTCCCAAACTTGCTGTCCCCTGTGGACCCTGCATCCACCACATTTACCCAGTGTGCCGTGATGGACACGTAACGTCCCTGGCCATGCCTACTGGTCCATGCATCTGTTGTCAGATGCACCTTTGTGCTCACAGATTGCCTGAGTGCATGGATGATGCGCTCTTTAACATGCTGGTGGAGGGCTGGGATGGCTTTTCTGGAAAAAAAGTGTCGACTGGGTAGCTCGTAGCGTGGTACAGCGTAGTCCATCAGGGCTTTGAAAGCTTCGCTTTCAACTAACCGGTAGGGCATCATCTCTAACGAGATTAGTTTAGCTATGTGTGCGTTCAAACCCTGTGTACGCGGATGCGAGGCTAAGTACTTCCTTTTTCTAACCATAGTCTCATGTAGGGTGAGCTGGACTGGAGAGCTGGAGATCGTGGAACTAGCGGGGGTGCCGGTGGACATGGCAGACTGAGAGACGGTGGGAGATGGTATTGTTGCCACCGGTGCCCTAGATGCAGTGTTTCCTACTACGAAACTGGTGATTCCCTGACCCTGACGGCTTTGGCCTGGCAAAGAAACCTGCACAGATACTGCAGGTGGTGCGGAAAATGGTGGCCCTACACTGCCGGAAGGGATGTTGCGTTGCTGACTAGCTTCATTGGCCGAGGGTGCTACAACCTTAAGGGACGTTTGGTAGTTAGTCCAGGCTTGCAAATGCATGGTGGTTAAATGTCTATGCATGCAACTTGTATTGAGACTTTTCAGATTCTGTCCTCTGCTTAAGGTAGTTGAACATTTTTGACAGATGACTTTGCGCTGATCAATTGGATGTTGTTTAAAAAAATGCCAGACTGCACTCTTTCTAGCATCGGATACCTTTTCAGGCATTGCAGACTGAGCTTTAACCGGATGGCCACGCTGTCCTCCAACAGGTTTTGGCTTTGCCACGCGTTTTGGGCAAGATACGGGCCCGGCAGATGGAACCTGTTGCGATGTTGATGCCTGCTGCGGCCCCTCCTCCTCCGCTTCAGAACTGCTGCCGCCTGCACCCTGTTCCCCCAATGGCTGCCAATCGGGGTCAAGAACTGGGTCATCTATTACCTCTTCTTGTAGCTCGTGTGCAACTTCGTCTGTGTCACCGTGTCGGTCGGTGGTATAGCGTTCGTGATGGGGCAACATAGTCTCATCAGGGTCTGATTCTTGATCAGCACCCTGCGAGGGCAATGTTGTGGTCTGAGTCAAAGGACCAGCATAGTAGTCTGGCTGTGGCTGTGCATCAGTGCACTCCATGTCAGATTCAACTTGTAATGGGCATGGACTGTTAACTGCTTCACTTTCTAAGCCAGGGACGGTATGTGTAAAGAGCTCCATGGAGTAACCCGTTGTGTCGCCTGCTGCATTCTTCTCTGTTGTTGTTTTTGCTGAAGAGGACAAGGAAGCGACTTGTCCCTGACCGTGAACATCCACTAACGACGCGCTGCTTTGACATTTACCAGTTTCACGAGAGGAGGCAAAAGAGCTAGAGGCTGAGTCAGCAAGATAAGCCAAAACTTGCTCTTGCTGCTCCGGCTTTAAAAGCGGTTTTCCTACTCCCAGAAAAGGGAGCGTTCGAGGCCTTGTGTAGCCAGACGACGAACCTGGCTCCACAGCTCCAGACTTAGGTGCAATATTTTTTTTCCCACGACCAGCTGATGCTCCACCACTACCACTACCCTCATTACCAGCTGACAATGAACGCCCCCGGCCACGACCTCTTCCACCATACTTCCTCATTGTTTTAAAAACGTAAACAAACTAACGGTATTTGTTGCTGTCACACAAATTACACGGTGAGCTATAACTTCAGTATGATTTAGCTACCCCTTTACAGGTGAGTGAGACCACAACGAAAATCAGGCACAATGTTACACACTCTGTTGTTGGTGGCAACAAATGAGAGAGATGCCACACACGCAGGACTGTCACTGAAGCACAAATGTAAATATTAATCTCCCACTGATTTGATTTTTTTTTTTTTTTCAGGGAGACTTTAGGAAAAAAAAAATAGAATAAAATGATTTTTTCAGGAAGAATTTAGAAACCAAAGAAAATAAAATGATTTTTTCAGGGAGAATTTAGAAAACAAATAAAACAAAAAAAGGCTTTCTATGGCCCACTGAGTGAGAGATGACGCACACAGGAGTCAGGAGTGGCACACAAGCCCAGAGGCCAATATTTATCTCCCACTGATTGATGTAGTGATTTTTTCAGGTAGATTTTGGAACCCAAATCAAGCTACAAAAAATAATAGGCTTTCTATGGCCCACAATTGGAGAGAGAGAGAGAGATGGCACACCCAGGAGTCAAGACTGGCACACAAGCAGAAAGGGCAATATTAATCTCCCACTGATTTTTTTTTTTTTTTTTTTTTCAGGGAGACTTTAGGAAAAAAAAAATAGAATAAAATGATTTTTTCAGGAAGAATTTAGAAACCAAATAAAATAAAATGATTTTTTCAGGGAGAATTTAGAAAACAAATAAAACAAAAAAAAGCCTTTCTATGGCCCACTGAGTGAGAGATGACGCACACAGGAGTCAGGAGTGGCACACAAGCCCAGAGGCCAATATTTATCTCCCACTGATTGATGTAGTGATTTTTTCAGGTAGATTTTGGAACCCAAATCAAGCTAAAAAAATAATAGGCTTTCTATGGCCCACAATTGGAGAGAGAGAGAGAGATGGCACACCCAGGAGTCAAGACTGGCACACAAGCAGAAAGGGCAATATTAATCTCCCACTGATTTGGTTTTTTTTTTTTTTTTTTTCAGGGAGACTTTAGGAAAAAAAAAATAGAATAAAATGATTTTTTCAGGAAGAATTTAGAAACCAAAGAAAATAAAATGATTTTTTCAGGGAGAATTTAGAAAACAAATAAAACAAAAAAAGGCTTTCTATGGCCCACTGAGTGAGAGATGACGCACACAGGAGTCAGGAGTGGCACACAAGCCCAGAGGCCAATATTTATCTCCCACTTTTTTTTTTTTGTTCCAGGGAAAATTTATAAACCCAATAAAAAAAATAATAAATAGGCTTTCTATGGCCCACTATCTGAGAGACAGAGAGAGATGGCACGCTTAGGACTGGCACACAAGCCCAAAGGCCAATATTAATCTCCCTTTTTTTTTTAAGGGAGAATTTATAAAACCAAAAAAAAATAAATAAATAGGCTTTCTATGGCCCACTATTTGTGAGAGAGATGGCACGCTCAGGACTGGCACACAAGCCCAGAGGCCAATATTAATCTCCCACTTTTTTTTTTTTTTCCAGGGAAAATTTATAAACCCAATAAAAAAATAAATAAATAGGCTTTCTATGGCCCACTATCTGAGAGAGAGAGATGGCACGCTTAGGACTGGCACACAAGCCCAAAGGCCAATATTAATCTCCCACTGATTGATTTATTGAATTTTCAGGTAGAATTTAGAACCGAAATAAAGCAAAAAAAAAAAAAAAAAAAGGCTTTCTATGGCCCACTGAGTGAGTGATGATGCACACAGGAGTCAGGAGTGGCACACAAGCCCTGAGGCCAATATTTTTCTCCCACTGATTGATGTATTGATTTTTTCAGGTAGATTTTAGAACCAAAATCAAGCAAAAAAATAAATAGGTTTTTTATGGCCCACTGAGTGAGTGATGATGCACACAGGAGTCAAGAGTGGCACACAAGCCCTGAGGCCAATATTTTTCTCCCACTGATTGATGTAGTGATTTTTTCAGGTAGATTTTATAACCCAAATCAAGCCAAAAAATAAATAGGCTTTCTATGGCCCACTGAGTGAGAGATGACACAGACAGGGATGGCACTCTAGCAGAAATGTCAATCTTAATCTCCCACAAAAAAAAAAAAAAAACAGGGAGTGTCCTTCAATTACTATCTCCCTGCAGTAATCTCAGCCAGGTATGGCAGGCAGCAATAAGGAGTGGACTGATGCACAAATTAAATAAAAAGTGTGTACAAACCAAAAAGATAGCTGTGCAGAAAGGAAGGAACAAGGGGATTTGTGCTTTGAAAAAAGCAGTTGGTTTGCACAGCGGCGTACACACAGCAATGCAGCTATCAGGGAGCCTTCTAGGGCAGCCCAATGAGCTACAGCGCTGAGGGGGGAAAAAAAAAAAAATGTAGCTTCCACTGTCCCTGCACACCGAAGGTGGTGTTGGGCAGTGGAAATCGCTACAGCACAAGCGGTTTGGTGGTTAATGGACCCTGCCTAACGCTATCCCTGCTTCTGACGAAGCGGCAGCAACCTCTCCCTAAGCTCAGATCAGCAGCAGTAACATGGCGGTCGGCGGGAACTCCCCTTTATAGCCCCTGTGACGCCGCAGACAGCGAGCCAATCACTGCAATGCCCTTCTCTAAGATGGTGGGGACCAGGACCTATGTCATCACGCTGGCCACACTCTGCGTTTACCTTCATTGGCTGAGAAATGGCGCTTTTCGCGTCATTGAAACGCGACTTTGGCGCGAAAGTCGCGTACCGCATGGCCGACCCCGCACAGGGGTCGGATCGGGTTTCATGAAACCCGACTTTGCCAAAAGTCGGCGACTTTTGAAAATGAACGACCCGTTTCGCTCAACCCTAGTGTCCATGTGTTTTTCAGGTGTTTCTGCAGTGAAAATTCATCAAACACGCATGTAATCCGTACATGTCTCTATACCAATAAAGTTTTCTCAACCTACATTCCAGGAAGTATCAAAAACAAAACAGCTTTATTTAAAACATGGCATACCATAAAAACATGATAAACACATTGTCAAAAATGCAATAAAAAAATGTAAATGTGCAACCTAACTAACTTAATATTTGCAGAAATGGTGCAGAAAATCAGCAACATCAAAAACTCAATAAAAGATCATAGTGGAATTGTAGCCTTTGAAGCCAATGGGAGTTCAGAATTCTATAGCTTATACTTCTTCCATGGGCTGTGTTCACATATATCCGTTACATCAGGCTCAGTTATTTCAGCCTGATACAACTCAGCAAGATTTTAATTGATTCTCATTTGCACCAGTAGTGATCAGGCTTTGTCACCCTATTCCCCTTTTACTCTCAGGTGCTGGTCCAGGGCTGGATCGCAACTTTACAGGAAACATTTTGATTTGGCCTCAACTCCAGCACTTGCACATGGACTAGTGAGAACAATCCGATTTATAAAAAAAAAGCAGTTTCTATCCTCCAACTCCATTTTTGAGACATTAACACTTTTTATTTATTCACAGTTCATCATGTAGGAGACCAGCCACTGCCGCTGTCTCTTTTCCACCTATTGAGCTTTTAACCACTGCTTTAAATCTGCCCAAGAATTATTGGAGCATACTGTTAGCTCCAAATCCCGAGCAACTGCAGTGCATTTTTTATAAGGCCGGTTTCACACATCAGTGGCTCTGGTACGTGAGGTGACAGTTTTCCTCACGTACCGGAGACACTTACTCACGTAGACACATTAAAATCAATGTGTCTCTGCACATGTCAGCATGTTTTCACAAACCGTGTGTCCGTTCGAAAAACACGGATACCTGTCAGTGTTTGTGGGAGCGCACGTATCACACAGACCCATTAAAGTCAATGGGTCCGTGTAAACACGTACCGCACACAGATGCTGTCCATGTGCCGTCCATGTGCCGACTGGGTACCACACGCACCATGCAGGAGACAGCGCTAGAGTTAAGCGCTGTCCCCTGCTTTGGGTGCTGAATCCAGAATTCATTCCTTCTTCCCAGCTGCGTTCGCTGGAGAGAAGAAATGAAAAATCAGGGGGTTTTTTTTGTGTGTGTTTAAAATAAAGTTCCCGGTCAGCTCCCGCCTCCCTCCCCCTGTGTGCCCGCCCGCTGGCATTAAAATACTTACCCAGGTCCCTCAATGCTTCCTCTCAGCGTCGCTGCTTGTCCTGTATGAGCGGTCACGTGGTGCCGCACATTACAGTGATGAATATGCGGCTCCACCTCCCATAGGGAACTTTATTTTAAACACACACAAAAAAACCCCTGATTTTTCATTCCTTCTCTCCAGCGAACGCTGCTGGGAAGAAGGAATGAATTCTTGATTCAGCACCCAAAGCAGGGGACAGCACTTAACTCTAGCGCTGTCTCCTGCACGGTGCGTGTGGTACCCAGTCGGCACATGGATGGCAAACGGCTGTCGCACATGTGCCACACTGATGTGCCACGTGAGCACATGGACACACGGACACGGATAACTCCGGTACCGATTTTTCCGGTACCGAAATTATCTGAACATGTGGGACAGGCCTAAGACAGAAAGCAGCAGTAGTCAGTCTCTTAGGCAATGAGCTGTCAACAAAAGAAAAGTGCTAATATGTCAAGAATGGCTCCAATATTTTAACCCCGTAATGATCATCAATTTGCCTTTTTCTGCAGTCATTAAAGGGTCTTAGGCCTCTTTCATACTTACGTCTTTGAGCTCCCATTGAAATCTGTTGATTTTTGAAAAAACAGGATCCCGCAAATTTTTCTGCTGGATCCTGTTTTTTCCCATAGACTTGTATTAGCGATGGCTTGTGACGGATGGCCATCTATTTCATCCATCGTGCACTGGATCCGTCGGACAATTGCTGTCCATCAGGCAGGGACAAAGCACAGAGGAACGTTTTTTCTGTATGGATCCTGCGCTGCCTGTCATTGGCTATAATGGAATCCTATGGACGCAGGATCCGTCGCTGACTGTCAAAAGCAGGAATCCAACGACGGGTTCCGTCTTTTGAAACTGAGCATGCGTGTAAGAATTTCCAGTCAGGGAAATTCTAGCTCTCTCTCCCTTTTTACTTTTTACTATTGATGCTGCCTATGCAGCATCAACAGTAAAAAGATATAATGTTAAAAATAAAAAAATTTTAAAAATCGCAATATTCTCACCTTCCGGTGTCCCGCGCAGCGCTACCGATGCTCGCGATGCTCCCAGCAGCTGGCATTCCCAGTAATGCATTGCGACATGACTCGATGACGTCGTGGTCTCGCGGGACCGCGATGTCATCAGAGGTCATTGAACGCAAGGCATCACTGGGAGCGGGAACTGCCGGGAGCATCGCGAGCATCGGTAAAGCCGCAAGGGATGCCGGAAGGTAAGAATATTGCGATTTTTTTATTTTTTTTATTATTTTTAACCTGGGTTGTGTTGTGTACGCATTTTCCCAGTGGAAAACCACTGCAAAGACGCATACACAACAGGTGCACATAGCCTCGACGGGTCTGTCAGAAAAAAGGGCCCAGTGTACTCGATTTTTGCAATCTGCACAGGATCCGTCTTTTCAACATTTTGACGGCTCTTCTGCAGATTGTAAAAACAGACATGTGAAAGAGGCCTTAATCCTCGGCACTGCATTTTTATGCGCATATTAGCATTGTGTATTAAGTAAATAGTGCTCATTTTTTCCTACTTACCTTTTATGAAAATGACAAATTTGGGGCTACAACAGCATATTACTGTTAAAAACAAATGTTGTTGCTTTCAAGTTTCAATTTTATAGAGGTTTTTGAAGCACCTGTGAGTTTAAAATATTCATCACACGAGCTGATCAATTGCTCCAGTGGTCTATTTTTTAAAATGGGGTCAGCTGGGGGTAGCTGCTGTTTTGGCACATCAGGGGCCCTGCAAATGCGACATGGCATCCACAATACATTCAAGCTAAATTTGCGCCCCAAAAGTCAAACGGTGCATTTTGCTTCATCAAGCCCTCCCACATGCTGAAACATTAGTTTTTAATCACATAAGCAATATTGCCACATTTGCGAGTAACTTTCTCCTATTATTCTTTGTGAAAATTTAAATTTGGGTCTAACACAATATTTAGTGGAAAAAATACAATTTTTATTTTTTTTCATTCTAGATTGCATTAACTCACGTGAAGCACATGAAAGGTTAACAAACTTCCTATCAGCAGTTAAGAATAAATTGAGGGGTGCAGTTCTTAAATAGAATTTGTCACCAGGTTTTTGCCATCTGAGAGCAATGTGTTGTCAGAGCAGAGACCCCGATTTGAGACTTGTGCTAGACTGCTTTCACACATCAGTTTTTTGCCATCAGTCACAATCCAGCGAATTATGAAAAAAACAGATCCGGCAAAAGTTGCCACTGGATCCGTTTTTTTCTCATAGACTTGTATTAACGACAACTCATGACGGATGGCGTCATGTTTCATCCGTTTTTCTCTGGATCCATTGAAAATAGTTTTTCCGGCGGCCGGGGAAAACAGACATAGTAACTTTTTTGTGTCCGTCTAAAAAACGGACAGCAATGGATCCATCGCCGTCTGTCGTTTGCTAGAATCGAACACTATGGCGCCGACCCCATCAAATGACAGAATACGGCGACGGATTCCGTTTTTTTTAACTGAGCATGCTCCGATTTTTTTAGGATCCAATTAGCTGGATCAGCTAGTCGGATCCGGCAAAAAAACGGATCCGTCACATCAGTTTTTCACAATCTGCTACGGATCCGTTTTTTTCAAGATTTGACGGATTGTGACTGATGACAAAAAACTGATGTGTGAAAGCAGCCTTACCTACCGGTCTGCTTGCTGTAGCTTTGATAAAATCACTTTTTTTTATCACAGTGGATTATCAGTAGATTATCACTGAAGGACTAATAAACCTGATAATAATAATAATAATTATTATTATTATTTTATTTACATAGCACCAACATATTCCGCAGCGCTTGATACAATGTAATCTTCAATATTGATGAGATCCGTATAACCCCACCAATAATTGGCAGCTTCCTGTCAATGTACAGAGTGGACAGAAAGCTTTTTATATTGGTGAAAGGTTTGGACTTGTTGTGCGCCAATTCATCACCTGAACTTCAAGTTCACACCAACTCTATTTATTAGTTTTAGTTTTTGGCTTGGTAACATTTTCATTACTGCTACAGAAACTAAATCCTTCTGAATCATTATTGTTACAGAGATATATTTCCTATTAATATTTTATTGGCAAAAACATATTAGCTAATATAGCTCATACAACTGGGAATAATTAATTAAGATGGTTAATGTTCTTTTAACCAGAGGTAGAATAACTTCATTAACATATTTTAATTGAAAGGTTGAATTGTAAGAGTGCCAAGGTTGGTTCACTCTGCCAGTCTTTGGGGTGTGTGATCTTCTCTTTTAATAAGTTATATAAGTAATATTTTAAAAATGACAGCTGCTTTTATGTTGTTTCAATACATTAAAGGTTTTGTGCACTTTTAAAAAATCACAGAAAACATGTATTTCAACAAAATTGAGAAATAGACTTTATTGTTAATAGTTTAATCCACCATATATTTTTACTTTATAAAATACTTTTGTACCTGCTACAGTGTAAGGATGTAGATGACCAGGATGTATGACCCACAACAATGAAGAAAAACAAAAATATTTCTGCTAAAAGTAATAAAGTTTTAGAACAATGTATTAGAACATTAACATACAGGGTGGGCCATGTATGTGGAATCACCTAAATAAAATGGGAATGTTTGGTGATATCAGCTTCCTGTTTGTAATTGTACCAATGGAGGGCACCACCTTAAATATACGTCAAGAGTCAAAAAGTCCTGAATCCCCCTCAACAAGTAAACAAGCACCAAAAGTTTAGTAGAAAAAAGACATGTTGTAAAGGAGATCAACAGGACAAAGAATAACTAGATATCAAAACATGTTTATTGTTGATGAACAGTCTAATAAGCAAACAACACAATTAAAAACAATTATAAGCACAAAAAAGTACCCGTAATAACGGGAACCACAGGACGTAGCCCACAGACAAAAATACTTAAATATATTGGCACCTGAGAGAGCTAAACTATATAGCAGGACATATCCAGAAAGAAGAATGATCATGAGGGTACATGTATCATATCCCAAATATTTAAATACATATTACAATAAAGTAACACTGGAAATCACCTTTCACTGCTGAAGAACAGACTGTGACCATGTAGACAAATATACACATCCAACCACCTAGCTATAAACATATAGTGGTCCAAATACAATAAACACCGCAGGATAGATATTGTAGCCCAACCTAAGAAATAATCTCATTGGGAGGGTATAAAGTATGGGCATACCAATAGGATAGAGAAAATTCAAGACCCATGCGGGGCAATAGCAGGTGGATCACAAGTCCAAGTCACCGGTACAGTCCGTCCTATCAGTCAGGATGCCAGTCAGAATGTCACAGGGAAGTCCGTGGGGCTTCCTGTTTGTGGCACATTAGTATATGGGAGGGGGGAAACTTTTTAAGATGGGTGGTGACCATGGCGGCCATTTTGAAGTCGGCTATTTTGGATCCAACTTTATTTTTTCCAATGGGAAGCGGGTCATGTGACACATCAAACTTAATGAGAATTTCACAAGAAAAACAATGGTATGCTTGGTTTTAATGTAACTTTATTATTTCAGGAGTTATTTACAAGTTTCTCTTTGTTTACAGCCATTGACATGTCGCAGAGGTTAACACGTCACATGAGGAGCGGATAGAAATTGTATTGATGTCTGTTGAACGCTGTATCCAGGTCATTGCAGCAGATTTCAATGCAAGACACCCTACGCAAGAAAACTGTCACCATTCCCATGTTATTTAGGTGTATCCATATAAGTGGCCCACCAAAAAAGTTTGCCTCATTACTGAACATAATATTCTGAGGAAACTGAGGGTCCTGTTCCAATTTTGTTTTGCACTTTCTGCAAATTCAGCGCACCCATCTGGCATCAGTCGAACATCCATTTGGCGGATATTAGCTACTCATAAATGGCACCCTTACAAAATCCAGCTGCTACAGCATCTCAATGAGGATGACCCAGATCGGCGTGCTGAATTTGCAATGTAGAGAAACATTTTTTTCCTGTATAACGACTTAACTATAAAGTAACATTTTATAAAGGAAATAAAAAATAAAAATAATAATTTAAGTAAACCAAAACTAAAAATGTTATAAAAAATTGGAAACTTCAGTGTAATTTATGAAGGAAGCAAGAAATGCCAAGAATGTGTTGGATGATGAACTCAGAACTCCCTGTATTAGACATAAAGAGGGACATCATACAGATTCTGTTCAAATTGTCAAGTATTAGTACTCCTAGACTAGTAAAGGCTATGAAATGAGTACAAAACCTGCTAAAAATTATAGGCACTAAATCTAAATCTAAATCTAGACACTATGCTTCTCCTAATACATCCTAGAACTGTATTGCCTTTTTTTGCCACTTCATCACACTGTTGACTCATGTGCAGTCTGCGATCTATCAGTATACTTTGCATCGGCTGCAAAGATTGACTGAAATGGTAGGGTGCTAGTGTCCAAAAGGACTGAAGACTAAATATTCAAACTCTGTCTTATAAATTATTTTGTCTATGATGAGAAACAAGTTGTCTGCATATTTTGCTTGCATTTTTTCAAGTAGTAAGTCCCCCTTTTGCTTTGGGCCTTGCCTGTACCGTAATTGTCGCCCATTTACTAATACATAACACACCAGCAAGAATGATGCTGTTTCTGGAAAAAAAAAAGCATGTACGGTACAGTTTATGCATGATAAAAAGTTATCATTTATGTATAGATGCTTCCTATAATCTACCATCTCCTAATACCAATGTGTCCTTGATTTCTTCCTACTTTAATACTGGTAAACAGAGATGTGTTGTGTGCTTTCAGCCTAAAGCTCAGGAGGGTTTAGAAACTGCATGCCATGTGTCATGTTTAGGTGCTTCCAAGGGCTTAGTTCATTCATGTGATAAACCTGCATAAGCCACACCACACAATTATTTGAACCCTAGAAATGTCTTTAATTTTTAGCAGTGGGATTAAATGGAGCACTTTGGATCTGTTTTTTTTTTCCTTCAATAAAACACAATGAATAATCCTGCTGAAAAATTAGAACCTTTCTCAATCTTTATTGAATTGCATTTTTTGTAATATTGAGTGTAGTTAGTTACTAATAAAAAACAATGTTTAACGTCATCTGCTATGATTCAAATTTGCATAAAAATCCGTTATGTTCTACTTCAGACTGAACACCCCATAGATGTAAGTTGGGCTCTCCATGCATGTGTCGTGACTGTCACACAGCCACAACATATGCAGCTGTGACTAGGGTTGAGCGAAACGGGTCGTTCATTTTCAAAAGTCGCCGACTTTTGGCAAAGTCGGGTTTCATGAAACCCGATCCGACCCCTGTGCGGGGTCGGCCATGCGGTACGCGACTTTCGCGCCAAAGTCGCGTTTCAATGACGCTAAAAGCGCCATTTCTCAGCCAATGAAGGTAAACGCAGAGTGTGGGCAGCGTGATGACATAGGTCCTGGTCCCCACCATCTTAGAGAAGGGCATTGCAGTGATTGGCTTGCTGTCTGCGGCGTCACAGGGGCTATAAAGGGGAGTTCCCGCCGACCGCCATGTTACTGCTGCTGATCTGAGCTTAGGGAGAGGTTGCTGCCGTTTCGTCAGAAGCAGAGATAGCGTTAGGCAGGGTCCATTAACCCCCAAACCGCTTGTGCTGTAGCGATTTCCACTGCCCAACACCACCTTCGGTGTGCAGGGACAGTGGAAGCTACATTTTTTTTTTCCCCCCTCAGCGCTGTAGCTCATTGGGCTGCCCTAGAAGGCTCCCTGATAGCTGCATTGCTGTGTGTACGCCGCTGTGCAAACCAACTGCTTTTTTCAAAGCACAAATCCTCTTGTTCCTTCCTTTCTGCACAGCTATCTTTTTGGTTTGTACACACTTTTTATTTAATTTGTGCATCAGTCCACTCCTTATTGCTGCCTGCCATACCTGGCTGAGATTACTGCAGGGAGATAGTAATTGAAGGACACTCCCTGTTTTTTTTTTTTTTTTTGTGGGAGATTAAGATTGACATTTCTGCTAGAGTGCCATCCCTGTCTGTGTCATCTCTCACTCAGTGGGCCATAGAAAGCCTATTTATTTTTTTGCTTGATTTGGGTTATAAAATCTACCTGAAAAAATCACTACATCAATCAGTGGGAGAAAAATATTGGCCTCAGGGCTTGTGTGCCACTCTTGACTCCTGTGTGCATCATCACTCACTCAGTGGGCCATAGAAAGCCTATTTATTTTTTTGCTTGATTTTGGTTCTAAAATCTACCTGAAAAAATCACTACATCAATCAGTGGGAGAAAAATATTGGCCTCAGGGCTTGTGTGCCACTCCTGACTCCTGTGTGCATCATCACTCACTCAGTGGGCCATAGAAAGCCCTTTTTTTTTTTTTTTTGCTTTATTTGGGTTCTAAATTCTACCTGAAAAAATCAATAAATCAATCAGTGGGAGATTAATATTGGCCTTTGGGCTTGTGTGCCAGTCCTAAGCGTGCCATCTCTCTCTCTCAGATAGTGGGCCATAGAAAGCCTATTTATTTTTATTTTTTTTTATTGGGTTTATAAATTTTCCCTGGAAAAAAAAAAAAAAGTGGGAGATTAATATTGGCCTCTGGGCTTGTGTGCCAGTCCTGAGCGTGCCATCTCTCTCACAAATAGTGGGCCATAGAAAGCCTATTTATTTATATTTTTTTGGTTTTATAAATTCTCCCTTAAAAAAAAAAGGGAGATTAATATTGGCCTTTGGGCTTGTGTGCCAGTCCTAAGCGTGCCATCTCTCTCTGTCTCTCAGATAGTGGGCCATAGAAAGCCTATTTATTATTTTTTTTATTGGGTTTATAAATTTTCCCTGGAACAAAAAAAAAAAAGTGGGAGATAAATATTGGCCTCTGGGCTTGTGTGCCACTCCTGACTCCTGTGTGCGTCATCTCTCACTCAGTGGGCCATAGAAAGGCTTTTTTTTGTTTTATTTGTTTTCTAAATTCTCCCTGAAAAAATCATTTTATTTTATTTGGTTTCTAAATTCTTCCTGAAAAAATCATTTTATTCTATTTTTTTTTTTCCTAAAGTCTCCCTGAAAAAAAAAAAAAAAAAAAAATCAGTGGGAGATTAATATTGCCCATTCTGCTTGTGTGCCAGTCTTGAC
Source organism: Ranitomeya imitator (assembly GCF_032444005.1). Lineage (NCBI taxonomy): Eukaryota > Metazoa > Chordata > Amphibia > Anura > Dendrobatidae > Ranitomeya > Ranitomeya imitator. Next base: position 393,885,432 of record NC_091285.1, on the reverse strand, counting down.
TCCTGGGTGTGCCATCTCTCTCTCTCTCTCCAATTGTGGGCCATAGAAAGCCTATTATTTTTTTAGCTTGATTTGGGTTCCAAAATCTACCTGAAAAAATCACTACATCAATCAGTGGGAGATAAATATTGGCCTCTGGGCTTGTGTGCCACTCCTGACTCCTGTGTGCGTCATCTCTCACTCAGTGGGCCATAGAAAGCCTTTTTTTGTTTTATTTGTTTTCTAAATTCTCCATGAAAAAATCATTTTATTTTATTTGGTTTCTAAATTCTTCCTGAAAAAATCATTTTATTCTATTTTTTTTTCCTAAAGTCTCCCTGAAAAAAACAAAAAAAAAAAAAACAAATCAGTGGGAGATTAATATTGCCCTTTCTGCTTGTGTGCCAGTCTTGACTCCTGGGTGTGCCATCTCTCTCTCTCTCTCTCCAATTGTGGGCCATAGAAAGCCTATTATTTTTTTTAGCTTGATTTGGGTTCCAAAATCTACCTGAAAAAATCACTACATCAATCAGTGGGAGATAAATATTGGCCTCTGGGCTTGTGTGCCACTCCTGACTCCTGTGTGCGTCATCTCTCACTCAGTGGGCCATAGAAAGCCTTTTTTTGTTTTATTTGTTTTCTAAATTCTCCCTGAAAAAATCATTTTATTTTATTTGGTTTCTAAATTCTTCCTGAAAAAATCATTTTATTCTATTTTTTTTTTTCCTAAAGTCTCCCTGAAAAAAAACAAAAAAAAAACAAATCAGTGGGAGATTAATATTGCCCTTTCTGCTTGTGTGCCAGTCTTGACTCCTGGGTGTGCCATCTCTCTCTCTCTCTCTCTCCAATTGTGGGCCATAGAAAGCCTATTATTTTTTTTAGCTTGATTTGGGTTCCAAAATCTACCTGAAAAAATCACTACATCAATCAGTGGGAGATAAATATTGGCCTCTGGGCTTGTGTGCCACTCCTGACTCCTGTGTGCGTCATCTCTCACTCAGTGGGCCATAGAAAGCCTTTTTTTGTTTTATTTGTTTTCTAAATTCTCCCTGAAAAAATCATTTTATTTTCTTTGGTTTCTAAATTCTTCCTGAAAAAATCATTTTATTCTATTTTTTTTTTCCTAAAGTCTCCCTGAAAAAAAAACAAAAAAAACAAAACAAATCAGTGGGAGATTAATATTGCCCTTTCTGCTTGTGTGCCAGTCTTGACTCCTGGGTGTGCCATCTCTCTCTCTCTCTCTCTCCAATTGTGGGCCATAGAAAGCCTATTATTTTTTTTAGCTTGATTTGGGTTCCAAAATCTACCTGAAAAAATCACTACATCAATCAGTGGGAGATAAATATTGGCCTCTGGGCTTGTGTGCCACTCCTGACTCCTGTGTGCGTCATCTCTCACTCAGTGGGCCATAAAAAGCCTTTTTTTGTTTTATTTGTTTTCTAAATTCTCCCTGAAAAAATCATTTTATTTTATTTGGTTTCTAAATTCTTCCTGAAAAAATCATTTTATTCTATTTTTTTTTTCCTAAAGTCTCCCTGAAAAAAAACAAAAAAAAAAACAAATCAGTGGGAGATTAATATTGCCCTTCCTGCTTGTGTGCCAGTCTTGACTCCTGGGTGTGCCATCTCTCTCTCTCTCTCCAATTGTGGGCCATAGAAAGCCTATTATTTTTTTTAGCTTGATTTGGGTTCCAAAATCTACCTGAAAAAATCACTACATCATTCAGTGGGAGATAAATATTGGCCTCTGGGCTTGTGTGCCACTCCTGACTCCTGTGTGCGTCATCTCTCACTCAGTGGGCCATAGAAAGCCTTTTTTTGTTTTATTTGTTTTCTAAATTCTCCCTGAAAAAATCATTTTATTTTCTTTGGTTTCTAAATTCTTCCTGAAAAAATCATTTTATTCTATTTTTTTTTTTCCTAAAGTCTCCCTGAAAAAAAAAAAAAAAATCAAATCAGTGGGAGATTAATATTTACATTTGTGCTTCAGTGACAGTCCTGCGTGTGTGGCATCTCTCTCATTTGTTGCCACCAACAACAGAGTGTGTAACATTGTGCCTGATTTTCATTGTGGTCTCACTCACCTGTAAAGGGGTAGCTAAATCATACTGAAGTTATAGCTCACCGTGTAATTTGTGTGACAGCAACAAATACCGTTAGTTTGTTTACGTTTTTAAAACAATGAGGAAGTATGGTGGAAGAGGTCGTGGCCGGGGGCGTTCATTGTCAGCTGGTAATGAGGGTAGTGGTAGTGGTGGAGCATCAGCTGGTCGTGGGAAAAAAAATATTGCACCTAAGTCTGGAGCTGTGGAGCCAGGTTCGTCGTCTGGCTACACAAGGCCTCGAACGCTCCCTTTTCTGGGAGTAGGAAAACCGCTTTTAAAGCCGGAGCAGCAAGAGAAAGTTTTGGCTTATCTTGCTGACTCAGCCTCTAGCTCTTTTGCCTCCTCTCGTGAAACTGGTAAATGTCAAAGCAGCGCGTCGTTAGTGGATGTTCACGGTCAGGGACAAGTCGCTTCCTTGTCCTCTTCAGCAAAAACAACAACAGAGAAGAATGCAGCAGGCGACACAACGGGTTACTCCATGGAGCTCTTTACACATACCGTCCCTGGCTTAGAAAGTGAAGCAGTTAACAGTCCATGCCCATTACAAGTTGAATCTGACATGGAGTGCACTGATGCACAGCCACAGCCAGACTACTATGCTGGTCCTTTGACTCAGACCACAACATTGCCCTCGCAGGGTGCTGATCAAGAATCAGACCCTGATGAGACTATGTTGCCCCATCACGAACGCTATACCACCGACCGACACGGTGACACAGACGAAGTTGCACACGAGCTACAAGAAGAGGTAATAGATGACCCAGTTCTTGACCCCGATTGGCAGCCATTGGGGGAACAGGGTGCAGGCGGCAGCAGTTCTGAAGCGGAGGAGGAGGGGCCGCAGCAGGCATCAACATCGCAACAGGTTCCATCTGCCGGGCCCGTATCTTGCCCAAAACGCGTGGCAAAGCTAAAACCTGTTGGAGGACAGCGTGGCCATCCGGTTAAAGCTCAGTCTGCAATGCCTGAAAAGGTATCCGATGCTAGAAAGAGTGCAGTCTGGCATTTTTTTAAACAACATCCAATTGATCAGCGCAAAGTCATCTGTCAAAAATGTTCAACTACCTTAAGCAGAGGACAGAATCTGAAAAGTCTCAATACAAGTTGCATGCATAGACATTTAACCACCATGCATTTGCAAGCCTGGACTAACTACCAAACGTCCCTTAAGGTTGTAGCACCCTCGGCCAATGAAGCTAGTCAGCAACGCAACATCCCTTCCGGCAGTGTAGGGCCACCATTTTCCGCACCACCTGCAGTATCTGTGCAGGTTTCTTTGCCAGGCCAAAGCCGTCAGGGTCAGGGAATCACCAGTTTCGTAGTAGGAAACACTGCATCTAGGGCACCGGTGGCAACAATACCATCTCCCACCGTCTCTCAGTCTGCCATGTCCACCGGCACCCCCGCTAGTTCCACGATCTCCAGCTCTCCAGTCCAGCTCACCCTACATGAGACTATGGTTAGAAAAAGGAAGTACTTAGCCTCGCATCCGCGTACACAGGGTTTGAACGCACACATAGCTAGACTAATCTCGTTAGAGATGATGCCCTACCGGTTAGTTGAAAGCGAAGCTTTCAAAGCCCTGATGGACTACGCTGTACCACGCTACGAGCTACCCAGTCGACACTTTTTTTCCAGAAAAGCCATCCCAGCCCTCCACCAGCATGTTAAAGAGCGCATCGTCCATGCACTCAGGCAATCTGTGAGCACAAAGGTGCACCTGACAACAGATGCATGGACCAGTAGGCATGGCCAGGGACGTTACGTGTCCATCACGGCACACTGGGTAAATGTGGTGGATGCAGGGTCCACAGGGGACAGCAAGTTTGGGACAGTTCTGCCTAGCCCACGGTCTAGGAAACAATTGGCTGTAGCCGTTCGCACCCCCTCCTCCTCCTCTTCGTCCTCCTGCAGAAGCGAGAGCTCGTCCACAGACCGCAGTCGCACAACCACTCCATCCGCAGCTGCCACTGTTGCACACCAGGTCTCCCATTATGGGGCAGCTACTGGCAAACGTCAGCAGGCTGTATTGGCTATGAAGTGTTTGGGCGACAACAGACACACCGCGGAAGTTCTGTCCGAGTTCTTGCAGAAAGAAACGCAGTCGTGGCTGGGCACTGTAGATCTTGAGGCAGGCAAGATAGTGAGTGATAACGGAAGGAATTTCATGGCTGCCATCTCCCTTTCCCAACTGAAACACATTCCTTGCCTGGCTCACACCTTAAACCTGGTGGTGCAGTGCTTCCTGAAAAGTTATCCGGGGTTATCCGACCTGCTCCTCAAAGTGCGTGGACTTTGCTCACATATCCGCCGTTCGCCCGTACACTCCAGCCGTATGCAGACCTATCAGCGTTCTTTGAACCTTCCCCAGCATCGCCTAATCATAGACGTTGCAACAAGGTGGAACTCAACACTGCACATGCTTCAGAGACTGTGTGAACAGAGGCGGGCTGTTATGTTTTTGTGGGAGGATACACATACACGGGCAGGCAGTAGGATGGCAGACATGGAGTTGTCAGGTGTGCAGTGGTCGAAGATTCAAGACATGTGTCAAGTCCTTCAGTGTTTTGAGGAATGCACACGGCTGGTTAGTGCAGACAACGCCATAATAAGCATGAGCATCCCCCTAATGCGTCTGCTGATGCAAAGTTTGACGCACATAAAGGATCAGGCGTCTGCAGCTGAGGAAGAGGAAAGCCTTGATGACAGTCAGCCATTGTCTGGCCAGGGCAGTGTACAGGACGAGGTAGCAGGCGAAGAGGAGGAGGAGGACGAGGAGGATGATGGGGATGATTATATTTTTAATGAGGAAGCTTTTCCGGGGCCACTGGAAATTGGTGGCGCGGCAAGGCCGGGTTCTGGTTTTTTGAGGGACACAAGTGACGTGGATTTGCCTGAAACTGCCCCTCAACCAAGCACAACCGCAGATTTGAGAACTGGGACTTTGGCCCACATGGCGGATTATGCCTTACGTATCCTCAAAAGGGACACACGCATAACTAAAATGATGAATGATGACGATTACTGGTTGGCCTGCCTCCTTGATCCTCGCTATAAAGGCAAATTGCAAAATATAATGCCACATGAGAACTTGGAACTAATATTAGCAACCAAACAATCAACTCTTGTTGACCGTTTGCTTCTGGCATTCCCTGCACACAGCGCCCGTGATTGTTCTCACACGAGCTGCAGGGGCCAGCAGACCAGAGGAGTTAGAGGGGCAGAAATCAGAAGTGGCGTTGGCCAGAGGGGTTTTCTGACCAGGTTGTGGAGTGATTTTGCTATGACCGCAGACAGGACAGGTACTGCAGCATCAATTCAAAGTGACAGGAGACAACATTTGTCCAGTATGGTTACAAACTATTTTTCATCCCTTATCGATGTTCTCCCTCAACCGTCATTCCCATTTGATTACTGGGCATCAAAATTAGACACCTGGCCAGAATTGGCAGAATATGCATTGCAGGAGCTTGCTTGCCCGGCAGCTAGTGTCCTATCAGAAAGAGTATTCAGTGCTGCAGGTTCAATACTAACAGAAAAAAGGACTCGTCTGGCTACCCAAAATGTAGATGATCTAACCTTCATTAAAATGAACCACAACTGGATTTCGAAATCTTTTGCCCCACCTTGCCCGGCTGACACCTAGCTTTCCTATGAAAAGGTCTTGCCTGTGGACTATTCTGAATGCCTTTTCCAATCTCGTAATTTTCTGCACCTGATTGTCCAGCATACGACATGTTTACACCTCACTAAATGGCCAAACTCCCCACACGGGGCCGTGGTATCGACACTTGGCGACAGCACCCGTGAGAGTGCAGTTTGTCTGAAGAGGTGGGTGAGCCCGCTTTTGGTCGACGGCACTGCCACTGGGTCCCTCCTAGTACAATAAAGTGTCTCTGGCGGTGGTGGTGCGCACCCAACGTCAGACACACCGTTGTAATATGAGGGGCCCTGGGCCTGTACCGCCGGCCACAAGACAGTTTCCCCCCACCCCAGCTCAAACAGTGCTCTACCACTTGCAAAATTATCTCACAGCTCCACCAATGTTTAGTCTATGCGCTGACATCCTTCAATGCCTGCCACTGACAATACCATTGTATTGACATTTTTGTTATGTTAGGCCTTCGATGCCTGTCTGTGGTCACTCCTTCCACTAGACCTCCACTGACCACACCACTGCTGCCCGTGTACCCCTGTAACCAATTTAAAATTGCCTACAGCCATGTGTTATTATTTTAGGCCTTCGATGCCTGTCTGCGGTCACTCCTTCCACTAGGCCTCCACTGACCACACCACTGCTGCCAGTGTACCCCTGGAACCAATTTAAAATTGCCTACAGCCATGTGTTATTATTTTAGGCCTTCGATGCCTGTCTGCGGTCACTCCTTCCACTAGGCCTCCACTGACCACACCACTGCTGCCCGTGTACCCCTGTAACCAATTTAAAATTGCCTACAGCCATGTGTTATTATTTTAGGCCTTCGATGCCTGTCTGCGGTCACTCCTTCCACTAGGCCTCCACTGACCACACCACTGCTGCCCGTGTACCCCTGGAACCAATTTAAAATTGCCTACAGCCATGTGTTATTATTTTAGGCCTTCGATGCCTGTCTGCGGTCACTCCTTCCACTAGGCCTCCACTGACCACATTACTGCTGCCCGTGTACCCCTGTAACCAATTTAAAATTGCCTACAGCCATGTGTTATTATTTTAGGCCTTCGATGCCTGTCTGCGGTGACTCCTTCCACTAGGCCTCCACTGACCACACCACTGCTGCCCGTGTACCCCTGTAACCAATTTAAAATTGCCTACAGCCATGTGTTATTATTTTAGGCCTTCGATGCCTGTCTGCGGTCACTCCTTCCACTAGGCCTCCACTGACCACACCACTGCTGCCCGTGTACCCCTGTAACCAATTTAAAATTGCCTACAGCCATGTGTTATTATTTTAGGCCTTCGATGCCTGTCTGCGGTCACTCCTTCCACTAGGCCTCCACTGACCACACCACTGCTGCCCGTGTACCCCTGTAACCAATTTAAAATTGCCTACAGCCATGTGTTATTATTTTAGGCCTTCGATGCCTGTCTGTGGTCACTCCTTCCACTAGGCCTCCACTGACCACACCACTGCTGCCCGTGTACCCCTGGAACCAATTTAAAATTGCCTACAGCCATGTGTTATTATTTTAGGCCTTCGATGCCTGTCTGCGGTCACTCCTTCCACTAGGCCTCCACTGACCACACCACTGCTGCCCGTGTACCCCTGGAACCAATTTAAAATTGCCTACAGCCATGTGTTATTATTTTAGGCCTTCGATGCCTGTCTGCGGTTACTCCTTCCACTAGGCCTCCACTGACCACACCACTGCTGCCCGTGTACCCCTGTAACCAATTTAAAATTGCCTACAGCCATGTGTTATTATTTTAGGCCTTCGATGCCTGTCTGCGGTGACTCCTTCCACTAGGCCTCCACTGACCACACCACTGCTGCCCGTGTACCACTGGAACCAATTTAAAATTGCCTACAGCCATGTGTAATTATTTTAGGCCTTCGATGCCTGTCTGCGGTCACTCCTTCCACTAGGCCTCCACTGACCACACCACTGCTGCCCGTGTACCCCTGGAACCAATTTAAAATTGCCTACAGCCATGTGTTATTATTTTAGGCCTTCGATGCCTGTCTGCGGTCACTCCTTCCACTAGGCCTCCACTGACCACACCACTGCTGCCCGTGTACCCCTGTAACCAATTTAAAATTGCCTACAGCCATGTGTTATTATTTTAGGCCTTCGATGCCTGTCTGTCGTCACTCCTTCCACTAGGCCTCCACTGACCACACCACTGCTGCCCGTGTACCCCCGGAACCAATTTAAAATTGCCTACAGCCATGTGTTATTATTTTAGGCCTTCGATGCCTGTCTGCGGTCACTCCTTCCACTAGGCCTCCACTGACCACACCACTGCTACCCGTGTACCCCTGGAACCAACATCAGAAAATATAAAAATAAGTATTTTGCTTATAAAAAAGAAAATACTGGAGAGATATCAAATGCAGACATTTTAACATTAAAAACAAACACATACAACAAAAATCTGGTACAGTACTAAAAATGGCCACCAGCTACAATAACTTTCTCCTGCAAGTAGTTAACTGAAAGGTTTTTTCAATTTTAAACACAGATATGGCATCCACCGAGTGTTGTCCTGTCGCGTCTTCTTTATATTATTGCCAAGAAGATGCAAAACAATGAAAATAATAAAATCATTATTTACCAAAAAAATAGAGTAAGTCAAAACCACATTGCAAATAAACATTCATTACAAATAAAGAAGCAGGGCGCGTCCGAGGGTGAGTATATACCTAATAAGAATATAATCACCCTCGGACGCGCCCTGCTTCTTTCCGACAGCCTTCCTTCCTAAGAATCAGCCCTTCCGTGGTGTAGAGAGAGGGTTTGTTACACTCCAAGGTGTTCCCCAGGTTGCCTTTCCTGAGCTTCGATCTTCCGGCTCTCGTTTAGTAGTTGTTGGAAACTACGCTGCATTGGGCCTACAAATTGGGTATGGGGTGTAGAAAGATGGTGTGTTCCACTCCAAGGTGTTCCCCAGGTTGCCTTTCCTGAGCTTCGATCTTCCGGCTCTCGTTTAGTAGTTGTTGGAAACTACGCTGCATTAGGCCTACAAATTGGGTATGGGGTGTAGAGAGATGGTGTGTTCCACTGTAGAGAGATGGTGTGTTCCACTCCAAGGTGTTCCCCAGGTTTCCTCTCCATTGCTTCGATCTTCCGGCTCTCGTTTAGTAGTTGTTGGAAACTACGCTGCATTAGGCCTACAAATTGGGTATGGGGTGTAGAGAGATGGTGTGTTACACTCCAAGGTGTTCCCCAGGTTTCCTCTCCATTGCTTCGATCTTCCGGCTCTCGTTTAGTAGTTGTTGGAAACTACGCTGCATTAGGCCTACAAATTGGGTATGGGGTGTAGAGAGATGGTGTGTTACACTCCAAGGTGTTCCCCAGGTTTCCTCTCCATTGCTTCGATCTTCCGGCTCTCGTTTAGTAGTTGTTGGAAACTACGCTGCATTGGGCCTACAAATTGGGTATGGGGTGTAGAGAGATGGTGTGTTCCACTCCAAGGTGTTCTCCAGGTTGCCTTTCCTGAGCTTCGATCTTCCGGCTCTCGTTTAGTAGTTGTTGGAAACTACGCTGCATTAGGCCTACAAATTGGGTATGGGGTGTAGAGAGATGGTGTGTTACACTCCAAGGTGTTCCCCAGGTTTCCTTTCCATTGCTTCGATCTTCCGGCTCTCGTTTAGTAGTTGTTGGAAACTACGCTGCATTGGGCCTACAAATTGGGTATGGGGTGTAGAGAGATGGTGTGTTACACTCCAAGGTGTTCTCCAGGTTGCCTTTCCTGAGCTTCGATGTTCCGGCTCTCGTTTAGTAGTTGTTGGAAACTACGCTGCATTAGGCCTACAAATTGGGTATGGGGTGTAGAGAGATGGTGTGTTACACTCCAAGGTGTTCCCCAGGTTTCCTCTCCATTGCTTCGATCTTCCGGCTCTCGTTTAGTAGTTGTTGGAAACTACGCTGCATTAGGCCTACAAATTGGGTATGGGGTGTAGAGAGATGGTGTGTTCCACTGTAGAGAGATGGTGTGTTCCACTCCAAGGTGTTCCCCAGGTTTCCTCGCCAATGCTTCGATCATCATGCTCTCGTTTAGTAGTTGTTGGAAACTACGCTGCATTAGGCCTACAAATTGGGTATGGGGTGTAGAGAGATGGTGTGTTCCACTCCAAGGTGTTCTCCAGGTTGCCTTTCCTGAACTTCTATCTTCAGGCTCTCATTAAATTGTGGTTAAACGGAACAACTGCATTTGGCGTACTAGTTGGTTTGGGGCCTACTATCGGTGTCTGCCGCTCCTTGCTGTTCTCCTGGTTTCCTGTCCTGAAATTCCGTTTTCAGGCGCTCGTTAAGTAGTTGTTAATGTTAGACTGCATTTGGCCTACTAGTTGGGTTGGGGCCTACTATCGGTGTCTGCCACTCCTTGCTGTTCTCCTCCACTGAACAAAGCTGTGCCGCCTGTTTACTACTGTTGCCAATTTTGAACTGCATTTCGACTACTTACTGATTTGGGCCTCCTCTCTGTGTCAGCCTCTCATTCCAGTTGTCCTCCACTGCAATGCCCCCTGATTAGTCCTGTGTTTCCAATTTTGAACTGCATTTAGCCCACTTTATTCTTTGGGCCTATATCTGTGTTTCCTCCTCATCCTGCCCATTGCCCAGCCAGTGATAGATGAGTCTGCTGGTACATTGACCCATAACGCAACATTTCCCGTGCACGCTACACTGCAAGATTGTGACCCTGCTGAAAGTCAGGTCCCCCTTCCCGCATACCATACCACCTTACACGGGGACAAACAGGAAGGTGCAGATGAAAGTGCAGGTTCCTTCATCAGGTGGGGGGAGGAATACTAGTTGGCGACGTCACTGGCACAGGGCCTCTCATGGTACGCAAAAGTGTTGCTGCCGGTGGGAGGCGCCCCCGCCGTGCAAACACACCGCTGTACTTTGAGGGGCCCTGTGCCAGTGCCAATGCCAACGAGTGGGCCCCCCCTGCTTGCTCAGGTTCACAGCACTTGCAAAGTTGAAATACTTACCTCTCCCTGCTCCACTGCCGTGACGTGGTCCAGATTTCCTGGGCCCACTAATTACTTGAACCAGCCCTACCCACCACAACTTTAGCCAAATGACCCCCAATTTCAAATGCCTTCCAATTATTATAAGGTAAATTACGCTTGACAAGCTTCATTAAGAAGAATGGATGGTTTTGACATTAAAATGGGCACTCTAGGTGTTTTCCTGGCCCCCACTCACTGCCGACTATGCTGCCCCATTGACTTGCATTGGGTTTCGTGTTTCGGTCGATCCCGACTTTACGTCATAATCGGCCGATTTCACTCGACCCGACTTTTGAGATAGTCGGGTTTCGCGAAACCCGGCTCGACTCTAAAAAGGTCAAGGTCGCTCAACTCTAGCTGTGATGCTGAACAGCTGATTATTGGGAGCGCTCCACGTATCTGGGTTCCTGATGCAGCTTTTCAGTAAGCGCTATAGCTATTTGGATAAGGAGTTATCGGAAGCTATTGGACCATCCCTAGTAAGGATATGTTGCTTTAATTGTTCTTTACTTTTCATTTGCATTTTCCATTGAAAGCTATTTTAATCCTGTGTTATAACTGCAGCAATGTTTATTGATCTGACCTTAAGTTGTATTAGGCCTGTTTCACAAACACTTTAAGTGTTTTCAAATGTTTGTGATAAACCACCATGAATTTTTCTTAGCACTTTTTATAAACAGTTAAGGTACCGTCACACTTAGCAACGCTGCAGCGATACCGACAACGATCCGGATCGCTGCAGCGTCGCTGTTTGGTCGCTGGAGAGCTGTCACACAGACCGCTCTCCAGCGACCAACGATGCCGGTAACCAGGGTAAACATCGGGTAACTAAGCGCAGGGCCGCGCTTAGTAACCCGATGTTTACCCTGGTTACCATCCTAAAAGTAAAAAAAACAAACACTACATACTTACCTACAGCCGTCTGTCCTCCAGCGCTGTGCTCTGCTCTCCTCCTGTACTGTCTGTGTGAGCACAGCGGCCGGAAAGCAGAGCGGTGACGTCACCGCTCTGCTTTCCGGCTGACCGATGCTCACAGCCAGTACAGGAGGAGTGCAGAGCACAGCGCTGGAGGACAGACGGCTGTAGGTAAGTATGTGGTGTTTGTTTTTTTTACTTTTAGGATGGTAACCAGGGTAAACATCGGGTTACTAAGCGCGGCCCTGCGCTTAGTTACCCGATGTTTACCCTGGTTACCAGTGAAGACATCGCTGAATCGGTGTCACACACGCCGATTCAGCGATGTCTGCGGGGAGTCCAGCGACAAAATAAAGTTCTGGACTTTCTTCCCCGACCAGCGACAGCACAGCAGGGGCCTGATCGCTGCTGCCTGTCACACTTGACGATATCGCTAGCGAGGACGCTGCAACGTCACGGATCGCTAGCGATATCGTCTAGTGTGACGGTACCTTTATGGTATTTTTTCTTTTCTTATTTTTGTAACATGCATTTTTTTTTCAAAACAAGATATAATATATTGCACTATAACTTGTAAGATAACATCTGTCTATATAGTAAAATGCTAAAAAGACTACAAAAGATATGATGTGAGTTGGGAACATGTTGTGTGAGAAACCAGACTAACAGAAATATTAGCAAATGTATTTTTTATTCATTTATTGCTTCCAAATTACCGTATATACTGGTGTATAATCTGAGATTTTCAGCACTTTTTTGTGTGCTGAAAATGCCCCCGTCAGCTTATACATGAGTCACTGTCCAGAGAGCCAGCAGCATCCTCCCCCGTCATACTCACTCTCCTCGCGCCATCGTTGAATGTCCCTGCATCTCCATTGACCCAGTGCTGCAGCGCTTCCTGTGCTGAGCGGTCAGGTGGTAGCGCTCATTAAGGTTATGAATATGCACGCGTCTACACTCCAATAGGCATATTCATTACCTTAATGAGTGGTACCACGTGATCACTGAGCACAGGAAGAGCTGCCACATCAGGACAACGGAGATGCAGGGACGTTCAGCGAGGAGGGTGAGTATGACGAGGGAGGGAGAGCTGAGCCATGCATACAAGGATCGAACGGGAGAGCCCAGCAATGTATACAAGGATGGGATGGGGGAGTCCAGCCATGCGTACAACGATGGGACAGGGCGAGCCAAGCCTTGTATACAAGATGGGACAGGGGGGGAGCAATGCATACAATGAGAGGAACGGGGGAGCCATGCATACAACAAGGGGAGCCACACAGAGCTGGACAGGATGGAGGGAGCCACACAGAGCAGGACAGTATGGGGAGCCACAGATAGCAGGACAGGGATGAGGGGACAATACATACCCGGCTTATACTCGAATCAATAAGCTTACCCAGTTTTCCTGTGGCAAAATTAGGTGCCTCGGCTTATACTCGGGTTGGCTTATACACGGGTATATAAGATATATAAATTGTACATTTTAATTGCAAATTTTGAGCATCGGGGTTCAAGCTTGTTTTCATGTTATTAATAATGGCACTCCAAGTAGTGTGTTGCATCCTTTGCATATAGATATGACTGTGGGGACCCATATGCCGCAAACATGCCTTCCCCCTCCCACCAGTCCCATAATGAAAATACTGACAGGACAAGATGGGTTGAATAGGTCGGTCACAGATTATTAACTACATAAGCAGAGAAAGGCATTTGAATTTCTAAATGGGCTCATTGCCGAGGGCCCTGTCTGCGATAGACATGTGAGCAGGCCTATGAGCGGTTGCAATCCTTTGCCCTTCTCCGCATCTTCCTCTGTGACTTAGTATCAATAACAAGGTTTTTTTTTCTATATTTATAATAAATGTATAAATAGTATAGCAATTTAGACACCGTTAATTATAAGAGGGAGGGAGGGTGGGACAAAGGCTTCCAGGGGTCAGCCGGAGGAAAGAGGAAGTCACTGACTCCGGGCACCTGAATTTAACCCCAGTAGGAGTGGCTGGCTGACCCCTCCCCTTGAATCCCGTTGGACAGTTGGGCATCCCACTTAGTGCATCACCTGGGTACTAGTGGGAGGGGGAATTGGGCACTGAACCGCATATTTTGTAGCTTTAGCCATATGGGCCCCCAGTCAGAGGCACATTTCTTATGCAGTAGCATGCCTACCAGACTGTGGGGACCCGAGTGTGGCACACAGTGCCTTCCTCCCTCCCACCAGTCCCATAATGAAAACACAGACAGGTCTAGATGGGTTGAACAGGTCGGTCACAGTTTAGTAAATAAAATGAGCAGAGGTAGCCACTTACATTTCGTAATGGGCTCATTGCCGAGGGCCCTGTCTGCAATAGATATGCAAGAAGGCCTCTGAGCAGTTATGAACCCTTGTCCTTCTCCGCTTCTTCCGCCACGGATGATCATGGTTATGACCTACATAGGACTCCAACCCCCACCTACCAGAATTAGGGCCTGTTTGACTCCATCTTGCAAGCCAGACAAAAATATGTCGAGACCAATGTCCATAAGGTGAACTCCATTTGGTCTTAATAGTGCCAAGTTATCGCCTTCCAGCTGGTGGAATACCATATGTATCCCTCACGAATTTCACCATATGCACGTTAATCTTCCTCCTTGAGCATTTCTCTATGGCTTTTGCATCCCTTGCACCATGCCAGATGGCTTGTGATATTATCTCTGACCACACCAATATCATACCCATTAAAAAACATATCCATCAGCGGCACTCTTGGCCCTCCTGGAGATGTTGACTATCTCGGGGAACACCTGTTGACATTGGAGCCCTCTGATGGCTCTCCAGCTGATTTCTAGTCTCGTGAAGCTTAGATTTTTTCCTCCAGGCCGGAGCTCGGCCCTTTTTGCTGCCCAGTAGACATATGAATGACCCAATACCAAAACTGCGGGTATACAGACGCCTGTTACTTCAGCAAATCAGGTCTTATATATCTGGTGAAGCATGCAGATTTCTAACGACCCATTCTTTTCACACCGGCCTCCCATACTTCTGCCCTAGCTGCTTCGGTGGCTGCCCCATTTCTAAAAGAATGTGTTCCATATTCCCTCAGATTAGCACCCTTTTTTTCTAAGCACTGCTTGAAAATTGCCTGAAATTTATACTTGGTAGGTGGGGACCCATCTATATGTGAGAGAAGAAATCTGTTTGCGTGTCATATTACCACGTAGCATTTGACTATTTTTGGTGGGCATACTGGGCCATCCGATGAGTTAACCAGAACCCACGTGCCCCTACTGGCAGGATCACACTTGGTTTTTCGCACGCGAATGCGCAGAGCATCACTGCATATGACTAAGTCATCATTGATTAAACCGCCTTCCATCGCTGTTTTTGATCGCCGTAACAATTCGCTAATGTGCAGCACACCAAAAAACGTATTAGCAAATGCTGCTGATATGAGGATCGCCTCATATTGCAACTTGCATACAGATGGGGATATTGAAATAATGTCATGCAATAATCTCAATGAAATGGGGCGACGACATTCCTGACTCAACTGAAGACGTTTCCAGACTTTAATGGCTTGTTTGATAAAAAAAAACTTTGTCACGCCCATTAGTTAAAAGAAAAAGGCTATTCCTGATAATTGCCGTTGTGCCGATGTACTCGACGCCCCGCCTTCTTGGAGCCGAATAAAAAATTCCGTTGTCACTTCACCTCTCGCAGTTACCGAAGGGCCTACCCTGAATTAGAGAGCACCACTCTTCCCACGCTTTACAATAGACCTGCCAGGTAGCTGGTGTAACCAAGGTACATATTAATGGCATCAGTGATTGGCCACTGTGTCCCATAGCGATGGAGGACACCGGATACCCGATGGTTGCACATTGGGGAGAAGGTCTTTGAAAGCCTGCCAATCAGAAGATAAAAGTGAGTTAATGAAATTATCATCTACATCTGCCACTAATCTGGCTCGGCACCAGATGTTGTGTTTCAAGCATAGTAGTGCTAGCCGGCATAAGAGAGCGAGTAAGGGCAGGGATTCAGAAGACATATGGTTTAAGCTCCTTGTGGTTCTTGGATTTTTCATTTGAAATAGAATGTTCGCATTTCCCAACTGAGTACCCCATAGCTCCACTGATGCTGCTATTGCAAAAATTTCTAACAGTGCAGGATCACGCCCCCAGCTTGATGTAGTCCATAGCTCTGGCCAGCCACCTTTGCACCACTGTTTTTTGTAGATTGCTGCAAAACCCTTTTTGTTACCTATCCTATCACGAGCCCCAGATCCTTGCTTGACATTTCTTTTTCCATGAAGTAGGTATGGCCGTTGTAAAATTGTAGGAATATTTTCCAGACTAGTAAGTCTGCCTTCAAAGAGCGAGTAAGCCTAATTCTATGACCAGGCTGTGAAATGCCCTTTGTTGCTAACGATAATCGGAGAGAGAAGGCTCTGCCGACTCTCATTGCCGGCTTGCGGATATCACCAAACCTAGCAAGGACTGCATCTCTGGCACACCAGGATCCTGGTCATCACAGTAGCATTGCTTTCCTCAGGGGGAGAGTGATGTTACGTTTGGAAGCGATGAAAGATAACTTTTATCAGGTAATCACCATACACACAGCATGTTCACACTCCAGGCCACTGGGGGAGCTTTTGATCTTATTCTTAGGTTACTCCCCTGCATATGCATATATATATTGTAGTTTGGAGGGAAAGTTAGTTTCAGTTTAGGTCAGTTCCTGTCAGACAGACAGAAGAGAGAGCAGACCGACATAGAGTGTCAGAAGGTCTGAAGGGGCTGTGTAGTCTGAAGCACTACAGCTCCTAAAGAAAGAGACATACAGAAAGCCGAACATTGCTCAGTGAGCATGAAGGAGAGCGAAGCACAGGAGAGTAACATCAGGGACGACCAGCTATGAGCAGGCTGCTTCCTTCTGAAGCGCAGATAACCGGTAGCTGCACCACCGAGGTTGTAAAGCACTCTAAGACTTACAGCAGAGACCGGCAGGACAGCTGAACTGCAAGTTACCTGCCCGCCACACAAACCTTAGACACAGTAACACATAGAGCCTGGGGCATGCTAGAGTCCCTGTAAAAAGGCTCAAGTTACCTGTCATGCAGGTATTGTCCTATCCTATATGTAGGACAGAGAGAAGAACTGTGAGGACCTTATCTGAAACCATAGGGAGTAAGAGACTGCAACACAGGGGACTCTGGATTTGCTTCCAAGCCGGCTGGACCCTGCCTGTGATCTGTGATCCGGTACCTTGGATTGTGGCTGCCTGAAGTCTTCAGTAAACCAGGTAAAGAGACTGCAAACATGTGTCCTCATTCTTTACTGCACAATTCACCATCTTACATCTACACCCCGGGAGCCCTCGGGATACACTTCACCTGTGGGAAGTTATACCATCTAGCTGCCATAACATCATCCCAGAGGACCACTTAAAGCAGCGTCGGTCCCCACTGACCGAATACCACAGGTGGCGTCACGAACATAAACTCTATTCACCAAATCCCTTTAAAGACTTTCCCCTTTTACATGGGCGCCCAGGTCCACGGACTGGGTCGTCACTGTGACATCCCCCTGTGAACACCGGACCCTGTACCGGGTACCCCACGGCCCTGCGGGCGACGCACATCTGTTGGAGGGTGACCTTTTTCACAGAAACCTTCCAACATCTGCAGTGTTTTTTTGTATTTTTTCAGATAGTAAGCGAAAAACCATTGAATTGGTGTCTATTTCGATGCCAAGGAAGAGCAATACATTACATGATCTGACAGTTTTTTGGGGTGATAGTGGTACGCCGAAATGCTGTGATATAAATTTAAATTTTTAGAGAAGGTAGGAACAGAGTTTAGAATTTTGGGGTCTCCTCCCCGCATGCAAAGAGGTTCTCTTTGCATGCGGGGAGGAGAGCGGGACCCACCATCTTGAGATCAGCGTCTCTCCTGCACTAGGAGAACAAGCAGTGCGGCCATCTCCCATACACAGTACCCCTTATCTGCGGGGACGGGGGAGAAGGAAGAGAGCACAGCGACACCAGAAGAACCGGACAGCGGCGAGGACAAGGAGTAGGCATCACTCCCCTTAACAGCACAGCGGCACTCAGTGTGTGGGGCTGCGGCGGGGAGAGCTCCCTGCAGCGGCGCCGAAGGAGAGGAGGCAGAGGTCCGGAGCGGGTGAGGAGCCGTTCCCTCAGCTGAGGAAGCGAGTCCGGACAGCAGACAGGGTGAGTCGGAGAGCCCCGGAGCCGCCGCTCATTCAGAAGCACCCCCTCCCCCCGAGGCACACGTCATTGGCGGGAACCACCGGATTGCGGCGGCGCCTGGGGAGGCAGGTGTAGCCGCGGAAGATATCACTGCTCTTGCGGCTGCAGCGCCAGAGAAGAGCAGCGAACAGCGACTAGTGAACCGGCCGCTGAGGTGCCGGTGCCTGGAGGCGAAGACATTCCTCCCCGCACACAGGATTTGAAGCGGGTCAGGAGCGGAGTCTCCCGCCACTCTGCATCTACGGCGGCGCCGCTGGGGACTCTCCCTGCTCGTCACTGAGACGGGGGAAAGGAACAGCTGACAAACGGCAAGCGAAGAAAAGCAGAGGATCGGAGAGCAGCGACGCTGGAACCAGCTGCACCTGAGGGATTAGCATCGGGGACAACAACAGCTGGAGGAGCAGCTTCTATTTGGCAACGCAGCAGCGCCGGCAGGGAACAGCTGACAGTAATCCCGGCTGACAGGAGGATCCAGCAAAGGAGGAGAACTGTCAGATCGTCCCAGCGTCGCAGTAGGCTTAGAGGTAAGCTGTATTAAAGTCCCCCATAGACAATAAACGAGCAAAGCGGGGGGAGATCTCCCTTTGTATCCCATATAAACTCACAATACTAATAATAATAACAGCGGGAGCCAAGCTAATTACTATTACTTCCGTGTGGGAGATACACATTGTGGATGGTGGGATTAGTTCTTTATTTACTAACTAAAGGCGCCTATGGAATGACTCAAGATACCTGGCAGTGAAGCTCACCACAGTGGTACTAGGGATTAACCCTATTCATAGAGTATCAACGCTGCAGGACCACTTCCAAATATATAAGTGGTTTGATCACTCATGTTATTAGCCCATTAAGGGCCACCGGTTAACTGGTAAACTTCAGTACTCCCCACAAGCAAACTAAGCAGAACTATAGCTGGAGGCAGGGCAGTGGTACTGGGAGAACCCCATTCTCTTCTATAACTCCCGGGCAGGAGATTACTGCAGAGAGGTAGGAGCCAAAGTTGTAACACTGTACTGAGACAGAGTCTGAGTCCTATCCCAAGCTCACTTATTAACCCATTCTGAGAAGTGCATAGATACTCAGTGATTGTACCAACAGTCTTTACCAATGAGCTCATCCAGGAAATCAACATCCAGATCTTACGTGGATATTCCTAATTTACTAAGCCCTGTCAAGTCCACATCACCTCAAAAGGGGAACGCAGCTAAAGTTAACAAACCATCAATAATGCTTCCCCAAAGGGTGATCCCTGCACAACGCTCTAGTGGAAAAACTAACCCTGACACAAAAAACAAAAACCCTTTCCCATTAACTGAAAAAGACTCATCAGAGGAACCAGCAATGGACTCATCCGTTTTGGCTAAAAGGGGCGCACCAGAGCATAGATCAACCGAAGAATTTGATCCTAAACTCAAAAGAGAGCGTTCCGATCTAGAACAAATAAGGGTAAAAAAGACCCCTGAGGAGGAATTTTTTCAGAAGGTTATTACTCTGATAGATACCAAAATGGAGGAAGGATTTACAAAATATAATACCAAAATTGAGGAAGTATGTGCAGGCATAGTACAAAAACTAGAGATAAATGAAAAAAAGATTGAAGAACTAACGCAAAAGACTGACGCTCTAGTTTCTCAGAACACCATCCTTAAGCAGGAAATCAATGAGCTCAGATCCAAAGTGGCAGATATAGAGGACAGAAGCCGCCGTAACAACATTAAGATCAGGGGTATCCCAGAGGAAGTCAAGCAGGAGGACTTAGCTGACTTCGTTATGACTATCTTTAAGAAGACTCTCCCAAATGCTACCAATATGGATCTATGTATTGACAGGATTCACAGGCTCCCTAAGCCAAAGGGAATTCATGCCGATAAGCCTAGAGATACAATTATGAGGCTTCACTTCTTTAGTACCAAAGAAAAAATTCAGAACTACGTCAGAGACAATGGCGCACTACCAGACCCTTACCATCAGCTTAAAATTTACACGGATTTATCCAAGCACACATTGGACCTGCGCAGGTCCTTCAAACCTATTACGGATATCCTAAGGGAGAAACACATCAGATACAAGTGGGGTTTTCCGACTAAGCTCCTGTTTTATCATAAAGAAAAACTCATAGTGCTTAATTCTGTTGAGGAGGGAAGATCATTCTTTACATCTAAGGTCTGAAAATTTGCGTTCATGTCGGGCAGTATGTTTCTTTTTTCCTCTTCTTCACCGGGACTTTATTTTCTAAAGAAGAAGGCTGTTGAATAAATTTAGTCCTCATTCAAGAAGTGGGAAGAAGTGGGAGAGTTGACACACACACGAACTTTCCCCATAGGTCAAGATTCCCATTTGGATCTAGATCTGAAACTGAACAGTTAGAAGTAATATATTGCAGTTGATTGTATTGTATTATTTTGTTCAATTCTTGTTTACAGTTGATTGTTTTGTATTATTTTGTTCAATTTCTTGTTCACTAACTTCTTTGTTTTAACTTTTAGTGTTCCAATAGATTTTACATCTCCACACGGTAATGATCAGGTTCGCGTCCTACAACGTCAGGGGGCTTAACAGTCCCTGGAAGAGATATACGCTTTTGAGGGAATTGAAACAGCTTCAGGTTGATGTCGCCTGTATACAGGAGACGAAATTTCAGAACGGTAACTATCCACACCTCTCCAGCAGAGACTTTTCACACTCGTTCAGATCGTCAGCCGCAAAGAAAAAGGCAGGGGTAATCACCTTAATAAAAAACAGAGTCCCCTTCAAATTCATTGAGGAACACACTGACCCAGGGGGTAGATATCACATTTTGGTCTGCGAGTTAAATTCAACCCTGTGCACGATTGTCAATATATACGGCCCTAATAAAAAGCAAATGAACTTCCTTAATAAGATTGCCAAAAAAATCCAAAAGCATAGAAAAGGGAAATTATACATATTGGGAGACTTCAATATGGTGCCTGATGGTAAAATAGACTCTTCATCATTGACTAGACACCTCTCTGGAGACCTAGGAAATTGGCTATTAAACAATGAGCTATACGACACGTTTAGATGTCTGTTACGTTTGCTAATGACAGGTGTTATGAAGGCAATCCAGAAACACAGTGTGCTTAGCGATCAGAGCGCACACAGTGATCTGACAAATACCCAAAAATACAAGAACGAGCTCTGAGACGTGGAAACTCTGTAGACTGCACACCTGATCCTATCCTAAACACAACTAAAAGCGGCTGTGGATTGCGCCTAACAACTACCTAGGCAACTCGGCACAGCCTAAGAAACTAGCTAGCCTGAAGATAGAAAAATAGGCCTGACTTGCCCCAGAGAAATTCCCCAAAGGAAAAGGCAGCCCCCCACATATAATGACTGTGAGTAAGATGAAAAGACAAAACGTAGGGATGAAATAGATTCAGCAAAGTGGGGCCCGATATTCTAGGACAGAGCGAGGACAGTAAAGCGAACTTTGCAGTCTACAAAAAACCCTAAAGCAAAACCACGCAAAGGGGGCAAAAAAAAACCCACCGTGCCGAACTAACGGCACGGCGGTACACCCTTTGCGTCTCAGAGCTTCCAGCAAAACAAAAGACAAGCTGGACAGAAAAAAAAAGCAACAAAAAAGCAAAAAGCACTTAGCTATACAGAGCAGCAGGTCACAGGAACAATCAGGAGAAGCTCAGATCCAACACTGAAACATTGACAAGGAGCAAGGATAGCAGCATCAGGCGGAGTTAAGTAATGAAGCAGTTAACGAGCTCACCAGAACACCTGAGGGAGGAAGCTCAGAAGCTGCAGTACCACTTGTGACCACAGGAGTGAATTCAGCCACAGAATTCACAACAGATGCCTGAATGCATCATCAAAAGAATATACACATTTCTCCTCTGTTCACAAAACCTCATCTAGGATAGACCTTTTTCTCACAGACATCTTCTCCCTCACCAACATAAAAAAATCAGTCATTATAGACAAGACGTTCTCAGATCATTCTCCCATCATAACGGAAGTTGTGATCGGACCTACTTTCAAAAATAGCGCTCTTTGGAAGTGCAGCAATTATTTGTTGAACACGCCAGAGTGCAGAAAAGAGATTGCGTCCTCTCTGAAATTATATTTTAAGGAGAACGAAACCGAGGGAATGAGCCCTTTCACAATATGGTGCGCCCACAAGGCGGTGGTGAGGGGAAAGATGATCCAATTGACAGCACAAAATAACTCAAAGAGGAGGGAAAGGATTAAAGCCATTCAGACACAGATCAGGACAAACGAAGTCCTTCTCAATAAAAAAGACCCCAACTCCCAACAGATATACACTGAAACCCTTAGATTAAAACAGGATTTGAATGGGGTGATCATGGAAGACTTTGAAAAAATTTCAAATAATTTTAAATTTAAAACATATGCCGAAACGAATAGGCCCACTAAATTCATGATGGCAAAAATGAAGAAAGAAAGAATAAAAAAGAGGGTGCTCAAAATCAGAACTACTAATGGGGACATAAAACACCATCCGCAGGATATTACGGAGGAGTTTGCTAACTTTTATAGGGAATTGTACAATATTAAGTCAGATTTTCCAACAAGATCCCAACAAACAATGAAATTCCTGAACAGATTAAGTCTCCCTCAGATTGACAAAACAGACTTGCTCATTCTTAAGGTACTGTCACACTAGACGATATCGCTAGCGATCCGTGACGTTGCAGCGTCCTCGCTAGCGATATCGTCCAGTGTGACAGGCAGCAGCGATCAGGCCCCTGCTGGGAGATCGCTGGTCGGGGAAGAAAGTCCAGAACTTTATTTCATCGCTGGACTCCCCGTAGACATCGCTGAATCGGCGTGTGTGACACCGATTCAGCGATGTCTTCACTGGTAACCAGGGTAAACATCGGGTAACTAAGCGCAGGGCCACGCTTAGTAACCCGATGTTTACCCTGGTTACCAGCGTAAAAAAACAAACAGTACATACTTACATTCAGCTGTCTGTCCCTTGCCGTCTGGTTCCTGCACTGACTGCTGGCCGTAAAGTGAAAGCAGAGCACAGCCACAGCGGTGAGTCACCGTTGTGTGACTCACCGCTGTGCTGTGCTTTCACTTTCACTTTACGGCCAGTAGTCAGTGCAGGAACCAGACGGCAAGGGACAGACAGCTGAATGTAAGTATGTACTGTTTGTTTTTTTACGCTGGTAACCAGGGTAAACATCGGGTTACTAAGCGCGGCCCTGCGCTTAGTTACCCGATGTTTACCCTGGTTACCGGGGACCTCGGGATCGTTGGTCGCTGGAGAGCTGTCTGTGTGACAGCTCTCCAGCGACCAAACAGCGACGCTGCAGCGATCCGGATCGTTGTCGGTATCGCTGCAGCGTCGCTAAGTGTGACGGTACCTTTAACCAACCCTTTAATGAATCAGAGATAAGGGAAACAATCAAATCATTAAAATCCCAGAAATCCCCAGGCCCGGATGGTCTGATTAATGAGTATTATCAGAAATTTACGGAAGCTCTTGTCCCATGCTTAACTAAAGTCTTTAATCGGGCTTCGCGGTCAGGTCAATTCCCAGGGGAGATGCTAGAGGCAACTCTTATAATGATTCCGAAATCTCAGAATGATGCGGAGGAGGTCAGAAATTTCAGGCCAATATCTCTCATCAACACGGATATCCAGATCTATTCTAAAATCATGGCCACAAGGTTGAGAGATATACTCCCCAAATTAATCAACAGTGATCAAACAGGTTTCATAAAAGACAGACAAACATCCGATGGGACTAGAAGGCTTATAAATATTATCCATAAAATTAATTCTACTCATACCCCGTCAATATTGGTAGCCTTGGATGCTGAGAAAGCTTTCGACCGAATTAACTGGTCCTATCTAAAAAGAGTCCTTTTGAGATTTGGTTTCGATAACTCATGGGTGGATTCGGTCTTTTCCCTCTACTCCAGCCCAAGTGCTAAAATCTACATTAACAATAGCCTCTCCAAGCCTTTTAGGATAGGAAACGGAACGAGACAGGGATGCCCATTGTCACCCCTGCTCTTTGCCCTGGCAATTGAGCCTTTGGCGGAGGCAATAAGACAAAATATTAATATCACGGGAATTGAATCCACACTCAGACAGTTCAAGGTTAGTTTGTTTGCGGACGACATGTTATTGTCCCTCACGGACCCAATTAACTCTACCAGAGCTTTAATAGAAACTCTCAGAGAGTTTTCCCTGATCTCTGACTTCAAAATCAACAACCATAAATCTAAAATTTTGCAGTTCCACATGACTGACGATTTGATAGAGTCTGTTAAGAAGGAATCGGACTTCTGCTGGGAGAGGGAGGAAATCAGTTACTTGGGGGTTGTATTTAGGAGGAATATTGCAGACACTGTCAGCGCGAATTGCAGATCACTATTGTCCACTATTACAAAAGATCTACTGGCATGGGAGAACGTAGGCTTAACTTGGTTTGGAAAAGCATTGGCAATCAAAACAATAATTCTACCTAAGCTGTTGTATTTGTACAGAACTTTACCCTTGATCTTTCCAGCAACCTTCTTCAGAGACTGCAATAAAAAAATCTTTGAATACATCTGGAAGGGGAAGAGGGCCAGAGTCTCCAGGGAAATTATGCACAAAAGTAAGTCCAATGGGGGAATGGGAGTCCCGAGCATACACGCCTATTATTTAACAAATTTGATCAAACAGAGCCAACTTTGGTTAATGGAGGGTATAACACCTGCATGGATGGATTTGGAGGCACAGATCCATGATACCAAATCCATAAAGAGAATCTTCCTCGAACATATATTTAATCTAAATAATCATAAATCAAAACATCCTATCTTATCGGCAATAGTGTGTGCTTGGGGATCCCTGACCAACCAAAAGGACAAAACAGAGGGGAACCCTGGAGACAAACTACCATTGACATTAATAGCTAATGCTTTAGGGACCACTTTCCCAGAAAACTGGATAAAGGGTGACATAGACAAGTTGGGTGATCTGGTCTGTGATAATAAAATCAGGTCCTTTTCAGAAATAAAGAAAAAATTTAACATCCCATCGGAGGAAATCATGCAGTTCTTCACCATAAAGGATTTATTAAAAAAATTCTTGGGTAGAGTTACTATTAAATCAGAGGTTTCCCCCCTCCTCCTCAGAAATACTACACATAAGATTTTCTGGAGCACAGGGTTCATATACAGGTTTTTTAATAAGGACAGTGAGTTTGGGAAAAATAGCTACATACAAAAATGGGAGAAGGAATTACAGTTTAGGGCATCTAGGAAAAAGTGGGAGATTGCCATTAAATATACCTATGCGTCAACAATTTTGATTCCTCTGCATGAGTCCTATCTCAAAATCCTAACCAGGTGGTATCTCACACCTTCCAGAGTTGCACATTTTAGGGTGGATGAGTCCCCATTATGTTGGAGAAAATGTGGAGGAAAAGGTGACATGATGCATGTCTTCTGGTCGTGCCCGAAACTTGAGGATCTGTGGAGAGAAATTTCAGAATACATTAGCAAACTTATCAGCAGAGACTTTATTATTTCTTCGCTAAATCTATTGTTCTCATTGAACTTGGAGGACATCCACCCTTCCACAAGACATGTCATCATCCACATCCTGTTAATTACAAAAAATCTAATTGCGGCATTCTGGAAGAGACTTGATCCCCCAAGGCTCCCTGACGTTGTAGACAGGTTACAAACACACAACGCGCTTGATCTAAAATTTGCTATAGTAAACGATTGTATATGTGACGCCCAGGAGACCGGGATACCCAGCACCGGACCAATGGAGTCTGTCTCTTGAGGGGGATGTCACGGGTGGCTTGACCCGGTGCTGTGGCCTCAGGCAATGCACAGTGTAAGGGGTATCATGAGGGGTCAGGCACTTACTTGATCAGCAGCAGGTTCTCCCAGCGGTGACGATCCCGATCCTGGATAGATGGCTATTATCCAAATGAAAGACTGAGGCACTGAAACGTTTAACCAGTTTACTTTAACATAAAAGGATTTACAACCAGTCCTGTCACCGGAGTCTGTATGGGAACTCTGAGTTACTTTGACCCTGCCGGGGTCTTCGCCTCTTATTGTGCGCAATTTCTGTGTGGCCCTGCTGCTGTATGTGAACTGGCTGCCGGCCCAATCTGTCCCCTCCGGGTCCTGGTTCGACGGGCAACCCGAGTCCTTTTATCGGTTTACCCCCTCTGGGAGTACCGCTGAACTCTGTGTCTGTTGCTGCGTCCGGCCCTAGTGAAGCTGATATCACCTCACGTTTTTCCGGTTGCTGTATTATATATAATGAATACAGCCACGGATCCGGTATCCGTCTTTGCGCCTGTTCTGGGTAGTGATTAATGCTACCCGGTTCTCACAATGTCCTTTTTCTCTATCCCTCTTCTCCTCAGGCCGGTGATTTAGGCCTGGTAACAGTCACAGGGCTGTTAGAGATTCAACTGTATGACCTCTCACTTTCAGCTCCTTAGCCCAACTGCCAGTTCTTCTCTCAGACCAGAATGGATCAAGGGGAGTCTCTGGAGCTCCCCCTTCTGGCCGGAGGAGGTAGTGCAGTCTTGCTATTTTAGTATTTGTATTCAGTGTCAGTAACTATATTTGTGGCAAATACCTCTAGGGGTGCCACATTCCCCCTTAGTTAAGAACAGTACTCCGGGACTGTGGGACGATAACATTTTGAAATAACAATTAATATGTACAGAGTCTTAAAAATGAAAAGTTACAAAAACCACTCAAGGAAACAAAAATAGAGTTCTGTAAAAAGTCACTTCAAATAGCGTCCATTAATACAGTTCTATCCTTGAAGGTACTAGGAAAGGCACTGCACTTTGTGTCCAAGAATTTAGTTCCATTTTTCCAACGGAGTTATCAATATAACGTCTAAAGAAAGTTCAAAAAGAGCAAAAAGCAAAGTTCAAAAAGCAGTCTTTCCGGAGCTTTGATTTAGTTCCTCCGGGCTGATAAAAAGTTCAAGAATATGCAAGAAGTTCATACAGACAAGTCTCTGTAGGTACTGGGCTTAAACGTTGCAGAATGGTAACAATGACTATAGTTTTATAGTTGGTAATCTGCATACCTGGCCGGTAATTGGCCCTGGGTACTACGCTGTGATCTACGTAATAGCGGTATCTCTTCATGTGGTGTACTACTGTCTACTGCGGATGTAGTATCTGCCCGCTCTGCTAAAGATAATTCCATGACTATGGAGTTGGCAAGTCCACCGTGAATGAGATTACTCTGATCAGGAATCTGTTCTTCCTGGCCTGGAACCTCCTGTAGTACGGGGTCAGCCTCTTCCTGTCTTGGGACTTCTGGTATTGGGTTCGGTGTTGGGTAAAAGGCCACCATGGGAATCACTACTGCACCATGGTATGTTAGTAGGGTTTTGGGAAAGTCTCCTATACAGGTGTGATACATTTCCTCTTCTTTTTCCTTTACTGGTTGAACCTGTATGGGTTGAATAACTTCTGGTTCTGGCTGGACAACTTCTGGCTCTTTCAATGCTTCCGGACACAATTTAAGATTGTCTCTTGACACTAGTACAGATGTTAAGCCTCCGTTTTTGCTAATGAGACACATTTTAGGATTATCCATTCTTGTTGGTAAAACTGTGTAGGGTACGGCTTCCCACTGATTGTCTAGTTTATTGGTTCGACGATTTCTCTTGAGCACTTGGTCACCTGGTCTTAATGGGGTCGCTAGAGCATTCTGGTTGAAAGTTCGCTCTTGTCTTTCTCTAGTTTGCTGAAGGCTTCTTTCCACACTCTCTTGCACTTGGCGATACTGCTTTTGCCGTATGATATCCCAATTGGAGTCTTGAACTTCTGCGTCTGGTTTCAGAATTCCCATTTCTAGATCGATTGGTAATTGGCCGGGTCTTGCACGCATAAGGTAAGCTGGGGTGCAGTTGGTGGAGCTCACCGGGACATGATTATACAGATCCACCAAGTCAGGCAATTTCTCTGGCCATTGATTCCTATCTGTCTCAGGTAAAGTCTTTAGTAGGTCTATTACAATATGGTTCATCTTCTCGCATAAGCCGTTTGTTTGTGGATGATAGGCCGTCGTCCGGATCTTTTTGCAACCATACATATTACAGAATTCTCTGAAGATCTCTGATTCAAAGGCTGTACCTTGGTCGGTGAGAACCTGTTCCGGATATCCATGGGGTCTACAAAAGTACGTTTGGAACGCTTTGGCTGCTGTTTTTGCTGTCAGATCTTTTACGGGTACTACTACCAAGAAACGTGAATAATGGTCCACGATGGTCAAGGCATAGACATAGCCGGACCGGCTTGGTGTCAACTTCACGTGGTCCATGGCTACAAGTTCAAGTGGTTGTTTGGTGATTATGGGCTGCAGTGGTGCTCTTTGGTTCTTTTGATCGTTTCTTCTGAGGTTGCACGGGCCACAATTTCTGCACCACTGTTCGATTGATTTTCTCATCCCGACCCAATAAAATCTTTCTCTTAGAAGTACTTCTAACTTTTTCCAACCGAAGTGACCAGCACCATTATGGTAAGCTTCGAGGACCATCTTCACATCTTGTTTAGGCACAATAATCTGCCAAACCAATTCATGTGTTTTCGGATTGGTGTATCTTCTACAGAGCTTCCCTTGATACAGGAACATTTTGCCTCTCTCTTTCCAGAGTTGATGCGTCTCTTCTGGGGCATCCTCATCGGGATATGCACTTTGCTCAGTCAACAGTTCCTTCACCAACTTCACAGCCGGATTGCTGTCTTGGGTGTCAGCCCATCTATGGTGTGCTAACGGATTAAAATTCACCTCTTGTTGTTTCTGATAGGTACTTGACTGATGATGTTTTCCCTTGGGACGATGGAAGGCTGGTAGTTCAATTTCTTCAAGCTCCCCCGTTTCCTCTTCTACATCTCTCAAGTGTGGCATCCGGGATAGGGCATCGGCATTTCCATTCTTGCGACCTGCTCGATACTTGATTATGAAGTTGTAATTAGATAACCGGGCTATCCATCGCTGTTCTAACGCACCTAATTTGGCTGTGTCCAGGTGGGTCAACGGATTGTTGTCAGTATAGACAATAAATTCTGCAGCGGCCAGATAGTGTTTGAAACGCTCCGTCACAGCCCAAACTACTGCCAGTAGTTCCAATTTGAAGGAGCTGTAATTTTCTGAATTTCTTTCAGTAGGCCGGAGCTTTCTACTTGCAAAGGCGATGACTTTCTCCCGACCTTCTTGCTTTTGTGACAGCACCGCTCCTAGCCCCACATTACTGGCATCGGTGTAGAGGATGAAAGGTTGATGGTAATCTGGGTATGCCAGAACCTCTTCTCCGTTTAGTGCCTTCTTTAGTTGTTCAAAGGAGTCTTCCCTTTCTTCGTTCCACTGAAAAGGAGGGTTTCGGTTTGAAGGTTTCTTCGTCTGCCCTACCAAGGTGTCTTGCAAGGGTGCTGCCAACTTGGTAAATCCTTTTATAAATCTGCGATAGTAACCCACCAATCCCAGGAATTGTCTCACTTCTTTTGCGCTGGTAGGTCTTGGCCAATCCCTTATGGCGCTTATTTTCTCGGGATCTGGTGCTACTCCCTCCGAACTCACGATGTGTCCCAGGTACTGTACCTTTGGCTTGAGAAGGTGACATTTGGATGGCTTGACTTTCATGCCATACCTGGATAAGGCTTCGAACACTTCTGCCAGGTCTATTAAGTGTTGTTCGTAAGTCTTCGAGTAGACGATCACATCATCTAGGTACAGGAGGACGGTCTCGAAGTTCTTGTGTCCGAGGCAGCATTCCATCAGCCGCTGGAAGGTACCGGATGCGTTGCAGAGTCCGAACGGCATGCGATTAAATTCACATAGACCCATTGGTGTGGTGAATGCCGTCTTTTCCTTATCTCTCTCAGCCACAGGGACTTGCCAATACCCGCTTGTTAAGTCTAAGGTGGAAAAATAATTAGCAGATTTCAAAGCAGTTAAGGACTCTTCTATCCTAGGCAAGGGGTAGGCGTCTTTATGGGTGATGTTATTAATCTTCTGGTAGTCTACGCACATTCTCATGGTTCCGTCCTTTTTTTTGACAATCACTAGAGGGGCCGCCCAGGGGCTACAGCTGTCTCTTATTACCCCGGCCTGTTTCATTTCCCTCAGCATATCTTTTGCACATTGATAGTGAGCGGGCGGTATGGGTCTATATCTTTCTTTTATTGGGGGATGGTCACCTGTGGGGATTGTGTGTTCTACCCCTTCTATCCGTCCGAAGTCCAATGGGTGTTTACTGAAGACTTGTTCATATTCCGTCACTAGCCTATACACCCCTTGTTTTTGATGGGTAGGTGTTGAATTTATGCCCACGTGTAGCTGTTGGCACCAATCCTCCATTTCTCCATCTGAGCCATTGCCTTCCACCTGACAGGTTGGTTCTAAGGGCTCAATGGTTGTGATGGCATTGTTGTCAACAGTATATAGCTTCGCCATTGTAGCATACCTTGGCAAAGTGACCTCTTCCTCTCCACAGTTCAAAAGTCGTACCGGCACTCGTCCCCGGTGTACCTCGACTATCCCTCGTGCTGTGAGTATAGTGGGCCTGCTGTCGGTGTACACTGGTTCTATTAAGGCTTGATAATCTCGTCCCTTAGTACCAATGGCTGCTCTACACCATACCAGCATTTCTGTTTTTGGTGGGATTACAATAGACGTTGGATCACTTACCCTCACACTGCCGATTTCTCCACCTGCAACTTCTACCTGTTGCCTTAACATCAATACTTTTATTTCCCTCCGGAGAACTCTCTGCTGGCAGAATTGGGCAGTTTCAGCAATTTGCTGTAAGACAGAAATGACTTCGGAAAAGCAGTTCTCTAACACATTCATTCCTATCAATACAGTTGGTTCACAGTTCCGCCGGTCAACATCAACAACAATTATACCCTGTTTCTTCAGTTCTACTTTACCAATCTTTATGGTCATCTCCCTGAATCCTAGTTTCGGTACCAACTTACCATTACTGGCCCATATATCTAGTTCAACATCAGAGGGCCCTTTATCAATATCTGCATCAGCCCAGTACCTCTTATAAAGGATATACGGTATAGATGAAATCTGGGAACCTGTGTCCAGCAAAGCGTTGAGGGGAATTCCGTCCAGCACGATAGGGATAATGGGTCGTCCTCCGATGTACCTGTCGTGCCAGGGTGTTGGGCCTTGAAAGTTCATTCCTGCGAAGCGGCCCGCATTCCCAGGGGATTCCCGTTTAAATCACAATCTCGTGCAAAGTGGCCCGGCTGCTGGCAACGGCGGCAAATGGGCTGTCCATCCGGTTGGTAGCGGTCGCGGGGTCGTCCTCTCCATGTCGGGTATCTCTGGGGTCTCATCCATGGAACATCCTCTCTACAGTTTGCCAACTCCATCTTGTGTCCTCTCATCTCCTGCATGGTTTTAGCCATTGAAGCAACAACATCAGCTAAAGAGTCAAGCTTTTGTTGAAGAGCCTCATTAGTACTGGGCCCCAGGGGCTTAGCAATGGCCCCAGACATAGCTGATGTCACTGGCACTCCCTGTTGTTGAGGTGCCTCTGCCATGGGTTGCGCAGGATCCTGATCCCGAGGTGCCTCTGCCAGCTGGAGACGTATAGCGCTCTCCTTTAATTGGGCAAATGTCAATTCAGGGTTCTTAAAAACAAGCATGCTCACATGCCCCCGGTGAGAAGGGGTGTAGAGTCCCTCAATAAATTGATCTCTTAGTAGTTTATCCGCTCCGGTGTTAAAAATGGGTTCAGCCAGTGTAAGTGATTTAAGGGCTTCCTGCAGGTTTAAGGCAAAGTCTCTCACGCCCTCATTAGCTTTTTGTTTGCAATTAAAGAATCGTATTTTAGCTTTGCTGCTGGCCATGGTTTCAAATGTAGCTTTTAATCCAGCAAATATGCGTTCAACAGTGCCTTTTAGATCAGCTGCCCATGCTGTGACTTCTCGCTTAGCATGGCCACTTAACTGCATCATCAGGAGACTAACACGCTGAACTTCACCCACAGGGAACATGTCAAAATGGGCCAGCATCTTTTCTCTGAAATCGTCAAGGGTATTAGGCTCACCTTCATACATTGGAAGCCATGGGCCACCCGGGGTATATGGCATCAGCACCGGCATGATGGGCGCCACTCCTTGCACCGCTGTGCTACCGGACTCTCTATTGACACTCTGTCTTTCAGCTGCATTAGCGTTGCCGGGTGCTGCGGCGTCTCCGTGCTGCGACATACTGTGCCCCCTTAGTTAATCCGGACCCTTCCGGTCCTCCGCTTCCGTCGGGATAGTGTAGATTCGTTCCGCTGTGCAGCAGGATCGATTTTCCCCTTGCTCTGATGTCAGAGCGCTCAGCTTGGTGCTGCCCACAATGACACGCCCCCTGCTGCTCCCGCCCGCCGCGCGCTCAGTAATGGCGGATTCTGAAGTTTTTCAGTTAGACTGGGGCTCAGGTAATGGCGTAGCTCAATTAACAGTCTCGTGCCTAACGGTTATGAAGTGATTACCTCAGGGGATGGCGGCCATCTTTACTCCATTATAACCAATGGGGAAAAGTCACTTTCAATAGTTTTCAATGGGGAATGGATTTTTCTTTAATAAAGTCAATTTTCAAGATTTTTCATCCCAGTTTTCACAGTTTTGGGCTCCAATCACGGCACACAATACCCGGTATACGGGCTGGCTAGATCCTGTTCGTGACGCCAATTGTGACGCCCAGGAGACCGGGATACCCAGCACCGGACCAATGGAGTCTGTCTCTTGAGGGGGATGTCACGGGTGGCTTGACCCGGTGCTGTGGCCTCAGGCAATGCACAGTGTAAGGGGTATCATGAGGGGACAGGCACTTACTTCATCAGCAGCAGGTTCTCCCAGCGGTGACGATCCCGATCCTGGATAGATGGCTATTGTCCAAATGAAAGACTGAGGCACTGAAACGTTTAACCAGTTTACTTTAACATAAAAGGATTTACAACCAGTCCTGTCACCGGAGTCTGTATGGGAACTCTGAGTTACTTTGACCCTGCCGGGGTCTTCGCCTCTTATTGTGCGCAATTTCTGTGTGGCCCTGCTGCTGTATGTGAACTGGCTGCCGGCCCAATCTGTCCCCTCCGGGTCCTGGTTCGACGGGCAACCCGAGTCCTTTTATCGGTTTACCCCCTCTGGGAGTACCGCTGAACTCTGTGTCTGTTGCTGC
The DNA here is from genome assembly GCF_032444005.1 of Ranitomeya imitator. Classification (NCBI taxonomy): domain Eukaryota; kingdom Metazoa; phylum Chordata; class Amphibia; order Anura; family Dendrobatidae; genus Ranitomeya; species Ranitomeya imitator. The sequence goes on along the minus strand of NC_091285.1, from coordinate 393,852,312 downwards.
GTCCGGCCCTAGTGAAGCTGATATCACCTCACGTTTTTCCGGTTGCTGTATTATATATAATGAATACAGCCACGGATCCGGTATCCGTCTTTGCGCCTGTTCTGGGTAGTGATTAATGCTACCCGGTTCTCACAATGTCCTTTTTCTCTATCCCTCTTCTCCTCAGGCCGGTGATTTAGGCCTGGTAACAGTCACAGGGCTGTTAGAGATTCAACTGTATGACCTCTCACTTTCAGCTCCTTAGCCCAACTGCCAGTTCTTCTCTCAGACCAGAATGGATCAAGGGGAGTCTCTGGAGCTCCCCCTTCTGGCCGGAGGAGGTAGTGCAGTCTTGCTATTTTAGTATTTGTATTCAGTGTCAGTAACTATATTTGTGGCAAATACCTCTAGGGGTGCCACATTTACATAAGTACGAAAAGAAGTGGAATATTTGGAACACTACATATCAAAGTTAACTGTTAATTGTGGAGTTATAGAATGTTGATGCATTCCAGTGTGTATATAGTTTAATATTGGAAAATGAAGTTGGTGACAACAAGACAGACTAGGAGTTAAATCTTTACAAGCAATAATAAGTCTGTCTACACTACGGTTATTTTCTTTTATCTTTCCTCCCCTTTCTCCCCCTTCCCCCACCCCACCACTCCCTTTCCCCATGATCCCGTATATGTATCTATGGTTGAAACATATATCAATACAAAATTAATGCATAAAGTTTGTTGTTATGTTTAAAAGTTTAATAAAAATACTTAAACAAAAAAAAAAAAAAAGAATTTTGGGGTCTGACGAACAAAAAATCGTCCAGGTAGTGAATAAGAAAATTGCTGCCTGTTTCATAACGGACTACCCAGTCCAGGAAAGTACTAAATAGCTTGAAATAATGACATGAAATGGAACATCCCATGGGCAGGCACATATCAAAATAATATTGCTGGTCCACCTTGCAACCTAACAAGTGGAAACATTCGGGGTGCACGGGTAATAGGCGGAATGCCGACTCTATGTCTCATTTTGCTAGCAGCACGCCAGGCCCAGCTGCGCAGACTAATTCTACTGCCTTGTCAAAAGATGTGTTTGTCACAGATGCTTCCTCTGGGGAAATAGCGTCGTTAACTGATTCACCTTTTGGATGTGACAGATGATGGATTAGATGATATTTTACGGGTTCCCCTTTCGGAATAATGCCTAAGGGCGATATTCTGATATTTTGAAAAGGTAATGATCGAAAGGGGCCCGCTATTCTACGTAATTCAACCTCCTTTTTTATTTTTTTGGTGCAATATTTCGGGGAATTCGCTAGAGGATTTTAGGTTATCGGCTATGGTTGGTGTTTTACTAAATTTGAAAGGGATAAAAAAGTCTTTAAAACCGGAGTATAATTGTCATGCTGCTTCTTTATTGGGGTAAAGGGTCAGCCAGGGGCCCATCGTGATTAAGCTCACTGGGGTTAGGCATTGTAGGCACTCTGTTTGCCTGACAAGTACACCTTGCTGCAGGGTTTCCCTCCTGCAAACTGAGCAGTTGTGTCTATATGCATGGCCCCAGGTTTTCGTACGACCACTGAGTGTTGTTCTGCAATTGCGGAGTAGTTAGTGGTTGTCGAAGAGAAGGGGGGCTGCTTCTGTGACAGCATCAGTCGTAACCACACATCTGTCGCTTTTACTCCCCAGCCTATATCGGGCTGCTGGGCCAAATGCCTGCGGAACACCTCGTCATATCGCCACCAGGTGAAACCACCATGGGACTTGTGCAAATGATATTTGTCCGATCTTGATATATATATTATTGAGAGCAGCATTCCAGATGCTTTTGTCCCATAATACAGCCTAGGACTGTAGCCAGTTAGTCATAGTTTGTGCCATTTTTGGTCTATTTCTATCATATACCTGTTCACTTGTCCTTCCCTTATCTACAGTTTGTTGGCTGGCTTACAGTAATGATCACGACCATATGTCAACATAATCATTTAATATTTTTTCTCTGGTCTCTTGATCTATGTGTGCACCTAGCAGCCTAATCTCCCCCCCAAAAAAAGCATCTTTGTGTAAGCTCTCTGACTGAGATACTGGATTGTTGTCAGTTGAACTGCATGGGCGCTTCAAATGTTCAACTAGCGCTTTAATAGCTGAGGTTAGCTCTTTCTCACCTTTGTTATGTTCCACGTGGTTTTCATTGGCTTCAAAACACTCGCCACTGTATGGCGTAGAATGAGTGACTCCAGGTGATGGAGGAACTCCGGCTTCCACTCCGCTTGGGCAACCATCGGTTCTTGAATTGGCTGGAGGCCCTGGGAGATGGGGATGGGTTGCTCCGGCTGGCAGCCCCTGATAGGGCACGAGACCTCTGGTGTCTGTCGTGTGCCCCAGTCTGAGTAACTCCAGGTGATGGTGGAACTCCAGCGTCCGCTTGAGCTATGGTCTGGTGGTTGTATTGGCTGGGGGCCCTGAGAGATGGTGATGGGTCTAACCAGCTGGTAGTCAATGATGGAGCACGTGACAGCTAGCGTCTGTCGTATGCCCGAGCCTGCCTATCAGGACTCTGAGATACGTCAGACCAGTCTGATGTGGATTGGGAACGCCATTTATTGGACCGAGATCTGTGGCAGCTCCTATGTGAGCTGTGTCTGCAGTGGTACTGGGAGGAATGAATTTTGGAGGGACAGCGGGAAAGATGGCGGGAATCATCAGATGAGGATGGGGAGGACTCGTGGCATCTATGCCTGGGTCTGCTGCAGCTATGGGGTGTTTTAGGGACATTTATATCTGCAATAACGGGTGGGTTACAGGCCAAAGCTGGTAACGTTGTGCTATTTAACCTGATAGGTATTATTACTTTACCATATTCGATATTATGAGTTGTGTATGGGAGGGCGGGGGTTAATGTACCTTGTTTATTAGCTGATATTTGGAAAGTTATGGGTGTATTATTGGTGTTTGGTGCAAACACAATTTGAGTGTTACTGCATGTTTTTTGTAACTAGAGGGTGTGCTGTTCAGTCAGGTTGGACAGATCAGCAAACTCTCCAGCTGCATTAAGGGATCCCAGCCCGGCCCATGTCCCCATATGCAGGCAGTATGGGTGCGCCTGCATGGGGAATGTTAATAGCTGGGCTAAGGCTGACCCAAAAGTGGCTAGGCAGGGACCAGAAGTGATGGGGTAACATGGGAGGAGCCTGGCCATGACGTGCCGGAAGCCGGGCGCAGACAGCAGGAGCCTGGGCTCGACACGTCCCAGCCTGCGCCTGTGTATAGTTAAAAGGAAGTGGAGCTGCCTTCCCACTGACCCGGAGCCGCTCTGAAGGGTGGGGGCACCGCGCAGACCACCTACCTTCCCCCACCAGAGGATCAGGCCCCAGAACGACAGCTGAAGATAGGGGGGTCAATGGGTGGCATTGGCAGAGAGCAATAACCTTTCAGAGAAGCCCAAGACACTTGTAAATAAACATGTCCTGGGAGACACCGATACAACCAATTCCCCCTGTAGCGTGCACACCAATCGGCCGGCTATGGTACCCCTAATCCAGATTATGTCAGGTGCTGGAAAGAGAGAAAGAGGAAATCACTCTTTAGACCTTAGAAATGTCACTTTCCATGCACTATGACACCACTGCACAAAAAGAGGAAGCTGTCCTAATACTTATTAGAGCATCAAGTCAACATAATCCCACCACCAGAAGGGAGTCCTTAGCTCTTTATCCAATGGTATTTATTATAATATAATAAAATCTGAGCCAAAATCTTGATATGCACATGTGCCTTCTCAGTCACCATTTTATTGAGGTTCTGCAGACAGGATGCATGGTTCCACTGCTCATGCGCCACACACATAATGATGGCGGCAGCAGCTCAGAATTTAAAAAAGGAAGCAGATCACTGGATAAGGAACAAAAGGGGCTGGTGGGCAGGGCTTAGAACCAGAAGAAGACCCTGTCCCAACGCCCCGCACCAAAGCACATTGGAGCACAGAAGATGTCATTTTCTGAAAAATTCATAAGGTTAGTATTCAGCAGCCACTGTGCAGAACCATTCACATAAAGTATCATATTAATCAGCATCATGGCCATTATACCCATGACTTTGGTTTATAGTGCTAAATCCTGCCGACAGGCTCTCTTTAAGTCAAAATCAAAATAAATCTCTTCTGAATGGATGTTTAACTTTAGTCATGTATTATGTAGAAAACATTGCAACTTCTAACACATTTTATTAATATCACTAAACTATTCTTTAGGGCATATCTGACATTATTGTCATTTACAGTAGACAATAAAATTCAAGGTGCTAAAACATCATACTGCATTTCAAGTATGTGTCTATGTCACTCCTATTTGACAGGTTTTAATTTCATTATAGCATTGCACAAGTTACCTCTGGCAACTGTAATTAACCTGGATTATGTTTCAGTTTTAGCAAACATCAGCCGAGAACATAAATGCTGATTTATTTAGTCACAAAGTCAAATACTTCTCCGGTCATAATGAACAGCAGAGCATGCCCCTCTTTTTACAAATAATATCCCTTTGTTTTAAGCTCTTAATAGCTTCCATTTACTATCAGACTACACAGTTTATCTCAGAGCCACGCAGCATGATTAGTATTTAATATTATTTTACAAACGTAAGGTGCAGATGAATAAAGGATGAGTAATGAATGTATTAATTGGGATTTTCCTAATAATAAAATCATTCACAAATCGCTCTTGATGCACTATGGTTTGCATAGTTTCTTCCAATAATCCTGTATGCTTCACTTTCACTTATTTTTCTTGTATTTAGGATCATAATTTAATACTATTATATACTTTAATCATTCCTTATGTTCTTATTATATGCGTATATACTCCTTTTTGTAAGCCAATCATCAAGATTTTGTAGTGCATCTCTGGAAATGTTAGCTCGTTCAACCCAAAGAGCATTTGTGAGGACAGATACTGTATGAGATGCCTGCAATGTCAAATGTGTTCAGAATGAATGATTTACAGCTATTAGCCAGGCTGAGTACATGTGGGGGTTGCCTGGTTGCTAGGTTATCCCCATATGTAATCAAGCTGGCTAATAGCTGTAAATCATGCTGTGGAGGCAATGAAAACCTAATCTCCGCGGAGTCATAAATATTCGGAGACCACCCGAGTGTGCTCGGGAAAACCCGAGCAACGAGTACACTCACTCATCACTAATGCTAAAGTATTAAAATTAATTTTCACTGTAACTTAGGGACCTAGGCTGACCCATCAAAGACAGCTCCATAGCATTATATACCCCTACTAGATTTGGAAGGCAGATAACATTCTCCTGGGATTAATCAAACCCAATTCCATCCATCAGAATGCAGATAAAGAAGGGAGGTTCGTTACTCCACAGAACATATTTACATTGTTCCAGAATCCAGTGGCTGAGTACTTTACACAAGATCATCTGACACTTGATATTATGCTTGTTGAGGTAAGATTCGATATAGCAATTTGGCCATGGAAAACCATGACCAGAAGCTCCCGAAGCACAGTTTTGTGTTGGTGTTAATGCCAGGTGGTTTGGACTCCGCAGTTATTAAGCCAACAAAGCATTAGTGACTTTTATGCACATGGCAACTCCGCACCCTGTAACCCTGCTCTGCAACTTTATGTGGTCTGTATTTTTTTTTATTACAATGACATATTCTGTTGAAAAATTTGCAATGGAAGATTTTTTGCACTTGTTCAAATGTGACCTAATGAAAAACCTCAATTCAATGACTCAATAGTATTCTCAATATAAGGCATGTTGCTTGAGAAAATTGCTATGCGGACTATAATACAGATGTGCTCAAAAGTTTACAAACCCTGGCAAAATTTTTGCTTTCTTGGCCTTTTTTCAGAGAATATGAATGATAACAGCAAAACTTTTTCTCCACTTACACTTAGTGGTTGGGTGAAGCCATTTTTTGTCAAACTGCTGTGTTTTCTATTTCTAAATCATGATGACAACCTAAAACATCCAATGACCTTGATCAAAAGTTCACATACCCTGGTGATTTTGGCCTGATAACATACACAGAAGTTGACACAAATGGGTTGGAATGGCTACTGAAGGTAAGATCCTCACTAGGGTTGAGCGAAACGGATTGGACACATTCAAAAATCGCCGACTTTCGGCAAAGTCGGGTTTCGTGAAACCCGACCTGATCCTAGTGTGGAATCGGCCATGAGGTCGGCGATCTTCATGCCAAAGTCGCGATTCATATGACGTTTTCAGTGCCATTTTTCACCCAATGAAGGAGGACACAGAGCGTGGGCAGCATGATGACATAGGTCTCGGTCCCCACCATCTTAGAGAAGGGCATGACAGTGATTGGCTTGCTTTCTGCGGCGTCACAGGGGCTATAAAGGGGCGTGCACGCCGACCGCCATCTTACTTCTGCCGATCTTAGCATAGGGAGAGGTTGCTGCAGCTGCATCAGAAGAAGGGATATAGTTAGGGAGGGAAGATTAAGCCCCGAAACTGCTTGTGCTGTAGCGATTTCCACTGTCCAACAACACCTTTTCTTTGCAGGGACAGTGGAGTTTATATTTTTGTGCATCAGCGCTGTAGCTTATTAGGCTGCTTTATAAGGCTCCCTGATAGCTGCATTGCTATTTGTACGCCACTGTGCAAACCAACTGCTTTTTTAAAAGCAAAAATCCTGTTGCTCCTTTCTGCACAGTTATCTTGTTTATTTGTCCACACTTTTGTGTGCAGCAGTCCTTTTTATTGCTGCCATACTTTTCCTGAGATCATTGTAGGGAGATTGAAATTGTACTACAGTCTTTGTATTTTTTTATATATCTTCCAGCCACGTTCTGCCACTTACATTGTGTAGTGTTATACACTGTGCCTGAGTTTTGGTGCATTCTCCCCCCCAAAAAAGGGAGATTTAAATTGGCATTAAGTGGATCTATGTCAGTTCGTATATCTTCCAGCCATGTTCTGCCACCCACACTGTGTAGTGTAATACACTGGGCCTGAGTTTTGTTGCAGTCTCCTCCCCAAAAGAGGGAGATTTAAATTGGCACCAAGTGGTTCTACGTCAGTTCTGTTAGTTTGTCGTATATCTTCCAGCCACGTTCTGCCACTTACATTGTGTAGTGTAATACACTGGGCCTCAGTTTTGGTGCAGTCTTCCCCCCAAAAAAGGAAGATTTAAATTGGCACTAAGTGGATCTACGTCAGTTCGTATATCTTCCAGCCACGTTGTGCCACCCACACTGTGTAGTGTAATACACTGGGCCTGAGTTTTGTTGCAGTCTCCCCCCCAAAACAGGGAGATTTAAATTGGCACCAAGTGGTTCTACGTCAGTTCTGTTAGTTTGTCATATATCTTCCAGCCACGTTCTGCCACTTACATTGTGTAGTGTAATACACTGGGCCTGAGTTTTGTTGCAGTCTCCCCTCCAAAAAAATGGGAGATTTAAATTGGCACTAAGTGGATCTACATCAGTTCTGTTAGTTTGTCGTATATCAGCCAGCCACGTTCCGCCACTTACATTGTGTATTGTAATACACTGGGCCTGAGTTTTGTTGCAGTCTCCCCCCAAAAAAAGGGAGATTTAAATTGGCACTAAGTGGATCTATGTCAGTTCTGTTAGTTTGTCGTATATCTTCCAGGCACGTTTTGCCACTTACATTGTGTAGTGTGATACACTGGGCCTGAGTTTTGTTGCAGTCTCCCCCCCAAAAAAGGGAGATTTAAATTGGCACTAAGTGGATCTACGTCAGTTCTGTTAGTTTGTCGTATATCTTCCAGCCACGTTCTGCCACTTACATTGTGTAGTGTAATACACTGGGCCTGAGTTTTGGTGCAGTCTCCCCCCCAAAAAAGGGAGATTTAAATTGGCCCTAAGTGGATCTACGCCAGTTCTGTTTGTCGTATATCTTCCAGCCACGTTCTGCCACTTACATTGTGCAGTGTAATACACTGGGCCTGAGTTTTGGTGCAGTCTCCCCCCAAAAAAAGGGAGATTTAAATTGGCCCTAAGTGGATCTACGCCAGTTCTGTTTGTCGTATATCTTCCAGCCACGTTCTGCCACTTACATTGTGCAGTGCAATACACTGGGCCTGAGTTTTGTTGTAGTCTTTCCCCCCCAAAAAAAGGGAGATTTAAATTCTCAACAAGGTTATATACACCTTCTACCTTGTTTTACAGTACCATATAACGGTTGTTATTTTGGTTAGATTTTTCCAAAAATGAGGAAGTCTGGTGGAAGAGGCCATGGGCGGTCGTTGCCAGCTGGTACTGATGGTGATGGTGGTGGAGCATCTGGTGGTAGTGGGAAAAGCAAAATAGCACCAAAGGCTCGAGGTGCTGAGCCAGCGACATCATCTGGCTACACAAGGCCTCGAAGGCTCCCTTATCTGGGAGTAGGAAAACAGCTTTTAAAGCCGGAGCAGCAGGAAAAAGTTTTGGCTTTCCTTGCTGACTCAGCCTCTAGCTCTTTCGCCTCCTCTTCAGAAGGTTCGAAATATAAAAGCAGCTAGTCGTCAGTGGATGCTCCCGGTCAGGAACAAGTCGCTTCCTTGTGTCCTTCACCCAAACCAAAAGTGAAGGATGCGGCAGGCGACACTACAGTTTACTCCATGGAGCTCTTTACACATACCGTGCATGGGTTAGAGAGGGAAATTGTTAAAAGCCCATTACAAGATGAATCAGACATGGAGTGCACAGATGCACAGCCACAGCTAGATTATAATGCTGTTCCATTGACTCAGATCACTACATTGCCCTCGCAGTGTACTGAGCCAGAATCTGACTCTGATGAGACTATGGTGCCCCGTCACGAATGCTATAGCACCTTACACGGTGACACAGAGGAAGGTACACATGTCATTGAAGAGGAGGTGATAGATGACCCAGTTGTTGACCCAGATTGGCAGCCATTGGGGGAAGAGGGTGCCGCTGCCAGTAGCTCTGAAGTGGAGGAGGATGATCCACAGCAGCCATCTACATCGCAACAGCTTTCATCTGGCAGGCCCGTATCTGGCCAAAAATGTTTGTCAAAACCAAAAACAGTTTTAGGACAGCATGGCCATCTGGTGAAAGTAGCCCAGCGTGCAATGCCTGAAAAGGTAATCCATAGTAGGAAGAGTGCAGTGTGGGAATTTTTTAACCAAGATCCGAATGATCAGTGCAAAGTTATCTGTAAGAAGTGCTCAAAGACCGTTAGCAGAGGGAAGAATCTCCTAAATTTAAATACAACGTGCATGCGTAGACATTTAACCAGCATGCACTTGCAAGCCTGGACTAACTACCAAACGTCCTGTACCATTGGTGCACCTGCTCAGAATGAAAGTAGTCAGCAATGCTACATTGCTTCCCTCACTGTAAGCCCACCGGTTAGGACACCACCAGCAGCAAATGTGGAGGTATCGTCGCAATGCCAAAGCAATCAGGGAATCACAAGGTTCTTGGAAGGAAACACTGAAGGTGTTAGGGTTGGCGGAACGCACCGAATATATTTATTAGATGAGATAGGTGCGTTCGCAACCCGGGATTCACCGTGCAGGAAAGAACTTGCTGCTAAGCAAGGCGGCAAAGCAAATTAGTACAAACGAACTCTGTTACTTCATAGAGCCCATAGTAAAGAAAACGCTGTGCCCTGTTTAGCTCACGGTGACACAGCTACTGTGTAGAGCTGACAGTGGTCATGCAGTCCAACCAACACGCAGCTCCTCTCCGGTGGAGCCGGAATTCTAATGGCTATTAGCCTGCCCTGAATTCAGACATAAACTCCTCACCGGAGGTGCCAGCATTCTAGGGGCTTATTTCAGCCAGGTCCCTGACTGCATACAAAAAGCTCCTCACCAGAGGTGCCAGCATTTTAGGGGCTTATTTCAGCCGGTTCCCTGACCACACACACGACCACACTGGTGCTGAGCTCGTACATATTTGATACTAGCGCATGGCCGTGCGGTCATGAGAATCTTTTATAGATGTTGCAACTTCAGGACCTTCCCAGAAGGACCAATGGAAGGCTGCCACAGAACTTGATCAGGTACAGGACCTTCCAGGAGGACCAATGGAAGTTGCTGCAGTACCTGAGCATGTGACGCTTGATCTCCACTGAGAGATCTTACCCTGGGCATGCTCAATGTGTGCAAAGCAGGACTTAGTCCCTGAAAAGCCTGCTTGCTGCAGACCAGTGCAGGGTACAATAGCAGAGCCTGGAGAGGCAGCAGTATTCCTTTGCACAGTATCAGATTCAGTGAGACGCTGGGACCGACGTCTCCGCTGAGCAGGCTCCACTACGGCTGATACAAAATGGGAGAAGGCAGCAGACATGGTTCGAGATTCCCCCTGTGCAGTGGCAGCAACTCGACTCCTAAAAGTAGGTAGGCCAACATCAAGAATACCATCACCTACCCTCTCTCAATCTGCCATGTCCACTACCACCCCCGCTAGTTCCGCCATATGCAACTCTCCTGTCCAGCTCACCTTACAAGAGACTCTCGTTAGGAAAAGAAAGTACTCATCCTGTCATCCGCGTACACAGGGTTTGAACGCCCACATTGCCAGACTAATCTCGTTAGAGATGATGCCCTACCGGTTGGTTGAAAGCTAAGCTTTCAAAGCCCTGATGGCCTACGCAGTACCACGCTATGACCTACCCAGTCAACACTTCTTTGCGAGAAAAGCCATCCCAGCCCTCCACCAGCATGTCAAAGACCGCATTGTCCATGCACTGAGGCAATCAGTAGAAAGGTGAACCTCACAACAGATGCATGGACCAGTAGGCATGGCCAGGGACGTTACGTGTCCATCACGGTGCACTGGGTTAATGTGGTGGATGCAGGGTTCACAGGGGATAGCAATAGTGGGACAGTTCTGCTTAGCCCACGGTCTAGGAAACAGTTTGCTGTAGGCGTTCGCCACCCCTCCTCCTCCTCCAGAAGTGAAAGCTCATCCACAGAGCGCAGTCGCACGACCACGCCATCCGCAGCTGCCAGCGTTGCACACAAGGTGTCCCATTATCGAACAGCTAGTGGTAAGCATCAGCAGGCTGTGCTACAAATGAAGTGTTTGGGCGACAACAGACACACCGCGGAAGTACTGGCCAAGCAAGAAACTCAGTCATGGCTTGGCAGTGTACATCTTGAGGCAGGCAAGGTAGTCAGTGATAACGGAAGGAATTTTATGGCTGCCATAGCCCTTTCAGAACTGAAACACATACCTTGCCTGGCACACACCTTGAACCTGGTGGTGCAGTACTTCCTGAAAAATTATCCGGAGTTACCAGCCCTACTCCTGAAGGTGCGAAGACTTTGCTCGCACATCCGCCGGTTGCCCGTACACTCCAGCCGTATGCTGAACCATCAGCGATCACTGAATCTTCCCCAGCACCGCCTAATAATCGACGTTGCAACAAGGTGGAACTCCACACTGCACATGCTTCAGAGGCTGTGCGAACAGAGTCGTGCTGTCATTTATTTGTGGGAGGATACACATACACGGGCAGGCAGTTGGATGGCAGACATGGAGTTGTCTGGTGTGCAGTGGTCGAAGCTACAAGACCTCTGTCAAGTCCTTCAGTGTTTTGAGGAATGCACACAGCTGGTAAGTGCAGACAATGCCATCATAAGCATGAGCATCCCACTAATGCATCTGCTGATGCAAAGTTTGACGCAGATCAAGGAGCAGGCATCTGCAGCCAAGGAGGAGGGAAGCCTTGATGACAGTCAGCCATTGTCTGCTCAGGGAACTCTCCTGGACGAGGTGGCGGATGAAGAGGAGGAGGATGATGGGGATGAGTATTTATGGGAGGAGCATGCATCTCAGGGGGCAATAGAAACTGGTGGTGTTGCAATGTCAGGTACAGGGTTTCTGCGGGCCACAAGTGATGATGATTCACAAGCAGTGAATTGACACGTGGAACATTGGCCCACATGGCTGAGTATGCCTTGCGTATCCTAAAAAGGGACCCCCGCATTATCAAAATGATGACCGATGATGATTACTGGTTGGCCTGCCTCCTGGATCCACGATACAAAGGAAAATGACAAAATATCATGCCACATGAGAACCTCGCGCAAATATTGGCTACCAAACAAGCAACTCTTGTAGACCGTTTGGTTCAGGCATTCCCAGCACACAACGGCGGTGATGGTTCTCACACGAGCTGCAGGGGGCAACATGGCAGAGGTGTTAGAGGTGCACAAATCCGAAGTGGCGTTGGACAGAGGGGTTTTATGACCAGGTTGTGGAGTGATTTCGCAATGACTGCAGACACGACAGGTACTGCTGCATCGATTCAAAGTGACAGGAGACAGCATTTGTCCAGTATGTTTACAAACTATTTTTCCTCCCTTATCGATGTTCTCCCTCACAGGTCATTCCCTTTTGATTACTGGGCATCTAAAATAGACACCTGGCCTGAATTGGCAGAATATGCATTACAGGAGCTCGCTTGCCCAGCTGCTAGTGTGCTATCAGAAAGAGTCTTCAGTGCTGCTGGTTCAATACTGACCGAAAAAAGAACTCGTCTGGCTACCCGAAATGTTGATGATCTAACCTTCATTAAAATGAACCAATCATTGATTTCAAATTATTTTGCCCCACCTTCCCCTGCTGACACGTAGCTTGTCTGAAAAATGTCTTGCTTTCGGCCTCCTCTTACTGACTTCTCCAATTCCCCGATTTGCAGCTGCTGAGTGTCCATCATTGGCCATTTTATACCTCCCTAAATGGGCTGACTCCCACCACAGAGTTGTGTTCACCACTTGGCGCAAGCACCCGTGTGAGTGCCGTTTGCCTGGACAGGTGGGTGTGCCCACTTTTGGGCGACGGCACTGGCACAGGGTCCCTCATAGTACAATGAAGTGTCTCTGATGGTGGGGGTGCACACCCAACGTCAGACACACCGTCGTAATATGAGGGGCCCTGTGCCAGCACCGCCGCCCACGAGAGAGTGTTGCCCCCAGCTCGAACAGTGCTCTACCACTTGCAATACTTACCTCTCCTTGCTCCACCACTGTGTAGTCTGTGCTGTTAAATCCTTCAATGGCACTGCCAATACAAATTTGTTGAAATGATAGATGATAGTTAAAATATACAGGGGCCCTGGCCTCCATTTAGACCAGTTAATACTTTGCATCTACTACCACTGTCTGCTACTCAGCAGAGGAGCCCACCCCAGTACCTAGCTATGCTGCCTGGTTAGTCCTGTTACCAATTTTGAACTGCTTTTAGCCTACTTTTGTATTTGGACCTACTACCTGTGTCTGCGCCACTCATTACAATTGTCCTCCACTGAACAAAGCTATGCCGCCTGTTTAGTCCTGTTACCAATTTTGAACTGTATTTAGCCTACTTTTTATTTTTCGGCCTACTACCTGTGTCTGCGCCACTCATTACAATTGTCCTCCAATTAACAAAGCTATGCCGTCTGTTTAGTCCTGTTACCTATTTTGAACTGCATTTAGCCAACTTTTTTATTTTGGGCCTACTAACTGTGTCTACGCCACTCATGACAATTGTCCTCCACTGAACAAAGCAATGCCGCCTGTTTAGTCCTGTTACCAATTTTGAACTGCATTTAGCCTAATTTTTTATTTTGGGCCTACTAACTGTGTCTGCGCCACTTATTACAATTGTCCTCCACTTAACAAAGCTATGCCGCCTGTTTAGTCCTGTTAACAATTTTGAACTGCATTTAGCCAACTTTTTTATTTTGGGCCTACTAACTGTGTCTGCGCCACTCATTAGAATTGTCCTCCACTGAACAAAGCAATGCCGCCTGTTTAGTCCTGTTACCAATTTTGATCTGCATTTAGCCTACTTTTTTATTTTTGGGCCTACTACCTGTGTCTGCGCCACTCGTTACAATTGTCCTCCAATTAACAAAGCTATGCCGTCTGTTTAGTCCTGTTACCTATTTTGAACTGCATTTAGCCAACTTTTTTATTTTGGGCCTACTAACTGTGTCTGCGCCACTCATGACAATTGTCCTCCACTGAACAAAGCAATGCCGCCTGTTTAGTCCTGTTACCAATTTTGAACTGCATTTAGCCTAATTTTTTATTTTGGGCCTACTAACTGTGTCTGCGCCACTTATTACAATTGTCCTCCACTTAACAAAGCTATGCCGCCTGTTTAGTCCTGTTAACAATTTTGAACTGCATTTAGCCAACTTTTTTATTTTGGGCCTACTAACTGTCTGCGCCACTCATTAGAATTGTCCTCCACTGAACAAAGCAATGCCGCCTGTTTAGTCCTGTTACCAATTTTGAACTGCATTTAGCCTACTTTTTTATTTTGGGCCTACTAACCGTGTCTGCGCCACTCATTACAAATGTCCTCCACTGAACAAAACTATGCTGCCTGTTTAGTCCTGTTACCAATTGTAAACTGAATTTAGCCTACTTTTTTATTTTGGGCCTACTAACTCAGTCTGCGCCACTCATTACAATTGTCCTCCACAGAACAAAGCTATGCCGCCTGTTTAGACCTGTTACTAATTTTGAACTGCTTTTAGCCTACTTTTGTGTTTCGGCATAGTACCTGTGTCTGCGCCACTCATTACAAATGTCCTCCACTTAACAATGCTATGCCGCCTGTTTAGTCCTGGTACCAATTTTGAACTGCTTTTAGCCTACTTTTGTATTTGGGCCTACTATCTGTGTCTGCGCCACTCATTACAGTTGTCCTCCACTAAACAAAGCAATGCCGCCTGTTTAGTCCTGTTATCAATTTTTAACTGCATTTAGCCTACTTTTTTGGGGGGCCTACTAACTGTGTCTGCGCCACTCATTACAGTTGTCCTCCACTGAACAAAGCAATGCCGCCTGTTTAGTCCTGTTACCAATTTTGAACTGCATTAAGCCTACTTTTTTGGGGGGCCTACTAACTATGTCTGCACCACTCATTACTGTTGTCCTTCACTGAACAAAGCAATGCCACCTGTTTAATCCTGTTACCAATTTTGAACTGCATTTAGCCTACTTTTTTATTTTGGGCCTACTAACTGTGTCTGCGCCACTCATTACAGTTGTCCTCCACTGAACAAAGCAGTGCCGCCTGTTTAGTCCTGTTATTAATTTTGAACTGCTTTAAGCCTACTTCTGCTTTTAGCCTACTTTTGTATTTGGGCCTACTACCTGTGTCTGCGCCACTCATTACAATTGTCCTCCACTGAACAAAGCTATGCCGCCTGTTTAGTCCTGTTACCAATTTTGAACTGCATTTAGCCTACTTTTTTATTGTGGGCCCTACTGCCTGTGTCTGCGGCACTCGTTACACCCTGCTCCACCGCCGTGATGTATTCCGCGTTTCCTGGGCCCATGAAAATCTTGAGCCAGCCCTACCCCCCCACAACTTTAGCCAAATGACCCCCTGTTTTCAATGCCTAACTATTATTATAAAGTAAATTAAGATTGACAAGCTTAAGAAATAAGAATTGATGTTTTTGGCATTAAAATGGGCACTGTATGTGTTTTCCTGTCCTCCTCTCACTGCCGACTTTGATTCCCCATTGACTTGCATTGGGTTTTGTATTTCGGTCGGCCACCGACTTTTCGAAATAATCGGCCGATTTCACCCGACCTGACTTTTGACAAAGTTGGGTTTCACGAAAATTGACTCGATCCTAAAAAAGTAAAAGTCGCTCAACTCTAGTCTTCACCATAAGTTATCATCTGTGAAACTTCTATTCATCTATGGCAAATTATCAGATCCGTGTTTGCTCTGGAAGAGGTATTAGAACTTTGGAAAGATTTTGGTTCAGTGTACAGTCTGATATTAAGATTCAGCCTTTTACAGGACTGTTCATAATGATATTTATACCATTTATAGATATTACAAACAGGTTATATATGTAATTATTGTTATTATATGCTTAAGTAGTCAACGTGTTAGAACAATAAACTGTATTTTAGCTAATTAACATCTTTACAGTCAATTACCAGTACTTAAGTAATTTCTCAGTCTTCTTTTTTACAACGTACATTAATTACTGCCTTTTACTTTTCTTATTTCTCAATAACATCTTTAATACCTGCACCTGACAAAAAGTTTTTGGAAACCTTACCTGTATAATCAGGAAGTGATGACAGTGAAGTTTCTACCTTTCTATCAATGATATCATCGTTCTAAAAATTTATTGCCATAGTTTTAATATTTCAATAAAAAAAGAATGTATAATTTGTTTTCAGGCGAGACATTTCATATAACCAGATATTATATAGAATGCTTCCCACCTGGGCATATAAATTGCAGCCAATTAAATGTCACTTAATATGAAATGTATATTACATAGCTGCTTAGTCATAGTAATTGATTACAACATTTAGTTATTGTCGATGCTAAAAATCTGACAGAATTTAATTTTTATAGGGTTGCCTAGCTAATATTTAAAGAAATACTTTTAATGAAAGTCTGATGATTACTCACTTCATGACATAGTACAAATATGACTAAAGGCTGTTTTTTAAAACTTGAAGCATATGTGAATGTTAATCATGCTCAAACATTTCGGTAACACATTGATTAAATATTTAAAGTTAACTTTTAAGTTAATTCATGCTGGCTAAACCACCGGCAGCATGAGCATTATTGTAGCATTATTATTGCATTATTGTATTGTAAACAAAATTTTAGGGGCGGTTCAGACGGCATAAATTCACTTATTTTTTGCTGCTTAAACCATTGATAAATCTTATTTATATAATAGTTAATATTTGTGTGGCTCTACGGTACTTACTTTTGGACCCCTTTAGTACCCTGCATATGCGGAGATACTCTGTTTCTATTTTAATGTATTTATTTGTTTGTTATTAAAATTTGTACATTTAAGTCCAATATACTCTTTTGACTAAATGTTTTTCCAATATACTCTTTTGACTCCGTCTTTGCTTTAATCAGCCTGTTTAAGTGTTTTTTGTGATCATATTATTGTAGCCAAGAATGTTTTTCTTTGAGACATTCCAGCATACCAGAGAAACCATAGGGCCCGATTTATCACAACTGCGATGTTCACCATGGTCTTGAAGACCAGCACCCTTAATGAATCAGGAACATCTGACATGCAGTATGTGCTTCCAGTGCACCCCACCACAAATCTTAAGGTACTGTCACACTAGACGATATCGCTAGCGATCCGTGACGTTGCAGCGTCCTCGCTAGCGATATCGTCCAGTGTGACAGGCAGCAGCGATCAGGCCCCTGCTGGGAGATCGCTGGTCGGGGAAGAAAGTCCAGAACTTTATTTCGTCGCTGGACTCCCCGTAGACATCGCTGAATCGGCGTGTGTGACACCGATTCAGCGATGTCTTCACTGGTAACCAGGGTAAACATCAGGTAACTAAGCGCAGGGCCGCGCTTAGTAACCCGATGTTTACCCTGGTTACCAGCGTAAAAAAACAAACAGTACATACTTACATTCAGCTGTCTGTCCCTTGCCGTCTGGTTCCTGCACTGACTGCTGGCCGTAAAGTGAAAGCAGAGCACAGCCACAGCGGTGAGTCACCGCTGTGTGACTCACCGCTGTGCTGTGCTTTCACTTTCACTTTACGGCCAGCAGTCAGTGCAGGAACCAGACGGCAAGGGACAGACAGCTGAATGTAAGTATGTACTGTTTGTTTTTTTACGCTGGTAACCAGGGTAAACATCGGGTTACTAAACGCGGCCCTGCGCTTAGTTACCCGATGTTTACCCTGGTTACCGGGGACCTCGGGATCGTTGGTCGCTGGAGAGCTGTCTGTGTGACAGCTCTCCAGCGACCAAACAGCGACGCTGCAGCGATCCGGATCGTTGTCGGTATCGCTGCAGCATCGCTAAGTGTGACGGTACCTTTACTCCAGTCACCCACTTCTTGAAGACAGGCACTCTTAGTTAAGGTACCGTCACACATAGCGACGCTTCAGCGATACCGACAACGATCCGGATCACTGCAGCGTCGCTGTTTGGTCGCTGGAGAGCTGTCACACAGACAGCTCTCCAGCGACCAACGATCCCGAGGTCCCCGGTAACCAGGGTAAACATCGGGTAACTAAGCGCAGGGCCGCGCTTAGTAACCCGATGTTTACCCTGGTTACCATCCTAAAAAGTAAAAAAACAAACGCTACATACTTACCTACCGCTGTCTGTCCTCGGCGCTCTGCTTCTCTGGTCTGGCTGTGAGCGCCGGGCAGCCAGAAAGCAGAGCGGTGACGTCACCACTCTGCTTTCCGGCTGACCGACGCTCACAGCCAGAGCAGGAGGAGAGCAGAGCACAGCGCTGGAGGACAGACGGCTGTAGGTAAGTATGTACTGTTTGTTTTTTTACTTTTAGGATGGTAACCAGGGTAAACATCGGGTTACTAAGCGCGGCCCTGCGCTTAGTTACCCGATGTTTACCCTGGTTACCAGCAAAGACATCGCTGAATCGGTGTCACACACGCCGATTCAGCGATGTCTACGGGGAGTCCAGCGACGAAATAAAGTTCTGGACTTTCTTCCCCGACCAGCGATCTCCCAGCAGGGGCCTGATCGCTGCTGCCTGTCACACTGGACGATATCGCTAGCGAGGACGCTGCAACGTCACGGATCGCTAGCGATATCGTCTAGTGTGACAGTACCTTTAATCAGGAGCATCTGACATGCAGCATGTGCCTCTGTGACACCCACTACAAATCAAAGATGGCATAAAAAAGCCACAGCTTGTCATGAATTAGATGAGTCGTGGCATCATATTCCCAATATGCCCCTGTCCTGTTCAGCTCCACCCATTTTGGCAGAGCTGGAAAAAACTTTGTGTTGAGCAAAAAATGTTGTTTTCTTCAAAGTTATAGGATGTAAAATTGTTAGCCTTCATGAATCAGGACTACAGTTTGAAGAGCCGGCTGGTAAATGTAGGGAGAGATATGACTAGTCTGGCACTGCCCCGTCCAGCTTCTCCTCACACTGTTCCAGGTGGTTAGTAAAGCTCTCTCTTGTGTTCAAAGGGAGAAACCTGTCAATCAACTTGAGCAGTGTGGGGAGATGCTAGCAGTGGATTATATCAGGAGATAAGCCTAGTTCAACGTGCCAGACATTTTAAAATTATTTGTGTATTTTCATTATTTTTAAGATTGCTGATTCCTGAGAAAAAAAAATATTGTAAAAAATCTAGTAGTCTTGTCTTGGTGTGATGATCACACTAAGACTGGGGTCACACTTGCAAGTGCAATGCAAGAAACTCGCGCAAGTCTCTAGCTTCAATACCCGCCACTGCCACCTACACGCTGGACTGGAGTGTGCGGCTGCATGTATTTCTATGCCCGATATTGATGTAAGAGACTCGTGTGAGTTTACTCGAATTGCACTCGCAAGTGTGACCCCGGCTTAAGGCACATTTCATTACAGTTATAGCATTTTTACCAGAGCTGTCCCTTGAAATAACTCATGCATTTTAATGATCATCATGATGCCAGAATGATGCCAGACCCACACCAATGAGCAAGTGATGGCTATGTGCCATAACTTGCTAAGATATTAGAATGCTTTGTTTGCAGCATGATTGTAATCCATTGTATTTGTCTGAAAGCAGTAAGATGTTTATTGTAATTGCACTTGTTTTGGCCATTAATTTTTTTTGTTAAACCCATTGTTTTACAGTGGCATGTAAACGTTTGGGTTCCCTTGGTCAAAATTACAGTTTTTGTGGCAGTTAAGCAAGTTGAAGATGAAATGATTACAGATGAACGAACCCGAAAGGTAAAATGTCGGTACACGAACCAGAAGTTTGTGTTATTATTTGGGTTCAGCAGCCCGAACAAAACTTGTTGAAAGGCTGCAGCACAGCCAATCAACAGGTTTTGCTGTGTGGGCACTCCTGGCTCAATCACAGCAATGCAAAGTATTGGCATGGCTATGATTGGCCGTCACACACTGTCTATTAAAACAAAAAAAAGACGTGACGACTAGAGTTGAGCAACTTTTACTTTTTTAGGAATGAGTCGGGTTTCGCGGGTGAAATCGGCCGATTATTTTGAAAAGTCGGTGGCCGACCAAAACACGAAACCCAATGCAAGTCAATGGGGAATCAAAGTCGGCAGTGAGTGGAGGACAGGAAAACACCTACAGTGCCCATTTTAATGCCCAAAACATCAGTTCTTATTTCTTAAGCTTGTCAATCTTAATTTACTTTATAATATTAGTTAGGCTTTGAAAACAGGGGGTCATTTAGCTAGAGTTGTGGGGGGGTAGTGCTGGCTCAAGATTTTCGTGGGCCCAGGAAACGCGGAATACATCACGGCGTTGGAGCAGGGAGAGGTAAGTATTTCATCTTTGCAAGTGCTGTGATCCTGAGCAAGCAGGGGGGCCCACTAGTTGGCACTTGGCACTGGCACAGGGCCTCTCATAGTACGGTGGTGTGTTTGACGGCGGGTGGCGCCTCCCACTGCCAGAGACACTTTTGCGTACTATGAGGGGCCCTGTGCCAGTGACATCGCCAATGAGTATGCCCCCCCACCTAATGAAGAAACCTGCACTTTCATCTGCACCTTCCTCTTTGTCCCTGTGTAAGGTGGTATAGTATGCGGGAAGGGGAACCTGACTTTCAGCAGGGTCAGATTCAGGCTGTGTAGAGTGCAAGGGGAATGTAGTGGTCTGGGTCAATGTACCAGCAGACTCATCTAGCAGTGGCTGGGCAATGGGCAGGATGAGGAGGAAACACAGATATAGGCCAAAAATATAAAAGGAGGCTAAAAGCAGTTAAAAATTGGTAACAGGACTAAACAGGCGGTATTGCTTTGTTCAGTGGAGGACAATTGTAACGAGTGGCGCAGACACAGCTAGTAGGCCCAAAATTAAAAATTAGGCTAAATGCAGTTCAAAATTGGTAACAGGACAAAACAGGCGGCATTGCTTTGTTCAGTGGAGGACAATTGTAATGAGTGGCGCAGACACAGTTAGTAGGCCCAAAATAAAAAAATTGGCTAAATGCAGTTGAAAATTGGTAACAGGGCTAAACAGACGGCATTGCTTTGTTCAGTGGAGGACAACTGTAATGAGTGGCGCAGACACAGTTTGTAGGCCCACAATAAAAAAGTAGGCTAAATGTAGTTCAAAATTGGTAACAGGACTAAACAGGCGGCATTGCTTTGTTCAGTGGAGGACAATTGTAATGAGTGGCGCATACACAGTATGTAGGCCCACAATAAAAAAGTAGGCTAAATGCAGTTCAAAATTGGTAACAGGACTAAACAGGCGGCATAGCTTTGTTCTGTGGAGGACAATTGTAATGAGTGGCGCAGACAGAGTTAGTAGGCCCAAAATAAAAAAGTAGGCTAAATTCGGTTTACAATTGGTAACAGGACTAAACAGGCGGCTTAGCTTTGTTCAGTGGAGGAAAACTGTAATGAGTAGCTCAGACACGGTTAGTAGGCCCAAATACAAAAGTATTAACTGGTCTAAATAGAGGCCAGGGCCCCTGTATATTTTAACTATCATCTATCATTTCAACAAATTTGTATTGGCAGTGCCATTGAAGGATTTAACAGCACAGACTACACAGTGGTGGAGCAGGGAGAGGTAAGTATTGCAAGTGGTAGAGCACTGTTCGAGCTGGGGGGAACACTCTCGTGGGTGGCGCTACTGGCACAGGGCCCCTCATATTACGATGGTGTGTCTGACGTTGGTTGTGCACCACCACCATCAGAAACACTTCATTGTACTATGAGGGACCCTGTACCAGTGCCGTCACCCAAGATTGGGCGCACCCACCTGTCCAGGCAAATGGCAGTCGCACGGGTGCTTGCGCCAGGTGGTGACCACGGCCCTGTGGGGGGAGTCAGCCCATTTAGGGAGGTATAAAAATGGCCTATGGTGGACATTCAGCAGCTGCAAATGGAGGAATTGGAGAAGTCAGTAAGAGGAGGCCAAAAGCAAGACATTTTTAAGGCAAGCTACGTGTCAGCAGGAGAAGGTGGGGCAAAATAATTTGAAATCCATGATTGCTTCATTTTAATGAAGGTTAGATAATCAACATTCTGGGTAGCCAGACGTGTCCTTTTTTCGGTCAGTATTGAACCAGCAGCACTGAAGACTCTTTCTGATAGCACGCTAGAAGCAGGGCAAGCGAGCGCCTGTAATGCATATTCTGCCAATTCAGGCCAGGTGTCTATTTTAGATGCCCAGTAATCAAAGGGGAATGACCTGTGAGGGAGAACATCGATAAGGGAGGAAAAGTAGATCGTAAACATACTGGACAAATGCTGTCTCCTGTCACTTTGAATCGATGCAGCACTACCTGTCGTGTCAGCGGTCATTGTGAAATCACTCCACAACCTGGTCATAAAACCCCTCTGTCCAACGCCACTTTGGACTTGTGCACCTCTAACACCTCTGCCATGTTGCCCCCTATGGCTCGTGTGAGAACCATCACCGCCACTGTGTGCTGGGAATGCCTGAACCAAGCGGACTACAAGAGTTGCTTGTTTGGTAGCCAATATTTGCTGAAGGTTCTCATGTGGCATGATATTTTGTAATTTTCCTTTATATCGTGGATCCAGGAGGCAGGCCAACCAGTAATCGTCATTGGTCATCATTTTGATAATGCGGGGGTCCCTTTTTAGGATACGCAAGGCATACGCAGCCATGTGGGCCAATGTTCCACGTGTCAATTCACTGCTTGAGCTGGGTTGATGAGCACTTTCTTGCAAATCAACATCACAGTGTCCCGCAAAAAACCTGTACCTGACCTTGCAAAGCCACCAGTTTCTATTGCCCCCTGTGAAGCACCCTCCTCCCATAAATATTCATCCCCATCATCCTCCTACTCCTCCTCTTCGTCCGCCACCTCGTCCAGGAGAGTTCCCTGAGCAGACAATGGCTGACTGTCATCAAGGCTTCCCTCCTCCTCGGCTGCAGACGCCAGCTCCTTAATGTGCGTCAAACTTTGCATCAGCAGACGCATTAGTGGGATGCTCATGCTTATGATGGCATCGTCTGCACTTACCAGCTGTGTGCATTCCTCAAAACACTCAAGGACTTGACAGAGGTCTTGTAGCTTTGACCACTGCACACCAGACAACTCCATATCTGCCATCCAACTGCCTGCCCGTGTATGTGTATCCTCCAACAAATTAATTACAGCACGCCTTTGTTCGCACAGCCTCTGAACCATGTGCAGTGTGGAGTTCCACCTTGTTGCAACGTCGATAATAAGGCGGTGCTGGGGAAGATTCAGCGATCGCTGATGGTTCAGCATAAGGCTGGAGTGTACAGGCGACCGGCGGATGTGCGAGCAAAGTCTTCGCACCTTCAGGAGCAGGGCTGTAACTCCGGATAATTTTTGAGGAAGCAGTGCACCACCAGGTTCAAGGTGTGAGCAAGGCAAAGTGTGTATTTAAGTTCTGAAAGGGCTATGGCAGCCATACAATTCCTTCTGTTATCACTGACTACCTTGCCTGCCTGAAGATGTACACTGCCAAGCCATGACTGAGTTTGTTGCTGCAAGTACTCAGCCAGTACTTCCGCGGTGTGTCTGTTGTCGCCAAAACACTTAATGTCATCACATTTGCTTTATCAAATGCAAGCTGTGTAATCAGAAAGTCAAAAGAGGGAAAAGTGTCAGCAACCTCAATACCACAAATGTGTTTAAACATGTGCGGACCAAGCACGTGGTGGAGTTACAAATACACACTGAAGACCTAAATAATCCTACAGCGCCACCTACCACCTCTTCAGCTTGTGTTGTAGCCTCTTCCTCCAGCTCACACACAGCTGGTTCGGCTTCCTCACAGGATCGCCATGGAAAAACCTCTGGCACTGTTGTCCAGAGACCCAGTGTAATTCCACCCACAGCACCACGTTCCCAGTCATTCTCACACTCCCTGCCCAGTCTACAGCCATCGGTAGCATAGGCATGGGAGAAAAGGTGGCCATTCTCGGCAAACCACCCCCGAGCACAGGCTCTGAATGCTGGCATTGCAAAACTACTGTCCTTTGAAATGCTATCATTCAGGCTAGTGGAGACTGACACCTTCCGTAACTTGATGGCATTGGCAGTCTCACAATACAATGTGCCCAGCCACTTTTATTTCAGCAGGCAAGCCATCCCTGCCCTGAAAAAGCATGTGGAGGGAAATATTAAACATGCACTACTAAACGCCGTCAGTAGCAAGGTCCACCTCACCACTGATGCGTGGACCAGTCACCATGAAGGAAATAATGGTGTGTGTTGTGAATTCTGCTCTTCGGTTCCCTCCAGTGGTTGTAGGTGGGAATGCAGTTGTCTCTGAGTCACAGTCCTGGCCAGGTGTATCCGCTGATTGCAGTTCTGACAGGGATATTTAGGTGTGCATGATTCATTAGTCCTTTCCAGTTGTCAATGTTTCTTCTGAAGTGTTGGATCACTTTCTGGCTTCTCTTGCTCAGCTGTCAATTCAGCAAAGATAAGTGTTTGGTTTTTGTTTCTGTGGCACACATGCTGTGTGCTTATATTCTGTGCTATTCATTTGTTTTTCTCTTGTCCAGCTTAGACTGTGTCAGTGTTTTCTCGGTCTTGTTGGATTCTCTGGAGATGCAGATATACACTCCACATCTTTAGTTAGATGGTGGAGTTTTTGTATTTTCTGCTGTGGATATTTTTGGAAGGATTTTTAATACTGACCGCTTAGTATCCTGTCCAATCCTTTCCTATTTAGCTAGTGTGTGCCTCATTTGCTAAATCCTGTTTTCTGCCTACGTTTTTCTTTTCCTCTACTACTCACAGTCAATATCCTTTGGGGTTCTGCTCTGAGGCAAGGTAGAAATTCCTATTTCCATCTATAGGGGTATTTAGTCCTCCGGCTGTGTCGAGGTGTCTAGGTTTTGTTAGGCACACCCCACGGCTACTTCTAGTTGCGGTGATAAGATCAGGGTTTGCAGTCAGTATAGTTACCAGTGAAAGTTTTCATGCTGCTCCAAGGTCACCTGATCATAACAGTACAACTGGCCAATAATGAGTTAAATGCATCTCAGAAGAAGGGAAGAAAGGTCTTGAGCCATTTTTTTTTTCTTCACTCTACTTTGTCTTCTCCTCCCTCTTTATCTCTGGGTGGCTGAAGAGCCTTTTTGCTAGCATGAATGTTCAGGAGTTAGCTTCTCGTGTAGATCAGCTTGCTGCTCAGGTACAGGATATTTCTGATTATATTGTTCAGACTCCTGTTTTAGAACCGAAGATTCCTACTCCTGATTTCTTTTTTTGTGACAGGTCCAAATTTTTGAGTTTTAAAAACAACTGTAAACTGGTTTTTGCTTTGAGACCTCGATCCTCCGGTGATTCCATTCAGCGAGTAAAAATTGTCATTTCCCTGCTGCGTGGTGTCCCGAAGGATTGGGCATTTTCCCTGGAATCTGGGAATCCGGCTTTGCTTGATGTAGACTCCTTTTTTCAGGCCTTGGGATTGTTATATGATGAACCTAATTCTGTGGATCAAGCTGAGAAGACCTTGTTGGCCCTGTCTCAGGGTCAAGAGGCGGCAGAATTGTATTGTCAGAAATTCAGAAAATGGTCGGTGTTGACTAAATGGAATAATGATGCTTTGGCGGCAATTTTCAGAAAGGGTCTTTCTGAATCCGTTAAAGATGTTATGGTGGGGTTTCCCACGCCTTCCGGTCTGAGTGATTCTACGTCTCTGGCCATTCAGATTGACCGACGCTTGCGGGAGCGCAGAACTGTGCTCGCTGTGGCGTTATCCTCAGAGCAAATTCCTGAGCCAATACAGTGTGATAGGATTCTGTCTAGAACGGAACGACAAGGTTTCAGACGTCAGAATAGGTTGTGTTATTATTGTGGTGACGCTTCTCATGTCATTTCTGTCTGTCCTAAGCAGACAAAGAGGATCGCCAGTTCAATTACCATCAGTACTGTACAACCTAAATTTTTATTATCTGTGTCCTTGATCTGCTCATTGTCATCATTTTCTGTCATGGCGTTTGTGGATTCAGGCGCCGCCTTGAACTTAATGGACTTTGAGTTTGCCAAGCG
Source organism: Ranitomeya imitator (assembly GCF_032444005.1). Lineage (NCBI taxonomy): Eukaryota > Metazoa > Chordata > Amphibia > Anura > Dendrobatidae > Ranitomeya > Ranitomeya imitator. The sequence continues at coordinate 393,826,379 of NC_091285.1, read as the reverse complement.
TTGTGATTTTCCCTTGCAGCCTTTGCAGAACCTTATTCCTTTAACCCTCCGTCACATACAATATTTGGACTAACGAGTTCACATACAATGTGCCTGTCAGGCGCCTGCTGGAAAAATACCTATAATATCTAATGTTTGCAATTTCAGTGCTCTAAAAGTGATCAGTGACCTTCATAGGGATGTAATAAAAGAGACTACACATAATCAGTTGCAAAAAAAAACATTTACTTAATATAAAACTAATAACTATGAAATACAAACTTTTCAAAACTCCCGCCAAATAGTCCCCAGTTCGACTCTCTCAAAAAAATGTACAAAGAAAATTTTTGAACACAAACTTAATTTTAAGGTACCTTAAGTACTATTAAAAACATATTCAATCAGAAGTAGATGCTGAGGTTTCCCCAGAAAAGTCACACTTGCAGAGCAAATAGCAAGAATTACACACCATTTTTGCATGTGTCAGGCAAATTGCTTTATGACATTTGAGACATTCATAATTTGAAAGCCTTCTGGTTCCGCTTTCCATTTGGCAGGTGGTGCATCTCCTTCTTTTGTGAGGTGCTGCAGATGGTGACTTTTCACCATCATCTTCTGGGCGGAACCTTTTGAGCTGAACTTGAAGGCGAGAGGGGATACCGATTGTTTTCACGCTTCTCCTGCGTAGCTCTCCAAGTACTAGTTCATGGGCCAATTTTTTCAGATACAATCGTCTACAGAGTGGTTCAAGCTTGTTTTCAAGATAAATTACTTGTGAATTTATACCACCCAAATTCAACATAGCAAAAAATATGACCATTGGCCAGCGTTTGATGTTTCTGCTGACGTTGAAAGTGGAGCACATCTGATCTGCTGTATCCACACCCCCTTTGGTGGCATTGTAAAATGTAATTATCTCCGTTTTTTTTTCTGCCCCAGTCCCAGGATCAATGGCAGCATCATCATGAAGTGTTGATAGAAGAAGTACGATTTTTTTGGCATGTGGTACATAGGAAACTAAAGCCTTTCCATTATGGAATGCAAACATACTGCTGTACTGTTGTCTCTCTTTCACACTTACAAACTGTGGCGGCAATTCCCTTTTGTTTTTTCTTACAGTTCCCACATATGACAGCTTCTGAATTTTCAGATAATCAATCAGATCACAACTTGTAAACCAATTGTCAGCTGTAATATTGCGACCCGATCCAAATAAGGGTTCAGCCAGTCTTTTTACAACATCAATGGGTTTGTTGCTCACACAGTAAGGACCTTCTGGTTGTTTTCCTGCATAAACTTCCAGGTTGTAAGTGTAGGTCTTACTGGCATCAACAAGGGCATAAATTTTTATTCCATATTTGTTTGGCTTTGATGGAATATATTGACGAAAGGCATATCTACCACGAAAACCAGGGAGCATTTCGTCAATAGTGAGATTCTCTCCAGGGTAATAACTTTGTTTACAGTTTACAACAAATCTTTGAAATATATCACGAATTGGAGCAAGTCGGTCATGTGTTTTGCGTTCGGTTCGGGTAGTTCTGTCGTCAAACCGAAGGCAACGAATTAGAATCTTGAATCTGTTTATGGACATAACAAGGCTAAATTTTTCAACTCCATCCCCATCTTTACCCCAAAGTTCCTCCAAACTTTGTCTATTTGCCCTATAAGCTCCTGCAAGGTACAATAATCCAAAAAAAGCACGCAGTTCTATTTCATCTGTGGGCTTGATGGTTCTGTTGCAGATGTACTTGTTCTTTATAATGTCTATATATTGGTTGGTATATGTGACAATAGAGTCCAGAATGTCATCTGGAAATATACTGTTCCAGCATTCAACTGCAGTTTTTGCATTACGTGCAGTTCCTATTACTGCAGGAAGGTGAGTAATAATGTTTAAAGGTTCCCTACGTTTTTTCTGGAATGGCTTCTTGTTCCATTTAGTATTTTTATCTTTTCCAATATAATATGATCCAACTTCTTCATCCTCACCACTGTCACCATCTTGCTCTGTTTCAGAATCCAGGACACATTCTTCCACCTCATCATGAGAATCAATCTCACTTTCCTCTCCTAAATCCTCATTCAGTGTGAGGTCTCTATCATCTAACAGCATGTTTGTTACTTCCTCAACATCAAGTTGTTTGGATAAATTGTACATTTTCCTCTCCATTTCAGCAGATAATCTGAAGCAAGAGAAGGAATATGTTAGGGAACTACTATATATGCCTGAGCAGCACACTTTCTTTTATAAAATCTCCCTTATTTCTATGAAATATCCTCACATTTTGTGCTATACATTCATAAAACAAGCTAAATAAACTATTGTGATGAATAAAAACATAAAATACCAACCTTACTGAATGTGACGTATTCACATACAATGAGCCTGAGAGATCTGTGCAGCTATATCCTCTCCCCTGAAGCTCTGAAATCCAACTGTGATATCAGGTTTCACAGACCTTCAAGAGACAGGAGACTACCTGGAGAGAGGGGGTTTCCTCACAATCTGGTGAGGAAGGAGAAATGAAAGTAAAAGAGAAGCGCCTGTCAGATCAGTTGTATGTGACGGAGGGTTAAGGGGCATTGATGCTACACCCTTGGCTAAAAATAAACCCCAGTTTTGGACACAGGTTACCATGCGCATTGCGCCAGTCCATCAGGAAGATCGTCGATTTCTGGTGTTGCATAATTTGCATGATGCTATCGTGCTGGGTTTCCCGTGGTTGCAGGTACATAATCCTGTGTTGGATTGGAAGTCCATGTCTGTGACTAGTTGGGGTTGTCAGGGGGTTCATAATGATGTTCCATTGATGTCAATCTCCTCTTCTTCCTCCTCTGAAATTCCAGAGTTTTTGTCTGATTTTCAGGATGTATTCGATGAGCCCAAGTCCACCGCACAGGGACTGCGATTGTGCTATTGACTTGATTCCAGGCTGTAAGTTTCCTAAGGGTCGACTTTTCAACCTGTCTGTGCCTGAACATACTGCCATGCAGAGCTATATTAAGGAGTCTTTGGAGAAGGGGCATATTTGGCCATCTTCTTCACCGTTGGGATCGGGGTTCTTTTTTGTTGCTAAAAAAGATGGTTCCTTGAGACCCTGTATTGATTATCGCCTCTTGAATAAGATCACGGTCAAGTTTCAATACCCTTTACCTTTGCTTTCCGATTTGTTTACTAGGATTAAGGGAGCTAGTTGCTTTACTAAGATTGACCTTCGGGGGGCATATAATCTTGTTCGTATTAAGCAGGGTGATGAATGGAAAACTGCGTTTAACATGCCTGAAGGCCATTTTGAATACCTTGTGATGCCATTCGGACTCTCTAATGCTCCATTTGTTTTTCAGTCCTTCATGCATGATATCTTCCGGACTTATCTTGATAAATTCTTGATTGTATATTTGGACGATATTTTGATTTTTTCAGATGATTGGGAGTCTCATGTGCAACAGGTCAGGATGGTATTTCAGATCCTTCGTGACAATGCTTTGTTTGTGAAAGGGTCTAAGTGTCTCTTTGGGGTGCAGAAGGTTTCCCTTTTGGGCTTTATTTTTTCTCCCTCGTCTATAGAGATGGATCCGGTTAAGGTTCAGGCCATTCATGATTGGATTCAGCCCACATCCGTGAAGAGCCTTCAGAAATTTTTGGGTTTTGCAAATTTTTATCGCCGTTTCATTGTTAATTTTTCCAGTGTGGTTAAAGCCTTGACCGATTTGATGAAGAAAGGCGCTGATGTGGCGAATTGGTCCTCTGCGGCTGTCTCTGCCTTTCAGGAGCTTAAACGTCGATTTACTTCTGCTCCGGTGTTGCGCCAATTGGATGTTTCTCTTCCATTTCAGGTTGAGGTTGACACTTCTGAGATTGGGGCAGGGGCCGTTTTGTCTCAGAGGGATCCTGTTAGTTCCTTGATGAAACCGTGTGCCTTCTTTTCCCGTAAGTTTTCGCCTGCTGAACGCAATTATGATGTCGGCAATCGGGAGTTGTTGGCTATGAAGTGGGCATTTGAGGAGTGGTGACATTGGCTTGAGGAAGCTAAGCACCGTATTGTGGTCTTGACCGATCATAAGAATCTTATTTACCTCGAGTCTGCCAAATGGCTGAATCCTAGACAGGCTCGATGATCCTTGTTTTTTTCCCGTTTTGATTTCGTGGTCTTATACCTTGCGGGTTCTAAGAACATTAAGGCTGATGCCCTGTCTAGGAGTTTTTTGCTTGATTCTCCTGAGGTCTTAGAACCAGTCGGTATTCTGAAAGAAGGGGTGGTCCTTTCTGCCATTTCCCCTGATTTACGACGAGTTCTTCAGGAATTTTAGGCTGACAAACCTGACCGCTGTCCTGTGGGGAAACTGTTTGTTCCTGACAGATGGACTAGTAGAGTGATTTCTGAGGTTCACTGTTCCGTGTTGGATGGTCATCCTGGCATTTTTGGTACCAGAGACTTGGTTGGTAGGTCCTTTTGGTGGCCTTCTTTGTCGCGTGATGTGCATTTTTTTGTGCAGTCCTGTGGGACTTGTGCGCGGGCCAAGCCTTGTTGTTCCCATGCTGGTGGGTTGCTTTTGCCATTGCCAGTCCCTGAGAGGCCCTGGACGCATATTTCGATGGATTTTATTTCTGATCTTCCGGTCTCCCAGAAAATGTCTGTTATCTGGGTTGTTTGTGACCGGTTCTCTAAGATGGTTCATTTGGTGCCTTTGCCTAAATTGCCTTCCTCTTCGGATTTGGTTCCGTTGTTTTTTCAGCATGTGGTTCGTTTGCATGGGATTCAGGAGAATATTGTGTCCGACAGAGGTTCCCAGTTTGTTTCTAGGTTTTGGCGGGCCTTTTGTGCTAGGCTGGGCATTGATTTGTCTTTTTCTTCTACATTTCATCCTCAGACAAATGGCCAGACCGAGCGAACTAATCAGACTTTGGAAACTTATTTGAGATGCTTTGTGTCTGCTGATCAGGATGATTGCGTGGCCTTCTTGCCATTGGCCGAGTTTGCCCTTAATAATCGGGCTAGTTCGGCTACTTTGGTTTCGCCTTTCTTTTGTAATTTTGGTTTTCATCCTCGTTTTTCTTCTGGGCAGGTTGAGCCTTCTGACTGTCCTGGTGTGGATTCTGTGGTTGACAGGTTGCAGCAGATTTGGGCTCATGTGGTGGACAATTTGGTGTTGTCTCAGGAGGAGGCTCAACGTTTTGCTAACCGTCGTCGGTGTGTTGGTTCCCGGCTTCGGGTTGGGGATCTGGTCTGGTTGTCTTCCCGTCATGTCCCTATGAAGGTTTCTTCCCCTAAGTTTAAGCCTCGGTTTATTGGTCCTTATAAGATTTCTGAGATTATTAATCCGGTGTCTTTTCGTTTGGCGCTTCCAGCCTCTTTTGCTATCCATAATGTCTTCCATAGATCTTTATTGCGGAAATATGTGGTGCCCGTTGTTCCCTCTGTTGATCCTCCGGCCCCTGTGTTGGTTGATGGTGAGTTGGAGTATGTGGTTGAGAAGATTTTGGATTCTCATTTTTCGAGGCAGAGGCTTCAGTACCTTGTCAAATGGAAGGGTTATGGCCAGGAGGATAATTCTTGGGTTTTTGCCTCTGATGTCCATGCTGCTGATTTGGTCCGTGCCTTTCATCTGGCTCATCCTGATCGTCCTGGAGGCCCTGGTGAGGGTTCGGTGACCCCTCCTCAAGGGGGGTGGGTACTGTTGTGAATTCTGCTCTTGGGTTCCCTCCAGTGGTTGTAGGTGGGAATGCAGTTGTCTCTGAGTCACAGTCCTGGCCAGGTGTATCCACTGATTGCAGTTCTGACTGGGATATTTAGGTGTGCATGATTCATTAGTCCTTACCAGTTGTCAATGTTTCTTCTGAAGTGTTGGATCACTTTCTGGCTTCTCCTGCTCAGCTGTCAATTCAGCAAAGATAAGTGTCTGGTTTTTGTTTCTGTGGCACACATGCTGTGTGCTTATATTCTGTGCTATTCATTTGTTTTTCTCTTGTCCAGCTTAGACTGTGTCAGTGTTTTCTCGGTCTCGTTGGATTCTCTGGAGATGCAGATATACGCTCCACATCTTTAGTTAGATGGTGGAGTTTTTGTATTTTCTGCTGTGGATATTTTTGTAAGGATTTTTAATACTGACTGCTTAGTATCCTGTCCTATCCTTTCCTATTTAGCTAGTGTGTACCTCATTTGCTAAATCCTGTTTTCTGCCTACGTTTGTCTTTTCCTCTACTACTCAAAGTCAATATTTGTGGGGGGCTGCCTATCCTTTGGGGTTCTGCTCTGAGGCAAGGTAGAAATTCCTATTTCCATCTATAGGGGTATTTAGTCCTCTGGCTGTGTTGAGGTGTCTAGGTTTTGTTAGGCACACCCCACGGCTACTTCTAGTTGCGGTGATAAGATCAATGTTTGCGGTCAGTATAGTTACCACCTACTCCAGTGAAAGTTTTCATGCTGCTCCAAGGTCACCTGATCATAACAGGTGTGCACTCAGGTCAGAGGTAAGTAGGTGCTGGTAAAACAGACCGTGTGGTCCAAAACAGTCCAATATCTGTTGCCGCAACCTGTTTTGTGAACACAATAAACTTGTTATATATTTGCATCATACCAGCTTCAAGTGTGCGGTAATTTTGGATATTGACCAGTCACCATGGACAGGGACGATACCTTTCCATCACTGCCCATTGGGTCAATGTTGTGGAGCCGGGTACAGATCTTGCGAGTGGGGCTGTACGTGTTCTGCCAACTCCAAGGATTGCAGGAATCCAGTCTGTACACATTGCCTCCTCCTCATACTCCAGTTCCTCAGAATCATCACTGCAGGAGCCGTCACAGTCTACCTCCACATGGACCCGTGAACGCTTACCTGTTACGACCGATATGAGCACAGCCGTGGCAAAACGTCAACAGGCCATTTTGAAATTAATTTCTTTGGGGAATTGAAGCCACACAGCGCAGGAGCTCTGGAATGCCATCAAGCAGGAGAGTGACGTGTGGTTTGTGCAAGCGAATCTCCAGTCAGGCATGGTAGTGTGTGACAATGGCCGAAATCTCATGGTAGCTCTGGGCCTAGGCAACCTCACTCATATTCCATGTCTGGCACATGTGCTCAACTTGGTCGTGCAGAGTTTTTTGAGGGACTATCCGGATCTTGATGCACTGCTGTACAAGGTCCACATAGAGTGCGCTCACTTGCGGCGTTCCAGCATGCCAAGATCGCGCATTGCAGTTCTGCAGCGCCAATTCTGCCTTCCGGAACATCGCATCATATGTGACCTACCCACCAGGTGGAATTCAATGTTACATGTGTCGGAGAGGTTGTGTGAGGAGCAGGCAGCAGTAATGGAGTACCAGCTGCATCAGGCGCAAAAAAGTCACACTGCGCACCGTTCAGACTTCACCACCACTGAGTGGGCCACTATGAAGGACATCTGCCAGGTTTTGCATGCCTTCGATGATTCCACGTGGATGGCAAGTGCAGATGATGCACTAGTCAGCATGACTATCCCCCTTATATGACTGCTTGAAAAAACACTGCAAGTGCTAAGGGAGGAGGTTGTGGAAGAGGTGGAGGATGAGGAGTCACAAATGCCATCTGCTTCTGGACAGTCTGCGCAACATAGTTTCTCACAAAGGCCTAGGCAGGGGACACTTTGTGAGGAGGATGAGGAGGAGTCAATGGAGGAGGAAGACATCTGTCCAGATGAGGCAGGTACACAATGCTCTAGTAGTCAGTATGTAGAGCGAGGGTGGGGTGATGCAGAGCAGGCAGAGATGATGCCTCAAGCAGGGGCCAGCATTTCTGGGCCAGTTGGCAGTCTGCAGCACATGGTTGATTTCATGCTGCGGTGCCTCAGAAACGACCGCCGCATTGCCCACATTCTCAACACGGCTGATTATTGGGTGTACACCCTCCTAGATCCTCGCTACCGGGACAACTTACAAAGCCTCAGAACACCGTTCAACTGGGAGCGTAAAATGAGGGAGTACCAAGACACACTGGTGTATTCCATCATGCTCTCCATTCCAACCGAGAGCAGTGCTGCTAGTGCTTTACAAAGCAGCTCTGTGCATCGAGGCAGTGGAGGAAGCTCTGCACAAAAAGGGAGCAGAAGCAGCGCCTCAGCACATGGCAAGACCAGTATGGCCCAAATGTGGAAAAGTTTTGTGTCCCCACCACAATTGTCTACACCATCATAGATGGGTCCACTCAGCAGGAGGCAACGTTTCTGTCAGATGATGACAGACTATATGTCTTGCCCTCTCTTTGCCAGTCCTCTTCCAGATTAAATTATTGGTTGGCAACAGGATTCAGGTCTCCTGTTGTGTTCATGTTTCTACCACCTGAACTGTAATCCTTGTGCTCCAACATCACCAGTTGCTGCTCAGAATTGCCGTCTGCACAGTCAACACATACTCCAGTGTTATTGGGGTTCAGTAACGTCAGCTGATCCCCTGCTGTGTGTGCGGCAATTTATCCTGCTCCGTCCACATTCACACTACTACTGATTTTAAACTTGCTCATATTAGGCCTCTGCCTACACTCTGTTTCTCCTGGAATCCCTGGACTCCAACACCACCAGTTGCTGCTCAGAAGTGCTGTCTGCACAGTCAACACTTGCTCCTGTGTTATTAGGTTTCAGTAATGTCAGCTGATTCCCTGCTGTGTATCTGGCAATTTCTACTGCTCCGTCCACATTTACACTACTACAGATATTAAAGTTGCTCAAATTAGGCCTCTGCCTACACTCTGTTTCTCCTTGAATCCCTGGGCTCCAACACCACCAGTTGCTGCTCAGAAGTGCGGTCTACACAGTCAACACTTGCTGCCGTGTTATTGGGGTTCAGTAATGTCAGCTGATCCCCGGCTGTATATCCGGCAATTTCTCCTGCTCCCTCCACATTCACACTACTACAGATATTAAACTTGCTCAAATTAGGCCTCTGCCTACACTCTGCTTCTCCTGGAATCCCTGGCCCCAACACCGCCAGTTGCTGCTCAGAAGTGCTGTCTGCACAGTCAACACTTGCTGCCGTGTTATTGGGGTTCAGTAACGTCAGCTGTTCCCCTGCTGTGTATCTGGCAATTTCTCCTACTCCGTCCACACTCACGCTACAACAGATATTAAACTTGCTCAAATTAGGCCTCTGCCTACACTCTGCTTCTCCTGGAATCCCTGCACTCCAACACCGCCAGTTGCTGCTCAAAAGTGCTGTCTGCACAGTCAACACTTGCTCCTGTGTTATTGGGGTTCAGTAACATCAGCTGATTGCCTGCTGTGTATCCGGCAATTTCTCCTGCTCCGTCCACATTCACACTACTACAGATATTAAACTTGCTCAAATTAGGCCTCTGCCTACACTCTGTTTCTCCTGGAATCCCTGGGCTCCAACACCACCAGTTGCTGCTCAGAAGTGCTGTCTGCACAGTCAACACTTGCTCCTGTGTTATTAGGGTTCAGTAATGTCAGCTGATTCCCTGCTGTGTATCCGGCAATTTCTCCTGCTCTATCCACATTTACACTACTACAGATATTAAACTTGCTCAAATTAGGCCTCTGCCTACACTCTGTTTCTCCTGGAATCCCTGGGCTCCAGTACCGTCAGCTGGTTCCAGGCAGAGCCTTTGGCTTAGGTGCCTCCTTCTCAGTATCCGAGTTCCACCAACGTCTGGCGGTCCTTGGTAGTGCTTTCTGGCACGGGTACCTCATTCTTAGTAACCGGGTTCCAATACCATCAGCTGGTCCTCGGTAGTTTCATTGGCTCTTGTACCTTTGGCTACCCATCCGGGTTCCAGTACCGTCAGCTGGTTCTTGGCAGTTCCTCAGCCTTCTTGTACCTTCTGCTTCATTTCTAAGCTCAAGCTTTTTTAAATGATTTTTGGTAATCACTCTGAATCTCCCTGACGACGACCCTAAAGATGACGACCCTGAAGACCACCCCGAAGAAGACGACCACGGAGACGACGACCCCAGAGACGACGACCCTGGAGACGACGACCCTGAAGACCACCTCAAAGAAGACGACGACCTCGGATACGATGACCCTGGAGACGACGACCCTGAAGACCACCCTGAAGAAGACGACCCCGGAGATGACGACCCTGGAGACGACGACCCTTAAGACCACCTCGAAGAAGACCAAAAAGCAGAAGAACAAGAAGCTGCAGAACGAAAAGCAGAAGTACATTAAGCATAACACTAAAAATCAGAGAAAAAGATATTATCTAAATTATAAGTAGGAGAAGACTAAGCAGTGTATGGGGGTGAGTCCGTTCCTCCTCGTGGTGCCCCTGGAAAAAAACAGCTGCTGCAGGCAAAACTGAACGTGGACAAATCCTGTTGTAAATCTTTTGTGACAAGCAGAACGGAAGGTGTAATGCTCAAACTTTTATAGATAACAACTACAGGAATGCCTGTCACAAATAAGAATATGATGAAGAAGAAGAAGATGAAGAAGTAGAAAATGAAGAAGAATAATAGTTGAATAAGAAGAATATGAAGAATGTAAAAAAAGGAATAATAGGAAAAAGTTGAGGAAGAAGATGAATAAGGTGAAGAAGAAGTTGATGAAAAAGATGCTGCTGCTGAGGATGATGAAGGAGAAAGTGTGGGAGAAGTAAAAAAGAAGGTGAAGAGCACGGAAGTAGTGAAACATAAATATGTGACAAAATATAAAAAAGCTTAACATAGTTAATATCTTTGTAACTCTGAACGTCTTAAAAAATATTAATTCCTGCTATTCCATTTGATTGGCCTAAATCTCTATGCCTTTAATGTCTTCTCCACCTCCCCCAAAACATTCTACATTATTCTTAGTTGTTTTCCTTCATGTAGAATTAACCTACAAGGAAAGAAAGGGTTTATTTTAATTCCGATATTTTTGTCCCATTGACTTGCATCGGTATCGGTATCGAAATCGGCGATACCCAATATTTTTTGGGTATCGGTCCGATCCGATATTTCTGGATATCGGATGATATTGCTCAACACTACTCACTAGGGCTCCCGGTGGCATGTCCATTTCACTCATATATTTGATGCAATATTCAGGGGCAGTGGTAGATTATTGTATCATGCTTCCTTGTTTTTAGATATTTTTAATCAGTTGTTTGTCAATGTTATCAATTAAGCTGTATGAATTTTGATTGCATT